>NW_026126409.1:10362500-10962500 GCF_943737965.1 Phodopus roborovskii
CCCAAAGAAAACACTGTTTAATAACTGTTAAAGTTTATATAGCAAAAAAATAGTTTAAATTTAAGATTAAGTCAGGCAAAATGTACAAAGACTCAATATACAGCATGAAGTGTGGCAAACATAACACTCACACATTTTGGTTCCATTCTGTAAACTAAATTAAGGATGTAAATATTGCATATGCCTGCTCTTCTTGAAATGTACAGGATGAGGGGAATTTAGTGTAGCCTCGATTTCTCATTTTGCGCAGTTCAGCTGCAGCGGGGACTTGTGCCATTTGTGTCCTGTGGTGACCGCTCCAGAACATGGAGGGTATGCCACACCTGCCTAAGTGTGCTGCTGTCATCAGACTCATCCATGCTACTGTCCCTGGGGGATTTACTTAAGAAGCAAACACAAGGCAGATTCCTACTCCCCATACTAGTTAAAATTCCAGGGGATTCTTCAACGTGTCAATAAAGTACAGCACACACCCAAACGGACTTTCATGGTAGTGTTTGTGCCCCATGCACTTCTGTGATGCGTGGCTGCAGGAAAGTAAACCTTGAGAATTTGCGCAGGGCAGGGGTCAATTTACATTCAACTTTGTCTTGCAATACAGTCTTCTTCTAGAAGCTCAGTGCAGAAGCAGGAAGATAGCTGCATTGCCATTAAATATATTTTTAAGACATGGAATTTTTTGGTCATCTTCTAAAAAGCTTCTTCTTACCAATGTATTATTCTATAGTGATATATATCTATATACTTATATATATATGTATATATTCTCCCAAACAAAAACAAAATGACAATTAAAAAATGAACCAGCAACTCGCATTTCCAAGAATTAGTGTAGCCTCTACAGGACTATGAAGGAGACAAGAACTGGGGGGGGGGGGTGGAAGGGGTGGGAATGAGGCAGAGCCTCCATCCCTGTGATGGAGCAGCAAGGTGACAGATATTCTGCTGGCAAGCTCAGCCCTTCTAGGTGACACACGAAACAATTCTACAACACTGACATTTTCAGAACACTGAAAACAGAAGCAGGGTAGTCTCTGTCAAGAACTGTTGACAAGTGTGGGTAGTGAGAGGCGGGTTTTCTTCTGCTGCCATTAACAGCATGATGGCTGGAATGCCTCCCCTCCTGTTCTGGGCAGTCTTGTTGGCCAACAAAGTAACATTATGGAAGAGATAATATATTAACAAAAAAAAAAAAAAAAAAAAAAAAAACAAACCTACCAAACCCAAAACAGCCACAGCCTTGAGCATGCCTACATTGAGTTTTTGGTTCAAGGAATGCGAGCTAAGGTTCAGACAGGAGGCTTGTAGCAGGAGAAAAGGCTTTTTGCCATCTGAAATACTTACACGAACATCTACAGAAAGAAGAGTCAAGAAGCCTGTTAAAGGTACAAAGAGAGACCTATCCTTCCCCACCCCATCCCCAAATGCGGCTGATGATTTCCAAAAGGAGGTTGCTGCAGTCACATTTAGGAATTATTAGGATTAATTGGTCTCCAAGTCCAATCCCAAGGAGAATTGTCAGTCCCACACCAGGCTCTGTGCATAAGTAAACATTGCATGTACCTGGACTGGAATCCACACCCACTTATCAGAGAGAGGGAGGTCAGCATGTGACACGCTAGGGCAGACCTGCCCTGTACCCTGCCAAACAATCCGGCTTCACCTTGAACTGAGGTAGGACTGTGGTAGTTTTTGGCTATAAGCCAGTAAATACCAGATTTGACCACTTTCATGGGCATTGTAGCATCTCCTTGCATGCTGAGGGATTAATCCGCTTTGCCAGAATGAAGGTAACAAAGAAACAACAATGATGGCCAGGATTCATGAAGGCCAGTAGAAATGTCTGATCTCCTGGAGTGTACTCCATCAAACTTATTTAGTTCACAAACAAAACAAAATGCAACACAAACAGAGCGATGATGACAAGTGCCCCTTGTGGGGGTGGGCGAGAGAGGTGGCCTGGCCTCTTGGTTCCTTATCTAATACAATTCATAGAAGTCTCAGAATGCAGAATTGCTCCCACTGCAGGGGAAGCGAGCAGCGTTGGTTGGAAACATGCTAAGCATTTCCTTCTGGTGGATTCGGCAGAGTCCGATATGCCGGTGGTGATGGAGCCTGCAGCTCTTCATTCTGAAAAGGAAAGATCAGATAACTGGTGAGCTGTGCTCCAGGGACCACAGTAACCTGGGAAGCTCCCCCAAACCCACGGACCCGCATTCAAAATAGGATTTGGGCTCTTCTCTTGACACGACTTTCGAGATGCAAACTCCGAGATGGCTGTCCTGGAGATGGAGCATCAGGGTGCACTTGAATCTACCTGCACACAGTGTTCAGGCAAGCTCTGAGACCCATGTGCTCAACATGGGCACCTCCCATGTTTACACACACACACATCAGGGCGATACAATGTGTTGGAACTTGTCTGCTGTGAGGTCAAACACTCCTACAGTCTACAGATGATCACACTACTAGTATGGGGACCTCAGGACTTCATCCTCAGTGTCTACACATTAACAGAACCACAGTTACCAATAGTTCCTTAGGGTAGGTCAGTGAAGACTGAGACAGTGTGGGAGACCTGGAGAACCTTGCAGGCAGAGAAAATAAGGAGAAGGAGAAATCTAGAAAGAGAGGAGAGTAAGGAGAGAATGAAGGAGAAAGAGAGGGATATGCCCAAGGCCAGAAGCAAGGCAGCAGACAGCCAGTTATGGAAAAGCAGTGCAAGTAAGATACACAGAAGGAAAGAAAGGTTAAAAAGCCCCGAGGTAAAACGCAGATGAAGAGAAACAGGATAATTTAAGTTATAAGAGCTAGCAAGAAATAAGAGCTAAGATAAGGCCTACCATTCATAACTAATATGGTCGCTGACCCAAAAAGAAAGCTTGCTACACCCACTCCACAGAGCACCAAAACTAGGAAATGGGGTTGCTTTAGTAGCTTCCACTTTTCTCATCCTTATGGAAAGAAAGAAGAGCTAAGACTGAAGCTAGTTATCTTCATACCAATGTCCAAAAACATCCTTCTCCAATGTGAGCAGGTGGCAAAAATCTATGTCGCACATGCTGGCCAGAGCCCTGACCTACCATAGCAAGGATGACATATGTCTGATGAGGACCACATTTAGGTGCTGGCCTAGGCCTTGAGGGTTAGATGCCTAACATCAGCCCTCTGCCCTAAAAAGCCCTGACACCCTTTCCAGTCCATCAGGAGAGTAACAAAGCCGGGAACTGACCTGGATGCAAACTAGGATGTGTCCTGTGCCTGTGAAATGGGATATATGTCCAATGGCTTTGTTTACTTTTATTGGGCTGGTTCATATAGAATACAAGAAAACATTTTCTAAACCTGCTAATATTGACACCCCCAACCTTAAATATTTATAGTTCCTAAGGATGAGATGCCAGTATATACTTATTTATTTATTTATTCATTACTTATGTCAAACCCACTAGAGACAACACAAGGGTGATTAATTTATGGCCACTCTGCTCTGCATGTGGCTTCAGAAGGGAGAGACTCTGGGCTGTCCATGTCACAGAGGTAAAACAGAAACCCAGGAAGACCCTGCACTGCTCACAGGAAAGACCCATAAACCCCTGTCCTGTGCCTGGTTGCATATTGAGGTCAGAGTCACAGTATTTCAAATTCCTTGCAATTCTACACCCCAATAGCTGAGAGCAAAGATGAACTCTTCAAAGTAGCAAGTGTCTGGAGCCATGAAAAGCAGACAGGCAGCAACTATGTTACTTACTTACTGGTATGCCTAAAGGGGGATGCAGTCCCATGGCCAGGCATTCTCCTAAGGCAGAAGAGTTCACTGAGGCTCCAAAGGCTCTGCTCAGGCCTCAGGGAAACAGGAGAGGAAGGGAGGTGAGAGGATATGAAGAGACACTGCTGAAGGACCAGAGAAGGTTTTCATGTGCGTGGGTCAAGCTGCACAACAATGAAGCCCCACCCAGCTGAGCTCTGAGCCCAGAGTAGTTAGCAAGAAATAAGACAGATATCTAGGGTGCCTGAGTCAGGGGGACTCCTAACTTCCCTTTTGATGGGATGTTACGAATGTTTGACATCAAGGTCTTTCACATGTTGGTGTTCAAGGTCCCAGGCATACACCTGGGTCAGGACAGTTCCACCCTGTGGAGCTCCAGACCTCCACAGAAAACCTTCTCTCCCACAGAGCTCTACTCAGACCCCCCACTTGGAGCCCCAGCACAGAGAAGAGGAGGTGTGGACTATGTAACATATTTAGGGTTTTGAATTGCTAGTGCTATTTAGAGGAATATCGATTTGCATGACAAAAAAAGAGGCCACTTATTTTCTATTTCTACTAGCAAATCAAACTAAGAAGAAATGAGTCCTTTGGTGGGTTCCCACATCCTTTAAGCCCATCTCGATGCCCAGTTTAGGCTTTTTATTTAAACACAGAATTAGCTGGGAAAACAGGCTTTTCAGTTGGAAGAGAAATTCCTAGAAAAATATGCCTGATAATTTAGTATCTTCTTACTTTGCTAAAAACATTCAAAAAAAAAAAAAAAAAAAAAAAAAGTCAGGTTGGGTGTGATAACAAAGCCACCAGAGATTCTAAGAAAAACGGTTACTTAACCTTTCCTCTAAATTGGAAAAAAAAAATCATTTAAAAGGAAAACATGGATGATTACACTCCATGGGACAACCAGCTTGAGAGTCTGACTTGCTTTCGAGTGAGCTCTCACTTCCATTGACAATTAAAATCCTTTCATTTGAATCCTTGCTATTAAACAAACTCCCTACCTTCGAGTTGTAACTTGCTAGTGACATAATCAGTCCCAGAAAGGAGATGAGATGTTGTAGCTTTCTCAAAGTTGAAGTCCTTTTACTCAGCTTAATTCTTCAAGGAAAGCAGCCTCTTAATGGCTCAATCCCAGTGTGCTCAAAGGCCTCCTAGCCTGTGAAGCACCCCTCTTCAAACTTCCTCTACACACCCAAAGCTTCTCCCATGGGAACCTGCCAGCTCAGCCTGGGAGGCTTTTACAAGCCACAGTTTCAATGGATGTTTCCTAATGTGGGCATCCAGCATGCTTCTCCCTAATAGGAACCCCCAGCTGGGTGCAGGTGCAGATCCAAAGCCACTGGACCTAGCTGTTTTCAAACTCCAGCCCAAAGCCCTGGGAGTCCAGTCTTCTGCATCCCAGGTTAAAAGCAGAGTAAGAAGCCAGAATGATGAGGGCACTGGGAGGTGGTGTGTGTGTGCGCGCGCGCGCGTGTGCAGTGTCGACTTCTCCCCAGTGTTGTCAATGGAGGCTCCTTCTGGCCTCCAAGACAGATGTTTGGGGCCCAGTAGGAGTGGGGGAATGAGAAAAGCCCACTTCTGCTTTGCCTCATTTATTCTGTACTGTCTTGCTTTGTAGGAAATGGTGCTGTGTGTATCTGAGAGGGTTACATTCACGTAGTGGAAAGGTTATCAGAAGAGGATTAACCAGTTCCTTCCTGGCTGGCGACTCCTCTAGCTGTATTCTGGCAGCAAGAGCAGTTTAAGTCTACTTGTTTTTAAAACATCAATTCCTAATATAAATGTCATATGTTGTAGACTTCCTAAGAGCCACCTGTCCCATGAAGTGTCCCTCCCTCCCCACGCTTCACTGGGCCCCATGACAACCAACCAGTTTTATTGAGCTCTCTGTACATTTAACCTGGATGTGTTTCGTTTTAAGATTCTACGAATGAGATCATGCAAAGGTTTTCATTTGCTTTTTATAGAACACCCTTCAAAGGACATTAAATATAGTACTAGTATCTGATCCTATTTAATGAGTAAGACTAGGTGAGGTACACATGTCTTGAGAAACCAGCTTACTTGCTAGACTGCAATGTGACCATGTCCTTCTGGCCTCCATGTCCTCTGTCCTCAGAACAATGTTCCTCAGTCAAACTATGTTCAACTAGCAGCAGCAGCAGTAGCAGCAACAACAACAACAACAAAATCCTTGTAGTTTGGGCCACTTCTCAGAGCAGAAAAGACAGATATAACCTCCAAAATGAGAAAACAAGACAAAAAAAAAAAAAAAAGAAAAAGGTGAAGGTGTTTGTTCCGTGGGATACCCAGAAGGGATACTTCCATTTCACAGATAACAATGATGCACAGCAAGGGCCAGCCATATCTCTGCAAATAAAGTTTTGCTGTGTCACAGCCACTGTCACTTGGCACAGCTGAGTGGCTATGGCAACATTTAACAAGTAACCCGAAGAGAAGACACAGGCAGGTTTGCCAAAACAGCACTGTACATTTTCCACCTGTGTGTTACACCTGAGACTAACTGATACCCCTGGAAATTATCTGCAAGCTTAAGCACCTCAGAAATGCAATACTGTCTGCTAAAGGCCATGCTATCCTCTTACAGACCCTGAGAGTCATAAGACCCAGTGCGAAGCCAGCACTCCTCAGAACGATCCTCTCTGACTTTTTAATGCACAGCACAGAACATCATTTGGTCACCACCAAATGCAAGCTTTGTTGGTACTCGGCTTCCCAAAGAGAGACTGACACCTACCACACCTCCAATTCGTAATCTGCCCAAATCTTCCTTGGGTCACTTGAAAATACGATCTCAAGGGCTACACTTCCACAGCTGATCCAGCATTAAAATTACAAATGTCCTCTAAGAAGCTTCCTCCTATCCTCAGATGTAGCACCCTTTTCTGTATGATGACTTACACTGATGTACAAACCATGCTTTATGTACACTATAACAATGCTTACAGATGGAGTTATAAAACCTTCTATTGTTTTCCTGTCAAATTATGGAGAAGCAGAATAAATATTCAGACAGCCGACCAGCTTGGGAGCTAAGATGGCTAATACTAATTGTTGAGTTGACAGGACAAATCACTGGGGCATGTCTAAGAAAGACATTTCTAGATTGGATAATCAGAGCTGGGAAGACACACCCACCTACCGTGGGTGACGACATCCACGGGCGAGAATCTATGACTGAGTAAAAAGGACAGTTGAACAAGAATCACCGTTCATCTGTTTCCTGATGGCGGATGCAACGTGACCAGCTGTCTGAAGCTCCTGCAAGTCCACCATGATGGACTGTACTTGGGTGCATTTATCAGGTGTTTTGCCGAAGCAACAGAAATAGGAACTGAAAGTGCTCAGTGAGGCCTCTGTACCAGCCTGCAACCCTGTGAGCCACCTCTCACACACTGCTACTCCATGGAGGAGGGGGCACAGGAGCCATTCATTGCAACCATTCCTGTTCCCTGAAGCCCACACAGCTTTCCAAGGTTCAGTGGGATATATAAATGGGATGCATGCGGCTACAATGGCCAGAGTCAGACCCAACGTGGACCCAGGCCCTTGGTCACCAACCAGGTGATTTCTCAATTAAGTCAATCACACTCACTCCTGAAGATAGTGCTATTCTCTTCCTACCTCACCACCCCCACCACCAAGTATCACAGCAAAACTATCAAAGGAGATTTATTATAGAAACCATAATGACTACAAACAAAACATACTTGGATATTGATTTTCTACATCAAGAAGAGCATGCTTCTGGAATGACTCACACTCTGTGGTCAGACTCCTTCAACTCCAGTCACACAGGCATGCAGCCACATGCCATGTTTTGAACTACAAAGACTTCTTCGGGCCCCTAGGCCCTGAGCTGCTGAGGAAGGCTGGCTTCTATGGCTTTTGGGGAGTCACAGCAGTAGGGTATAGGGGACCTGCTGTCACAGCCCCACCCCCTCCGAAGATGCTTCAACAATGCAAACAACATTTCTAGCAGCCCAAGAACCACTGCAAGGAACAGGGAATTAGGTAAAGCAGGTCCTAGCAAGGGGGGAACCAACTCAGCTGACTCAGTGAACATGATGAGTTCACGCTGGAGGGAACTCAAGGACACTGAAAGCTAAGAGCCCCCAGAAGCCCAGGGTGTCTCTGCCTCTCTGCTCTACTCAAACCACAACAGGACGGAGCCAAAACCTACAATATACCACACCATGTGGCACAGCATCCAGCTATCACAGCAGCTGCCCTTCCCTGACCTGCTCTAGCCCTGGCTGGCACATAGTTCAGCCAGTTCCACAGGATCCACAGGGACTCTGCCAGTGCACACGCTCTTGCAGCCAAAGGCCAGCACGCTTCTAAGGTGACCCAAGCCCTCATTCCGTATGTGCCGCACTTCTGGAAAACAACTTCAGCCCAGGCAGAACCTCTATTAGCCACCCACACTAGGGCACTAAAGCCCAGGATGCCTGGGTCAGAGACAGGGCCAAGGCTCCTGGTGACAGAAGAACACAAAGCCAACCCTCCTGGATGGCTAGATAGACCCAAATTAAGGGCATGCCACCTGCTCCTGTCATTCAGGTCCAGGGGCAGAGGCTAGAGACCTGTAGTTCAATAAGCAGACCAGCCCACGTTGGGGGCAGATGTCCTATGAACTGTCTTCTTCCAAACCCTCTGCACCTCTGCGGGAAGGGACAGCTCAAGAGAAGGAAACCTAGTAGCATCTAGGCATGGCCCCTCAGAATGAAGGTCTACAGGGAGATGATCCCCATCTGCCAGTCAGAGGGTGATGAACTACAGAAGGCTAGATGAGGGATGGGGGAAGAAGATATGCCACAGAGCCAGAAGGAGAAGGCCTCTTTGAGGAAAGTGCCCTCAGGGAAACCAGCTTGATCTGACTATGAAGAATGTGTATACATTTGCAAAATTCAGTCTCATGAATAACGGAAAGTAATTTTTCCCCTTGATTTCCCTTGGAAAGAAAGCAGGTGGTTATGTTTGGGCTTCCAGAAGGATAAGAAGCCAAGGAGATGAAATACAGAGGGATAAGCCTCATTCCTAGTTTGTCAGATGACAGTGCTCTAAGGCACTGCATTGTCAAAAATGTAAGTTAGCAAAGTGAGGCTGAACTGGTTCCAAACACCAGCAAGTTTTTAAAACCATGCATGCTATTGGCCGGAGACATCTGTCACATATGTTCTGCACACCAAAAGGCCAGAAGAACTCCAAGCTCCTGTGTGGTCACACTGGCCACCCAGTTCCACACTCACAGGAAGGGAAGCCAGATCTCCACATCCAGAATAGCATCCAAGGTGACCACTAGAGCCTGCCATACCCTCTGTGTACCACAGTTCCAAGTAGCTCCATTTTTCACTTCATCACACAAAAACCAGCTTCTCAATGATGCTCTCTAACCTACACTGAGTGAATCCTGCTTAATGCTTGGAGCCTCCAGACCATTATTTGTATACTTTTACAATTTAGTGGCATTATCTAAATCTACTTCTCAGATCACTTACCCCACTTTACCATTTCCCCATCTGCCAGGGGCAGCCAAGATCCTGAACAGGGGTGAGGGTAGGGCAGTGGCCTAGGGTGGACTAACTCAGGGGGAAGGAGAGGAGAGGCTCCCCCTGCTTGTCTGACAACCAAGGCACAGGACAGCAGGTAATCAAAGTGACAGGTGGTTTCCCAGCGTATGCTCCATTACAGAGAGGCACACACCCAGGGGATACACACACACTATACATGGAAAAGTCTTGTATGCTTGTGATAGCAATAGACTCTTCACAGCATGCCAGAAGATGGAAAGTGGAGTTCCTAGGTTTACAATAACTTCATAATTAAATACATCTAGGAATGACTTCATAATTAAATACATCTAGGAGATACTTCAGACCAGAAAAAAAAATAAATAAAAAAGCTCATTTAAGCCTATGAACTAACTAAAAACAGGGCAGAAGCCTGATATACTAGCTCCCCTTCCCCCCACCGTGTGTGTGTGTGTGTGTGTGTGTGTGTGTGTGTGTGATGTTGGCTCCCAGTCCAGCTTCGTTCTGCCTAATCTATCCCATCCGCCTCTGAAGTTGAAGGAGCAGAGATAAGCTGCTGTTCTCAACTTAGAGCCATTTCTGATTCCAGGAACAGCAGAGACTCCCAAAGCAGCACCCCCACCCCCATGAAGGCAATCACCCATGAACACACCACACCGGCAGCTCATCCTGCAAGGGTCAGCTGTCCCCTCAAGCAAGAAGCGCTTCTTTGGAGCATCTTGAAGAACCAGAACTGAGGTAAGGACAAGGAAGCCACACCCCCACAGGGACTGCTTAATTACACAAGACCCCTGACCCTAGCCCTAATCCTTCCCCTATTTAAACCCAACACACAAGTCAGCCCCAAGATGGACCTGTGGTCACACAATGCATGTAACCATTCTTCCCTCTATTGAGTACATCTGCTCTTTTTACCTGTTCAGTTGGTTTACAGAGACAGTGGCTGGAACAAGTCTGTTGGGCAGCCAGAGTCCATTCTTCCATCCTAAAAATTCTATGTCTAGAAAGTGTTGGACAGATCCATGATGCACAAGACAGTGAACTTTGAACCCGACCCTCTCCTGAACCTGGAGAAGCCACCTTCATTCTGGTTTGTTTATCCTGTGGAAGTTTCCTTCCATCAGCCCGCCCTGGGCACATGCTGCTCATGATGGCATGCTCCTGGCCCAGGGCTGCCATCTGCTAGGGAGTAGGAGTCCTCTTTTATGATGCAGCCAACATAAACAAGCCAATCGCCTAGAGCACTAGACCTTCCAGCGCTCTACTACAGTTTTTAATTCGGAGCATCTAATGACTTCTTGGTGTCTGCCTAAGTATTCTTTTATAGTCACACCACCTCCAAAGGGGGCAGCTGTATCCAATTTAATTTGAACGAAATCCATTTATCATCATGTAAAAATCCAGCTAAATGATTTCCCCCAGAACTTTCTTTTAAGGACCTTAAGAATATTAAGACCCCATGAGATACTTGGTCCTGAGAAGATAACCACAAAGCAACAGATAGATGATTAGCTACTAACTGGTCTTGGGGCTAATTCTAAATTGGTGTTTCCAAATCTACTCATCATTAAGTGAGTTAATGACTCATCTCTTTGGAAGCTGCTAACGGGCAACGAGGGGTGTATGGTATTCCACACACAGGACACAGAAGCTGAGGATGTTAACCCAGCCTGCATCACCAGTCAGCAAAGCCAATTCTGTCCTGAAGAGGTAATGAAGGCTTCAGTGTCACCAGGTAGCTTCAGTGTCTCCAGGTAGCCTCAGCCTTCATGTCGAACTAGCCTAGAAACATTTCTTTTTAACAACATTCCTCACTCCCCTCTGCCTGCTGTGTGACCAGTATTCTCAGCAGACACTTGGAGGTTCTACTTCAAATGCATCCTTTTTCATCCACACCCAAGCAGTTCCCTAAATGGTGTGAAACAGTGGAGGGGCTGGAGGAGCCTGCTGCACATATGCAGCTAATGGGTTATTCCACAGGGGCAGGCTAATAGACCCCAGGAGAGAGAAGAGCACAGCACTCAGATGTCCACCCATGGTGTGCTGACCTCCACCACCTTCTCCAATGCTTTCCTGGTGGTGTTTAATAGCTATTTTCACCCTGGTTAAATCTGACCTGGAATCACTGTGGAGGCGGTGGTGGTTCCAACTGTGGTTCTGTGTGCTCAGATGCAAATCCTGGAGCCCCCTCCCACATCCCTTACCTTTCCCACTAAGCCCAGGAGTTCAATGTACCTGAAGGGCTAAATTTTGTAACAAGTACCCGTGTCCACATCCTGTGTTCTTTACTAAAACAGAAACTGCTACAGGAATAGGAATGTTTCACTCAGGAAAGGTCCAGGGAGCATGGCTGGACCATGAGAAGTTACCATCAGAAGTTAAGCTTGAAAATTCATGGAAAGAATAGGGTTTATAAAGGGGGGGCATTTAGAAATTAACACAAAGAAGTTCTTGAGATTGACAGGTGGAAACAGCCTTAAAAAAATTTAAAAATAAACGAGAAGTCATTCCCACAATGTTCATTCATTCTTCCAATCTTTTTCTTCAACTGTTCCCATTTTACTCTGAAATTGTAAGGAGGAAAATGAGAGAAGGGATTCATTAACTCACTGCCACACAACAGAAAGAGAAAACAGAAGGTCAGCTGGGAAATCTTGAGACAGAGTGGTTTGTGTGCTCTCCAAGCTGATAATCCAGCACAAAAGAGCCTAGGCTAAGGACCCAAGAGCTCAACATTGCTCCCTCCCTTTGTCCTAGTGAGTTTCCACAAGTCACCTGACCCATTGACTAGCAGCTTCTGTAATCCCATCGAAAACCATGTATGAAGCTGGAAAGATGGCTCAGGTCATAAGAGCATTGGCTGCTCCTCCAGAGAACCTGGCTTGAATTTCCAGCCCCCACACTGCAGCTCAACCCTCAGTAACTCCAATTCCACGAGATCGATGCCCTCTTCTGGCTTCCATGGTCAGCAAGCACACATGCAGTGCACAGACATAAATACAGGCAAAACACCCATCCAATACAACATAGGATGTATGAAGGTCATTTGACACTATATTTACAGAAATAAACACCCTACAAAAAAGTTTGAATTTCACCCAGTTGTGCCCTGTGAATTTATCTTTCAGTATACATTTCTTTTTCAACACACCCACTGAGCAGAATTCTTCCAGCAATCACACTGTGTTCATCACGTTTCTGGATTGTTAATAGTACACTTTGTTCCCTGAAGATGGCCCCAGTTAAGTCCACAGAGCAAGGAGAGAAATCTCATGTCATAGTAATAAATATTAAAACACTGCACTGTGACCATGCAAAAAAGCAGAGTCACCCCTAATGGCAACAACATAGGGCTTTTGAAGCAATAATGAAAACTGTACCCTAGAATAAACTAACTATAAAGCTTACACTTATGCTTTGAAGAAAAAAAAAAAAACTCAGCTTAAATACCATGATAAACCACTAAGAATTGCACCAACTCTCTATTCTAAAAGAACAGAGAACCAATATTCTTGGGGTGACTATATAGAGATTGAATGTCATTGGAAAATATATTGTATTCAAGTCTCAATTCAAAAGAAAAAAAACTATGAAGAAACACAATTACCAGCTCTAAACAAGAGTTTCTGGAAAACCGAATACTTTCACAAATAACTATCAAAAGACTTGGGACTTAAGAGTTCATGTAAAGGTTTATCTTTAAGACATATTGTGGATCCAAATGTTTGGCCCAATTTCAGTATATGCACAAGAAGTATAAAGTCATTGTATAAACACCACACCAAAGAAAGTGGAACAGAGTTTAAATCATTTGCCTGCTCTTTTTGGCACATCTTTGCATAGATAACTATAATTGTAAAACTCAGTATTTTTCCCAGTTTAGCAGACAAGTTGCAATTATTAAATGGGCTGCTTTATCATTCACACACAGCGTGTACATTTGAACCCAACTCAATTTCAGCATTCTAACACAATGAAGTCAATTAAGACTGCCAAGCCCAGAAGTGTCTATGGCCAGCAAGCAGCTCCTGGTGTGCAGCTTGCTTCCCGGTCTATTCCAACTCGCTCTGCATGTGTTATTTCAGGGCACCCTCAGGAGGAGCCTAGGGAACTAGAGGGAAAAGACACTCCAAAGACCACTGGTCACCACTGACCTCAGCATTTTCTATCTGCTCCCTCCAGAAACATACCAGCATCTACCTTCCTCCCAGTGCCATCCAACTCAACCATGGCCCCTCCCCCTGCAGTCTTGACATTCAGACCAATGAAAATAAACAGAGTATCCCGTTTAGGTTCTGAAACATAGTGAAATAAGTAACACCACCTTTGTAGCAGGTCATTGTGAAGACACAAAAATCATGCAGTAAAATGGCTACATTAAAATGCTTGGCACATCTTGCATTAAAATATACATTCTTTTGTGCTGGTCTGGAAACTGAAGAGACCCCAGGCCCACCACAGTTAAATCTCTAGGCAAAGGGGCTGAATCTGGGGCTCAGCTCCCCTCTGAGTCCAAGTGGCTCCCACCCTAACTAGCAACTTAGATACAAGAATAAAGTTACATTTTCAAGTTTCCAAGGTGAACAGAAATTATTCAGTTCTGTACTATCCAATGCCCCCTTCCCAAAACAGAAAAGCTGGCCTGCTTGCCAAATCTGAGAACAAAGTTACCTGGCTCTTAGAAAATGCTTCCAGGAAAAAAAAAAAGTGTTAATAGAAATCTAATAGAATGCCTTTATGCCCAGCTGCTGCCATGAAAATTGCTCTTTTGGGGGCAAAGAATCCAACATGTTCCTACCCTACAAACAGAAGGCACAATACTGAAATCAAAACTTCAGGAGTGACCTCCAAGCTAAGTCAACAAACAGAACGGAATCCCTGCTGAGTGATGGCTAATTAAACACCTGAAGTTTGAGGGCTTGGCTGTTGGTTAGAGCTCCCAACATTAAGAGTCAATTTTAAAAATGTATATTCTAATTACACATCCTCATCTTGTCAACAGCTTCTAATACCTGAGCTCATCACAGGAGGGAATGCAGGAATGAGAAGCCTGCCTGCTTTGAAGCCAGGGCAGACAGCCGGCCTGTTTTTCTTAATTGTTTTGCTACTATGTAATTTGAATCTCTACATTGTTACACTGTTACTTTCATTCCCCCCTCCCCCAGAACCAATCTTATTTTGCTACTCTCCTCCTATTGCTCTAAGGCTGAGCTACCACCTGGCTTTATGGAATTCTTAAAGAAAGGAGGTGGGGTGGGTTTCTCAGAGCTCAGAGCATAACCAACAATAAATAGAACAGGGAAGGTAAAGCTTAAGCAGGCTTTGTCTCCATTCCCAGACTACGGCGAGTTCGGGTTTTATATATTAATTTTTAATTTAAGAGTACTCATTTTCAAAAGTACTCTCTGGCTGCCCACATTCCCTACAGCTCAGAGCTGCTGTTTTCCTCACCCTCCTTGGGAAAGGGCTTAGTGACCCAGCAGGGGTAGGACTGGAATCAACTGCTCTGCAGACAACACAGCCAGACACACCGGGATTTGCTCTCCAGGAGATTAGCAACCAGAACCCTGGTTTCCTCACTCCGCCCTCTTCCTTCCAGGCGATACTTCACTAAAGGCTTTTCTTTCAATAAAGGAAGCAGAACTGGCCACGTGACTTTCATTCACCAAAGCCAGAGTGTTTTCCTTAGCACCTCAGCTGCCTCTTCCTTAGGAGGTGCCAGCCACCCTGCACGGCAATATCTCATCCCCCAGGCACCAGGCCTGGGTGGCACCCACTGAGGCTTGCAAAGCTGTTGTGCTGGCTCCTGGGATAAGCATTTACAAAAGCAGAACTTTCTAGACTAAATCAAGACCCTTGTCCTCCAGCTTTGGAAACACCCCACTTACCTGACAGTCTTGTAAAAGAAGGACGTGTGGATAGGCTTTTAATCAAACCAAACTAAATACAGATGTTTCCCATAGAACTTATCAGCTCAACCTCTTCAACATTAGAAACTAGCATCATGGAAGTCACTCTACGGAGGAAAACTAACATTTTAGGGAGCATGCCAATCTATAACCCTATTGTCAATAATGTGCATAATTTTATAAAAAATAGTTTTAAAACACAGTTAAGCCAATTAGCTTCCCGTTCGTTCCCAAACAAGACAACAATTCTGTCAGATTAATCAGACTACACACTATAGCTATAGACTACAGCTATAGCCTCTTAATAAGCTGTTTAAGGCCACCACCACCCCCCATTCCCAATTCAACCACACTGGAGTACGAAACACTGCTGGGACTTCTGTCTGTCTATATCACACACTACCCAGGTTGAGCTAAATTATTCCATGACTGCGTTAACTCATGAGGTCTGCCCAGGAGAAGGTGAGCCAGGAGCTTGGGACGAAAGCACTCAATGCTGAGAGCCTGGGCAGAGCTTGGATAGCAGAGAGGACATTCTGCATTTCAGCCTCAAACTCATGCTTCTAGCCTGGCTTCCACAAATTGTCCTCTCAGAGCACACCACTCTACAGAGAACATTTAATCCACACACACCACCAATTTCTACCTGGATGTAGGCTACATCCAGGTCCATCCAGGATGTTCTTGGTGGTCCTTTGTAGCTCAACAGACATCAAGGGCCCAGCTCTGTGGGCCAAGAATTGTTCACCCTCCCCCACCCCCATGCTCTCATGTTGCTCTCTGCTCAAGTCAATTTGCTAAAAATCTAATTTGGCATGTATGCTTTCCCTTTGAACACGTGGCTTTAGCACAATAGAGGAAAAGTAGCTATCTGTTTTTCTCTAGAATATCCCTCTTTAGGAAGTTTAGCATAATATCCACAGAACTCAGAACAACAGTAACCAAGCTGCCTCCCTGTCTGCTTGTAGGAAGAACCATTGGGATTTCACTCCGTGTGAGTCCTGCAGGCTGACAGGAATTTTATCCTGATGGGAAATGTTAAGCAGGACTAGATGAACTAGGTGTCTAAATAAACTTCCCTCTGCCTGCCGGTGAATCCTCCCTCTTTCTGAAGATAGTGACTGTAGCACAGGCTTCAGATTATGGACTTCAGCTGGTGGTTTTCCAAAGTAGGAGACCACCCATCCAGCCCCAACTCTGCCTGTTTACCCATGCCATCTACAAGGAACATGGAAGTTGCTAAGTGTGTGTGTGTGTGGGGGGGGCAAACAAACTTTCCCCATCCAGTCACACCCTGCTGTGCATAGATGACCTGTGGCTTAGTTAGCCTCAACTCTTCTAGCTTTAGAAATGTACTGGCAGCATGGTGGTGGTGGTGGTGGTGGTGGTGTGGTGTTTGCCTTTGATCCCAGCACTCAGGAGGCAGAGACAGGAAGATCTCTGTGAGTTCTAGGCCAGCCTGGTCTACAGAGCTAGGGCTACAGAGAAATCGTCTTAAAAACCAGAAAGAAAGAAAAAAAAAAAAAAAAAAAAAGGAAAGACATTTTGTACTGTTCAATAAAACTTTGACAGTGACCTTCACCTTGGAGGCTGCCCATGGAGGACACACCTTGCCTCCTTCTAGTTGATTTAATTAGATGTTGAAGTGCTGGTCTACTGATAATTCCTGGAGATTCCTATTCCTCTACTCCAGTTAATAATTACAATAATAGAAGAATTAGTTTTTCATCTATTACCCTAGAATAATGGTATTGGCCCCAAGCTATAAGGCTGAAGCCTATGAATTAACAGCCCCAAATATACTAGGAAACGCAGTCTGAATGTAGCATTGCTCTGCTCACTCTAAGAACCGAAAGTGTACAGGTCCCTGTGAAACACCTGCTGCACCGTGGCACCAGTCTGTCCTGATAGCAACCCCATACAGAAACACAAGACGGAGAAGAACAGCGGAGCTCAGCACTCCAGACCCCCACCCATTCCTCTCACACTCCGGCCATTTCTGAGACACAGACACTTTACCAGCCGCACAGCAAACCCATCTCTATGCCAGTGGGTACTTGAAAACTTGGGAGCAGACGGCGCCCCCCAGTCCCATTGCTCCTGGGAAAGCCCTGCATTTCAATCCCTGATCCAGAAACATGGCTGAGTGTTATTACCTGGGGTGCTCTGAGGAGGCGAGCCCATCCTGTCCCCACACCAACGCCAACTTCCACTCCCTGAACCACCCAGCCCCGAGCGGCTTCCAGTGGCTCCCAAGTTCCCAAACCTCCCAAGGGATTTGTATCAACAACTCCAGCATTACTTGGGGACTTATTAGCAATGCCATTTTGTGACCTGGACCCGCAGCACCAGAAATCCCAAGAGGTTTACCTGCCTATTACCCAGAGACAGGGAACTCTCCAGGAAGTTCCCAGTTATGCTCAGGTGAGATCAGCTGCCATCAGAGTATGTAAGCCAAGCCACACTACTATCATTTCCCTTTTGAGAACTATGGTGCCTCTCTGATGGACACGCTTGTCACAGTCTACATGAGAACTGGAAATGACAGGAGCTGCTGCTATGAGCAGCCAAAAAGACTCATGCTCACTTCCTGAGGGACCCTGGTGTGTGTTTCAATAAACCTAGCTGGGCAGCAGTGGCCTGGGGACCAGTCACTCACACAGAGCCAATAGCTGGAGCCTTTCAGCATCCTCAACTGTGAATGAAGATCTAAACAACTTTCCTTTGGAGTAGCCACTCTGCAGAAGCTCCACCTAGCTGGCAGATAGATGGGAAAGGCAGGACCACAGAGACCTAGGCAAGGGATGGCTGAACCTAAAACAGGGTCAAAGTCTCCCCACTTTGGGCATTAAACTCTACTCAAAAGCCAAGTCAATGTTTCTGACAAGATCTTTGGGAAAAGACAATGACAACACAGCAGCCAAGAAACCACTAGGGTAGAGTAATATCTAAAACCACCCAACACATCACCCTCCCTCCCAGCCTCAAGGTCAAAGGACCTCACCTTTCACAACTGTGGCTTCCTTCAAGTGATGGGACAAGAAGTCGATGCTGGCATAGGTGCTGGCAGAGGGCAAGGCTCCAGTGCCTGGGCCCCCACACACTCCGCTGCTGCCAGTACTTCCGACGGTGCTGAGGAGGCCCCCAAGGCTACGGGTCCGGCCCCAAGAGCTCTTGTCTCCTGGCTGTGGATGCTGAGGCTGAGTCAGCGATAAGGACCCTTGATCATCCCTCACATCAATGGCGATGTAGTTGAGGCCGTTCTGGAAACCCGCGGAGGTCTCTCTGCGCATGGGAGAGCTGCTGCCTCCCGGACAGCCAATCAAAGCTCCAGGCTGACCTGGGTTCCATGGCCTAGCCTGTGGCGCTGGTGGCACAACCGGTGAGGGCTGCGCTTGTCCCGGGGATGTGGGTGGCTCATCACTTCCTCCCAGGATGCCACTGCCTTCACTACTTTTCCTGAGAGAGACGTTTTCCACAGAGGCCGAATTGTGGCGCTTGGAATTGTGGGCGAAGGAGGGGGACACTGGGGTGACTGTGGTAGTGGAGGAGAAGGTCTCTGAACTGTGGCGACGTCGCCCCCCCTGTGGATCTGCGCGGATGACTTTGGCACCCCGGTGGGGATCAGGGGGCTGGCTGACTTGAAGAAAGGCCTCCACCCCAGACACCTGATCCATGAGACTTAGCCGCTTTAAGCCGGATGTGGGACTTGTCACTCGGGCACCTTCTGGCTTTGGGGGTGCCGCAATAGGTTGTGGCGGGGTAGCAGCCACACCAAAGGCCATCTCGGTATAGTCACCATTATCCCCAGGCTCCGAGGACTTTGAGGAGCCAGCAGCGGGTCCCTGGGAAGTGGCAGCTGATGCTGGAGGCAGGCGGTATAGCTCTCCTGGGGCAGGTGGCTGCTGCAGGGAAGAGGGGGAGGCAGAAGGACGTGGGGGTAGCGGTGGGTATGGGGATGAGGCCTCTGGAGAGAGAAGGCCATCCATGGAGCCCACTGTGTCCCCACTATGGGTGCCAGGCTTAGGAGACTTGGGAGAACTGAAGTCTAAGTTCATATAGTCAGAGAGCGGGGAGCGCTGCCGGCTGTCACTGCTGGTGCCTGGGGTACCTGAACCCAGGGAAGAAGCAGGACTACTGGCCGAAAGCAGCGAAGAGGATGAAGCAGCTGATGCCAGCAGTGGCGGGGCAGGCGGGGACAGGCGGGTACCTGCCTCACCAAAGTCAATGTTGATGTACTCGCCAGGACTCTTGGGCTCTGCAGGTAGAGGGTACTCTTGCATGCTAGGAAGGGTCTGCAGTCCCTCCAAGGACAAGCGTGTAGGTCGTACTGCCCGACAGCGCTGGCCCAGGAAGCCCTCAGGGCGGCCAGTGCCGCCACTTGGCCTCATGGAGGAAGGTACTGCTGAGTGATGAGGTTGGGTATGGCCACCCCCAGCTGCCCCAAAGGTGCCAGCCAACTGGGAGTTCCCAGGAATGGTCTGGGGTTCTAGCCTCTCCTCTTCCAAGATTCGGCCCACAGGGGAGCTCATGAGCACATACTGGTCGTTGTCCCCACTGCAATAGGAAGCCTTGTAAGAGCGAGGCAAAGAGCTGTAGCAGTGACCAGGGACACCTTTGAGGCCCTCGCCACTTCCACGCAAGGCTGCTGAGAAGTCAGGTGGCGTGCCCGCGGTGCCAGCCTCACTGGGGGACATGTTGAGGTAGTCCCCGTTAGGGAGGAGCTTTGGGTCTGTGTTCTCCATGGACAGCTTGGAGCCATACCACATTCGCATGTACCCGCTATCCTCTGGGGAGCTCTCAGCTGGGGAATTAGCTTTGTAGCTGCCTCCATTCACTGGGAAGGTCCTGCCTGCCCCTGAAGGGGGTGCTGGCACTGCTGTTCCCGAAGGGGGCAAGGCTGCCGCCGCCGCCGCCGCCGCCGCCGCCGCTGACCTCGGCTGCATGATCTGCTTGGGAGCAGACACACTGGTGGGGCTCATGGGCATATAATCATCACTTTTGCAGCTACTGGGGCCACCACTCCTGAGGGCCGCCCCAGGGGTCATGGGCATGTAGCCATCATCTGCCCCCAAGTTACTGCTAGAACTCTTGTGAGAGCCAATCTCAATGTCTCCATAGTCCTCTGGGTAAGGGTGGTAGGCCACTTTAGGAGAGGACGCGGGGTAAGATGGGCAGAGGCGTCCTGAACTGCAAGAGAAGGTGGCCCGCATGAGAGTATACTCATCCAGGGAGGCAGAGGAAGGCTGGGGTACTGGCCGCTGTCGGGCAGGCGTGGTCAGGGAATAAGTCCTCTTCCTCAGTCCCCTGTCCAGGTCCTGGGCCCCGTCCCCAGAGACCCTACGGTAAGGGCGGCCACAGTGGCTCAGGGGTCTATCCATGCTCATGTACCCATAGAGCTCACCCCCACTGCCGTCCCTGGCTGGAGGGGTCTCCGCGATTGACTCGGGCGTGTTGCTCCTGTGGCTACTGAAGGCTCTCAGGTCACCAGGGCTGGAGCCATACTCGTCAAGTGACATGAAACCTGGGTCACTGGGGGAGCCGGAGGCTGAGGCACTACCACTGGATGGACGCTGACCTTGGGGGTGGTGTAGCGGATGAGGCAGATGCGGGTGGGGGCCGGGGGGCAGCGGGTAGGAGCCCGAGCCGTGTCCACTGCTGGAGGACAGGCTGCCAGGGCTGGTGGCTGCAGGCGGCGAGTGCGCCACCGGCATGGACATGGAGCGGCTGTGTTGCAGGGCGCCCCCTGCCGGCGCCAGCGTCACTTTGCTCGGGCGGCCTCCGCAGCCGCCGCTCAGTGTGTGCGAGCGGCTCAGGGGCACGCGCACCGGCCCGGGACTCAGGGGGCTCCCGGCCACCGACATAGGCCTGCTTCCCGCTGCCCCAGCCCCAGCTGCTGCGCCGCCGTCGCCCTCACTGGCTGTACGCACCCGACACGAGATGCATTTGGCTGCTGGCGGGGTGGCCGCAAGGCTGTCCGTGCGTGAGCGGCGCACCAGGCCGGTCTGGCTAGGGGGCAGGTTGACCAGGTGATGGTGGCGGCGCGCGCCCGGCACACTGATGGGATGCGTGGCAGACGACCCGGACGACTGACTCTTGCTTCGAGGCCGGAACTCAAAGAGCTCCTTAAGTGCCTTCATGGCCTCCAGGATAGTCTCGTGGATGTTCTGCGCCACTACCGAGTCGTCGGCTTGCATCCACAGCTCGCCGGGGCCGGTGACGGCCGAGCGGCCCACCTCGATGAAGAAGAAGCTGTCCGAGTGGCCGCAGCGGCGGATGTTCATAAGCTGCAGCGTCACAGACGGCTGTTCGCAATTGAGCTTCACGAAGCCGATGGTGCGCGCAGACAGGCAAAGGCGGTATACACCGGTCAGGTTTTTGCTCTGGCCCAGGCCCTTGGGCTTCAGGTTCACCTGCCACACCTCGCGGTAGACTGCCGTGGCGGGCGTCACGAGCCCGTAGTTGTCATCGCAGCCAGCGGCACCTGCCGAGCCGCCCAGGACGCCAGGAAGAGAGGCGCTGCAGGACCCGCCGGTGGCCGCGGTGCCCGAGCCTCCATCGCCGGAGCGACCCTCGCTGACCAAGTCGGTGAGCGCGCGGTACCAGCCCTCCTGCTCCTGCTCGTTCTCCGCCGCCACGGCGAAGTACTCGTCCTTGGTGTAGAGGGCGATCAGGTACTTGTGCTTGGCGTCCGCGCGCTTGTTGATGTTCAGGCAGCAGTCGAGCGAGATCACTCGCTTCGGCGCGCCCGCCTTGCTCCTCCACTTCTTCTCGCTCTCGTAGTACTCCAGCCGCGGCGGCTGCGGCGGCGACCCCCCAGCCGCGGCTGCCTCGTCGCCGCCCGTGCCGGGGCCGCGCAGCACGAAGAAGCGCTTGTGGCCGTGCTTCTGCTTGCGCAGGTAGCCGCACTTGCGCACGCTGTGGTTGTTGTTGTTGTTGTTGTTATTGAGGTTCGGGCCGTCCCCACCCGCCGGCGCGGGGGGCCCAGGAAGGGGCGCGCTGGCCATCGCCGCCGGTTCAGGCCGCACCGCACGGCTGGGCGCGCAGGGGATGGCGAGGGCCGAGGGGCGCGGGCGGGGGCGGCTCCCCGCCACCCGTCGCCCGGCCGCCCGGCCACGCGCGCGCGTCCCCCGGGCCCAAGCGGTGGGCTAGGAGGCGCGCGCCGCTCGTTGGCGCAGGGCCCTCGGCCGCTCCGAAGGATGCTAGGCGCGGGCGGTGGCCGCCCCCTGCTTCGACTGTCCGCGGCTGCTGCCTCCCGGGCTCTCGGGCGGCGCCCGGGGACTGGCTGGCTGGCTGGGCCGAGAGTCGGGGTCCCCGAGCCGCGGGGCCGAGCTTAGGACGCGCGCGGCCGGCCTGCTGCCGCCGTTCTTGGCTGCGCGATGCCGGGCTGCAACCGGACACTCGGGGCCCACGCCGCCACTGGGACCGCTGCTTCTGCTGCTGCTGCTGCTGCCACCGCCAACGACGACCCGGGCTTGTCGCGGTCCCCGCCGCACAGTGAGTAACACATCGCGCACCGAGTGACTGAACTAAGAGCAAAACAACACGTGACTCTGCGTTACGCAGGCACACTCGCGCGGACGCCCCGCCCCTTCGCCCCGCATTGGCGCCGCGTTCCCCGACGGACGGCGAGCCCGGCCAATGGGCGTGAGGCGCGGGGGGGCGGGCCAACACCGGGGGCAGCGTTTCCCGCCGTCCCCTCCCCCTCCCGCCAAGGCCCGGCTGGGGCTCGGCGGGGGCCGGGCCGGGCTCATTAATCAGGGGCTCGTTGTGGATGCGGGCGGGGGCGAAGCCACCCAGGGCGGGAAGCTGGCCACGGAGGAGGCGGGTGCGGGACTTGTGCTCCTGCCTCGCGCCCTAACTGGCTCCAAGCTTCCGCCGCGGAGGGGGTACGGGGGCGGGAGGTCGGAGCTGGTGCGGGGCTGCTGTCGGACCCCAGCAGCCGGGGTGGGCGAGCGGCGCAGGGCGGTGCCCGCTGTGGGTGGCAGGCGCGCGGCCCGGCTTGTTTACTAGCATCGCTGCCCGCAAGCTCTGGGTAGATGGCAGCTCCGTGCCTTTTCCCAGCGGCTAGCCGATCGAGGGGCGCCCCGGAACCGCCCCACCCTCCGCGGGCGCCCGCCCCCGGCCGTGGGCTCTTTCCGGGGCGTCATCAGAGCCATTCACTTGTCAGGTTCCCGGGAAGTGGAAGTCGCCTGTTCTGGATGTAATAGGAGAGAGGAGGAGGGCGTGTTGGCGTAGGAAAATGCGGTTTCCATAGTGCCGGGAAAGGGCGGGCCTGGGCGGGAGCTGGGAGCGGGTGCTGGCGGGCGTCCTCCCCGCTCTCTGCTCCCTACGCCCCGCGCCCCGCGCCCCGCGCCCCGCGCCCTTACCGCTGCCGGCCCGCACCCGGGCTACGGGCGCCGTACCTCAGAGCGCGGCCGCGGGCACAGAGCCAAGCCAAAGATGCCCTTGAACTACTGCTTTGAATTTCTCTATCTACGTGGCCTTTGTGACTTTCAAAGTCGAGGGCAAATAAGCACCCGCACGTCATGCCTCTTAACTGACAGAGTGAGGGCCACTAGAAAGGGCAGGCTAGGAATCCTGATCGAGGTGGGTAAACAAAACAAACCCTTGCCCATGGGGCCAGGGGGACAGTATCTAAATGAAACAATTGGTGACAAGAGTTTATCTTACAATATAACCTTGGTTATTTTGTACTGAGTCCTGGAAGTTCGCCTTGGAATGCCCTGCGTAATTTACAGAAGTCACTGCAAATGCAATGACATGTTTAAGAAAAACAGTTGCACATTGTGATTTTTGAAGACCATGGATGCTTTAACCTCTGTAAGTGCCTTAAACACTAATGGTGAGTTTTACAGGCCAAGATACCCAAGCTAACATTGGATCTGTTCTGTTTTTAACGTGTATATGGTTATGATTAGGATTATTGATGAGAAGCTAAAGTTTGCAAAAAATCATCAATGTAGTAAATATAAAATTAACCTCAAAAGGGTGTGTTGAATTCAGTCTTTCATTTTAAACGAGACCCTTTAAAAATAAGAAGTCACTGAAGGACATTGTAAAGGGCACTTCTGTATTGTGCACATATGTTTGACTATACAACCAGGCGCGCACACCCAGGTATGTGCTGAACACCCTATCTTGTGGGCTTTGGCTTTTCCTCTCCTGTCACAAAGTGTTATCTCTACCCAGAAGAAACATGACAGGGTTTTTATCTTAGAGCTTGAAGAAAATGTGGCTCGATTTTATTGATTGTGATAATTTACATCCCACTTTATGAGACACATAAATGGGCTTGTGTGTTCTGTACCCTGAAATAGCAAAGGACAAGGGGCCACTATGTCATTATCTTAGGCTTCCCTTTGAGAAAGTATCTTTGGTAACCATTTTGTTTTCTTTTTTATTTTGACTCAATACAGAATTAGATTTTTAGGAATGCGTTGAGTGATGACGTTCTGTGCCCACTGGAGCTTGGCCAGTACCAACTTTGTTTTCCTTGGGGCTGTGTTAATGTTAAGTACCACGAGTCAGAATCTCCTTCTTGGCCAAGTCACCCGTTCTGTGTGCTGCCTCACTTGCCAAGCTAGCAACAGGAGGGGCCAGGGAGAGGAACCACTACTTATGACATTTCTGCTCTTAGAGGTGACAGAGCTTCCAAGTGTAAAAGTGAGAGATCCCCTCTCCAATTGAGAGTGTTCCCACCCCCAGCACCTTGTCTCCTCTCCTTTCTGCTGCCTGATAAGCTGTTTATTTACTGGAAGCTGGTTTTGTGTCTTGTGATTTTTTCCCAACTGTTCTCCCATAGTTTTTTTAGTGCAAGTTGTCTCCTAACATCTGTCAACATGCTGGGCTCACAGGACTGGGTGTCGCTTACCTGGACTGTTGCCAGTGAACAGCCTGGCTGCAGGTTTTCCTCCAGGTTTAAGATCTTACCTTAGAATTCTCCTTTTCCTTTCATAGCTGACAAATGGCCATACAGTTTTGTTTGGTTGGGTTTTGGTTTTTAGAGACAGGGTTTCTCTATGTAACTCTGTGTGTCCTGGAACTCTATTGATTTGCCTGTCTCTGCCCCCTGAGTACTAGAACTAAAGGTGTGCACCACTGTGCCCAGAGGCCATAGCTTTTATCAAGGGAGACTTGAAATATTTTTAAACATAGATTCATGTAATTATGCTTCTTTTATTAAAATAAACAATTCTTTTTGGGATAATTTATGTATTTCATTGAGTTATTGATACTATAAGTGAGTAAAATGTCTTAAGATCCATGATATAAATACCAAAAAGGATCATAGATTTTTCTTCATGTAGAGAAACTAGTATAGGAGAAAAGTACATAGTTTTTAGTTTTTCTTCAGTTCTTTGTGCATTAGGTGGCTGACAGGCTTTTCTGCCTAGGTTAACTCTAAAAACGGACTAAGTGGACCATTAAATGGAAAGCTACCCTGAAAATGTGACGAGCCCTCACTTAAAACATGTTTAAGGAAGAGCACTAGTTTATGCTGGCCAGTCTGTTTACTTTTTAGAAAGGACGACATCCTTTCCTGTTTCACTGTACTCAGTACTTGGTTCACAAGCTTATCCAAAATGTTTGGATTTCTGATGAATGAACCTTGTACAGACTTTTGCCTGTCTAGGACTAATAGGGGGACTTGCAGCAGTCTCTGAGCCCCTCCCCCATCTCTTTGCTAGTGTGTTTCAACTGAAATTGCACAAGAATTTTGTAACATGTGAACTCTGTGTTTGCAACAGAATAACTTCCCTGCAAGAATGTTAACTGTTGTTTGTTCCACTTAGTATCCGTGCCTGGCAGTGCAAACAGTTAAACAATCAATTTGTAAAGACTCAACTGGGGAGAAACAGGTGGATTTCTAGTTCAAGGCCATCCTAGTCTAGTCATATTGCACTCCTGCCAGGCAGGGCTACTTAGTGAGAGCTTATCTCAAAAATGAAGAAAAACAGATAAACAGAAGGAAGGGAGAAAGGAAGGAAGGAAGGCAAAAAGGGAAGAAAAAAGAAATGAGTTTGTATAAATTTATTAATTTCTTGGACTTTTGAATTGGCTTTCCACTTTAGTATTCGTTCTGCTCATTAAAAATACTTATTCAATGGTTCTGATAGTTCTAGGTGCTCATTCAATGAGGGGTTTCCTAAAACAAAAGCTTATTGAATGCTAAGATCACCATAACTTTTAAAGTAAGAACTGTCTGTTCCTGGGTCCACAGAGTGGATTCTGGTGACATTAAGAATGTCTCCAAAATAACACAGCTATATTTTCTGGATGCAGAGTAGAGGCAGCTGGGAGTGATTTTCTGCCAGTCCCCATGCCTCAGGAGAGCAAAATCAACCTGTGTTCTTTGAGTGGTGCTGTATATGGATCAGTAGCAAGCAGTTGGCCTAGGTTTGCAAGTTGTCTCCCCCATCCCCCAGGTAATAGGGTAACAGACACAGCCAGCTGCCTCCTGCCAGTTGCCCCTATGTTTGGTAGAACTGTGTCCCCCTCTGAAACCTGCCATTTTTCTACAGCCATCATCAGGCTGCTTCTAGAATCTGTATTTGAAGGTTGTTTTAAAAATCCAGCCTAAGGATAACACAAGACATGTGGCTGGTTCTTGCTCATACTGCCACCCACTGGCGATGTCTCTCCCCAAGGCACCCAGTGAGCACAGCTATATACTTCCACTGGTGGCTGGAGGATTTTATATGAAATTGCTTACCACCTAACATATATTCACTTTGCTGGGATCTTGAAGAAAGGTAGTAAACATGATTTGAGATAGAATAGAGAAACATTGATCTCATGTGACCAAGTGTAAGAATGGTGAGCAGGAGACATGAACAAGGACTTCTTCCAAACAGATCAGTCACTTCAGAACTAATGTGTGCACATTTCCACACAGTGGGGTGGAAAATGTCTGCCAGTGCTGATTGAAAGTCTCAGAAAACAAGCAAAGCAACACAATAAATCCAGCATCTAAAGTCAGGCTTAGTTTATGCTTACTAGATCAAACCTGAGTTAAAATCAAAGCACACTTTTTCCCTGCATTGGACCATTCAACTTCAGATTCTTTTTAGAATAAGCCAGAGTCACATAGAAAGACAATGAAATGAAATTTATGAAAAATATGAGTAGGAAAGAAAACATATTCTTAAAACTTCACAAGTCTTCATCCTGACTGTGTTTCTGAGTAAAATAATTATAGCTGCATGCTAACAACTTGTTAGCTTATTCTAATATGTAACCATTTCTTCCTGTCTTTCTTGAGTTGCTTGGTTTTGATTTAGGTGATGTGGGATTTTAGTTTATACTGTAAGGTAATGGCATTGGCAACATTAGTGGTCTATTCAGGGTCAGTGGTAATTTACCTGGAGGGAAGGAACCTAAAGGCTTGATTGATGTGTGTACTGCCAGTCACATCCTTGGGATTCTCTATTTAAAACAAAAGCTAGCATTAACAGTAATTGGTGCTGGAGAGTTGGGTCAATGGTTAAGAGCACTTACTGCTCTTCCTAAATACCATGGCAGATGATTCACACTGTAAACAAAGCCCTAGGGAATCCAATGCCTTCTTCTGACCTCTGAGGGCACACAAATTCATGTGATATTCGGCATACACATACATATACAGAAATAAAATAAATATTAAAAAGATATAAAATACCAGGGCTGGAGAGAATGTTCAGTAATTATGAGCACTTCCTACACTCGCAAAGACCTGAGTTCAGCTCCCTGTACCCACATGGAAGCTAACAATTACCTGTAACTAGTTCCTGGAGATCCAATACCTTCTTCTGGCCTCCGTGGGCACCAGATAGGTTTGTGGTGCACAATCATATGTGCTGACATTCACACATACTTATAAATATAACTCTCAAATGAAAAAAAAAGGATCAGCTAGAGGGAACTGTTAAGAGTATTTCATTGCTATGCTCACATTCCACATATGTGCTTCTTAGCAGTATGAGAGGGGGGTGGCATCAAAAACTTCATCCTCCCAAATGCAGATGTCAGAACTATATGATCTTAGTTAGGAAGCATTGAGCTAAAGTATTTTCATTCCTAAGTAGGAAATTCCCACCATCTGTCCTGTGAGTTCACAGGTTCATAAAAGGTTAAACAAGAGAATTAAGGCTGAGGATGTAACTCAGTGGTAGAACACTGATCCAGCATGGGTGGGACCCTGGGTTCGATTCCAAGTTGCAACCAAAAATGAAAGCCATTTACCTCTTCACACACATCTCATACTTTTTCCTTTTCTAACACGACTCTAACACAAATGATAGTGACTATACTAAAGTGGCAGAAAAGTACAAGCATTTCCAATTTCCCAAAAGCAAACTGATGGAATCAGCTTGTGAAGTGCAGGCAGAACCTCAAAAGCCAAGTCCCATCCCCCTGCCCCCCCCCCCCCCACACTGAGAAGCTGAAGACTAGAAAGTGCCCTGCAGATGCACACATTCTATAAGAATTGCTGCTAGGAGAGCAATAGCAGCAGACCTTCCCACATGGGCTGCGTCTTTCTTAGTGATTCAGAGACCACACTGATGCTGCTGGGCTTAGAAGGGGGGGGTTACATGTTAGTCCCATCTTAAATTGTTGTCCCTTGTGGAATGGAATAGTGCCTGTCTTCTAGGTTCTGAATTTGAACGAAAAGCCCGCTGTGCACTGCAATTAAAAACAAAACAAAGAACAAAAACAAAAACCCTGAGATGTACAGACATTTGACCTTTGGGTAAATACCTATTGCATTTTAAAACTTGAGAGCACAGTAGAGTGTTCAGGATGACATGCACATTCTACACTGTGTGTGTTAAAATGGACTGGTGTACAGGCCATTAGTGTATCTTCTTTCAACTCCGATCATAAAAATCAGCAAATACTAAGTAACTAAAAGTGCTGTGGATATTTTTGGAGTCCCATCCTTGCCTCTGTCCCCTCCTGCCTTCATAAGGCTCACTTCTTTATGGGGTTGGGACTTTGGTTCCTATAAGCATCTTTGATTGTGACATAGAATTTGAAAACAGAAATTGTCACATGTTATTACAACATCATCTGATATTTTTCTTAACTGTAATTCTAATTCCTGGTGTTGGCTGTTTTTTCCTTATCAACTTGTAGAGAAGGTGGTTTCTTTCCCCATTTTTCACTAAAGACCACACTTTATGTATATATATTAAAAACATGGTAACAGAATGGTTTAATCTTTGAGCCTAAGGAGGGAGTTTCATTGTCAAACGGCACATTAGAGTCCACCCTTAGGAAGATTCCAGGAAAAGATGATACAAAGTTATAATGATGAAACAGGCATGTGTTGAAGTGGGGTAAGCTGAAGGTCCCAGCACTTGGCCAGCAGAGGCAGGAGATTCTGCAAAAGCTTGAGGCTATCCTGGGACTCACACTGAATAAAATGAAAGAGAAAACAGAGCGAGGATGGGACGGGAGGGAAAGAGAGGGGATGCATAGGGAGGAAGGGAGTGTGGTTAACCTCCATCCTAGTTAAATAGGCTTGCCTTTTGCAGAAAATTATGTGTGCAGAAGAAAAGGAATAAATGCAGCCAAGTGGGAAGAAAATTGTGGCAACTTTTAAGACAAATCTTGTTTTCACGCATCTTTTTATTTTACAGCATCAATGCCAGACTTTGAGAACTTAATATTTTAATTGGTTTGGAAACCGGCTGGCTGGATCTGTCTCCAGTGCTGCAGCTTCAAAGAGGTGTCTGTAACCATGCCCGTGCTGTGGGGAGCCTTCCAGGAGTGAACGGCAGGGGACATGTAATGTATAGGGATCAGCTCTATGCGTGTAACTGGCATCACATTCTCTGCCCTTCCTGCCCAGGTGCTTCTTAAACCTGGCCACCTGCTTCTGTGATCATTTTCTTCCTTAAGTTTGAAATAAGTTTGCTTTTCTGTCTAAAATGGTGTCTGCTACTCCAAGTGGGTATCACAAGAGGAGAACCCCTTCCTCTTAAGCCCTGGCAGATTACAATTCGAAACGTAACTGGGTTAATACAGTTAATATGAGAACTGAGAGCACCTATTCCACAGAGCAGACAGCCATTTTAATGAAGCCCAGCTCCCTTAAGTCAACACCTGCTTCTCAACAATGCCTGGCCATCTCACAGAACCGGAAGGCCGTCAGTCCAGTCTGGAAATGTCGCTAAATCAAAGGTGAGTAACTGCTGTGTTTTGTGTCTGGTTGATTCCCTTGGACTATTGTACCTGGAACTGCCTGTGTAATTCACAGTCACACTTGACATGCTTATGAGTTACGAGGTCTGGTGATGAAGTTATATAGACCTAAGGATAAAGTGAATCATGCCAGGCTCATCATCCACAAGTGTGCCCAGGATCCACAAGCAATCTCTTGTCACCTATACCTGTGCCTGTGGGTACTATCCCCAGATTCCAGGGATTTAGGTTCTTCCAGGTCTCTTGCTCTGTCTCCCAGGTGTCTTATTCTCCCCAGGTGTCTTGGGTCTGTTGGGTGTCTTGGGTCCCCCCAAGTCTCTTGGTCCCATCATGTATGTTGGGTGTGTGTCCCCCACCCTCACCACCTCACCCCTGCCTAGGTTTCTTGGTCTTCTAGGCCTTTTGGTTTTACTTGGGTGTCTTAATCTTTCTAGGTCTCTTGGTTCCTAAACCTCTTGATCATCTAGGTCTCGGATCCATCAGGTGTCTTGGTGTCCTGGATAAAGCCAAGGCATACAAGAGACTGATGCCTGTCCTTCAGTCACTGCCAGGGCAGTGTGGACAGCAAACCACACTGCCAGACAAAGTCCTTCTCAGGGTGAAGACCAACCTTGCTCATTTCACATTCAACACAGGCTATATCGCCTGAGGTACCTCCCCACAAGGGTAGCAGCTATCAGCCCACAGGAGTCCAGACAAGTTAAGCTGCTTTTGTCTCTGAGTTTTCTGGTCCAAGAAGCTGTTGTTCTCTGACACGATGGCAGTCCCAGTTCCCTGTAAAGAGGGTGGAATGGTGTCCCTCGGAAGTGCAGAATCTAGAGGGTGGCATACAGTACATCTGCAGGACAGAGAGACAAGTGTAAGTCTAAAGTCAACCCTGCCCTACAGGGCAGAGTGCTGGGTTGGAAAGCTGGCATTTTGACCTCCCTTGGGTGTCGTCAGCATCATCAAAAGACAACGGAAGACACTGTGAGAGTGGTCCCCTGTCTTTCCTCACAGAGGTAACAAATGAGCAAAGTGGGCTATGAGTTAAGACACACAACCATGAAACTTAGGGAAAAACACAAAAGACACATCATTGTTTGGTCTTTTAAAATAGAATCCCATGAGGAAAAGAGGGAAAAGCTAAAAGGAAAGAAATTGAAGATTATGTCCGAGATAAAATGCTAATTTCATGAATGTTTAGTGCCTTAAGATCATCTTAAGGCAATAATGAGATAAAAACAAACAAACATGCAGGCCTCCACAGTGGCAGCAGGTGCAAGAGAGTGCCGAACACCCAAGCTGCTGGCACCTTTGGTTGGCTCCCCACTCTTGGCGCCAACTCTTACAGGGCCTTCCAGGATGCCCCATGCACTCTAGCAAGGTTTTTCTTTGTTTTGGGACTATATTTTAGACTGTTTCTTTTTCTATTTTTAAAAGTAGTTTTTCAGTCCAAACATTTTAGGGTATGTGGTGGAACTGTGAGCGTCTAAGTGATGCCCTGTGATGTTATTTGTTTAGTAGGTGCCATTCCTATTATAGGGTATCACCTTATAGTTCCCATTAATTAGACAGTCATGTGTGTCATTTTTAGTGAAATATGTTCTATTGGTTGAAATTTTCAGGTTTTTTCTTTATAATAAACAACCTGGAAAGATCATAGGACATACTACAGAGAAGGGTCTTCCTATAGAAAATGCCAAAAGGTAATCATTATTGTATTTGCACAAAGACTGACAGTGACATCTTTTCTTAGAGATTTCCTTTTGAGACTTTTGTTCTCTTCTAGGAGTAGATCATGTACAGTCCTACTGCTAAATCCCTTCCTTCCCTACTTTCTCCTATAAACAAAGCTGAGCTTCTTAATGAAGGCAGGTGTCCCTTCCACATTTCTGCACTTTCCTGTTGCCTGTATTATCAATACTGTGAATCCCATTAAAATGATGTTTGCATATATTTTATTTATGCTTGTGCACCTAGGCAAGCACCTAGTTTGTGATATTTTAAAGAGCAAAAGTATTTGTGAATTGCTGAGCTATCAATTCTATCTGTTCCCTTAAACTACTGTCATTTGTTTGGTCAGTCTGTGCTGACACATTGTTTTGAGTTTGCTGAATAAAATTGAGATATAACAACAACAACAACAAAAGCAATTTTCCTAGGGATTAGAGAAATGCCTCAGCAATAAAGAACATACTTGCTGCTTTTCCAGAAAGTGAGAATTTGGCTCCTAGTACTCCTGTTCTGTGGCTCACAACCTAGTGTTACTCAAGGGAATCAAATGCCCTCTTCTGGTCTTAGTGGGCATCTGCATACATGTGTGAACACACTATACACACACAAAATAAATATACAAATAAAATGAGTATTTTAAAAAAGAAAGTGGCCACATTCACACATTCAGTAACCACTCTCATCTTTTTGTCTCATCCTCTGACTGTGAGCCAGTCTGTGGGGACATTACAGAGGAACATTCAATATTGCAGGGAAATGTAGATAATCTCAGGGTCCAGGGGACTTGCTTTGCAAAACCTGTGTATGAATTCCAGAGGGTCTGTTGCAATGAATCTCCCCATTTCCATCATATATCTTTTAATAATAGTTCTTATCAACATCATTTGAGTGTACATGAATATTCTCACACAGTTTCAGATAGAGGAATGGGGTTTCCAGTGTTAATTCTGCATCTTCAATTCCATAATAATGAGAATTACTTAAAAAGAATGAGCAAGTTGCAAACTCACAGCACAAACTTCAATGTTCTCTTCCTATCTTGCAGGCATTGTTCCTTTAATGGCAGCCCTGATACTTTGTTGCAGGCATTGTTCCTTACATAAAGCCCAGATACTTTGTTGCCAGTATTGTTCTTCTAGATGAAGCTCAGATACTTTGTTTCTGGCACCTTTCTTGTAAACCAAGCCCTGATACTTTGTTGCGGGTGTTGTTCCTATAGATCAAGACCTGATACTTTGTGGCACGCATGCTCCCCAGTTGGTTACTTGTGTCTCCATTTTCTTTAAGCTGTCTTTTGAATGAGTGGCAATTCCTAATTTTACTTAAATTTCTCAATTTTCTTTCTGATTTTGTATTTTTGTTTTGTTTTGTTTAAACATTAATTTCCTTCTTTCTACCTAAATTCTCAAGTGCTTACATTCCCATTCTCTTTTGGGGCTTAAGGCTCCTGTATAAAATCTTTGTGTGTGTGGCACAATGATAACTCAAATTCACTTTTCTCTCCCCACTTCTGGAAGGTATTTTTGAATATGTGGCTTTGGGTTGTATGACTCTGAGCCTCCCTGGCATGTAATGTCTGCATGGTTGCACAGACAGAATCCATGTTATCTTTCCTTCCCTCTGATGATGTCCGTGTTTATCAGAGGCCAATGTGTCATCACCCTAATTGCTGTGCATTTAAAGGAAACCTCCCTGGCAAATCCCCATCAGTTCATTCTACAGTAAGTTCTTAGATTAACAGTTACTCTGATCCTGGTACAATTAGAACTAGTTTGACAAGTTTAATGAGCCACCTTGTGAGGACTGCAATAAATTTAGAAATGTTGGACATCTTTAAAGACACTGAGTTCCCTACCCACAGACATTTCCATCTGCTTAGGAGATTTTCAGCTTTCTTTGTATAAAATGATGTAATGTTGCCTATAGAGGTCTCAAGCATATTTGATTAGATTTCTTCCTAGCACCTTCCATCTTTTGTTCCTTTTTAGCAATACTAGATCTATGTTTTTTTTTTTAAAAAAATGTGGTGCTTGAGTAAAGAAATAAAGAGTGTTCAACACTCTTACTAGTCCTTAGATTTTGAATATATAGGGAGATTTTCTTGGAGACACTGGAAATACCATTATTCTTATGTCTTTTTTTTTTCAATCTTTTTATGTTCCACAACAAACCTCATGTTACTCCCAGGCTAGAATCACTAACATTGTACAAGGGTGGAGTCTTATTTTTTCATTTTTCAAGACAGGGTGTCTCTGTGTAACAGGCCTGGCTGTCTTGTAACTTACCTTGTAGACCTGGCAGGCCTTGAACTCACTTAAGATCCTCTTGCCTCTGCCTCTCAAGTGCTGGGATTAAGGGTATGGGCCACCACTGACTGGCTAAGGGTGGAGTCATCTATTAATCTACATCTTGCATGATTATACCTGTGATATACCTGTGTGTGTGCACAGGCATGTGCGGTATACAATGCAGGTGTGTGTGAGGGGGGTATGTGGGTGTGGTATGGTGTGTATGTGAATATAGGCAAGGGGTCCATGTCAGATATCATATTCTATCTCTTCCTATCTTATTATTTGATACAGTGTTTCTCACTGAACCTGGAGCTCAAGGTTCAGCTGGCCTGGCTCTTCAGTGACCCAGAGGGACCCTCCTGTTTCCACTACTCCAGTGCTGGGGTGATAGGAACATGTTGCTACTCTCGGCTTTTTACACAGGTTCTGAGTGTCTGACTTCAAGTCCTCATGTTTCTCTGACAAATACTGACCCAGCCACCTCTCGCCTGCTCCTCTTTGTTCCTTTTGAAAGGAGATGTTTAGATTCTGTGATTTGGTAAAATATTTAAGATTTTAAGTAGGTTCAGGTTAAATAGAAATTCTTCCACGCAAATTGACTAATAACCTTAAACTAAAAGGATATAAAAGTGTATATCAACTTTTATTTGACATTAGTGAGACAATCTTTGGCTTTCTGGATTAATTAAAAATAAAGTGAATTACAGTAACTGGTTTTTTTTTTAAGTATTCACTGAAGTTTACATCATAGAATAAATACAATTTGGTCCTGCTTTAATTTTGTTTGGGTTTCATAGTTCAAGAGACAGGCAGGGTCTCAAGGTAAGGGCCCCTCATCTGGGAGTCCTAGAATCCCTGTGTTGGGGTCACACATCTGTCAGTCTGTGTGCCTTGATCTGTAAGTAGTCTCTGAAGGGCAGATGGGTCCAGTGTTGGTCTTTTCTCTGGGCCTGGCTCATATTGTTTCTGACCACACAGAAGTTCCAGTCATTATGGAACTAAAAATACAACCTTGTCCCCTTCTTTTATAACTTATGGCATGTGATAGCCAGTATTTCACAAAGCATTAGTTGATGTACTTTCCAGAAGAGGAAAAACAAACAAACAAACAAAAAAAAAACAAAACAAAAAACAAAAAACCAGAGGCTTTCAAGTGTGTGTGTGTGTGTGTGTGTGTGTGTGTGTGTTAGGTATGTGTGGAGACCAGAGGGCAACCTCAGGTGTCAGCTCTCAGGTAACATCCATGTTGTAGGTTTTGTTTTGTTTGTTTGTTTTAAAATATCTCCAATTGGTTTGGGACTCACTGATTAAAATACGCTCTTTTGCCAGCAAGACCCATGGCCTCATAATTATAATGCAGTTACTTCTCCAACCAAATTAACACCCTAACCTTCAAGTATTAGAATTCAGTCTTTCAATCTAGGCACGTATTTATTAGCTATTCCCTTTTACTTAGAAAGCAATATAATACTTTCTGTATGTTCTTTAAATAGAAATTGATGCTAGTGCTAAGCCACACTAATAGGTAACAACACTAAATAAAATGTATTTAACAAAGTTACTATAAAAGAAAGAAAGAATCCTAAAAGGGCAAATCACTTTCTCAACACATTGTATATGAACAGATGGTTATTTGCAAAACAAATTCCATGTAAATCATCCTTCCCTTACATATGATCAAAGTCATGTGACTTCCTGGAGGGAGATGGCAGAGTCTGATTTTGAATGCTTTCTTGTGCGACTCACTTCTGTGTGGTCAGGACTGCTACAGGAATCCATACCAACTACAAGGTACCCCAACAAGTGGTGCACTGGAATGCCTACCCCAGATCACTCTGTGAAGCTGCCTTCACCACAGAAGTCACACTCAGCGACTCCCTACATAGAATCAAGATGAAGTTTCACAGCATGAACAAATAGCATGACACACAGGAAGTGCCTGCATGAATAGAGTGTCTGTGGGTTTGCTACAGTCTTGTTGACTCTTAAAACTCTCCCAAGTCCTTAAAAACTTAGGTTACATGACAAAGTCAACAGAACACACTGCCCCAAGCCACAGACAGCTACAAAGTGGCATACTCATTCTGGTTTCCCACTGCTCTGTACCTTTAGTCTCCCCCTGAGGTGACATCATTCTATTTCATTTTCCTTCTCTTTTTGGGGACATGTAACAATGCCCAAACTCAATACCACCCCAGGTTAAATGTTCAACTCACCAAACACTCCATCTCACTCAGCCTCTTCCACCCACTCAGGGAAAAGGACCAGGCCCTGTATATATGTACATCTATTGATTTAGCCCTGCCTTCTCTAGAGGCTTCTATCATGGCTTTCTCCAGCTACTACCTAGCTGACCTGGCAACAGTGACTCCACAGCAAGTGAGCATCCATCTGAGAGGTAGTGTTCTACTGTATCCTGCTCTACCACCCATCTCACTACCATGCTGGCGTTCTCCAAGGTCCTGAATCCAGAAGTGCTTTTACAGCCTTGGAGTTCAAGGATCATAGTTCAAGGGTCAGTTTCTCTCCAGGAATTGAATATCTGTACCTACACTTGCACCCAGTTAACTGCAGGAGCTTTCTGAGCAAGGTGGGGTTCTGCTTGCCACCTACCAATCCTGGATTTGCCTATGAGGGGCACTACTCCAGCCACTGCAGGGATCTCATCCTAATGGCTGTGTCCTGTCTGCAAAGGCATGGGACACTTGTTTTTTGTTTGCTTGTTTGCTTGTTTGTTTGTTTGGTTTTTTGTTTGTTTGTTTTGTTTTGTTTTTCTTTGTTTTCCTGTAGTTAGGTGTCATTGCTTTTAGGATTTATTTTGAAGTCATAAGCAGTATCTGAGTGTGTCTTCTCTGCATCCATTTTGTTTATATTTCACATCATTCCCCAAGGACAGATTTCTGTCCACAGGAGTGATGACCCCCTGGTGCTGAACAGCAGAGAGTGTCCCACACATCACTGAATGGCTTTAAAAAAGATCTGTCCCACTTGTGCATGAGAATGCCCCTCTCTCCACTCCTCTCACTGAGAGGCTGGAGTAGTCACAGTTGTACCTTATGACATATCATATACTTTTCTCAGTTGAGGATATATCTCCTCTATCTTCTACCTTGTGTACATATGTGTGCCTGTGCGCATTTGTGTGCACCATGTGCATGCAGGTGCCCATGGAGGCCATTAGAGAGCATGGAGTGCATGGAATTGGAGTTACCCACAGATGTGAGCCTCAGTGTGGGTGCCAAGAATCAAACTTAGGTCCTCTGCAAGAACAGCCTATGCCCATAACCACTGGGCATCTCTTAGGTCCAATCCCTGAAGTTTCACATGGTCTTTTCTTGGGTTGACCAAACTTTTCTCACAGTTTATTACCATAACTCTACTACCACTCCTTTATTACCACACCTTCATGATACATATACTCTAGGTGTTTCTGAATTTAGGTGAATTACAATTTTGTTCATTTCATGTCCTAACCTAAGAAGTATAAACCTTCTTAGTGAATGTGAAAAGTGTTCTCTGATTTCCATTAGCATTTATTCAGTGATCCTGCATACTTTGAGAGTTCATATGTCCCCAGACATGAGGATCATATATATTTTCCTATAACTCACTGTTTTTATTCTTTTATTCTCTTATTTTGGTAATTGATGTAAAAATATAAGCTGTCTGTTCTCACTCTATTAATACTAAATGTCAGCACCTAATGTTTAATAATCCATCTTTTCCCTACTGGCCTTATTATTTCTGCCATTTTTGACTACAAGCAATAAAATTTTCACATATGAAGTCATCATTATTGACATTTCCCTGTGGACCCGGGGAACACCCAGTATTACATCAGTGGGTAGCCATTTATTTATTCAATTATTTTAGCATTATTTTAAATAATATGTTTTTATTTTATTTGCATTGGTGTTTTGTCTACATGTATGTCTATGTGAGGGCATCAGATCTTGGAGTTACAGACAGTTGTTAGCTGCCATGTAGGTTCTGGGGATTGAACTCAGGTCCTCTGGAAGAGCAATCAGTGCTTTTAACCTCTGAGCCACCTCTCCAGCCCCAGGTGGTTATTTTTTTACTTACTTAAAAATTATGTTCAGCAAGTGGGCCTCTGACTCTTGGTCCTGTTCTTAGGACTCTTTTCCTCCTGTTGGGTTGCTATGTTCAACTTCAGTATAATAGTTTTTGTTTCATTTTATTGTATTTTATTATGTCATGTTTGATCTTTATATCTTAGAAGACTGCTCCTGGGGCTGGGGTGATCACTCAGTGGTTAAGAGCACTGGCTGCTCTTTCAGAAGACCTGGGGTTCAATTCCCAGCACCCACATGGCAGCTCCTAACTCTCTGTAACTCCAGTTCCAGTGAATCCAACACCCCTCACACAAACATACATGCAGGCAAAACACCAATGTACATGAAATAAGAATAAAATTTTAAAGAACTCCTTCCTTTTCTAATGAGAGATAGAAAGGGAGTAGACCTTGAGGGGATGTGGGGAGGAGGTGGGAGGAGTAGAGGAAGGGAAAACTGTAACCAGGATATATTGTATAAGAAAAGGACTATTTTCAATAAAAGGAAAAAATATGTTCAGGAAATGCTGCCTGCTGCTATTTAAAACATTTTTATTTAATATTCACAGATGGATGTAATATGTCTGGAGCCTTTCCCTTCCTATTCCTGCCTTATGCCCTCACACACTTCCCCCTCCCAACTTAGTGTTTTCTCTCTAAAAAACTAATACCACTGAGTTCATGTAGTGCTGTCTGCATGTCCATCGGGCTAGCAGGTGTTTGATAGTATCAGAGACTGGAATTGAGCTACCAACTGTATCAAAATAAGGTGTGTAATAATTAGGAGACTTTGTAGAATGGAGCATTGCATGGCAACAGAAGCCAGCATGGCACCCACCATCCCCTGAACAGAATAAGGGAAAACAGTGGGAAATGGACTAAGGACCAACTATCACCTGTCTCTGCTTCCTGACTGTGGACACAGTGTAGCCTACTGCCTCAGATTCCTTCTGCTATGCTCTCTCCACAGTGATAAACTGTGAGCCAAAATTAATCCTATTTTCTTTAACTTGCTTTTGTCGGGCATCTTGCCACACCAATGAGAATAGACTCAATGTTAAATTTGGTGACAAGGACTCAGAATGGCCTCTGTCTGCAGAGTTCTAGAGAGGGGGGACACACATGAGCACCAGCAATAGCTTGTTACCTCAGCCCATCTAAACACCCTGTTCTATAGACCTGGGTAATGGGTGAATGATCTGCGACCTGGTCAGAGACAGTGAGGAAGGTGGGACTCTTGAGGGAGGTGTGGAAGGGAATTGCTGTGGTCTTCTAGGTTCAGTGGGATATTTTGCAGGTAAAGAGTAGCCACAGGCTCTGATGGTGAACAGGAGAGTGAACAGTAGAGGCAAGGACACAAGGAAGATACCCTGAGAGATGGGACTCTGCTCAGGGGCCCTTTCTGCCTGTGGCCAAGAGCTTTATCTTCAATTTCATCCACATAGAGTTAGAATTGACCACTGGAACAAGGCTGACAAGCCCCAGCCTGGGCAGTGCAGCATTCTCGGCTGGCTCCCAAGACTCCAGGACAGCCAGCAAGCTATACTTCCTGAGAGAAGGGCTGGAAGTCTCTTGGCGACTTTTAAAGTGGTGTTTAGGTTTAAGACTCTCCAATTATCAACCTAGTAAAGCAGATTAATTTGTCTTTTAGGGAAGTGGAAGTGCTTAATGGAGTCAGACAGAACTGTGAGTACTACATAAACCACAGCTGCAGTGAGCCAGGAGTATGGGGCCAGAGGATGCATGTCTGGTCCTCCCAGTCCCCTCCCCTCTCCTACTCATCCTCCCTCTGGACTCTGAAGAGCCCTCCTCTCTCACCCAGCTCCTCCAAGAGTCTGTCAGCCTGGTTCTCTACCACACTCACTCTGGTCTAAGCCCCGAGTCACAATGGCATTCCAGCCCTGCATTGAGATACAGTTATGAAATACATTTCGCTGTGGACTACTCAGTAAACTCCCCACACCAGTATCTGAAGAATCTCATCTCAGTATGGTCCTCCTGGTGAAGCACTCCAAATTGCCTCCTAACGGGTAGGTATGGGTTTTCTAAAAATTTCCTCTTCTCAATGAATGCCTCACTTGCTGATCTGCTTTATCAGTCCATAAATTCTTTTCTGACAAGAAGAGGAACTGAGATCAAAGAGGTCTGACCTCTCCAGTCAACCTCCTGTGTAACAAACTAGTGAGAGCTCTGTCTCTTTGTTCCCTAGTCAGCAGGTGGCACAGGAGCCCACCTGAGCTGCATTTGGTACAGGGACATCACTTCTACTAGACCTGATGGTCAGGATGCTTCATGTATAGGGAGATGCACCTTCATCCCAACTGGAAGAAATGGGGAGCCACACACAGCCAAGCATAGTGACAGACACCAGTCATAGAAGTCAGTGTGTCCACACTGTGGATCCAGCAGGTGCTGGCACCTGGATTGAGGAACACAACTCTACTCTGTTCTCTCTGAATTTGTTATACATGAACTACCCATAGGAATCTTGTCTACTAAGAGACCCAAGGTCTGGCCCCTTTGCTTAGAGTCCTTAAATAAAGAATATGGGAGGTGCTTCTTGCCATACATACAGGTGGCTATTCAGGCCACATTCTGAGTGTTCTCTCGAAGCCCCGTGTCACACATGACATTGAGGAAGCTCAGAACTCAAAGATGACCAGGCTGGAAGAGTTGCCAGTGGCTTGCTTTTCTACATGCTATAATTTGCTGAGCCATAGAAGCCAGACTACATGCCCCCATCTGTGCTATGCACAGACCTGCACACTGGCCATGGAAGAATCAATGCAGTTCCTCAGTTTCTGCCCTTAGGAAGCTGGCAGGAAAGCAGACACCATATGAACAGCCATATCACTGCAGGTGTAGAGATGTCCTCTTCCCTCTTCCTATCACATGGACACACAGGAAGAAGCCATCACTGGCCATCCTGAGGACATCTCAACCCTGTGCTTCTTGAAGGTGTCTGGTGAGATTCTGGAGTTCTAAAGGGGTCCTTCATGTTGGAGGATGACTTCTAATGCTGCCAGCATAGGAACAGCTACAACAACACACAGGGGTGCCCAGAATCTAGCTTCCTCCAGATTCCCCAAATGCACAAATGGAGGGTGATGACTTGAATGTGCTAGGTTGGGCTTGGGTGAGCTACTCTCTCAGAGGAAGCCTGTGCAGTGTCTCCTTGCTATAAGTAGGCCCAGAAAGACCACTTTCCTTTAGTAAACGAGCCAGCCTTGGGCCAGTGTAATTCCACTCAACCAGCTGGCTAGACAGGTCCCTGGAAATGTGAAGTCCATGTTTACCAAGAAAGCATCCCCAGCAGCTCTTCTATTGCTATTCTTTGTAACCCATCCTCCAGACAGCTGATGTACATATTGCCCTTAGCGATTTGGCAGAATCTTTACTACAGTCTAAGCATTGGTGGCTTGAGGAGGCACCTGTAAGAAATGAGTCTACTGTTCAGTAATGGCAATAAGAGAAAAGAACAGAGTACACCTTTTGTTTGTTCTACCTCAACATGTCATGGAAAGTGCCAAGATAGTTAATGAGGAGAAAAGTCACTCTCCAATGATCCTAACTAAATTAATAGAACTAATTAACTAAATTAATTGGAAAAATTTTGTATCTCCAGAGGAACATTCAGACAAAGGTGTTAGGCACTGGATGCTGATGGATACTGGGGAGGAAACTGGTCACTGTCTTTAGTTGCTTGCCCAGAGTTGCAGTCGATCACATAGGTGGCCAGTATTAAACCGGATGTGTCACAAAGGGGAAAAAACAAACAAACAAACAAACAAAAACAAAACAAGTAAGAAAGGCATGAATGTGAGGAATGGTATAGGTGAATAAATATGAGAGGTTGGGGTGAGAGAAAGCAGGACACCCTATACACATGTGTGAAACTGTCAAAGAGAACATTTAATAAAAAGTGCAATTACAAAAGACAACAAACCAGTTCATGTATGCACAGTAGCACATGAATCTTGCCAGAGGAACTGGACCGGAATCCAATCAGACCATTGCATCCAGCTGTGTAAAGAAGCTGGGGTTACTGCCACGTGCAGTTATGACTTAGCCTCTTCTGGTCTTGGAAATGGCTATGATGTAAACAGATGGGCTATAAGAATAAGAATGGATGGGGAGGGTGTGTACTTTAGAACATATGCAACAATAAATAAGAATGAACATGGGTGGCTAACACAAGGTTAGGGGGTGCTTAACCAGAGTGTGGGGGGTCTCATGACTATATAGATCACCTAGGGGCTTCTGGGAGATTGGCTTAGTATTGGTCCATTAGCCAATGTATTGGCTTTGAATCAATCCACTGAAGACTTTTTATGTCATGAATCGTGCTCCTGGAGGCTGATGCTTCAGCTGATAAAACACCTTGCAAGAATGAAGTCCTGCATTTGATCCCCACAACCCACATTTTAGAAAGGTCAGAGATGCAAGTGAGTGTTAGTAATCCTAGCACTGTTGACACAGAGACTGGCAGGTGCCTGCGGCTCCCCAACCACACAGTCCAGCCTGCTTGATGAGTTTCAAGCCGATGAGAGTCCCTGCCTCATAAAAGGATGCCTGAGAAACAACACTTTTGGTTGTCTGGCCTCTACAGGTAAGTGTGCTCATAAACACATACACCCACACCATTCCTGTGTTCCTGTTCCCAAACTGGTGGGTGTTTCCCTCCCTCTCTTCAAAGCCCTTATTCTGGGCTCACCACAGAAGAGAGCTCATCTCTCATGCCATTGGTCAATGGAGACAGACACATACTTTTCTGCGGAGGAGGGGAGTGTTTTTTTTTTTTCCTGGTTCCATGAACTTCCACATGGAAAATCACCAGCCTGAGCACCTTCAGAGATGACATCAGCACATCCATTCCTGTACCAACTTGATTCTCCACAAACTCATGGGAAACAGTTGCTAGGAGCAGGCCAAGAGAAAGTTCAGGCCTCTATGTGGGCAGAGGGGAACTCCTAGAGGATGCCAAATAGATGGCAGGAGATTGGGACATACAATTAATAAACCCAGTGTTTATAGGGCCTTCCAAGAGAAAAACAAGCTTCACTTCCCTAAAAAACAGACCTCAGGACTGAGTGAGAAGCAGGAGGTATGCATGCCAGGGCCCCTTTGCTTGCAGAGCATGTGGAGTAAGTCAAAACTGTGGCTATATGGCTATGCGATGTTGACTTGAACTTCCTAGTGCCTCAAGCTTCACTAAGGCTTCAAAACCAAGGGGCAGATCTGCCTTCCCTGCAAGCAGAGAAACCACAGGACCTGCAGAGCCCCATCCAAGGTCCTTGACCCATTATCTGTCAGCAGGTATTGGAAGAGGGGCATCCAGGAGCCTGGGTAAAGTGTCTGATGTAGACTGGTGGTCTATGTCCACCCAGGTCTAGTAGGTGCTGATGAGAGGCACTGAGAAGCCAGCCCTCAGCATCCACAGGGGACAGGAAAGAGGCCCTTCCAGACCCTGCAGCTACCTAAACACAGGGGCACTCCAGTGGTTATATGAAATGCCATAGTTTTGCATGTAACATATGCACATTACACCAACAGCTATCAGTAAATTGATGACAACTTATGATATAAGTGCTGAGCACAATTACTATACTTTGTCTTTAGGGAACAATGACAAAGGAAAGTGGCTGTGTACTCCATATGGAGGCAGATTTCCTCTCAAGTGTGTGTTTATGTACAAAACAATATTTAATTATGTACCAAAAATCATAAGGAAAAAAACCTAAGAGGACAAACCATAATAACCACCTCATTGGATTCATCTGGAAGTGAGACTGCAGTGTTCATAGAAAATAATGTCATACTTTTCAAAACTACAATTGCCTGTGCATTCACATACCAGCTCAAGCCACAGACATACTTTGTGCGAGGATGGTTCTTATTGGCATGCCACAGATTTCTGCACTAACTACAAAACTCTCAGTGCAAAATTCACATCAATGTGTTCACAACCCATAAGCATGCCCTATCTGCGGTTCTCAGGAACAAGAACCATTTACTCTATAAAACACAAGAGAAACACCAAATATTTTCAATCTGACCTGAATTTGATTCACAGAGGCTGAGCTGACAGATACAGAGGGGCAACTGTCTTCATGAGAGGTGACCTCCTGAGCTGTAAATCCTACAAGACCTGCATGGATCAATGCCTGGAGATGCAAAGGGGTAGGGACCACGGAGCTGGTGGACAGAGGGAGAGAGCACAGCACCGTGACAAAGACAGGACATCTGTGAGAGAGGTGTGTCCTTCCTGTGCTGGGAAGGGAACCAGGAGGTCTGGTTTCCCATGGTCAGGGTGGCTGCCACTTCATGGACTGGAGACGTCCACTGCCTTTTCCCAGGGTACACGGTGGGGGGGGCGCATAAAGGAGGAATCCCAAGGGCACAGCCTGGGAAACCCACCAGGGGTCTCCGTGGCCACTCCGTGGCTGGGCACCAGCCGCATCAAGAAGAAAGGAACAGAAATTTCAGGGGCTTCCTGACTAGGAAGGTTCCAGCAAGAAGGAGACAAAGAGACTTTAGTTTTAAAGGAAGCAGGGGTGTCTGTACTGAGCCAGGGAAGCCCAGACACAAACAGACCTGCTCACTTCTCTGCCTTCTCCTCATTCCTCACATTCCTCCCTCACACTCAACTTCACACTCCTTTTCACACTCATTCTCACACTCATCCCTCACCCTCCTTCTTAATCCCCTCCCTCACCTTCCTCCTCACACTCTTCACACTCCTGCCTAAAACCCCTCTCCTCCACACTCGCTCTTCTTACACTCATCCTCCAGCAGGCATCCACAGACTCGGCTTGAGCCAAATTACTCAGACATTTAAAAAACACACCAGGGAGAACTTATGCCCCAGCATGCACCAGGGAGAACTGATGCCCTGCATGCACGAGGAAGAGCTGACGCCCCAGAACGTGCTAGCATTGTCAAATCAATTCTCCTGCATTGTGGATGAATTAACACTTGAAACAAGTACCAGCCTAAGGCATATGATTTCTCACCCTCAGCTCACTTTCCCCTTCACAGGGCACATCCATCTTATTCTTCACCCTTCTGGGAGCTATAAGTCTAAAGCTGGAATGTCTTCCAATCTATGCTTCCATGGAACCATGGAACCATCTCAGGGACAATCTCTCCTCACTTCAGCCTATGGGTGCTGTGGTGCTTTGAATGAGAATGGCCCCAAAGTGTCATGTGTTTGAATGCTTGGGTCCCCAGTTGGTGGAACTGTTTGGGAAGGATGAGACGGTGTGGCCTTATTCAAGAAAGCATGTCACTTGGGGGTAAGCTTTGTGGTTTCAGAAACCTGTGTCATTCCTGGTCAGCTCTCTTGCTGCCTCATGCCTGTGGGTCAGGATATAAGCTGTCAGCTGCTACTCCAGTACCATGCCTGCCTGTCTGTTTCCATTCTCCACACCATGGTGGTTATGGACTCTAAGCCTCTGAATCCATGAGCCCTGATAAACTCAATCTTTTGCAAGTTGCCTTGGTCATGGTGTCTCTTCACCAAAATAGAGATGCAACTAAGACAGCAGCAGCAAGGTCAGCATGTAGGCACAGACCAGTCTGTCTCGAAAATCCCCATCTCTTTATCCTTGCAGCAAATTAGTTGTATGTGAGTAAGACCCTTCCTAATGACTTAACCAGACCTGATCATTTCCACAAAGCATGTCTCAGTCATGGTCCCAGAAGCTAGCACTTGAGCATGCTCATGTGCATTGCAGTCCATCCCACTAAAGACAGAACTGTGGCTCTGTTGCCTTTGCCCCTGATACCTTCCCCTGGCCCCCATGAGACTCTCTGCATCTCCATATGGACAAAGCCTGGGGCTTTTCACTGCCTCCAAGGACCAAGAGTTGCTGGCATCTCTTCTTTGTCCCTCTTTCCCAACACTCTGCCTCTCTCTGCAGCTTCTGTCATTTACTAAGTGACATTTCCCCACCTCAGGCACTCTTCTCCACAGGGCCACAGCTCTGACTCCAAGTTCCCTCTCTGGCTTTGCTCACAGGTCACCCTAGTGACCTGCTTTTTCTGCTCCTTTAATTTTCCACAGCATTGGTCACTTTGAGTCTGCTGGGTCTTCTCTTTTCACTGTCTCTCCCACAGTGTGAACATCAGCCCAGTGTGAATCAGCCCACGAGGCCATGTTCGCCGACACACTAGCCACTTACAGCAAAGACTTCTGTAGTCATGGGGCGGTTGGTCAGTGCTTATTTCCATGCCTTCCAAACATATCCTCTGAATATGTCAGGTGTCTTGGAGGCTAAGCCCCCTTAAAAAGCATGAATCTCTATTTTTATTCTAAATGAGGTACTCAGCCATAAATGGGATTTAGCAACAAAACACTTGAGATAAAATGACTACAAGAAATGCAATGAGGTTAAGCTGGAGAACATTTATGTTGTGTCAAAATAGAAAAGGTTTATAGATTTTTTTTTTTGATGGGGAAATTGCTGGTGAAAAGTTTTCTTGGCACCTTTTCAAAGGTTGCTATCATTAATTAATTAATAATTATTGTTAAAAGTTCATTGTTTGTGGTTTGAAATCGTTGTGGTGTGTGTCTCTCAGTACTTGTTAGGGACAAGTCAGACAGCCACACTTCACAGTAGGCTCTCGTGAAGCACTGATTATTTTTTTTTTAAGCTCAGCAAAAACATCACTAGAAATATCCCTGCAGCTCCTGTAACCTATACACACTTCAGGCACATACTGATGGGCACAAATTCCACCAGGAAGCAGAACATGGAAAATAGATAGCACTGAGCATTTGCGAAGTCACATCCTACGAAAGCATTGCCAGAATAAGTGGGTTCCTGCAGGGAAGTTGTTATCTCTTGTAGACTATTTCAAGTAAATGGACCCTGCTGAGTAAAGGATGTAACTTAAACTATTAGGACCAGACCCTTCCTTCAACCCCATTCTATGTGGGAGACACTCTAATAACAGGTCTTATATGAATACATTGAAGGGCTGCACTGGAGATGTTGTTATTTATAGTTGCCAGGATCCTAACATACTAACACGCACAGGAGTATGCCTTCCTATTCTTGCATTATTGTAGATGCAGCTTTGCAAATACACTGCTTATAGGCAAAATGGCACTTGAGAATACAGTGAGAAAAACATGTATTTGATTGACTAGCACTGGCAGTTATTGGGCTCCTAGCCCGACCCTGAACTCTGGGGTCAGATGGAACAGATTTCCTGAGGTGCAGCCAGCTGCCTGGCACAGACCTGCATCAAAAGGTGACTTGAATGCAAGGGGCAGGCTGCATCTATGACTCCCTCAGCAGAATGGTTCAGTGTAGGAACAGCCCCTTATGGATGGTTGTGCGGTGTTTATCACTGCAAGTAGATTCTTCTGTCAGAGATGTTAAAGATCATATTTAGATAGTAAATTATATTGGCAGTGTTTTCCCAGAGACATTGATGGACAGTGTAAATGGGCCTTAGACTCCAATGGGAAATTTCTTGTTGAATATTTGTACTCACAGCCAGATTCAATCAGTGTTTATTTTAGAAGACTCCTAGATGGTAGCTGTTTCTACAGTTTGGCAAAAAAAAAAAAAAAAAAAAAAAAAAAAAAAAAAAATACTAGCAAAGGTAACTTAAAATCATCATTTACTTTTACTTATCTGAGGCCAAATTCTTCAGAAATACACACACACACACACACACACACACACACACACACACACACACTTGAGCATGGGTTCATGTATGAACATGTGTGTGCACATATATGAAAGTTCCAGAAATAAACAACTAGAACCTTACTATATTGTCCTCTACTTATTCAGTTTTTATTTATTTTTGAGACAGTGTCTCTCAGTGAACCTAGAGCTCACTGACCAGCTAGACTATTTAGGAAATAAGCTCTTACAATACTCCTGTCTCCACCTTCCAGGCCTGGAATTACAGGTGTGAACCGCTGCACCCAGCTTTTTATGTGGGTGCTGCGGGTCCTCAGGCTTGTACAGCAAGCATTTGACCCACTGAGCCATCTTCTCGGTTCTAAAGAACATTCTGAAACTTGTATCAAATCAGACCACAAGGACATCATCCACCAACAGATTCACTTACCTAGAAAGTTATTTCCTTGCACATATTCAAATCAAACTGAGTAAATATGTGGTACCCAAGGAATAAATGGAGCAGGGTGTGTTCTTTTCATATGATGAAGCGTGCATTTGGTGAGCCAGACTTTGTGCAGTGTCAGGCATTGCCATGTATGGAGGAAGCTTATTATAGGCAGTTCAGGTGGGGTCTGACCTGTGGTGGATGCATATGGGAATGTAGGGATTACAGTGGTCATCAGAGCTCAGGATGCTCACACATCCTAACTCTGTGACCTTGAGCAACCTTTTGGGTTGTAGTTCATCTCTCCATCTATTAGGAAGGTAAACTTATAATGTATGTTTACCATGTCAAGTGTTTAATTGGCACAGTACCAAATACATGATGGTGTCTTAAGATTGCACAGGAGGTGCCAGTCCCATTTCTTATGCGTGCATGTTAAGACTTTTGGAATTTGGGGGTGACTATTACATTACACATTCATTTAGCAGAGGTCTTGATGTGAGTGTGTGTGTGTGTGTGTATCACAATATGACATCTGGTGTGCAGGTCTGTGCATGTGGATATTAGGGAAATGTTCTTTACGTGTTTAAAGATTGAACATCATAGTTCTCCATGATGTTTCAGCATCACACAGCTGGAAACCTCTGTCTAGACTTGAATGACTGCTCCTGGCTGTAGAGGTCATCAGAGAAAAATCAGCACTAGCTGCAGACTTCCAGGGAGCTCTAGGGGACTCAGAGGGGGGAGAGGATTGTTAAGAGTCCCCCTCCCACAAACTCTAAGGCCACAAGGCCTGAGCTGTTTTTAGATGAAAGTTTGAAAAAAATGGTGACTATATTTCTTTATGATAAGCATGCCTCAGGGAGCATGTGAGAGTATGAAAATTCACTGGTATGTTTAAATAGAGTCTCAGGTGGATCAAATGAGAATTATCAGAAAATTAGTTTTGTTTGAATAAAGCAGTGTTCTTGTTTAAATTAAACACTTTTAAGGTATTTCTCTACTTATAAAACTCCCTAATTAAAAAACAAAAACAAACAAAAACCAAAAGCCACTCCAGTGACTCTATTGATTGGGTGTCAGGCAAGGTATAGTCATGGCTCAAGTTTTTAAAAGTATTAAGCATACTTGTCCACAAACATTTTTCTTGCTGCCAGGACTCAGTCGCTTTAATGCCACTCAAAGGCTCATAAATTACTTAAAAGTGTGTGTTCTGCAGTTTTCCCCAGAAATCTCAGTGGACGACCATGTAAATGGTGTGTAGCATTGATGAATTATACCTTTCTTCCTGAGGCAAGGCTGAGTTGCCTATTATTAAATGGTCATGTGCCAAGATGCTCAGTGGCCTGATGGTCAATTAAATTTCAAAGGACTTCAAAGGCCAGGCTTAGCCATGTCCCCTTCTTTTGGATGCCTTAATAACAATGGAAAATTAAAATGCAGTTCATTTGAAATCAGTGTTGGATAATTATAAAATATCATTCTTTAATTTCTCTTAAGAAGGGAACTTGGTTTTAAGGAGCAGATGTGACAATCACTGGAGGGGTGGTACAATGAGAGATAACAATGGCCCTGCTAACATTGTCAAGAAAGCAGTGACTCCCAGCAGAGCACTGAAGATACTTTAATTCAGATCCATTGTTTGGAAGGCAGATTTGCATACCTCAGAGGGGAAAACTCCACCCCTGAGTCCTGTGCCACCCGCATAAATCTTACAGTGCATGTGAGTGTTATAAACAAAGGAGACCACTTGTGAAGGAGATTTCCTCACTCATAGGACCGGAGCTGGGATTTTCCATTGCCCTGCACTGTCTCTTTCTCTCTACACCACCCTTTAGTCTCCTGGAGGGAAAAGTACCCAGATTTCCTCTTGTGATCCAAACAAACCCATGGAGGAAGATCCCCAGCTGCAGCCGTCCACTGTGCAGTGTTGGCTGCCCAGATCTGTGGTCATCAGAGGAACACTGCGCTACTGAAAAGTACCTAGGAACACATGGTTTACAAACTGAAACTGGAAATTCCTCCTCCAAGGTAATCTGTTAGTTTTGTTTGTTTTTTTGAAAAAAAAAAAAATCTATCTTAAAGGGTGTATCCGACACGTACAGAAACTGATGTGAAGAAGGTGAAGGAGCTTTAAGTCTGAGTCACCCTCAGCTTGGCCCATACTGGTCCTCTAGACTGCAGTACTGAGGTGGCCAGTGAAAGGCCAATTAAAATCAACATTCCAGGGACTGTTTTATTTTATATGGCTATAATCACAGACTAAGAGAAGGCTGCAGACAGTCTGGAGTGTTCTCTAATCCTCTTCACTGGGTTTCCCTTGTGTTACAGGACAACAGGGAAGCTAGGAGACTCAGAGCGCAGCTTCTGTTCTCACTCTATCCAAAGCCACCAACCGCCCTCAGGATGCTCTCCGAAGCCACGCCCCCAGGTCAGGAAACTCTCCGAAGCCACGCCCCCAGTCAGGAAGCTCTCCCAAGCCACGCCCCCTGGCCAGGACACTCTCCCAAGCCTTGACCCCCAGCCCCCACATCAGTCTGTTCAGGAGACAGAATAGAACAGCATCCTCCTGCTTCTGTCCCGTATGAGGTGTCGCCACTTACTTTGTTCGTGCATGAAAGAAGGGACCTGTTCTATGGCCCACACACACAATGCTGTCCTACTGGACACCGGGCATCTTCTCTCTGAGGAGATTCCCTGTGATGTCCAGGAAAAGGAGGTGCTGTGGGAGAAGGGGAGATTCAGTGGGTGACACTTTCATTGTTAGGAGCTCCCATCTGTGGAAGTTCATGTACTAATCTGGCAAAATGGAGGTCGGTTCTGGTTTTATCACTAACATGTAACACATAACAGGTAACACCTGCTCCCAGCAGCTTCTCCCAGCTGTTGTTTTGAGACAGGGTCTTGCTCTGTAGCTCTGGCTGACCTTAACCATGTGGCAATCCTGTCTCAGCCACCCTAGTGCTAGAATTATAGGGGTGAACCCCTGCACTGAGCTTTACCCAGCACTGTTAAAACAACCCTGCACTCCACCCCTTCTCCTCATCACCCCACCCCCCGCCGCGCGCCCCCTTGAGACTACGTCATCATGATGAGTACAAGTTTCCAGTTGAAACACCAGGCTCTCAATTTCCTAAACAATCCCCTATGTGTTAATTGGCCATTTCCTGTTGACATAATCTAGAATGATGCTTCAGTTTCCCAGCCAGTCCCTGCTCCAATTAGAGCAACACTTCCATTATATCTGCTGTTTGCTTGATAAGGAGTGATGACCTGAACAGGGTCAGCTGATAGGGAGTAGTGTGTGAGGGCCTAAGGCAGCAGAGCCCAAAGGTGGACTGTGAGGCTTTGTAAGATTTTCTTTTTACACTCATTCATTCATTCATTCATTCATTCACTCATTCATGTGTGTGGAGGTCAGAGGACAACTTTCAGAAGTGGGTACTTTTCTGACACTAGGTGGGCTCAAACATCAAACTCAGGTTCTCAGGCTTGGTGGCAAGTGCCTTTACTCACTGAACCATCTCTCTCTGGTCCTAGATTATATAGAATTTTAAAAATATTCCCATCAGACAATAGGGATTTCAACACTTGATATATACCCATGAGATTTTCTTGATGGTTCTTATGGAAACAAATTCAGCTGAGTGGCGTGTGGTCAGCCATGAATGCCAACCATAGACTTCACTATCTCTGTGCACCTGGGGTAGAAGAGACACCCTTTCTCATAAAGCTTACTCACTGATAACGCCAGGCTGTCTGTGCTCACATCAGTTGAGACAGAAAGGGGACAGTTTAAATGAATACCCAGGAAGCATCTGAGATGTTCATCGGGAAAAGGAAGAGCCACTGTGGGGCGGAGCAGCACAGAGAAAGACGCCATGCAACAGGGTTCAAGCAGAGGGGATGCTTATTAAGGAAAGGGATCATAAGAAGGGGACATGGCAGGGGGAGACTGGCCTCCAGGGACAGGAGCATTAGGAGAGAAAGAGAGAGACAGAGGGAGGGAGAGAGGAGAAACTGAAAGAGGGGAAAAAAGAAACAGGAAAGGGGAATGGGAGGTGGGCAGTGCCTTTTTAAGAGGGAAAGTAGTGAATGTGCACAGGTGGTGCTCTCAGTGGCTGCAGCTGAGGGCGTATCCTGTCAGAACTCCAAGGACAGGCCAGTACAGATGCCTGAATACTAACACAGACCACGACTCAGCTCTCCGTGCTGTGGCTTTTCTGCCTTTTTAACACAGATGCATGCCACTCAGTGTGCTTTTTTCTGTGGCTTGGTTTTCCTGTTTGTTGATGTAGTGGAAACTACTCTGATGTCTAATCACCTAAAGTATATTTTTACCCATGTTCTTTGTTCTTTAAAATAAATCTATACTTTCCACCATCATCATCAGGGGTGTGTCCACTCCTGTGGACAGAGCCTACCACAGTTTACTGTGGTTCTAGAATCAGGTTTTCAATAGAATACTGGGTATATGTCATGTTTTTAAAAAATTACCTCTCTGATGTTGTAATGATACTAAAAACTTGGCATGGTGCCTAGATCAGGTGACAAATTTATGAAAACTCTTTGTAATATTTTGGGTTCTAAACAGCCCCCCATACACACACATACACACTGCACTAAATCAATAGGGAAATATTAATTTCCAGGAAGCCATAATCATAAAGAGAAGTCACCAAGGGGATGGATCACAGGGACACTTTATTTTCATTGCATAAGCCTCTGATTACAGCAAAACCATCTACTGGAAGTTAATACTGAGCAAACAGCAAAGAAAAACCCTCTACCTCCTTTGGCTTTCAATGGGAAAGAGGAGGAGGTAACACCCGTGTGTGCTTTTAAAGGTCTCACTTGCCCCTTGCTGAGGCTCTATTTAATGTCTATTTAATCAACATTTGGAACAATTTTTCAAACATATCTGTGTTCACTAGCTTTGCAAGACTTCAGACCTCTGACCATATTTCTTTTTTAAGATATTATTTATTCATTCATTTATTCTTGTGTGTGTGTGTGTGTGTGTGTGTGTGTGTGTGTGTGTGTACACATGCAAGAGTGAAGGCATGCTTGCACACATACATACACAGGGCTACATGCACACACAGACACAGACAGACACAGAGACATGGACACACACACACACACACTCCACGGCAGTCACATGGAGTCCACAGGATATCTTTTGGGAGGTTACTCTCCCTTTCTGGACTCTAGGATGTAACTTGGGTCATTGGGCTTGTGGGCATGAGCCATCTCACCAGCCCTTAACAAAAATTCTTCCCACCCACTTTAAAAGTCAGTGAGGAGAATATGCCACGCTGTGGATGCTGGGTCTTACAGCCTGAGCCACTTGAAGACTTGTAAAAAACTTTTTTAAAAGCCATATTTATCATTTCCTCCCCCAAATTATAGAGCAATTTTGACATTATGGAGCATTTATAAATCTGAAGATTTATAGATGAGGTGCTTCCGTGCCTGACACCCACTGAGGAGTAACCATTTAGCCCTGAAAGACAATGAACTTAAAGGAGGAGGAAGGGGTGTTGGGACAGTGATCTGGTGAAGGGTTGCCATGAGATTCGCCATGTCCTCTTCCCTGCAATCAGAGCCAGTTGCCTCCTGTATTTATTTTCTCTATGGACTGGCTGAGGATAAGTATAAGGCTGCCTTTGCTACATCTGTGCTTTCCTGGCTCATAGCTTCAGCCTGTCTGCCAAGCTTATCCATGTGTAGTAGCGTTGGAAGCGCAGGTGGACATAAGCAGGTACTACATGGATTTCCTGCAAAGACCCAGGAATGGTGGAAATTAGACCATGAAAGCCAGAGTTAATGTCATGGGCTGAGAGCCTGGCAAGTGCCAGGAGTGACCACCAAAAAGGAGAGGAAGAGATTCCCAGCAGAGCTCCACAGGAGGTGACCCAGCTTCCTGTGTCTTGTGCCCCCTAAACAACATCAACCTTCCTAATGACCCAGGCTCCATCGAGTCCACGGGAGGAGAGAGTAACCTCCCAAAAGATAGATGCCTTATGACCTCCACATGAACTCTCTCTCTCTCTCTCTCTCTCTCTCTCTCTCTCTCTCTCTCTCTCTCTCTCTGTGTGTGTGTGTGTGTGTGTGCATCTCTGTGTATGTGTGTGCATGTATGCCTTTACTCTTGCATGTGTAAACACATACACACACATATGAACAAACTATATTTTAAAAAGAAATAAGGCCAAAGGTCTGAAGTCTTGCAAAGCTAATTATAAGTGTGCAAAGACACACTTATTGTCATCTGTCACTCTAGCCCTTGCAGACACCCATCCAGTTCTAAGCTCAGGTGGCAGCAGCCATCCCCATGGGAATGTAGTTAAGATTTCATCTTTGTAACATGTCCCTGTACACAGACTGCTGTGCAAGGAGCAGAACCAGAGAGATGGAAGTCTGCCTGACAGGACTTTGTATTCCAAAGACATTCCCAGGAAGCGCCTGACCAATGGCAAGCCTTTAGTGGCTCTGAAATACTCTTGATCAACTTGCTTGGTTTGTAGCCACCTCAAAACCTCTCCCCGTAAATTGCACTGGGGTATTTGTATTTTGCACATGTAAGATTAATACGTTTATTTTAAAACACGGTTTAGAATCAAGGAAAATATAACAAAGATTTCATTTTGCCATTTCCAAGACTTCTTTCAAAGGTTTTGAGATTAGAAATTCAACAAAATGAGAGATTCACTTCTGTGTCTTCTTAGAAGATCATGCCATGTGCCAGTGAGGCAAGGGTGAACTCGGCCACACAAAGATTAAGACATGATAGAGGCACTCAAAATTGGCTTCCAGTACCCCGAAACATCCCCTAATTTCTCCTGCCCCTTTCTTCTACCAAGCAAAGCATTGGCTACTGGAGGCAAGTTCTAGTTATAGCTTTTGTGGAGTCTCCCAAAACATAACCTGTCTTTGCTCTGCTCCTAGAATTGTGTGAAGTTAGTCCCAGGAGGCAAGCTGCTCTCCATTGCCCGTTGAGGTAGGATGGGCTGAAGAAATGACTCAGTGGGCAGAGCACTGTCTGTGCAAGCATAAGTACCCCCAAGTATCCACATAAAAGCCAGACATGGTAATGCGAATCTGTAGTCCCAGAGCTCCTCAGGTAAGATGGAAGGTAGTGATGGGAGAAGCCATAGAAAATTGCAGGACAGCTAGGTGTTGGTATGGCCAACCAGAGACCCTGCTCCAAACAAGGTAGAGTGAGAACTAAAACCACTCCTTGTACATCAACCATGTGTCTACCCATATCCTCTCTCTCACCCCTCCTCTGCCTCTCTCACACACACTACACCCTATATACACATGGAGATTTTGTTTTATGTTGTGCTGAAGGGATGGCTCAGTGGTTAAGAGCAATTGCTATTCTCCTATAAGACCTGAGTTTGGTCCCAGCACCCACATAGGGTGATTCACAACCACCAATAACTCTAGCTCCAGGGCATCCAATGCCCCCTGGAGAAATCCAGGTGGGCTGTCTTCCCATCCACAGCCCATGCACTGGATTAAAGATTTGTCCTGTCTTCTGGCACTAACACCCACCTTGTTCTCTGCAGTACCAAGCTATTTATGCAAGAGCTGAGCCATCCCTGTCCATCTTCCTTCTCTACATCACAATGGTGGAAAAGGAACAGGGATCTTCTGGCCTCTGTGCATCAAGGGAGCCCATGCTATGGAGAGTCAAGGATAGGAAGGAACTTCACGAGTGTGCCTATGTATTTGCTTTTAAATGGTTCCTCCCACAAACAAAGACATATTTCTTTACCTAGGACAAGTCGCCAATTCAGAGAAACACAGGACGGGAACTCACTCATTCCTACATCTGTCCAGTAGAGATGATCATTCACTTTTGTCCCATTTGTGATCTCAATGTAGTAGAAATTGTAAAATAGTTCAAACTGACATGTGGCCAGCTTTCTTTCCTGCTATTAGACATTTTCAACCATAACTGTCCCCAGTGGCTAGGACATTCTTCATGCCTTTTACTTTTGGACGCATATATACAAACAAATACATTTTATTGACATAATGAGATCTCAGTAGAAACTAATATATTGACTGGATTAACTCTAATGTAGAAAATCTAATATACTCTATCAACCTTCAATATGTCATAAGATTTGGAGGCATGCAGCAGGAGATAAAGAACTTGTTACTACCAAGTCTCTAGTAAGTCTACCACACAGCTTCAAGGGTGTAATAGATTGATATACAAGTCAATCTGTAAAAATCAGTTTCTTCTGATACCTAAAGAGCACCAACATCAAGAGTTCAAAGGTGCAGGAAGCACTTTATAAAATGTGTTTATGAGGGAGTCATTTAAGAGAATATGAAAAGCTGGATAGGAATGAGATCCCAAAGTGAGGAGTCAACTTTTTCCTGTGAGGCAGGAACCAAGGTTGGGGCTTGTGGTGGGGAAAACTCCCAGCATCCCCACTCCTCAGAACAAGTCACAAGGGAATGTTCCTCTCAAATGCTGCTGCTGTTGTTTCAGGGTTTTTGAGACAGGGTTTTAGATAGACGAGGCAGGCTTCCAATCAGTATATAGTCAAAGAGAACCTTGAATTCCCCCTCCTCTCGTTGCCATGTCCCCAGCGCTGGTATTACAGGTGCACCCCCATTCTATCTCCAAATGCCTCTGAAGAGGGCTAAGTAAACAGAGCTCTGATGTGGAAGACTCCATCTCCTTCCTCAAGAATAAAGGGTGCAAGGAAAGGCAAGTGACAACCACGTCGTGTGTGTCCTTCTGGAGCATGGCATGCAGTATGGCGGTGTTCTCACAGAAGCTGAGCTGGGACAGTGAACATAGGCCCCATCTGGGAAATAGGAAGATGCTCTCTGGAAGACCAAGCCAATTTAAGTGACAGCATCTCCAAGGATTAGCCCAACTATTGCTGTTCTCCACATGGGGAGATTCTTGGAACTAAGGGAACAGCACAGCTCCAGCCAAACAAACCTTGGGGCCCAGACCTGCTAATTGCAGGTATGTTTTGGACCTTTCTGTTGGGCATGCAGGTCTTCAACAATTGTCTAGTTTTGTTGTTGTTGTTTTGTTTTGTTTTTGTTTTGATTTTTCATCTCCCACTTTATTATCAACAGAGTTTGTTCTGACTTTGAGCCTGACATTGATATTCTGGCCACCCAACAGTGTAACTTGAGAAATGCTACTGGCCAGGAAGAGAGGCCCCATGGAGCCTGCCTGGCATGACTCCAACCCCCATGTTCCCTTGTGCTTTAGGGCCCCTTTCTGAATGTCACCGGAACCAGAGCAACTGGAATAGTCTCAGCATGAGGAGCCTTTGGACTTAAATTTCACATTAGTAATAATCAAGTGTCACATGAGGGGCTGGAGAGATATCTCTGCAGCTAAGAAGTTGAGCCCAGTTTGGTTCCCAGTATCCACACTGGGTGGATGACTACAGCTCTAATTAAGTTCCAAGGGAATTTACCTCCACCTGTGGGCTTCTGTAGCCACTTGGACTCAGTTCACACATGCTCAAATGCATGCCTGTGCACATGTGTGCCTGTGCATTTACACACACAAATAAAACCATAAAGTCTTAAAAGTAGTGTACACACCACCACTACTACCACCTCCTTCACGGTCATAAGGCTAAGCTAAGTATTTGAAATGTTAATATTTATGTTGTGGTGTTGAGCTATGATTTTGTGATGCCTACAATAGCCATGTGAGTCAGTTCTCAGTAGACCATGGATTGAAGGAATTTTCAGCAGTAATTGTCCACTGTGCCTGAGGCATGGGACACAGGGCATTGATCTCTCACTAGAAAATAAGAGAAATATCCAGTGGCAAATGACCCCTAGAGGTAAGAAGGCATGTCAAATGTGTGTGACAGGGGCGTAGTGGCACCACACTGGGAACCCAGGCTTGAAGCCCAACATTGCTCCCCGCATTTGTCACTGCTCAAGGAGATAGCAGTCACTCCTCCAGAGCCACTGTGTTGTTGTATTGGATAACATCACAGGCCACAGAAAGTCCCTGCATGTGTGCCCTTTGTCCCTGTGTCAAGACCAAGGGAAAATGACTGAACTTTCTCTGTTTCAGACCTGAAGAAGGTTTACGTTGTTTTTGCAAGATATCTTTCCGTGTGGTTCTGCTATCCTCTCACCTAAAAGGATGAGGGGCCTTCTGACATGCCACAGTGACCTTGAGGATGACAACAACACCATTCATTCCTGGAATATCATGACAGCTACCTCTAGCACACGGTGTAGTGGTACACCTGATCCATCTCCCAGATGGCAGGTTGCTTATGGAGACGTCAGACAGCATCAGTGCAGGCAGACACCGCCACCCACGTGCTTTGTTTTAATTAAGGGAGAAGACTGCCCTGTGCCTGGCCAGACCTGCTCCACATTGCTCCTTGCTCAGTGCGTGGGAGTAGCCTTTCCCCTGCACATTCCTTACCTTTGCAGTGGCCTCTCTTCTGATATGCTCACTAATAAACCTAACAGAGTGTTTCCTAGTGAGGAACCGCACTAGCCTGCAGGGACACATCCCAGGATTAGGAGTTTGGATCTCTGGTCATTCCCTCTCTGTGGTCAGACTGTGTTTTCTTTCACATGTGTAAGACAATCACATTTATCTGTCCACCTACTCTGGTAGGAAACAGAAAGTAGATTGGGGCGGGGGGGGGGTGTTGTCTTATGCATTTCTACTATGGCTTTCTTTCTGTGCCTTAGAAGAGGCACTTGGGGAAGATGCTATTTATCATTCAAGAGACCTAAGAGGGGAAATGACTGTGTCTTTATTTCAAGTTGGTGTTCTCCTCAGTTGCTTTGCCCCCTGGAGAAGGGGGTACTTGGGCAAGTATCAAACTGCCCTATTTTAGACATGCTGTTCTGCTTAGAAACTCAGTAATACCTGCACACTGTCAGCACAGCTGGTCCCAAGGTGTAGTGGTACGCATTACATGCAATGTGATTTGCAAGTCGTGATAATTAAAATCGAGGCAGACTTCATAAAGGCTGTGTAGCTGCTCCCAATGTTGCTGTGATATAAAATACTCTGAGAAAAGAAACCTAAGAGAGAAGGGGTTTATTTTTCACTAGGAGTCCCAGTTATGGTCCACCCAGGCAAGGAAGTCACATGGCAGGAGCTGGGATGGACTGACCACATGGCATCCCTAAGAACAGAGAACAGCGGATGTCACAGGCTTGTGCTTAGTTTGCTTTCCCAGATTATTAAGTTTAGATCCTGCCTACAGTTATGGTGGGAATTCCTGCATCGACTGATGTAATTAAAGTCCCACAGGTCTGTATTCCAGGCTATTCTATATTCTGTCAGGTTGACAGTGTCACCCAGCATACACACATTGAATAAACATTTGTGGCATACACCCCTTGCCTTCAACCCAACAGGATCAGGTGAACTGGACTCAGAAACATTGAGGAGGGCTGGGATGGGGTTACAGTAGGGCATCTGGGTTGCTGACCAACTTTGGCAGGGGGCAGACTTACAGATGGGAAGGGAGTTTCCAATTAATATGTATCATGTCATAGCTCAGAGGCAGCTCCTTCAGCAGAAACATTGAGAGTGTCTTTGGATATGTGGGGACTCTAGACCTGTGGGTTCTGAGGAAACATGGACCCTGGATGAGAGTTTGGAAGGCTGTGTATGAACAAGTCTCATAGAGTAAGGGCCAGGTCACTTCTGCATGAGAATGAAGGGTGAAGGGACACTTTCTTGCTGACTCAGGGCAGGTGGTCCAAAGTGGGTGACTTCTTCAATATATGGAAGTTGCAAGCCAAGGAGACTTTGAACAGGCTGACAGCATTGGGAGAAAAGCAGAGCTGTGGGGAGCGATTGTGAGCTATTTGCTGGAAACAAAAGTCACTTTCTTAGCATGGAAGAATATCTCTCAGATTAATAACTGAAGATCGGAATGATGATGGTTCACACCAGAGGACAAGCAAGCCTGCTTCTCTCTCAAGAGATGAGACTTGAAGCCATGGGGGACCCTCTTGTCCCTTGGCTGAGGCAGGTTTGAAAACATTTTCTCTTAGTGAGTCTGAGACAGTGATACTCAGAGCTTCTGGGAATATAAACTCATTATAAACTAATGCATTGTCCTTAGAGGTGGGTTTCAGAATACCGTGTGTGAGGTGTGTGGGGGGGGTGTGGGAGTGTGGTGTGGGGGGGGAGGGGTATGTGGTATGTGTGTGTGTTGTGTGTATGTGGTGTCTGTGTGTGTGTGCATGTATGTGTGTGTGGGTGTCTGGGATGGGATGTGTATGGGGTATGTGTGTGTGTATGCATATGGGGGGTGTGGGCTGTGTGTGTGTGCATTGTGTGGGGTGAGGGGGTATGTGGGAGTGTGTGTGCATGTGGGGAGTATAGGGTGTGTACGTGTGTGGTGTGGGGGGGTGCATGTGTGGGGTGTGTGTGGGGGTGCATGTGTGGGGTATGTGGGGGGTGTGAGGTGTGTGGGCTGTGTGTGTGTGTGCATTGTGTGGGGTGAGCGGGTGTAAGGGAGTGTGAGTGCATGTGGGGAGTATAGGGTGTGTGTGTGTGTGTGTGTGTGTGTGGTGTGGGGGTGCATGTGAGGTGTGGGGGGTATGCATGTGTGTGGGGTGTGTGTGTGTGTGTGTGATATACTTAAGCATCCATGTGTCCATAATTATATATGGGCATACAAGGCTGTATTTGACTTAAAGTACAGAACAGTTAATGGATGTTGTGTGTTGAAAATGAATATAGACTTGTATGGTTGATGTCATGCACAGAAGACCTTCTGACCAAAGAAAGGCCTGGAGAGCTTGTGGCTAGAGGGGACTGCATGGTGCGGGATTCTGAGAGTCAGGTCAGAGTTAGGGAGGCAGCAGGATGAGAGATTGTACAGGAGCCTAGACATCCATCCAGGTGGCATCTCAGCATCTGCCTTGAGCTGTCCACTCCATGGACAGTGGGAGGATGAGGGAGCAGGGCTGAGAAGACAGGAGAGAGGGGCAGAGTGCAAACACAGGATGAAAACCACGCAGGTAAGAGGAGCAGTGGGGGATGCAGATATTCTGAGGGATGGAACAGGAACCAGGGGATCCCTGGATGATTCAGGGTAACTGGCTGCTGTCCTCAGCAGGGCAGTGGGGGGGAAGTGGTCACTGGTAACACTTGCAATTGTTTTCACATGGACAAGAAGGTTCCTTGTTTTGAAGCAGTGACTACCAGTGCAGAGCAAGTTATAAAGAGCACGACTGAATAAGGAAACATAAGGTCAGCTCTACATAGGTGGGCCCTCAGCAGAGGCCTCTGGGCTGGCGGCCTGCCCCAGGTTGGGAGGTGTTTTCTAGGTCAGACCTAGTGTTGTCTTTTGCCAGGATTTTAGAATCACACAAATAGGGTCCTTGGAAGTGATGACCTCTGCACGTTGGATATTTAAATATTTAAACACATAAGTAAATATTTAAATATATCCAAGGATAAGGGGAAGTTCTAGAAACTTCTGAGGTATATACAATGAATAAGTGTTCAGAGTGGGATACTTTGGAAAGTACCAAAAGACACAAAAGGCAAGAGGACTTTCCAAATAACTCACTGTCAACTCAGCTTTAAATGTGGGAGAGCGAGTTAATACATATCCTAGAGACCACACAGCCCCCAGAAGCATGATATCCCTGGTGTTGACCTCAGGGCTTATCAACACAAGGGCTGAATGTCTCTTGTCGAATAGAAGACTCTTATCTCAGTGGTCCAGCTGGTCTTGGGGAGATGTGGTCACTGGGTCTGGGACTGGGGGAGGGCCGGTCACTGCTTCTAAATGTGCTCAGGACTGTGCCTCGTGTCCCTGTGCCTATACTCCTGGTGACCAATAAAGCAGTGTCTCCCCCATGGCCTGGCATCTCACCTGCAGAGTTTCCAGGGCCTCCTTCATTGTCCTTTTATTAACTTGATTGTCTGGACCAGTTTCTCTAGTACAGTCTTTGGGGAGAGCCAAATGAGAGCAAAGCTCTGTAAGTTTCTGAGCCTACAACAGCCTTTCACTTTCATATTTAACTACCATATGCTGAAATAAAGAATTTTCCATGTTGCCGTTAGACTTCTGAAGGCAATCTGAATTTCTTTTCTTCATAAAATAACTAATTTCATTGCCCAGATACCAAAGGCCTTCTCATTCCCTTTATTGCAGTAAAGCCATTGGATTATACCCTGGACCTGTTGGTACCACAGCCTTGAACACAGGGCCCTACGTTTGCACCCTCAACCTTTTTATGTCACGAGATTCCAATGGAGTTAAAGTGTTTCATCTTTACTTCACTGCTAACTTTTGTGAAATTCTGTCTAATCTCTGAATTAATTTCTTTAATGGGGAGCACACACCTGCGTGTGGAGGCTCCAGGATCACACTAGGGTCTTCAGTTACTCTCCACATTGGTTTCTGTGAGGCAGGACCTCTCACTGAGCCTGTGTCTCACAAATCTGGCTAGGCTGGCTGGCCAGGGAGTTTCAGGTCTCCCAGTCCTGGGATTACATGGCTGTTAGAGGTCCACCTCAGATTATTTTTTTAAATTTATTTAACTTTATTTTATGTGTTGGTGTGAAAGTATCAGATCCCCTGGAACTGTCGTGAGCAGCCATGTGGGTGCTGGGAATTGAACTCGGATCTTCTGGAAGAACAGCCAGTACTCTTAACTGCTGGGCCATCTCTCCAGCCCCTGCCCTCAGATTGTTAAGATTGCTCGATGAGCATTCACACCACCACACCATCCCCAGCCTCCCTCTTAAATATCCTATTTGCCCCGTTTTCTTCCTCTCAGGCTTCTGGGATGCCACTGCAGTTCTTCTCATTCCTTGCTCACCCGAAAGTGCGTTGTCTCAGCTCCTACTCTCCCCAGAAGGCATTGCTGCCACCACCTTGGATTTCCCTCATTCTTTGTTGCATTCTGGATTCCACGGAGTCCATTTGGTGCTCCTGGAGCACTGCTCTTCCTCTTGTGTGTCTTGGGAAGGAGTCTCCTTTCCAGGAGAAGTACCTCCTTTTTCTTGAATTAACTAGAGGCACCACATGCCCGCTTCTGCTTCTCATCATTACCTGAGGGAGGGCCCCGCATTTGCAGGAGCGAGAGGTGGGTTCTTTGAACCTTCCTGGCCCCACGTTTCCCCATGTCCTAAATCTCATGAACCCCTAAGTGTATATCTGTCGCCTCCACCTGCCATTGGGCTCTGCTCTCGGCAGCAACTGCTCCTCTGTGTGGGACTCTGTCCTGGAAGGAGACCTGTTGGAGCTGGAGGGGTAACCCTACCTATCCAGACGTAAATTTTTAAGATCTGATACTAAAAAGTTAAATCAGCTGATATGTGAAATAACTACAGTAGGATTGATATTTAAAATGCAAATTCAACATTCAAATGGGACATGAAATGGAACACTCAACATTAAAAGATGAGTTACTACAGTGTGACGGCTCACCTGGAATTCAGCACCCAGAAGCCTAAGGTAAGAGAACCACAAAAAGCAAATGGTTCAATCACTATAACCCCATTACATTAGTAATCAAACCTTAGTGTGTATGAATGTATTTAGAATCATTATCAGCAGTAAAAAGGGAGCTTCTAGAATGTTCTAAAATGTGATAAGGTTGAAGTGTAGTGATGAAGCTAACTTAAATAACTGTTCCAGTCAGTCAGGCATCCCAGCAGCACTCCATAGGTTGGTCACGAGTGGGGTCACCGCTTGGGTTACATTACTGTCCTGGACTTCTTCACTGACACTTAGGCAAGAAAATGTAAGAAGAAACATGATTTCCTACATACAAAATCTAAAGGTGCCACAGTTTGCTGAAAAAGTTGTCTGCAGATGAGGGCAAAGTCGGCATACCTGTACTGATGTGCTGCTGTAACCCAGAAATGGCTGTGTGGGAATCTGACACTGTGAACAGCTCAAGCTACTACAGCAGCAAGAAAAGGCCACCGAGGAATCCTCGTGGAAAGCAGGCATGGCAGGAATCTCATGGGGAAAAGTTAAAGCACACTTAGATAAATAGAGTCTTTGTTCGTGGATTACTAATTGTGATTTCAGCTATGGATTCAACTCCGTCTCAGCAAAAACACCACCAGGTACTGTAGGAAAACTACAAAGGCTACAGAGTAGCTGAGCTGATCTTTAAGGGGAAGGGAAGTGAGGAGCGAGTACAGTGGTCAGGGGAACTGTAGGTGTAAACAACAGGAAAGGGAGAGGGGCAGACTGACAGAGAAGGAGAAAGAATGAGAAAGGGGAGGAGGAAAAGGAAACAAATGGCAATGGTGGTCTGGATGCTGGTCATCTAGTTTATCATAGGAAGAATCAGCAGGCATGAAACTTACACACTCTACAGTTTAACAGCTCTGCCCCTTGCTTCAAGTTCACCTAAACTGCATGTGCATATGCACCAGAGACTAACTACAAACATCCCAGCCCCACGGCTGGCGAATTCCGGGGTATGTTGTGATGTGTTCCTGCAAGGGAGTGGAACCTATCCAGAACACCCAATGCCATAGGCCCATGCTAACACATGAATAGCAGATGGCCAGTGGCAGCTGGCATTTCTCTCCCATCTTTACAAAGTCTATGCTTAGTGGAAGACAGGGAGTGGTGGCATAAACAGGGCCTGGAACATAGCAAGAATGTGTTCCCTGGAACACTGGTCACACATTGCTTTGTTAACTTAAATGGAGGTGAGGCAGGTGTGTCCTCTTGGCAAAGTCACCCACCTGCACACTTGTGCACACTTTTGATCTTACAAAAATTTAACAAAACATTATACCGTGCATGCACACATGGATTAAAGTCGGTAAGGAAAGGATTGTGGTTCCCCCAGTGGCTGCTGAACCTGCTGTCAACTGTCTGTCCATCTTTCTGACTTCCTAGCAATTGTAAATCTGTATTAGTTTGAGGCTCTGTGATGTAGAACAAACTGATGGCTCCAACAACAGCCCCAAGCTGTGCCAGACTGGAGCCTAGAGTGAGGCTGGAGGGGCTGCCCTAACTCCTCTCTCAGCCTCCCGTGAAGTACTGATCACCTGCAATTCCTTGGTTCCCGATGCATCACTCTGAGCCCTGGCTCCTCCCCACAGAATGTCCCCACTGTGCACATCTGTGTTCATATTTTCCCTTTCAGGAAAATCAGGCACATTGCCTGGGAGTCCTGAAATCTTGCTTAACAGCTTCAGTAAAGCCCCTGTTGCCAAATAAGGCCAGATTGTGAGCTTCTGAAGCTATGACTTTAACACAACATATAATTCTGGCATACATAAATCATCACATGACCCTGTCAATCTACACACATACACACACACACACACACATGCACGCACGCACACAGGCACACACACACACGGTTGTCAAGTGTTTGTGGTCCTTTAATAAAATCCTGCCTTTTGATTAAAGTTTGCTCTTGGAGAATACAATTTCCCTCCAGTACCTGGGGGCGATTTGTATAGTTGAGTTCAAAGTACACACACGGCACACATTTAGCACATAACTTGGGACAATAAAGCATGTGTTGGTAATAATTAGCTCTAGATGAATGACTAGGAAAGCCATTGAAACAGGTCCAACATCATTTTTAAGTGGTAATTATTGGACGTTCAGTGGAAGCCACTTGATTGGATTGCAGCATTGATGTTCCTGGGAAGCTGACTGGCTAGCTCTTGCTTCAGACTTTGCTGTACCACAAAATGTTAACTGTATTTAAAATCAAGGCATCCTTGTTGGAAATGATCTTGAGTGGACAGTGCTGCTTTGCTAGCTTTCATACACAGGGCAGTAAATTTGAAGAAGTAGCATCCTGTCTGAAACCAGCCCCTCTGTGCCCTCATTTGCTCTGCTTGAATTACAACAAGGGGACCCCCTCCGCCAAGCAGTGTAAACCTGACCCAGCTCCTAGCCAAACCCCTTGTCCTGTCCACTCTGAGTCAGGAAGGTGTTCCTACAGGATCAATCGATAGCGTGGCCTGTTTGGCTGAAGTTTTACTGAGACCAAAGTACATTGACATTTATGTTTGATCCTCAGAGCTCTCTTTGGATTTAGCTAGATAAGGTCTGTGGCTCCCCTCCTCCCGGGGTACAGCTTGGATGTGCTAGTGAGAACTCAGTACCACACCTGACACGTAGCAAGCGCCCAGTAGTCACAGTCCTGGTGTTACACTCGTTCTTATTGTTATTACCTCTACAAGATCACATGGCTCATAAAATTCTGAGAAAGAACTTGACCGAAGGTCACCAGACATCAGTCATTTCCCAGTGCCTTGAAACGTGACAAACAACAGGGCCGTAGTTAAGGCTGCCTGTTCTGTAGAACCTCAGGGACAAGTGGATGCAGGTGCAGGGGACTAGGGTGCTGGTGCTGTGGCTGTCACTCATAAATCTAGCTACTGTGTTGAGCTCCAACCTGACAAAGAGAAGTGGGGCACACAGCGAGGGCCTCACAGCGAGGGCCCCACAAACAGAGCTCCCACTTGTCAATTTAGTTCATGGCAGGAAGCAACGCAGAGACCAGCTCCAGGACCCTTCTAAGTCAGGAGCTGTAGACCACGTCACCCATTTCTTAGCTGTTACCCCCAGCACAGCACCCTACTTCCCACTGCTGCCATTTAAATCTCAGAGATTGACAGAAGTCTATATTTCCAGGAACTCCATGGAATAATCACTTGAAAAGTACACCAGACATTGACTAGAAACAAAACTTCCATGGCATCCAGCCAGCTAGGCAAGTCTGTGGAGGAGCTGCCCATGGGCTCATTTTGTCATCTCAGTGGGTGTGCACACACATGACAGAACAGGAGGAGGCCTGTCCTAGAGCATAGGAAATTACACGATTCTAGCCAGCGGCAGAGATCTAGACATATACAAAAGTAGAGATGGCCCCACGGCTCTGCTAGGTCTCAAAGGCAAGCCAGGATTGTGCCTTCAGGTGTGAGCGTGGGGACTTGCAGCTGAGGATGCTGAGGAGGACAGAGAATAGGCATGTGTTGCTGGCCCCCTCCTCCCTGCTCTTGGCCTGCCCCATTATCTTCACAGCCCTGTTGGAGTCACCCGGCCCAAGTACCACAAGTAGCAGAGAGAGGGTCACACGAAACATCAGAACCTCTGGAGCCAGATCCTTGGATATCATATTTCTAGAATGTTCCTCTGAGAAGTTTGAGATGGTGCATGGATAGACACTTGAAAACCTGAAGATTAAGGAGCTTGTCTGAAGTCCACTCTAATCACAATGCTGTAGACTTGGCTTCTCTCCCTCTCCCTCTCCCTCTCCCTCTCCCTCTCCCTCTCCCTCTCCCTCTCCCTCTCCCTCTCCCTCTCCCTCTCCCTCTCCCTCTCTCTCTCTCTCTCTCTCTCTCTCTCTCTCTCTCTCTCTCTCGGATCTGGAGCAGGGGGTAAGGTCTGCTGGTGGATTTCAGCTGCAGCTCTCTACAGCTGGGCACCTTTGTGATGCTGCATTTCTGTCTCAAACTCTGTTCTCTTGTTCATTTTTTGATATGCCAGCCTCTCTCCCTCCCCCTCCCTCCCTCCCTCTCTCCCTCCTCCCTTCCCTCTCTCTCTTCCTTCTCTTATTGCTTTCTTTCTCTTGTTTGTAGTAGTAGGAACTGAACCTAGGCCCTTGTATATGCAAAGCAAGTGGCCTACCTTTTATAACTTTTTCTTTAGAGACAGGGCCTCGTTGTAATATTCCTTACTTATCCTGCCTTCAGCTTATTCTGTAGCCTAGATAGAATTCTCAATTCTCTCATCTCAGCCTCCCAAGAAGCTGAGTCCCCAGGCCTGGCTTTCTTTGACAACTGCATCTCTTAAGATTCTGGAAGTCTATGAACCTAGGGTACCACTCATGCACACCCCTGTGAGCTGTCACCACAGAGTGTACCTACCATTCTACTCCTGCTTCCTATGGCACACCAGGCTGGTCTGCCCTGTGACCAAGCAGAGGACTTCATTTCTCAGAGGGCACAGAGGGATACAGACAGCAGAGGAGAGACTATCAGGTGATGGTGATGCAGAGAGGGGTCATGCCAACCCTGAAAAGAGGGGTACTGGGGCTAGAGAGATGGCTCTCAGCAATGAAGAGCACTTACTGCTCTTCCCAAGACCCAGGATGGGTTCCCTCAACCACATGGTGGCTCACAACCATCTGTAACTTCACTTCCAGGAGACCCGATGCCCTCTGCCACCAGACATACACACGGCACACAGACATGCATGCAGGCAAAACATCCATGCACATAAAATAAAAGATTTCTTTTAAGAAGTGGGGAGTGGGGTGGGTGGTGCACAGTGCAGCACTGGAAGTCAGTAAAACCTGAAGCAGCAGAGTCTACAAGCTACAAAGCAACCAGGGAGACGCTTTGGGAAGCGCCACAGCCATACTGCCCCGCCCACCCAAGCGAGGCCCATCTCGTGTCAAGTGCTCAAATACCTTAGCAGGAGGTGCTGCCTCAATCCCCGCCTTGAGTGTCACAGGATTGCACCAAACCAGTAAGGGGTCCAGAAAGGAGGCAAAGTGAACCACCCTCTATGCCTCATTGTGCCTCAGGTACTTTGTGACCTATTGCTAAGCCTTATGCTACCAAGCTACCAAGAACTCAACAAATGCTAGTCACAGGGACACCATACTGGGCCACTGAGGAAATAAGAGACATTTATTGTCATTGAAGTGAGTGCTATTTAAACACTGTAGCTCAAATCCATGTTCTTGCCTGTAAAAGCACTCAGTTGAGTCAGCCTTCCTGGTAACTCAGGAGACATCTGCCTCAGATCCTAGGAAGATTCAGATGGATGTTAACCCTTCAAAGGCTCTCAATGAAGGGAGAGGGCTAAGCCCCAAGGTAATTTTGCTGGTAATAACTAAGATGCATGAAAACAGTAATCCTTGACCACATATCCCTACTAAGCTTTTAGTTCTGGTAACTTACACCCCACACCAGCCACACATGGGCCATCATAAGTCAGTTCATGTTAGTTAGTTTCTGACCTGCATGGTGAATCGTAGTTCTGTGTAGGCTGTTATCTCCACTGGGGTTGTGTGCCTAAACTGTAACTGGAGAGGAAGAAAGCAAACATGCTTCACCCCCCCCAACCCCCCCACTACCCCCATGCACACAGTTCCACAGAAGAATATACTCTGGTCTTCAACCAACATTAGTGCTCACTTTGAACACTAGGGAACCACAAGTCAGCATTTTTCATCATCATCTGGGGCGGGCCACTCCCACTCAGTAAGCTCAGATAGAAGTGGCACATTGGTTTGAGGGGTGGGGTTGTTTTCCAAAGCCTCCTAGGAAAAGGCAGGAAGCCTTGACTCTCAAATAATCACATAGACCTTGATGCAACTGTCCCACTGTGGGTAATTTCCAGACCCTGCAAGATGAGATGGCAGAAGAAACCAGATCCAGCAGCATCTGGGGGCTGTCCGTCCTTTTTAATTGAATGCACTAATTGAATCTCCCGCTTTGTAAGGAGAGGAGCACAGTCTGCAGTCTGCAGTTCTCATACCATGTCAGTGCCCAGCCTTTTACCCTTCCAGAAAACATCATATCTTCCCAATGGAAAAAGAGTGAATGGCTGATAACTTTCCCTAGACTGTTGGATTTCAGAGCTGAGCCAGTATTTATGGGCTTAGGCAGTGAAGTGCTTTCCTGACAAGCATGGTGGCCTGAGTTCAAATCCCCCAAAACCCAGGTGAAATTAAATGTGACAGTGCATGCCAATAACACCATCACTGGGCAGTAGGGGAGGAGATAGGCAGATGTCTGAAACTTACTGATCAGCCAGCCTAGATGAAGTGAGGAAGGAGCCCTGAGTTCAGTGAGAGACCTCCTCTCATAAAATAAAACAGAGGGAGATTTATTTTCACGACCTGCTCCCTGCTTCACTTCCCCAAAATAAATGCTACAAGGAAGGTGAGAAGGGATTAAAGTGTGGAGCATACCACTACACATAGATACAAATGCTAGGCATAATAATCAAATAAGTAAATAAATGGTATAGTATCGAAGCATCTCCAAGAAACAGTTGCTAGGAGGCTTGGTGTCCTCACAAAGGTTCTAAGTTTTATCCTGCCCATCTTAGAACCCCTTTGCATCTTTGCGGGTGTGGGGAACTCTGTTCTTATTATCTCCTCCTCACCCTCTGTTGACTCACCTCCAGCACCTGTGAGGACAGCACAGGGTTGAGCTAGAGCAGAAGATCCCAACAGCAAACCAGGATTGGGGACACCCAAGGGCCTGTGATGTCAAAAGGTGGCACTGTACAGGAGGGTTTAGGCATCCAGGGAAGAGGAAGAACACTGAGGCACTCCGTAGAAATGACAGTCTGGGGAAACCCATTCTGCTGACAGTGGTCCTTCCCTGTCTCATCTATAAGAGCCTGTGGGATTCTGTTGGGTCAGACGCTGGGGCAGCTCCTCTCAGGATAAGTAGATGGGATCTCCTGGATGTTTACCCCAGACACCCACCTTCTTGTCCTCTATATTTCCCCCTGAACCTTGTCTCAGATCTGTTGTTGGGATAGTCAATCTAACCTTCCCATATCTCTCCCTTAGAGCAATCAAGAATTCTGGAGAATGGGCAGGTGGCAGAAGCTGATAAGCTCACTGGTCCTGTCGATTCGATGAGTCCCAAATGTGTGCGCAGCACAGCATCTGCCTCCTGAGCAAGATCTCTGTCTCTGAGTTATGTGATGTGCCCATGACCCCTTTATCCAAACTTACTCTCTGAAGGAGCAACTGAAAGTCCTCTCCCAGATCTCTGCAGCTGCTTCATCCTGCACAGAGATCCCAACACACCTGGATTGATAGCTTCTAAATATGCTTCTGCTGGGCTTTCAAAGGACCCCCTAAGTTTCCAAGACTCATCTGTAACATTTTCTCTTGACTGTCCCTGTGCTCAGCACAGCTTTTTGTTGTTGCTGCTGTTGTTTTGGTTTTTGCCTGGGAAAAGGCTTCTTTTGTCAACAGCGCACACATCCCATCACCCCTCAGATGGCCATGGGATGCCTCAGGAGGTGAGGATTGAGTGGCCAGATTGTTTATTTATTTTTTAAACTTCTCCTTCCACCACAGGTCTATTCTAGAAGAGGGACTGGGCAGGCATGCTGTGTTTTAGCCTGGGGGAAGCCAGCAACTGCCCCAAGATGGTGCAATCTGAGACTCTGTGTCCCTTCCTCCATTTATACTGAGCATAGGCAGGGCCTTAATTAGTCATTCCTGTTGCTTCTTCTTCTCTCTGAACCTCTTTGTCCCACCAGGAGCAGTAACACACACAGCAAGAAATCCTTTAGTGGACACACACCCACTGTATACCCCAGAAAGGGAGGGCAGATCTCCCCTGGCTTCACACTAATCCCCCTATGCCCGAAGGCACAGGACATCGGGACTAAACAGGAGATGGACAAAGGGATTGTGGCAGAGACAGGGAGCCATCCCGGTCTGTATTCCATTGCCAAACTGGCCAAGAATGTACTCCAACTGTGGCCTTCCCTGCGCTGTCTAGACGCTGACAATTTCCAATATTACATAACTCACAGTGGTGGAATATTTTCCCACTAACTGCAGAGTTAGTTCTCAAAGGTCACTGATAAAATAATGTTTGAAATGGTATGAAAAACACTCAAAAAATTCAGGAGATTGGAGGGCTAGCTACACCCTTACTTTTTGATACTGATTCATAGATAAAATGAAATCTCAGGCCCTAGGTTCCAGTCAGGGTTTGAGAAGTGTGGGGAAAAAATTAATAAGACCAGCTTCTCTCTTTGCTGGCAGAGTGAGGATGTCTGTCCAGGGATAGGGACAGCCTCCACAGCTTGGTAATGGCCCAATGATGACACAGGACTGTTGCCCTGGTTGGAGCATGGCTGACTGACTGATGTATGGGGCATTTCACCATCACATTTTGTAATGGATTTGAGCTTTTGGCTCAAAAGAGAGTGAAAAATAGAGAAGAAAGCAAAATTGCAAAGAAATCAGGAAGGCAGGGGGCATTGTGGGAAGGCCCAGCCAGCTCACAAAGGAGGTCCTCATTAGAACTGCAGGATTTGCCACAGTATCTGTTAGCCATTCACAGCCTATAGGCTGAGCTTGCCTCTCTCTGGATTCTCCAACTGCTGTGAGGCCATGCATTTCTGGTCCTGGAGAGGCCAGCTTAGCAGAGTGAGGGATGCACACCTGGGGGTCCAGGCTGGACTCTCAGGGGGAGTCCCAGTCTCCTGCCCACCACACGTGTCTAGAGAACTGGCAGCAACTACAAGGGTTAAAACACACCACTCCCCTTTGAACACTGGCCACTCTGTAGAAGGAATTTTCTGTGAGATTCAAGGCATCTGCTGCTGGCTGCTCCATTCTTTAGGGACCCTGTTGCTCTACTGATTCATGTCACGATAATGTTTCTCTAAGTCCTAACTGACCAATCCCCTGACCTTAGAGGAGCCCCTCTCTGCTGCTGAGTGAAGCTGAGCCACCTGTGACCATGAGTGGAGCCTCTGCCATCTGTCTCTGTGTCACGAACATGTGTCAGAGAAGTGTGATGGGTGCATGGGGGCAAAGTGTAGGCCTGGCAAGTGTCCCTCTGTCAGTCATCCCCTCCTGGGGACACAGAGTCTGTTTGTGGAGCTGGGACATGGTGTTCAATAAGGAAATCAAAGATAGCCGTGCTCAGGGCAGCATGGCTATCTCTACCCCTTTTCTCTATCCGGGATAGTCTGTGACACCCAGAAACAGAGGATGCTCAGCCAGTGAAGTGCTCGGTGCATAGGCGTGAGGGTCTGAATCAACACCCATGTGAAAATCAAGCATGGTGTCATGTCTTTAAGTCCAGCACTGAGGGTGGAGACAGGTGGATTCCTGGAGCTCATTGGCTAACCATCCTAGTCTAATTGATTAGCTTCAGGCTTAGTGAAGAAAACCTGTCTCAAAAAAACAGAGAACAAGGGAAGCAGTTATCCAATGCTGGGCTCTGGCCCCTACAAATGCACACACCCATGTGCACAAATACAGACACATGCACGAACCACAATGTACACAAAGAACAAATCGAGTATTTGGGATGAACTGACTTCAAATGATGGCAAGTCGGGGGCCAGAGAAAAGTGGTTTGCTCAAGGTGGCCGAGCCGTCTTTTTCCTCATGACTAGGTAGTCAGAGCTGGCAGGGTGGAATAGGGTGAGGTGGGATGGGGTGGAACACACATCAACACATGTTGAGCTCCAGGCGAGGTGTATAGTCTGCTTGGGATCATAGAGATGTCATCTAAGCAGTTGGAGAATGGTGACCACTCTAAAACTAAAATTTCATTTTGAGAGTTAGATTTTACCTTAAAAAGCAAATTGTGGATTTGTATTGGTTACTTCACACTGCTGTGACCAAATGCTCCACAGAAACAATTTGTGAAGTGTCATGAGCATGAGTTGAAGATTCAGGCTTTACCTTTAGTGACCCGCATCCACTAGCCAGCCTGTGTCTCCTAACATCTCCAGGGCTTCCCGGCATCCAGAGCCTGTTGGTATTAAAGCAGCCACAGCCACAGCATCTCTCCCCTTGTGAGTTTATCATCCAAGAGGCACTAAGATTCCTGCATGGAAGGAGCCAGCAGGAAACTGTCTCTGAAGTGACAGCATCAGTCCCTGCCTAGGCTCTGGCTTCAGGAGAGCACAGAATTGTTTCGCACCCCACTTATCATCTCTCCAAGATAAGTGATTTCTGGTGTCAGTTCCCCAGAAGGGTTCGATAACTAGGAGGATTTTAAAAGATATATAAGTAAGTTCATCCTGGATGGCGGAGATCCCAGGCACAGTGGACCAACACTTTCTGATGAGAAGCTGGGTTTCCATGGGGCACCTTTGAATAGTGACAGATATTTGATTTCCATCCCTAAGAACTTCGGAGGAGATGACATGTTAGTAAAACTTGAGGAAAATTTCAAACTCAAACCTTAATAGAACCCATGAGGTATGTGGATTATTTTTATTTTTATATTATTATTATTAAAGTATATGAACTTTGGTCCCACCAAAATTCTACACAGGCTAATTGGGGTTGACTTTTCTCAAAAGCAACTGGAGCTAAGTAAACGAAGTTAGATGAGAGGCAATAGTGCCAAACAGCTGGCAGCCTTTTCTTGGGCTTATGGATGGAGGCACAGTCCAGAAGCAATTCCTACTGATGCTCCCTGAAGGATGTCTGGGCATTAGCAAGTGTCATCTGGACTCCTGGGCCCACTGAGGAAGCTGTCAGAGTCATGAAGAGAATTAGTCACAAACCGCACAGAAAACCAAATTCCAGAATGGCACTGGGGCCCCAGATGTTTCCTGCTGGTCTGTTGGACTGTGTATCCCCTTCTGTTGAGATGTGGTGGGCTTGAAAGCCAGACTTCCGTCCAATACAATTGCTTCTGGTAAGACATGACATGGTTTCTATAGTAGTTTGTATCTTACAGTTGTGGGCCAGGTGACAAGACGTGCCAGGGAACCTGGGGGTGTCATCCCATTTGTGGGAGGAGGGTCTTTCTGTCCACTCTAAAGTCCTTCCCATTCTGTGTCCCAAGAGCACAGGCTGCATCTCTCCCTTGGAGGAGATGCCAAACTGGACTTGATCGTTCCCAACAAATCCACCCAGGGACACTACTGCACTGTGACAATTAGGCATGTGGCTGTGACAGTGCTGTTGTTTCACTGCCGCAGAACTATGGGGTAAGGCAGGCAGGGACCATGCAAGCCTTGCAAGCCTGGTGTGCCCAGAACACTTATGGACCATCTCCAAAACCAGCACCCACTACCAGACTTCCCTGTAAACAAGTCACTGGGATGTTGTATGAGCTCGGGTCCTGAAAGAACAACAGCAGGAGCTGTGCTCTACAGTCAGCCAGGTCTACAAAGAGCTTACACTGTAGCCCAGTGCGGCTGCCACACTTGTTATTCAAGTCATAGTAAGCCTTCCTCATGCTCATAGAATCTCTTAAAGATTCTATTTTTAAAGTTTTATGTTATTTTTAATTATACACATGTGGGTGTAGAGGACTAGAAAATGGCATTTAATCTCCTTGAGCTGGACTAACAGGTTGTGGTGAGTCACTCCATGAGGGTCCTGGGAACTGATCTTAGGACCTCTGGAAAAGCACCAAGTGCTCTTAAGTGCTGAGCCATCTCTCCAGCTCCCTTAGAAGAACCTTTGTTTCCCCGTTGTGGGTATTTACAGATCTACTCTAATGTATTCATCTGTTTACATTCTAGATCAATCCCAACTGCATTTTGGCTGCCTTTTACACACCTATCAACTGAGATGAAATTCAGGCATACTTCACTCTCCAATGAACTCCACACTATGGGCCACTCTTAGGGGTGGGGCCTTAGGGCTACAGAGTTACTTTTCTAGGCCAACTTTATACATTTAGGCAGACTTAAAGGTCCCCTCCCAGAGACCTTGATACCCTCACTGCCTGTGCTCACTGTCAAGTCAAGGTTCAAAATACTACAGAAAATGCTTTCTAATCATCACGAAGCCCAAAGGCAATCAAGCAATCTGCAACAGCGGGCATCAGCTGTAAATGTCAGCCCAAACAAACACTTCAGAGAATTTTAATTTAACAAAGTATCAATAAATACCTCTCATGTTCAAAGTCTGGCTTCCTCTGAGAGAGAGAGGGAAAGGGAACAGAAGAGATGTTAGCTCAAGTTGTGTTTATCTCCATTCTGAGGGCTTTGCAGGGTGGCCATCTGCCCCTTGCTTCAGGAGCTTTTTCCATGTCTCATGACCATCATCTCTCCCAGGCAGGCCTGTGTACAACCACATGTGGGTTAGTCAACTTCTATACTGCATCACCAATGCTGGAGACCAAAAGTGGCCCCAAAAGCCAGACTATTTCCACTGAGTGATTGCTTTGCCTGGTGTCAGTCTGTCTGGTGTTTATGTCTATTCAGAGGTGTGGAAAATTCCTCACTACCCTGCCAGCCCTGCCAGACATAGTCTATGCATACTCCAAGAAAACAGGTCACAAACACATAGCTCAGGGTCCCTAGGAGTTGAGCTTTAAATCTGGTTCAAATATTTAAAAGTAGGAATAAAAACTGAATAAGTTCACAATGACCCACTATGAAACTATGTACCCTCAAATTCTCTCTCTGTCTCCCCCCCCCCCGTGTGTGTGTGTGTGTGTGTGTGTGTGTGTGTGTGTGTGTGTGTGTACACAAAGCAAAATTTGGATCTATAGAGGCTAAACACATACACAAGTTGATAGGCCATGGGTCAGAAACCACCACTTGGGAGATGAAGGGTAGTGTATGGTTTTCTCCTACACAGAAATAATGGACTTTATTGCATGATACTGATATTTAGAGTTTAATCATCAATAATTATCAGTAATTATTAGTATTCAGTTTTGAACAGGATAATTATGCAAATGGTTCCTCCTTTTGAAATGGAAAAGTGGGGTGATACTAAGAAACAGCCAATTTAAGCCCAGGAGTCCTCATTTCCCAGCCAATGGTGAACAACACCAAACATGTGCACAGCAGTCATGATTGGCCATCTGCCCCGGGCCTCCTTGGGATCTCCTTATCTACAGTCTAATCAGGAAATGCAGACAGCCAGAGAAGAGGTCAGCCTAGGGGAACTTAGCTGACCCACATCACTTGAGGTGAGGATCAAATCCCAGGATCTGTACACAGTACAGGTTTTTCTCCTTGGGGTGCCTGGGCGATGCTTTTGCCCCTGCATCCCTAACCAGCTTCTTGGAAATGCCAAGACATCCATCTATAGACCATACTTTGTGACATAAAGTGGGAGAGGGTTTCTGTGTGCACAGATCCTATGCTTGCCATCCCAGGACACCATCAGATTTCAGTATAAAGACAAGCCAAGTCTAGCTCCTGGCCACAGAAAGCAGAGCTTAGTGTGACAACAGTGTGACAGATAAGTTACCAGGAAGTGGGATGGGGGGGCTTTAGGTCTTCATATAGCTGTGGTCTACAAGGGAAGGGGTTGACCTGTGGATACACATTTGTACAACATCACCTCAGTGTCAGGAAATGCCACCCCCACCCCTGGCCTCTAATTGTTGATATGAGCTCACTACTACAACTCTCCACACAAATCACCCTAAAATGAGTGATGCTACAGGCCTTCAAGATGGCTCAGCAGGTAAAGGTGCTTGCTGCCAAGTGGAACAACCTGAGTTTCATCTCTAGGACCCAAGTGGTAGGAAGAAATAGCTGACTTCTGCAGGCTGTCCTCTGACCCTCATTCACAGTGGCACACACACATAACTACAAATAAATAAGTAAATAATAAATAAATATAATTAAAAGAGCTTTAATGTGATGTTTCCTATGATCTTCACAGGTGTGGCATTGCATTTAATGTTACAGTGTATCTCATATAGCTTGGATTTTATTTTTTGTGTGAATACATGTATATGTACATTGTTTCTAACATGAGCTTTTTGAAATAGAGCTTGGATGATTGTTTGTATCCATGTGATTTTACAGTGGTCACTGTTACAATTTCAAGATTGGAACAGTTTCCCTGTGTGTGCATTTGATTTAGGTTGATGAATGGGATGCAAACAGATCAAATACTGTTGGTAGAGAAATAGTTGCTAAGAGATTGACAACAGATGATGGTAATATTGGTTCTGAAAAAAATACAAATGCCACAGAAAACATGAATATCCACCTTGAAGACATCAGGTGTCTCTCTCTCTCTCTCTCTCTCTCTCTCTCTCTCTCTCTCTCTCTCTCTCTCTCTCTGTGTGTGTGTGTGTGTGTGTGCACGCGCATGTGTGGTATATACGTGTGTGGTATATGTGTGTGTGGTGTGTGTGTATGTATGTGGTATTGTGTGTGGTGTGTTGGGTGTGTGTGTGTTTTCCCAATGAAGGTCATTTAGCTCTAAAGCTAGCAAGAAGATAAAAATAGATAGGAAACCATAAAGGACATCCAACATAAAACTGATGTCAAAGAGATGACAGGGAATAAAAGGAAGTCATTATAATACCAGATATAAAAGTTAAGTGTGGGGCAAGGGTAGGGAAATGATTAACTTTCTATTTCGTCTGCACACTGTGAGCTGTCCTTGCACAGTTTTAACAGTTTGCTGAATATCAACACTGGCATATCTTATTACAGAGGACTGAGGGGTGAGCAGGTAGAAACATGACTGTGGGGCTGAGATGTAGATTTGTGCCATCTTTGAGATCTAAGAGACCCCTTATCCCCTCACAGATCCCAAGGTCAGCTGGGCTATATGGCATAAGCCTGAGACAGAGCCACATTCCTGGCCCAGACTTACAGTAGTGCTCCTCAGAAGGACTTTACACAACCTAATATAGACTCATAAGAATGATGTAATTGCAGTTTATTTCACTATCAACTTGGTGGGAGTGGGTATTACCTGGAGACACACCTCTGGGCTGGTCTGTCTGTGAGGGTTTCCAGAGAGGTTCATCTGAGGAGGAAACCCATTTTGAATGTGGGCTATACCATACCATAGGCTGGGATCCTGGACTGGGATCCAGCATTCTCTGTCCCTAGCATCCTCTGTCCCCAGAATCCTCTGTTCCCAGAGTTCAGTCTCCAACACAGAATGTGCCCAGCATTTGCTATCCCAGTATCTGTTGCCCACATCATCTCCTCCCTGAATTAACACAGGGAAGTTATGACCATCAAATGATGTCTAATTTTTCTTTCCAAACCCTGATTGAGGTAAGCATCACCCCGTATATAGAATAGAACAAGACCAAACACAATGGTCCCACACCCCCCAGGAAAAGGCCCTTTGTGTTATGGTTCTTGGAGGCAAATCTGGTGTTTGGAGCATGTCCCTTCTTAGAGGATGAACTCTGCCTCTGCTTCCCCATCCTATTTGCATCGTGGCTGCTCAAAGGTAAAGATCAGCCAAGCCAAGTCCTTCATTCTTCCTCCGCCTGCCTGCAATGGGGTTGTTTTGGGGCCTGAGTCTCTTCCATTCTCCTCTGACATGGTATAAGCTCTATTCTATTTTTCATAGACTATTTCTCAGTAAGTTATAAGCTGCTTGAGAGAGGAGAGTGAGCCATAATCACTGTATCCCTACAGTCAAACATGATGCAGGATAAATTCTTGACAAGCCTTGTTAGAAGGACCAATAGGCAGCTCCTACTCCCAAACACCATTCATTACATTGCCCTCAAATGTTACAGCTAAAGCCATCCTCTGTTTTTGCATGGGACAACGTTATTCCCCTGTAGACAGGACAGCACAGGCTTTGGACAGAGGCCCCTTGAGCAGACCCAGTCATTTGAAGTATACAGAAGACCCTGGCCTGGAGCAAATGCTTCCTCTATTGGCTACAGCTTTGCCAATATATCTTGAGATTTGGAAATCTTGGGATTTCAACCACCCCTGTGGCTTAATGACCTGGTCCAACTGTATTATGGGTTCCAGAGTTCTGGAAATTCATAGTGATTTCAGCCTGCACATGTTTGTGCTGTAGAGGCTGCTTTCACTCCTAATGCCATTATTACACTGCATCCAATTCATTACATAAGGCATTAATTACACCATGGGATGTTTAATAAAACTGACATGAGAAGAATTCACGGAAGACCTCACTTCAGAGGATGAATCTATTTAGGTAATTACATTGGCTACTCTTCCTGGTGCTGTGACCAAACTCTTGAGAAAAGCAATGTAAAGATTAATGTTGACTTGCAGCTTGGGGGTACACAGCCCACGGTGGCAGAAGGCATGGCATCGGGAACCTAAGGCCTCTGGTCCCATTGCATCCAGTCAGGAAGCAGAGAAGAATGGCTATGGGGCTCAGCATTCTTTCTATTTGAGGAGGAAGAATGAAGGACCTGGCTTGGCTGATCTTCACCTTTGAGCAAATAGGATGGGGCAGCAGAGGCAGAGTTCATGGGTGTCAGTCATGCTCCAAATGCCAGATTTGCCTCCAAGAACCATAACACAAAGGGCCTTTTCCTAGGGGATGTGGGACCATTGTGTTTGGTCTTGTTCTATTCTATATACGGGGTGATGCTTACCTCAATCAGGGTTTGGAAAGAAAAATTAGACATCATTTGATGGTCATAACTTCCCTGTGTTAATTCAGGGAGGAGATGATGTGGGCAGCAGATACTGGGATAGCAAATGCTGGGCACATTCTGTGTTGGAGACTGAATTCTGGGAACAGAGGATTCTGGGGACAGAGGATGCTGGGGACACCAGATCCTGGGGACACAGGATTCTGGTTAGAGGATGTTGAGGATGGAGAACACACTGGGAACCGAGGAAGCTGGGGACAGAGGGTGCTGAGGGCAGAGGATACAGGGGACGCAGGATTGTGGGGATGGAGGATGTTGAGGACACAGGATGCTTGGCATGGAGGATTCTGAGGACAGAGGAAGCTAAGGATAGAGGAAGCTGGGGACAGAGGATGCTAGGGACAGTGAATGCTAACTCTGTTAAGTTATTCCCAAGCACTTTCTGGACACAAGAACTTCACAGAGGAGACATATACTGACTAGACAGAATGGGCAGGGTTTGAGGAGGGACAACATATGGTTTAGAGAGATGGGGACACTGATCCACATTGCATTGTGGGAGATTTGATTTCCCATGACCTCCAAAACTCCCTAATGCTAGGAAGATGGCCAGTGAGCAGAAACCCCAGAGAGATGCATGGAGTGTAATGCAGCGCTCTCTGCCTGCTCCCATTGAAGAGGAGAAGAGGATGGCTTCAAGAGGAACCTCTGCAGACAGTTGTCACAGTCAGCATGAAGTCTGCAGACTTACACCTTTGCTTCCACCCAGCAGCCCTGTCATCTGGGCTTATTATTAGCATTTCTGCTTTATAGATACTGAGGCAATGACTCTCAGACTCAGGGCAGCCTCCCAGCTAGAGAGAGGCAATACCATTGACAAATGGTCTAGTTGCTAAGGCTGTACTGGTGACCTTTACCCTCTGCTGCCTCCTTGTGAAGGTGCTGCCTAATACTGGTCATGTGTTTGAGTCTTTTGAAAAAGAAGCTAAAGTGTCCTTCAGCCTTTTATCATCCAAGATACACACTCTAAGAATTCTGTACACAAGGATTCAGGGGTCCAGTCCTACAAAGACAATGGGGTCAGCTCTGACAGGATTGCACAAAACTTGGTCACAACCCTCTTGGTCCTTCTCAAAGATGTGAGACTTTTGGCATCAGTTACTCAGATAGTTAAAAATTGAATAATCTACAGTGGAACCAGTGTTTATCCCTAGTGCACAAATGAACTTTGGGAGCCCATTCCCCAAGGAGAGATACTCCTTCCACTCAGACACATGGAGGAGGGCCTAGTTCTTCCCCCAAAAGATGTGACCAACTTAGATGATCCCACATGGGAGGACTCACCCTCCCTGGGGAGTAGATGGGGTTGGGATGGGGGTGGGTGAGGGGTATGGGGGGGTGGGAAAGAGAGGGAACTAGGATTGATATGTATAACAAGATTGTTTCTAAATTAAATAAGTTAATTTAAAAGAAATAATCTGAGGGCACAATGTGGACTGAATGATGCGTTTTGTCTGAAACATGGGCATCCACAGGGCAGATTTCAATCAAAACAATTTAAAATCTCGTCTCTAAGATTGACTTTTCAAATATACTTTTAGTAAAGATAAAAGTTGTCTGAGAAGGATGAGAGTGTGGACAGCTTAGACTCTGGTTAAGAAGTGAGGACTATCTGCCCAGCTCTTTGTCAACACCATGCAGATTTAGGTAGGCGCTTCAGCACAAGTGGATCGTACCTTGGCATGGAATCTAAGCAGCACTGTGAGAATCAGCCCTACCTATATCTATTGCACAGTAGGAGTGTCGTGTCTGTGCAAGGGTCATCCCAATATCAAAGGACAGAGCTGCTTCTTTTCCAACCTGCTGCACTATGCTGGACTGACAATAAACTGTATGGTATCAATAGGTCACATGATTGATGATTAGCCTAAAGGGAAAATATTCTGTGTCACATAATTGGAAAACACCAGGAAGACTGGACTTATAAAAACTGCCTCTTCCAGAATGAAACCCCAGGGTCGCTCCGTCTCCAAGGCAGGATGGATGGTTAACTAGTTCAAGTCACTATGTGGGTGTGATGCTTTCTTGGTGTTCACTGGGGACAGGAAGCACAAGATGAACTGGGCTGATGAATTTGGCCCTGAGTGAGGCGGGAAGCCGACCAGTGTAAGTAAGCCACCTCCGTGGACTTCGGCTGGGAGGAAGAGGGTCTGGCTGTATTTCATCGCGTTCAAATCTCTGCTGAGGACTCTCTCAGCCAAACCCAGGTCCCAGGCTCCTGGTGCCAGGAGTGAGAAGAAGACAAGACAGCTGAGTGAGGCGGGTGTACCTCATGGTGCTTCCCTCGATACATTTCCCCATCCTCAGAGCCACGCATCTCTAAAGTCAGATGTGCCAAGGGGTTTGGAAAGGAGTGGGGAGCAGCGCAAGAGCCTGTAGCTCTGAAAAATATGTCCCCATTGCAGGTCTTCTGCCATTGGCTAGTTTTTACATCATCTAGGAAGTAGAAACCTCAATCAAGGAAATGAATCCATTGGACTGGCCTGTGGGGCTTGCATTCTTTCTTTTCTCTATCTCTTTCTTCCCTTCCTTCCTTTCTTTTTCTTCCTCCCCCCTTTTCCTTTCTTCCTTCTTTTATTGGGGGTGGTGGTGGTCAGGTAGTTTCAAGACAGGGTTTATCTGTGCAGCTTTGGCTGTCCTGGAACTCCCGCTATAGACCAGGCTGGCCTTGATTTCATAGAGATCCACCTGCCTCTGCCAGGAAAGTGCTGAGATTAAAGACGTCACCACCACCCAGCCTGGGCATTATTTTCTTGACTAGCCATGGTGTTTTTAACACACTGACAGAAACAAATAAGATGGCTACCAAATGGGTATTTGGGAGGAGGAGTCTAGTGCTTACCTTAGTAAGACAAAGGGGAAATTGAAAATATTCCTTTAAATTTCTAGTTTTATTTATTAGGATTTTGTTTGTTTGTTTGTTTGTTTGTTTGTTTTCACTATTTGGTCATTTCTTATATGTACACAATGTATGGGGATTATTTTAACTTTAAATCAGCATGATAGGTACTAGATTGTCTTACAGATTCTCTGCCTCTCTTATTGTCCCCGTTCTCTGACCCCCACCTTCCATTGCTCCACCCCCCTAATTTCCATTCTCATGTTACATGTATCCTTTTTCTACACCTCTTCTGTAGCTTCTCTTTTTGCTGTCTCCTGGTGGCTTTTCTAATGTTTTTATACTTTACCCACATTTACACCCAGATAGATTACATACCGATAGATATATAGGTGTAGATATAGACCGACAGATGTGGTGAGCTAGAATCCGCATATGAGAGATAACATGTAGTTTTTGTTTTTGAAAGTATTAATATATGAAAAATATAAAGGAGAAGACAAAGCAGACACCTATTAATATAAAATTCTAGGAAAAGTTCATGCTAATAAGATCAGTGGATATCTGAAATAAGAAGAGAGATCATAGGAAATGGTGTTTTAGATATTTTTAACTAGTGCACCCTGGTGTGTCACTGGTAACTTTAATTTGAGAATCATTTCATGGACTCACTGGTCCTTTGTGCAAATGCACTATGTGTCACTGAACAGCATTTTAATTCTGCCCTTTGCCTTTCTACTGCTGAGGCATAAACATTGTAGTGAACCCACATAATACAAGCAAACATGAAATATTAGCGTATATAAAATACTGAAAGATTTAAAAAACCAACTCCATAGAATCTCTCTCCCCACCTTCCAGGCCATCTGCCATGTGATTAACACAACAGCTTCTGAGCCTTCTGGTGGTGACACCACATGAACCAATAATTCCATGCACCCACCCACACCTACTGAAACACGCACACACACATGCACACACAAACATGCACACACACATGTACCACACACACATAGATGCACCACACAAACTTGTACACAGACAGTACTCTACACACACACACACACACACACACACACACACACACACTGCTCATCCCAAGATTTCACATTCCTGAATAGAATAGGTCATTTATGGAGAATTGTATTTTAAATGCTTCTCAACCCAATTTGCTGTAAATTCTGAGTATAAGTGTGCACAGACTAGATGAGTATACAGTTTATTGAGTGTGCACATCTGTGTGCCACAGTGGTCTCCTCAGATTAGATTGTAGATTACAGGGTATGCACACACTTGCCAGGAGGTCTCTGTCAGATTTGAAGTCCGTTTGTGTTGACTCTGCATCAGTTATGGCACAGCACAGTCCCCTCCCAGAGGATAGAAGCACCAATACCTTCTCCCCACATAGCCCATTCACTGGGAAAAGTACATCTGGGCAGGGAGGTAAGCGAGTGACAAAGTGAGCCAGGAAGAGTGGTGGTCCCTGTGGGACTCACTGTGGATGTGGGTTTCAAGTTATCTCCATTTCTGGTTTCTGGTCCCCAGAGGGTCTCTGATTTCTGGACACACTGGAACATAGGTTGAGGAGACAGCCAAACCAGACACCCTCCACCTGCAGGCTCCCCATTCTGGAATTGTCATCACAGTGGGAGAGGGTACAGCAGGAGAGTCCAGCTGGGTGACTCCCCTTGTTAAATCACCCTGGCTCCTGGGACCATGCTCCAGACAGACACATGACTGGCCCTTAGCCTTAAGCTGCATTGCACACTAAGTCATGTCTGGCTGGCTTCTCACCACTTTCCCAGCCGTAGCTAGACTTGTGTGGCTGCAATAATCCCCACACCCTTTCTCTCACACCCTTTACCTCTCACCAAGTTCTTACAATGTGTTTCTTCCAACTAAAGCCAGACTTCCTTGCTGTCCCCTAGAAAACACAAAAAGCCTGTCAGAGGCAGCCATCCTGGGAAAATTAGAGAATCCATTCCTCTGCTTTATCACCACCAATAAACCAGACCTACTGAGTGCAGGACTGAGCTAGCATCTGACATGGTCAGCACACATGCACAGTGTCTGCTCACACACAAACACATGCACACACACACGCGCACGCGCACGCGCGCACACACACACACACACACACACACACACACACTCCACTCTCCTCACTAAACTATGAGGCAGAGAAATCGCTAGTGTCCCCTGACAGTACAGCACCCCAGAGCACTCATAGGACAAGAGACAAGAGCGTGGCGTTGATATCTGTTATGGGTAGCTGAGAATGCTTTCCCATCAGTGTCAGTCACCACGACATTTGGAGATTCCCTGGTAAAATATGACTAGCTTGTTACAGCTTTTTTGGGTCTTATGAGCCCCAAATTAGCATTCCATCTCAACAGAGAGATATGGTCTCCTCTGTAATGAATGGTGTCATCCCTGCCCTGTGCTGCAGGAAAGTTAATTAATTACTGTCTAACATGTTAATTAGGGGAGTGTTCAAACTGTTTTCCACTCCCAGGCCATCACTTACTCAGAGAGTGTCAGGTTGGCACAAGAAGCTATCGGCTCAAATTCCTTGGTGTTGGAGTATATGACAAAATGTATGCAATTTACTTTTAAAGGGAGATTTTGTTAAGGCGGGGGAAAAAAAAAGACCTATAATTGCAGTGTCCCATTTGTGGCAAGTCACTGGGTGTCCTAGGCAGACAGCAGGCTTACTTGTGTTCTGTGTCGCTGACAGCCTAAGAGACAGCAGGCTTGTAGCTAGACTGAGCCCCTGGTCACTAGCCACCCTCAGAGAGACACTGGGTACTTTCGCCCATTACCACAAATGCAAAGTAACTTTTACCTGAGGAAATCTGTCCTGAAGGAAGATGACAAGCAAACATTAGCTTGGGAGGAAATCTACGTGACCCAGGTGGTGACAGCTGTGTGGTAGGACTAGGTTCCCATGCTGTTCCTGCTCAGCACCATAAAGACCTGAAAAACGCCTTTGTAGACAAATGACACCAAATGTATGTGACAGTCCCAGGTGGCAGAAGGGACCAGCAGGGCCCCCAAGGTTCCCATGAGAGGTGGAAGGGTGGTGAGGGCCCTTGGCAGAGAGACAGCAGAGAAACGAACAACGTAGGAATCTTCACCGGAATGCAAGAACCCCTGGATGTCGGCCAGCTTGCCAGCGGCTTTACAAGCCACGAGGTTTATAAAAAGCATAATATGTTCTCCGCTTCTAAAATTATAACATAACATCAATAAAACTGTCCAGATAGAATTTGCATTCCAGTTAGAGTTCCTAAAGAAAAAAAATATTAGCATATATGCACATAAAACAAAATGTTCTGGAGCTGTTTGATTTTAGTGTTCCATTGGTTTCTCTTTCCACCAAATCTCTGGTCTATAGTTAGAACAGGTCCTGCCTTCTGATTGTCTTGCAAATTTCAGAATCAAGAACTCAGTCCTCCCTCCCCCACTCCCCCTTCCCCATCTCTATTTTCTCCCTTTCCCTCAACCCTGTAAACTCAATAAACTTGCTGTTCCCTATTGGGTACCAAGCTGGTGTGGGTGATTCCTTGACGTCAGGCCTTACATGGCATTTCTACTGTCTCCACCTGATAAGACTGATGCAGCTGGATGACTGGTCCATCGGAAGTGATGCTTACAGGTTGTTTCAATTCAAACCTGGAGCAGCCCCTGGAGGATCATACATTGAGTGTTTTAGACCCATCTACTGGTGTTTGTTTTCAATACAGGGCTTCACTATTTAGTTAGCTCTAGCTGTCCTAGAAATTACTATGTAGATCAGGATGTTCTCAAACTCACAGAGATTCCCCCTGCCTCTGCCTTTATTAAAGGCATGTACCACCACACCCAGCTTTAGCCATGCTTTTTTGTTTTGTTTTGGCTGTAGATACTTAGAGGCGTGCATGGCCTTGCTGGTAGAAATGGGTCCCTTGGACTTTGAAGATTAGAGGGCCAGCCCTCACCACTGTGAACTGACCACAGTGCCATACCTTTGAAACAGTAAGCTGGAACACATCATTCTTTCCTTATTTCTGTCACTTAGTTTGCTCACAGCGATGGGAAAGTTACTAATACAAGCCTATGTCACATCAGCCATCATAACAGACAACTAGGATGCCCACAAACTCTGCTGAATATAGACCATGAAGGGTCAGAATGGGTCAGGTAGGAGTGCCAGAGTGAGGAAGGAACATGAGGCCTGGGCACGTGGGAAACACTGGAGATAGAGGCTGCTAGAAACAAATGTTCCCTGCTGATTTGTGATAACAAGGGACCAGATGCAGGACAGGAGAGCCTCCCCTCAGACCATTCTGGAGACACCCAACAGACACAAACAGCTGTGAGCTGTGCCATCCTCAGACTCTTCGTGCAGGTCTCAGTAACCCTCTCAGTGAGCAGCCGCGCACATGCACTCTGCCCTGAGCACAGGATTGGACGGTAACAGCCTGGAAACCCCCAGGCTACGGAAGAAGGAAGTGCATGATTTTCTACCACAATGATGTTCAGATTCTGGTGCCCTGGGAACACAAGGGAGATCTGTCCAAGGAGAAAGCCCGCACATCTGATGGGGAAGGAGAAGGAAGGGAACATGAAAAGAAACAACTCAAGATGTAAGACAGCAAGCGTGTTGGGTGGGGAACAATGCCTGGCAGAGCTGGCCTCCTGGAGGGTCAGTCTGTAAGGGTGGAGAGACCTGAGGAGTCTTCAGAATGCAGCAGAGTAACAAGGAGTCTGTGTTGGTGTAGAAGGAAGGGGAAAGGCCCCCGAAGGGTGAGGCTGGCAGACATAGACAGACACACCACCGAAGGGAGATTCAGGAGAAGAAGCATCGAGAAGGTGAAAAAAATGGCTCAGACATGAAGCCCTTGACCGACTCTCCTAAGTGGGAACCGGACAGGCTGCCTTACTTTCCCCGTGTCCGGTAGAAGGCATCATTGTGATTCCTTTACTTCCTTCATGAAGGGAACTCACATATGACATGTGTAGTTAACAGAACTGATGGGAAAACTATTAAAACCAGGTGACAGGCTCGTGTCTGACCAAAGAGAATATGCATCATCTCTGTAATGTGTTTTTTATTTTCTTTTTGTAATTTTTCTCATTAAAGCATATTGCTCTGGAATAAAAATTCTAATAAATACTCTAGGGTCAAAATTAAATTTAAACCCAACATTATACATTAGTTTGAAAATAAAACCTGGAGAGTACAAGATAATGAAATCTAAAAATTGTAGGTAAAGTGGTCCCTTGAGGCAAAACACTTATTCTTAAATGTACTAAGTATTGAGCATTAAAAAAAATACAAAAAACTTAACAGTCAATCCAAGAAGACTCAGAAATTGCTCCAAACATTTGTATAAGTATGTTTTTATGTAAATATGATGAGTAATTCTAACTTTCTTGTGAACACACCAAATGAGGTGTTCATGGCATCTGCAGATTTCACTTGGCTGGAAAGCATCATACTTGGACATTTGGGGACAGGTTACTTCCTGGCCACAGAATAGAGTAGAAGGACCAAGAAGTAAGCTCTGAAGACAAGACTACACCATGCCCCTGTTGATGTTGAGTTGCTGTGCATTGGGCAGTGTTGTGTGGTGTGAACTAGCTAAGCCATTAGCTTTGAGTAGAACAGATCCTGCCCTTCCCAGGTCCACTGGTTTCTACCTTACTTTCTGGTTTTTATAAGCCTTACTAGGCACTCACTCAGGTCCTGCAGAACATCAGCCTCAAATTCCAAATGTTGGACTCCAAAAATAAGTTTCTCCATTAAGCACTCAAATTCCTTCCCCATCAGATGTCCAGGCTTTCCTTTGGACAGATCTCCCCTTGTGTTCCCAGGGCACCAGAATCTGAACATCATTGTGGTAGGAAATCATGCACTTCCTTCTTCTATAGCCTGGGGGTTTCCAGGCTGTTGCCGTCCAATCCTGTGCTCAGGGCAGAGTGCATGTGCGTGGCTGCTCACTGAGAGGGTTACTGAGACCTGCACGAAGAGTCTGAGGATGGCACAGCTCACAGCTGTTTGTGTCTGTTGGGTGTCTCCAGAATGGTCTGTGGAGACCTGTCCTGCATCTGGCCCATTGTTGTTACACTTGAGTATTTTACATGGAGGGTGTTACAAATTATTCTCAAGATAAAACCTTAAGACTAAAAGTTCAAGAACTATAGCTCAAGCTGTCCCTTGATGCAAAGCTCTCATCCTTAAATGATTCAGTTATTAAGCATCAAAGAAACACATTATTTTCAGATTTTCAGCCCAGGATCCAAAAACAAGTCCCCCAAAAGCCAATGGATGTATTTTTACATATACATGATGACTAATTCAAACTTCCTTAAGAACATACAAAAAGTAGGCATCCACAATGCAGGGTGTGTGGGAGGAAGGGGTGGAAAGTTTCTCATGACAAGATGTTATTTGAGGACAAAGTGTAGATTCTGCAGGCCTAAAATTCTTGTGAATACAGTGGCTCAGTGAGGGAGCACACGCCTGGCATGTCCAGTGTGGAAGAGGAAGAGGAGGGGAGGAGAAAGGGAGTGGGAAGAAGTGGGTAAGAAGAAAGACACTAAAATCCCATCATTGGTAAGGGTGGGCATCTTAAGACTCCACCCCTCCCTAAGGGGATGCAGACAGTTAATGGGGAAGTTAGATTCCTCAGTGATGTAGCCACTAGTGAACTGCCTTTGTTCATGTAAGTCCTCCACCCCCGTGATCACATAAGCAACCCTAATTAAATGCAGTGAGCCACAAAAAGAGTAGAACAAAATAGGGTGGCTTTCTGGGGACCATAAGGAGCTTTAGTGGAAAGAGATGGGTATATGAGAGAAAATGGGAAGAATATGACAAAGTAATATATATATATACATATATATATATTAAATTATGGAAGAGTAAATAAATAGCTTCAAATAGCAAGACAACTATAAGAAGAGCAAAAACCCCCAACAGACATGCCCACATCCTGGCCTGTGAAATTGTTTAACCAGCCCCAATCCCATCATGAAGGCTGAGCATTACAGAAAAATAATTCAAACATGACCACTTGTTCCACAACTTTTCTTGGAGAGACATAAAGAAAAGTCTCTCCATCCCAGATAAGACACCAATGGCAAACTAGAAAAATTACTCCATCCAAGCTCACCTTAGTAAAATAGCAAGTTTGTGGGGTGACCTACAAGAGCTTGGATGGCTCAAAACACCTACAAAGGGTTCCACCCAGCATGGATGTGAACTTACCAGCTGCCTCACTGGAGTTCCCATCCTCAGACATCCATCTACCTCTTGCACATCAACATCTCCAAGACACATGCAGATGGATCAAGGGGTGGCCAGGAGATTGGGTGACAATCTGCTGACCCTCCCACACACTGTTACTAAGACCCCACTGTCACTTGCTTATCCCCTTGCTGTGACTGTGGAGCTGAGGTACTCTGAAGTCATCACAACAGTCTCAGCTATACAATGGCAAAGGTCAAATTGAACTAGAATGAAACTACTTCTCTTTAATACTACACCTACTGCCCCACAAATCTTTCAGTGTGACCTTTCTTCCCACTCTCCATCAATAAGCATGGTTTACTCCCCCTCCAACCAATCTGGGAGTTGGTAGGGCTTCATCTACAGAATGTGGAGATAATACTGCTGTGGACCTCCCAAAGCCACTACGGAAGGTGCCATATCTTCCTCCTTATTCTCTGGACTTCCACCCCCAGAGCGCTGGGGCAGCCATGTGTAGAGCAAGCTCAGCTTGGAGGACCATGTAGGTACTCAGTCTAACAGGCCTGTCTTTGAAGATGCCAGCCCAGCCCCAAGGCATGAAAGCAAACAGGCCTTCAGGGGCTTCTAGTCGTTGATCACTTGGAAGTCTTTCCAGTGAAATTCTAACTCCCACTACCTCAGAATAGGACTTGAGTGACCAATGGGATAACTGTAGATATAGCTAGCCAAGATGAGGTCATCCAGAAGTAGGGTGGGTTCCTGCTCTATTATTACTGATAACCTTATAAAAAAAGCAAGGTAGGGGAAGCCATAAGGGATATTGGAAGTCAGGGCAGGAATCTGGAGGCAGGGGCCAGAGTGTGCTGCTTACTGGCTTGCTCCTTCTGGCTTGCTCAGCCTGAATTCTTATAGAGCCCAGGACCATCAGCCCAGGAGGTGGCACCACCCACAGTGAGCTGGCCCTCCTACACCAACCATCAATCGGGAAAGCACCCCAAAGGGTTGCCCACAGGCCAGTATTTTCTCAGTTGGGTTTTCCTCCTCACAAATAACTCTAGCTTGTATCAAGCTGACATAAAACTCTGTATCTCAGTAATCAGGTGCACAGGTGATTTCCCATGTCTGATTGACACACTAGACAGAAACAACATAAAGGATGGAGATTTCCTTTGTTTATAGTTTCAGGGGATTCAGCCCATGTTTGCTTGGCCCCATGTGCTTTGACCAGCGTCATGATGGTTGGCACATGTGGTGAAGAGTGTCTCACAGCATGGCTGACAGAGAGGTGGGAGGAAACACTGACAGTCATTTGGTTTCCTCCTCTTTGCCTGTTTGTACTATATGGCCCTCGGTCATTCACTCAGAGTAGGTCGTGGTTCCTCAATTAATCTTCTATGGAAATACTTTGATAGATACTCCCAGAGGTGTGTCTCCCCAAATTCTTTCATGATGCTTAATCTGATTAAGTCAGCTGTGAAGATGAACTGTATGAGAATAAGATGAGCTCTTAGATGGGTTCACTCAGCAAACATTTATTAAACATGAACAAAGTCCAAACAGCAGCAGGCAAGGTCCAGAAATGAGTGTTTCTGTGCCTACCCCAAATGCTCATCTTTGAGGAGAAGCACATGGCTGTTTAGAACTAGCCCTGCATGCTCTCACAGTGGAAGATGGCCTTGGATCCCTGTAGCTCGCTTGGGTGTTCAGAAGCCCTGCAGGTTATGGTGGCTCCCTGGGAAGCTGGAAGAGAGGTTTTGAGCTGCTCTGACTCAGCCCTGGTGCTTACCACATTATCTTTGCTCACCAGATACAGTTTTCAAAATCCTAGGTACTTTATGGTTAGCTTCCACTGGGCCATTTTGTTTGGGCTCTGAAAATAATCTGCCCTGCCCATCATCTTCAAGACTGGCCTGTATCCTTGGCAGAACAGAACCCAGCCACCCTCCTGGAGGGTGGCCAAACCTTGGCAGCTACTTCTTTCCAGAAGATCACACCCAACACTGTTTGTTTTCAGATGAACTCTTAGATGCGGGCTTTCTCCCTAACTCTGAAAGAACATGATTTTTTTGGGACTACTTCCAGGGTCAGATCTTTGGGGATAATTCTGGAATTTGACTAACAAATAGCAAAAGTTCTCAGGCAGACATATGGCCATGGGGGGAAAAAGCCAAGGCATCACCATGTGTGACAGACAGTTCAAAGCGCAAGCTCTGAGACTCCATTTCTTTGGGTTTGACTCTGCCTAAATCAAATATTAATACTTCAAGATTTTATGTCCAATTACTCACTGAAGCTTGAAAATTGGATTGGTCTATGTCACACAGGGATGTTTAGAGAATTAATATTGAGAAGCCATGTGAATGGATCCTGGCACATGGTGACCACTGTGTCATCATTTGTTAAGTAACAGCTAGAGATGTGGAACAAAACGGGCAGTGTTCACATTAAGTCCATGATGATTCTCTCTGCCTGGGGTCAATAGAGTTCCTGAGAGACCAGTGCCATTTATTAAAGGTCACTGCCATCTGCCTTAAGTCTATTCTCTTCAATACTAATGACAGGTACCACTTTAGACAGATCTGTGGATGATAAAATGTACTGAAGTAACATCCAGGCTGGCACATAGTATCTCCAGATGCAACAGGGATGTGCATCTTTCCCTTCATCTCCTATAAATTCAGCAGCACAGACCCCTTGTCTGGTTGTGTCTGTCCATGTTTGCAGACCGGTATTCTTGGTTGCAAAAAGAAAGAGGACCAGTGGCAGGTGCCTGCCAGCCCAAAGGAAAAGGACGCTGTTTGCTGAGGTGATCTGGGCAGGAGTGAGCCCTGCACTCTTATCTTGGATTCCTCTGCCCAGCATGAGTGGGATTTACCTACAGCAGCTGCTCTTTGGGATTTTGATGATTTAAAGAAGCCAGAGAGTCAGGGAAGTGAAACAGGGATGCCTCAGCTGGTCGGACCCTGATTGCTCTTTCTACCACTTCCCAGGGACTCTATCCAAGGGGGAATTTGTGTTGGTGTGACTCACACTGGGGGTGCTGTGGCACCATTCCCTGAAGCTATCCGCCTTACACAACAGGCCTGTGGCTCAGTCTTCCAATTGTAAACACTCACTGAGCACTTTGGGAGTACTTGGCGATGGATGTAAGAGATGATGTCATTGGCTCTCCTCTATGCCAGGGGCCTGAGGGATAATTACAGATAACAATGTCCCTGACAGAGTTCTGAAAATCTGAATGATCTCCATTGCTGTTGATGCAGCTTCTGTTGGGCATGTTGGGCTTTCCCATTGACAAGGAGCAAAACATTTAGAAGAGCAGTTCTCAAAGAGTTCATTCCTATCCTAGAATTAGTCTCAGAACATAAGAACTGTGACAGATGTACTTTCTTTTTGCATTCTTCTTAACTGACCCAGGGTTATTATGTGTTTGCTGTGGGAAATGCAGTGGTTTGAGGTATAGGCACACTGAGGAATATTGCACCTAGCTGGCTAACACCCATCACCTCATGTTGTGAATCACTATTCTCTGAGCCAGGCAGTTGCCATCTTGGGGAGTTCAGCTATGTTCTCTATGCTCTCTTGCAGAAGATTATCCCAGCTTGCCTTGTCGATTATTACACCCTCTCATAGAGGGATGTGAGGGACACCAGACCCTCACCTGAATATCCAGCCATCTCTGCCCCCCTGTGGTGTACAACTTTGTCTCAATGGCATGTGGCCTTGGAGAGGAGCTAGAGTACATGTGAGTACTCCATTTATTTGGCGGTGGGGAAGCTTGGTAAAGGCTTTCCAGTGGAGCCCTGTTGCAGGGAGGTATGTCTACACCCTTGTAAATAACCCCTCACCTTCGTGCAGTAAACTCTGTCTCCCCAGAGTGAACTTGGTACAATCCTGTCTGTGTTAGTTACTGGCTCCTTAGAAGGCAGGATAGGTGTCTTCCTCCGAGAAGAGATCATAGCAGCACCTCACATAGCTCCCATTTTCAGGAGAACATTCTTCCTCTCTCTTTACACTTGTCAACTGTCCAGCCTGTCACTGCTTACCATGGTCACCAGGCTGTACATGAGAGCCCTTCAGCTAACACCTCTTATCTGCAATTGTCTGTTTCTTGATTGGCATCTCCCCAAACTCCCTCCTACAGCCATCCCTTCTATTGTATGCTAATTTCTATGACATCTTTCAAATTGTGCATACTCATGCATGTGAATATGTGTGTAAATTAGTGTGTGTCAGAGTGAGTGTATTATGAGAGAGTGTGAGAGTGAGTGTGTAAGAATGTGTGTGAGTGTGACTGTGTGTGAGAGAGTGAGTTGTGTGAGTGTGTGAGAGAGTATGTGTGAGTGTGTTACTGTGTATGTGAGTATATGTGTGAGTGTGAGTGTGTAAGTGTATGTGAGTATGTGTGTGTGAGAGTGTGTATGAGTGTGCATGTATGATTGTGTGTGTGTGTGTGTGTGTGTGTGTGTGTGTGTGTGTGTGTGTGTACTAAGACTGTTTACTAGGTAAGAGTCCCTTTCTGGGAACAAAGACCTATTACTTGAGAAATTCGGGAAAGTGCATTTATGCACCATCCCAGCTAATGAAGACAATTAGATCACAAAAGGTTAAAGAGGGAGAAGCTGTTAAGTCAACTTTTTAGATCAATGGTCTGCAGGAGGACTCTTCCCCTGGGCCACATCAAAGCAGGAGAAAAACTGAAGGGATGAAAGATATATTTGCATATGATTTGTATGTGATTTATGTGCAATTAGCATATTGTGGCTGGGCTCTGAAGTCCTGGGCAATTTCAACTTTAAAAAAATCTTTCAAGTTCCCATGTATGCATTTCTAAGCAGGGTCCTGCAGTCTGGGTGCCTGGTCCCTGAGTGAACATCACAGTGAATAGGCAGTGATGCCAAGCCAACAAGCAAGGGCATAGTAACAGCAAGCATCACCCAGACACCTTTGCTAGTCCATTAAGAGCCTGGAGGAGTGGGGAGAGGGATCAGTGCTTAAAGCTCTTGCACAAGCACAAGGACTGAGTTCAGACTCCTGGAGCTTCTGTAAAGCTGAATGCAGTGGGCACATCTGTAATCCCAGCTCTGCTTCAGTGAGATGAGAGGTGAAGACCACAAAATCCCCAGAAACTCCTGGGCCCAGCTAGCTTGGTGCATGCAACAGTGAAATGCAAGAGAGCTCACTTCAAATAAATCTGAAGGCAATACCCTGCATACATGCACACACGAACTAGGGCACAGATATACCTGCACTCACATGCATGAAGAGAGAGAGGGAGAGAAAGAGAGAGAGGGAGGGAGAGAGAGGGGGAGGGAGAGAAGGACAGAGAGGAAGAGGGGGAGAGAGGGAGAAAGAGAGGGAGAGAGAGAGGGAGCAAGCTGGATTTTAGAGAGAATCTCAGATGAGCTGGGGAGCTGAATGCTGCTTTAAACCATCAATGTATATAGCCTTGTTATTAAGGCTATATTGCTAGGACCCAGGGAAAGTTGAAGACTAGAAATGAGAAGTTCCACATTTAGGACCCAGGAAACATGGCAAACACTGTCTCAGGACACTGTGCTGCTGTCCTTATTAGCTACCACAGACACTGTGTTCACCTGTTTCTGCCTCACCTTGGCACTAACTCTTTACCCAAATGTAATCCTATTTCAGGCGGGATCAGATGTCAATCTTCTGCACCTAGTAAACCTTTTCTTGGAGTTCTTTCATTCACCAATATCTATAGACATCAATGTTCATTGATAAACTAATAATTCAAACAATAATTAAGACTTTCTTGGAGAGGGGCTGGAGAGACTGTTTCACTTTTAACCACTGGGTGTTCTTACAGAGGACTGGAGTTCAGGACCCAGCACCCATACTGGGAGGGTTAAGTACCTGTAACTGCAGCTCCAATGGATCCCCAACACTCTTTTGCCTCTGCAGGTACACACACACACACACACACACACACACACACACACACACACACACACACATCTTTTTAAAAGGTTTTCCTGCAGATAGTGGCTCCAGTACTTCTGACTGGAGGGGCTCATATCTGCTAGTGAGGACACAATAATAATCAATGCACTGTTTTTAGAGGAATAATGTTCTAAAAGAGTGGGTTTTGGCCTTCCTAATGCTACAACCCTCTAATATAGTTCCTCATGTTGTGGTGATTCCCCAACCATAAGTTCATTGACACTTCATAACTATAATTTCCTGCTGTTATGAATTGCAGTGTAAGTATCTGCTATACAGGATAGCTGATATGGAACCCCTGTGAAAGAGTCATTCAACCTCAAAGGGGTTCCAACTCACAAGTTGGAAACTGCTCATCTGAAAGAAAGACTATGGGGTTCTCCTTCCTTAAAAATGAAAACCACTGCAAAGTGCTTTATGCACAAAAAGGCATAATCTCAATAATGTAACCAACTTTGTTACTATTAAAATTGCTTATTTCTAATCTCCTTGTCCACTTGGCCTTCCCTTTCCTTGTTTGCAGGGGCCACAGACACAGGGCGCTTAGCTACTGAGCATATACCACAAGGTGGAGGCAGCATGGACATGGAATTATACACAATTATTTGCTCCCTACACCAGGACTGGGCTATTTGATCATCTCTAATTTGAATAGATTACTAGAGCATTTGATTTCCTCTGTAGAGTTCATGATCTTTGTTGGTTTTCTCTAACTTTCATTTCTTAGACCAATTTTCAGGGAAATAGCTTCATGCACAAACACCAAATAAATAAGTTAAAATCCTATTGTGCAATATCTGCCACCTATTTCATAACCTATCATCTAGCCATGGAGAATAATTAGTGATTGTTCAGAGGAAAATCCAAGCTTTTTGGTGCCTGTCTATCAAAGGTAAATTCTTCAACCACTAGTGCTAGACAACTGAAGACCAGGTCTCTGCTTTACAGAGCAGTGCTTGAGGAAAGGCACTGGACAGGACCAGCTGCCAGGAGCCTCCTCCTCAGCGCCTGGCTTCTTGGAGCCTGCCTACGCCTGGGACATCCAAGGATCTGGCTCAGCTGTGCCCTGCGGCTCCACTAGGCCTGCCAGGAAGGAAGCCTCCCACTTCTGTGACCAGTAGGAGCTGAGCAAGCCTCTTCTCGACTGGCAGGCACCTCACACATAATCCCCCAGCCTCAGCTCCTTGGCAGTCACACCCATAGCTGACTCCAGGGTGCTGGCTGTCTGGACTTAGCTGGACACTCCTACCATTTTTGGTGTTTGTGCCTTCTGCAGAGAACCCAGAAGGGATGCCCCTGCTGCCCACATTCTGCTGGTGGTGAAGGCGCCATTGATTTTACTTTTATATGATTACAATTTTTTTTTGGATGTGTGTTCTGCTGCTAGTTGATGTTCACTTTAGCTTTCTTTAATGATCTATAGCCATCAGAAGCCCACATCTCTAAGGACCTTCAAACCATCTATGCTCAGAGCTTGCCTGAGTGCAATGGCTACAACCCTCTGGGAATATCCTGGTGTAACATTTGCTGTGATGGCTACAGCTGCTTAATAAATCCTAGATTAACCTGTTCACTCAGAGTGCTGGTTTTATGATGACATAGGTAAGGTCTTCAGAGTCTCCCCAAAGGAATATAATCTGTTTTCCTAGTGTGGGACCCTTCCATCGGTGCATGTTAGTGTGCTTGCGACTCATTCTTCAGGGAGCAAACATAGCATGGATGAAAGTGAGGCCATCTTGTCTCCTTTCTGCACTTGAAGCTAGGGAAAGTCCTGCACAGTGTTCTCCCTAAATCAAGATACCACAGATGACAGTAGATGCTGGGTAGTTATCCTGTTGCTAGGTTAGGGTGTTTATACTGTTCCCTACAGAACTCTCATGGATATTTGACTGTTATGTGACTCAGGTCCCCATCAGTTCATCCTCATCTTAGACTTGTAACTCAGGCAAAAGGAAGTGAGTGTGTTCTCCTTCCTCCTCAAAGGCAGCAAACTACAGAATGGCAAATCAGATTTCCAAAAGCCCCACCATCATTCCCTTTAAAATGTGGGTCCCTCAGTTGATCTTGGAACATAAGTCAGTGTCATAGAACTCATTTGCCTACATGTCAGTCATCTATCTGCTGCATTAAAAAAAATGGTCCCTGGGTAGGGCAGAACACATAACTGCTTCTGTGTTCTGCTAGATAGTGGGTGCCAGGGATAGAAGTGTGGTGTGAATCAAGACCTAGTCAGTGATGGCGAGAGATGGCCATTGCTATGGGCAAAAGTCTTTAGCTCTGGAGCAGAGGAAGCAAGAGGCTTGACACTTCCTGCAAAGCTCACATGGTGACTCCTGTCCCTGAGTTTTTCAGGGGCCATGACACAGCTGTCCTTCAGTCCAGAGCTGGGGCTGGACAAGGAGCTCCACCAAAGTATGGGCACCACCCCTGATTTCCCCAGTGAAAACAAAAGAATGAGCTGATGCCTTCTGGTTCTCTTCCTCATTCCAACATTGAACCAACAGGAGCAGAATTGTGCCTCACCAATGCCAATGCAACAGATCATGCCACTTGCTTTATGGGAAAGATGGCATGTGCGGCTGTACATTGTTTCCAGGAGTTTAGCTGAGCCCATCATGGTCTTATGATCTGAGACCTCAAATGTCATGATGTTCACACTTTTCACTAGATGCTGTGATGTCATGAGATGCAGTGTTCACACTTCACCAGATGCTATGATGTCATGAGATGAAGTGTTCACACTTCACCAGATGCTGTGATGTCAGGAGATAGATGCTGTGATGTCAGGAGACACAGAGTTCACACTTCACCAGATGCTGTGATGTCATGAGATATAGTGTTCACACTTCACCAGATGCTGTGATTTCATGAGATGTAGTGTTCACACTTCACCAGATGCTGTGATGTCATGAGATGTAGTGTTCACACTTCACCAGATGCTGTGATGTCATGAGATGTAGTGTTCACACTTCATCAGATGCTATGATGTAAAGAGACACAGAGTTCACACTTCACTGGATACTGTGATGTCAGGAGATCCTTCTCACTTTCAGGGTAATTTAAGGAAGGAGAAAGTGCTGACTTGCTTATCCCATAAGAGCCAACGTGGGGGGCACTTTACTTTGTGAAAGTGTTCACTCAAATCAGGTAAGATTAAGTTTGTCTCCAGCCGGCCGATAGCCTAGCACTTATCCCCTCTTTGTGACAGCTCTGGGGTACACCCACACCTCACCCCCACTCACATATTTATCCCAGTGGGGAAAACTTGTTCAATTCACTTAGAGTATAAACACCTGTCCTCCCGTCCGCGCCCTGTGCATCACAAGGAGAGCATCAGCTATGAAATCTCACTGGCTGAGCTGTCATTTCTGGCCCTGCTTCTCACAGCTCTAAGACCATGAGCAACCTTCCCTCCTTGCCAAAGCTGAGACCTTTTCCCTGTGTCTGTCTCATGTGAACAATAATTTCCATTGAGGAAGGGTCACAATAGAAGGTGTTTATTGCCCGTGTCTGTGACGTGACATTATTGCTGCAACTGAAGTTGAAATCTTCGCAATGAGCTTGGAAAAAGCCCTGGGCCAACCCTAACTTCTAGTGACATTCCCTTGGTTTTCCTCATTGTGTGGACTCCTGCTGGGCAAACAGAAGCTTCACATGGAGACTCTAAACAAGGGCTGAAAACCAGGCCAGCTAGAGAGATCAGGCTGAGCTCTGCTCCAGATACTCTGTACTGTAGGAAACAGTGGTTCTTCAGGCTGTGCATTGCCCTAGGAGACTCCATTTTGAGGAAGGAGGATGACTGTGGCCCCTCGGTGGACACACAGGCAACACCATCTGCCAGGCATTACCCTGCAGCAGAGACTGATAAATGGCTTGCTTATTCCTGGTGGTAGAAAGGGAGCTACCCTCTGAATTTATCAGGGGGAGTTGTGGAGGCACACCAATATGTTAAAATCTTATTAGGGAAACCAGGCCTGAGAATTTATTAGGCCAACCAGATCCCTGGACCCCATGACATTGGTGATAGACATGGCAGTGTTATGGCCCCATACCAACCTCTCATATGATACCTGGTGGGTGTGTGCATCAAGGACCAAGGACTCTCAGACTCAGATCTACCCCCACCATTGACCTAGCCTATCCCACTGACTGTCAGTACACCCGATTGTCCCTCCAGAGCTAGCCTGCTGTTTTCTGTATCTGGAACTTCTGTTCTTGCCTGATCCCATAGCCCCAAATAAACACACAGAAACTTATATTAATTATTAAACTGTTTGGCCGATGGTTCAGGCTTCTTATTGGTTAGCTCTCTCCTGATTACTAACCCATAACTATCAATCTATGTATTGCCACGAGGCTGTGGCTGAGCCGTAATCAGGCATGTTACTCCTGGTGTTTCTCTGGTGGCTCCTCTCTGCCTTCATCCTCCCAGCTTCTCCTTATCTCATGGCCCTGCCTATACTTCCTGCCTGGCTACTAGCCAATCAGTGTTTTATTCATCAACCCATAAGAGAAACATATATACAGAAAGACATGCCCCATCAGTTCCCATCTTCCAATCCAGTTAGATCTTTCACCTTGCAGCTGGACTTTACAACTTTTCCTTCAAACCCTTCCTCCAACAGCAGCATCCTCTAGTCTGGTTCATTATCTTATCAACACACACATTCCCAGCCTTTTCTGAACCCTTTTGAACTCAGCCACAGCCTCTTGAACCTGCATTTATCCTGTAAACCACACACATGCATGCAGATACACTTACTCTGTCCTGTGTGCTGTGTGATAATGGGAGCTGACAACACTGATTAAGACTGAATAATGCTAATTTACAGAAGAATCTCATTCACCTCACCTGGATTATACATTAAACTGCTGCTGCCAAAACTGCTCAATGTCATGAGTTTGTGGTTATTCAGTGAGTTCTGACCTTACAGAGAGACAGACATGTTTTCCTACAGCTCTGTCACAGTGCACTTATAGCAGTAACAGTGGCACAGTGGGACAGGCCTGTCACAGACTTCCTTAGTTGCCCATCCTTCCTCCCTCAACCACAGTAGGGGCCCCTGCAACTGGTACTCCCCACCAATGCTCAGCCAGGAAAGCAAGACTCCTTGTGGGCCAGGTGTGATCGTGTGGGTCTTCCAATTTCGTCATGGTCCTTCAACTTTGAAAAGAGATCTACTTTTTCTTGCTTTGAGAATAGACCCATTTGGTTGATTTTCTGTGTTCCATTTTCTAAGTTTTATTAGAAGGCTGGGTGGATGAGTGGATGGGTGGATGGATGGATGGACGGACAAGTAAATGATTAATTGATTGATATGACATGGATAGATAATTGATAGATGATTGATATAAAGTAGACAGAGAGGGGGAGAGGAAAGGGAGAGTGTTCTTCTATTCTAACAATATCCCCAAATCACCCCAGAACAGAGGACTCCTATCCTGCTGAGGAAATGGGATGCTTTCTTCAAAATGGTGGTCCTACAGGAGCAGAGGTGCACACCTGTAATACCAGCACTTGGGAGCCTGTGAGTTTGAGGCCAACCTGGTCTACGTAGTGAGCCCCATCCCCAAAGAAGTGAACAAACAGCAACAATACACACAACACACAGCAGAGGGCTCTGCCGCAGGCAGGCGCAGACATAGCCAAGAATGCTCTCCAGGGTGGCGAGGCTCAGGATTGGTGAGCTTCCCAGCACTCTTCACATTCTTCACACGAGCCTCATCCTAAAACCCTGTCCTCTGTGTGTGGCTCTGCCCCATCCGTGCTCATGTGCTTTGTACAATGAATTCTCTCTCCCAGTTTCTGAGCCTCACACATTTCCCATGGTGTCAGTCTTTCTCTGGTGCCAGGCAGGGATGGCAAGAATTAAGAGCCTGCCAATCGGTGTCTTTAAGCCTTATTTCATTAGGAGTAAGCACTGGTCTTGGATACTGGTATGTGGGCCCATGCTGGGGTTTCTGAAGCTTAGCTACTGAATGAAGAAGGACAGTTTCAAATGAATGGCACAGTGTCTTCTGTCTTAGTCTACAACTAAGCCACAGGAGGCTAGCAACCAAAACAATATTTCCAATATTTCTCATTTATTTCCTGCAGGATTTTTTTTTTGCAGAGGTGAATGTCCAAGGTGCCACAGGGCTGAGTTCCAGAGAGGCCCTTCTGGGTTGTGGCCATCTCCTGTATCCTTGCATGGCAGAGGGTAAGGGCTGTCTTGGCTTCATTTATGCCACTAACTCCATTAGAGTGGATTCCATCCTCGTCTCTTGTTCACCCCTCGCCCCAAGAGGCCCCACAATAGGGCTTGGAATATCTAAATGTGACATTCAGGAGAACATGACTACCTCTTCTGGAGATAGACTCCAGGGAGGCATCAGGGTGTATCATTCCCCACCTGGAGAAGAGGAAGGATGTATGAAGATCACATGTGGGCTCCATAATGTTGCCTTTCTGGGTGAAGACCAGGGCTCCAGTGAGCAACACCACAGCCCACATCTCAGCTATCCCATCCATGTCCAGGTTTTCACGAATTCAGAAGGGAACACGCAGCATTTGTGTTTACCAATTTAAACCCTGCTAGCAGTACTGTGTACACACAGGGCTCACTTTTTGTCTTAAAACAGATGATGAAGGTAAAGAGCCATGGTCAGATGGAGGACTATACAGTCATCTCTGCCCCAAGGAGAAATAGTCAAGTTTCCTGAAGTTACCTACAAAACAGCTGAACAAAGTTTTCAGAATCAAGCACAGTTTCTACTAATGCTGATTCCAGTTACTGGCTACCACTCAACCCTCTACTGATTGCAAATGCAAATCACTGCTGGACTGGAGCAAGATCTCCAGGAGATGGCATGGATGCAGCCTGTGCATAATGGCACAGAACTGAGAGCCCCCCAAAACCCCAGTCAGATGAGTTCTGTAGCAAAACAACCTTCCTCCTCCAAAAAGAGGTTGAAGTTTTAAGGCAGTGTGTACTCTCAGCTGTTGAGAAGATCACAAATAAGCACACCAGCAACTTTCTAGTATTTGAGTAATGCAGAGGCCTTTAAGAACAGTGATTCCATGAATATTTGCATGAGAAACTCCCTCCAATTTTATTTCCAAATTTTCTTAAATGAAAACTAAGAAAGACATCAGATGAATATTCTAGAAGGGATGGGATGTAACAATGGCCAGAGATTCATTTTCTTTTCTTTTTTCCTTTGTTTTTGTTTTTATTTTGGAGACAGGGTTTCCCTGTGTAACCCTGGCCATCCTGGAACTCACTCTGTAGACCAGGCTGTCCTTAAGCTCACAGAGATCTGCCTACCTCTGCCACCTGAGTTCTGGGATTAAAGGCATGTACCACCACTGCAGCCCAGAGATTTATTTTCTAAGAGCTAGAAGTTAAATAAGGCTGTGTCATGAACTGTGGTCACTGCTCTCCTCTATCAAGGACAGTTCTAGATGTTCCTCTGTCCGTATTGCCTGTTTGTTGCTTCGAAGAGACACCGTGACCATAGTAACTCTTATAAAGGAAAACATTTAATGGGGGCTGGCTTACAGTTCAGAGGTCCGGTCCATTATCATCATGGCGGGAAGCATGGCAGCTTGGTGGCATTCAGGCAGACATGGTGCTGAAGAGGTAGCTGAGAGTTCTGTATCTAGATCAGTAGTTGGCAGGAAGACTGAGACACACTTCCTCCAACAAAGCCACACTTCCTTCTCCAACAAGTCCACACCTCCTAATAGTAGCACCGCCTTTGAGCCTATGGGGGCCAAGCATGCAAACACAGGAGTCTATGGGGACCATTCCTTGAAGCCCCACAGGCTGGTTCCACCAAGGAAAAGCAGACTCTAATATGGCAAGGCACTGAGTCTGCGAGGGCCAAGGGCAGCACCTCCTGGGAATTAATTACCACATTAGCTCATCATTTCCAGCTGGGAGGGTCTGCCCAGGGGCAGCAGGGCATGCAGTATATTTCAGATCATCCCAAGGAAATTCTGCTCGCAGGGTAAGGTTCTGGGCCACGGGGAAGAGAAAGCAATGGGGAAGAGGAGGTTACAATGTAGGTGAACGAGCCATGGGTACCAGAGCCAGGACTCTGCAAAGGACAGAGAGTGTTAAAGAATTCAATAAGATGAGCTAAAAATATTGTGCTCTGGCAAGCTTGTTCTTACAGGAGTGTGGCTGTGTAGAGATTCTAAAACCAATGCATATGTGTTCGCTCTGTTTGGGTAACGGGAGCCAAGGCTCATGAGAGAAATGAGTCACACACAGAGGTGGGGGACACACGGATGTTGTTAGGCTGAGCTGGAGTGAGAGGCAGGCATTGTAAACATGTGTACACAGACACATGTGGATCTAGAAATAGATATTATATGGACATGTATGGTTCTGTACCTATAGATCTTTTTCTTGATCTGCCCATTGATCAGGCTAGAGATACAAGTAATTCAAGAAGCAGTGAGCACATTTCCTACACACCTCCTGGTTCCAAAATGCCAATTTCCAGTGAGTACCAGAGCCACTTAAGGATTGGGGCAAGGAAAGAATGGGGTTATCTAGGAAGTCTGTGGTGCCAAAATCAGGATGGAGACAGCAAAGAGTATAGCTTAAGGATTCTCAGATATCAAATCTGTGGCAACCTGAGAAACAGAACCAGAGACCCAAACCCAAGCATCTCAAGGACCACATACAATACAAACGGCTTAGAACTTCAATGAGAAGACACTGTCAGAATGAAATCAAAACATGAGGCAGCCAAAGGCAGGTTTAATGATAAAACCAGAAAGTGAAAAGATGGGGAAAAGATATCCCAATTAAAAAAATTATCTGGAAAGCCAGAATGGCTACTTTTTATTATTATTAATTAATTAAAATTTTCATTTATTTTCTATCCCCTCCCTCCTCTCTTCCCATCCCCTCCTTCCACTTGTCCTTTGTCCTCCTCTCCATCCACTTCTCCTCTTTTTCTGTTCAGAAAGGGGCAGGCCTACCTTGAGTGTCAACAAAGCATGGCATATCAAGGTGAGATAGGACTAAGCTCTTCCCTTTGTACTGAGGCTGCATAATGATGTAATTCTTTAAAAAATGGTGTGTGAGAGAGATGCCATGTGACAGAGTTCAAGTGGAGAGATTTTTATTATGGGAAGGGGATCATAAAAAGGGGGAAGGGGAGGGGAGAGACCAGCCTCTAAGGACAGGAGCAGTAGGAGAGAGGAAAGAGGGGCAGAGAGAGAGACAGAGAGAGAGAAAGAGAGAGAGAGAAATACAGAGAAACAGACAGATGGGGAGAGTAAGAGAAGAGAATGAGAAGTAGACAGGGCCCTTTTAAAAGGGAACATAATGAATGTGCACAGGTGGTGCTCTTAGTGGCTGCAGCTGAAGGCCTGTCCTGTCAGAACCCCAAGGACAGGCCAGTACAGCTGCCTGATTACTAACAGTCAAGGCAACCCAGAATGGGACTAGGTTCTCCAAGCCAAGATAGCTAGTTCTGACATCAGAAAAACTCCCAAACAAGGAAGCCTAATGAGTAGGAAATGGGCATCGAAGATGTGCATGTGGCAAACACAAATGCTGCAGAATGGGTGAGAGTGTGTGGCCCACTATGGCAAGGAAGGCGTGGTGAGGTTCATGATGGTGGGAACATGTGGCTGAGACACCTCCCTTTCTCAGGAGACCAAGAAGCAGAAACAAGTCATAAAACCCAAGCTTATTTCCAGTGACCCACTTCCTCTATACCCTCCTGAAACAGCGCCATCAGCTGGACACCAAGTGTGCAAGCAATGAGCTTGTGGGGGACTTTTCACAATAGAATTGCACAGACAGACTTGGTTGGAACAGTCACTATTGATAGATTTCATAGTTGTGAATTGTCTTCTTATGGAAATTTACTTCAGATACTTCAGATACCAAGGTCAGTGCTTATCAGTGCTTACAACATCTGTGGGTGTGCACAGGGAGGGGGTGTTGAGCTAAAGCTTTCTGATCTAGCTGGAGTACCTCAGACCATGTTCTGCCCTCTGCCATCAAACTGGAAGCAACATCCCTCATGAGAATATTTTCTGTGCTTTTAAATTAGTGTTTTGGTTTAAAGTCACCCCAATCACAGAGCCGAGGAAACGCATGATGCACCTGTGATTGCAAGGTGGTGTGTGTTACAGTCCTGTGGACCAGAAAATCAGTGATACAAAATCTATAGTATGTACTAAATAAACAACTGTTAAACGTAAACAAAATATCTGACAAACCTGTAGACAGAGTATGTTGGTATAGAGGTCAGGGTATAGAGGTGACATCATAGGACACTCCTGCCACAAAAGTGAGATAGACTCTAGCAACAAAAGACTGGAAAAATAAACAGGAAATGAGGTCACAGAATGAGTGCCCATGCAAGGATGACAGGAGCAGGACTCCTTTGTTATATCATGTGACTTAAAGGAATCCAGTATCAGGGACTGGAGTGATGGCTTGAATGTTAAATCACTTTCTGCTTATTCACAGAACTGGAGTTTGGTACCTAGCACTCACAGTGGGCAGCTCACCAACATCCATAACTCCTGCTCCAGGAGATTCAAAGCCTCTTCTGGCCTCCATGGACACCTGCCCTAGTGTGGCACACATTCACACAAACACTTGCTCATGAATTGAAAAATAAAAAGCAATTCAGTACAGTTTACAAAATATAATTTAAATGTAAAGATCAATCTCTATGATGATAAGTGGAACGTGTCTTGGAATTTACTGAATATTCACATGGAGGAGAGGTCTCTTTAAGTCTGTTTAGCATGTGGTGCATCTGGTCTATGGTCAAGGGAGGTCACAAGGAAACAACATGCTCCCCCGTACTCCTCCATCAGCAGGGTCAGTGCTTAGTACACTACATTTATTTTGGGAAAGGTTTCTTCATCTCACACAATAAATTTGCAACCATGCAAATGATGAGAGTGTTCAAAACTGCTATTTTAAGTCATATTTATAAAGCCAGAATATGAGAGTATAAGCATTATTGTATTAAAATTTGATGGGAAATAGCAAGGTAAGCTCATTATACAGTTCCTAGAAGTGTGCCTTAGTTCATTCCCTTGTTGCTATGACAAAACACCTGACTGAAGTCACTGGAAGAAGTCATCTGACTTCAGAGGGTACCCCCTGATGGGGAAGGCCTGGCCCCTGGAGCATGTAGCCCCTCATGTCTTGTTGGAACAGGAGCAGATATCACCTTCAAGGACCTGCTTTAGCTGGTCCCACAACCTTCAGATAGCACCACCAGCTGGGAATTCAAGCACATGAGGCCATGGGAACATTTTACCTCCAAACTGTTACAAGCACCCAGAAGTGTGGACACTCAGTAGCCATGAGCTTCCCAATACATTGATCTCTATCCATATTCCCAAATAATTTAGGGACAGGATCCACAGAACATCCACTGCCTCCAGTTACCAGCCCTCAGTGAGGTAGTCCTCACCAGCTTCTAACCCCAGAGAAGAGGAAAGCAAGCAACTGCTGGTGAGGTATGGAGCTTGCTGAATCAGACTAAAGGGTGCTGTCTGGGCCAAACCTGGGCAGAATAGAGTATCAAGAATAAGTGAGAAAATTTACCTTTTGTTGCTCTGATAAAGCATCATGGCCATAAGCAACTTAGGGAAAAAAGAATTTAGTTTGGTTTACTATTTCAGAAAGAGGGAGAGTCCATAATGTCCAGGGGCAGCATAGCAGCAAGCAAGCAAAAGGCTGAGAGATCACATCTTCAACCACAAACACAAGACAGAGAGTAAACTAGAAGCAAGGTTATAGACTCACAATCCCACCTCCTGTGATGGACACCTTCCAAAAAGGCTCCACCTCACGAAGATTCCATGACCTTCCCAAAAAGTGCCACCAGCTGGAGACCAACTGTGAGCCCATGAGAGACATTTCTCATTCAAATCAGGACAGAGATTATAACTGACTTGAAATGCTATCTTTGGAAAACACTATGCAGAGCATCCACCATCTCTGGCAGGGACACTCTGTCTGCATCTGCCTGTGCCTTCCTGGCCTGTGTCTGCAATTGCTGACTACACCCTTCATTTCACTGAATCATGAACTAGTTTAAAAGAAAAACAAAAGAAGACCTTAGAAACAAGACAACTCGTGGGCATATAGCAAACCACATTGGGGATGGTTTGGGCATGCTCACTGGACTCCAGGTCAGAAGACATTAATGTCCCTTGTGGCAGGATGGTGTGAAGGGCAGATAGAAACCAATAGTGAGTTTTTTGTCTGATGTTATCTTTACTTTGGTTAGGGGGCTCACAAGTTGGAGAAAGGATAGGAGAAGAATTCTGGAGGCATCCCTTTATAGGCACTCTTTGTCAATGCCCTTTTATTCAAGAAAGTAAATAATCTACTATTAGAAAAATAAAGACACGTCCCCAGTTTTGAACAGCATCAGAAAAACTGTCAGCACCCTGAGTGAGAGAACAGTAGAGAGTTAGGAAAATAATGTCATCCTAATTTGCACTCTACAGAAAACCGTGCATTCTCTATGGCATCTGCAGGACATACACAGAAGTTAAGGCTGCCTTGGACCAAATAGCAAAACCCACACTGAGTTTGAAAGGCAGAGATGACACAGAGCAAGTGTGCTGACCACAGTGAAATAAAATTAAGCTTTGTTCAAAGGCAGAGTCTGCCCATAAAGCACTGATTATTAGGCGGGGGAAAGGAAACAAATGCAGGCATTCACTCTGGGAAGTTCACAGAAGGAAACAAAGCAGAAGGAAGGAAGTGATTTTTCAAAAAGAAAACCAAGGGCAAAAATAGAATAAAACCAGATTTGATAACACATCTAAGAACTTGTTCTGTGAGTTAAAAAGAAAACGGATCAGAATGTCAAACATCTGGCAGTCACTTCCAGAAAAATGAGAAAACACATTGTACAAAGTAGGGAATAAGAACACACTGGGTAGAAGATTAATAATACAGTAAGCACCCCCATAATTCATACAGCTCACTCTGTGATTATACCTTGGAAAAGCTTACAGAAATAGATAGATTTGTTCTTATGAGTAGAAGCATAGGGAATGGAGATTTCCCCTCCAAAAAAAAAAAAAAAAAAAAAAAAAAAAAAAAAAAAAAAGAAAGAAAGAAAGAAAAAGAAATCCAACTGAAGAATAAGTCTATGGTCTAACATAAATAGTCTCAGGAGGAATATGAAGAATTATGGAGTATTGTTCCCCAGAGAGTCCAGGCCTGGAGTTTGGGGGGCTTTTGCTCTTTCTAGTTCTGGACCTGATAGTATACTTCCTGACTGGAGAGAAGGAAGTTACAGGATGCCTCCCTGATGATCACACAAAGCCAGCACAGATCTGAGCCCCACCAAGCCTGACAGAGGTGCTACAGAAAAGAAAGTGACAGGCTATGAATAGGCTTATTAAAATTCCAAATAAAATACTAGTGGTTTCAGACCATACCTGTATTAGAATGACAATAGTTCATGTTCAAATAAAATTATTCAAGGAACACAGGGTATTTTAATATGCTGCATTAAGAGATTAAAAGGAAACCCAAATCATCTAAGAAGATGCCCATAAAAAGGAGTTAAAACAACAAAACAGAAACAAGCTTCATCCTTGACGAAATAAGAGAAAAGAAAATGCTTAAGTAGCTTGGATCAAAAAGCCAATTCTTTTAAATATTCTCAAACCTTGGGCTACATTGTACTGACTTCAGAAGAAACTGGGTAGTCGTTAAAATGCAGATATATAGATATAGATATTGACCAGTTGTCTTTGATATAGTAGGGCAGCATGGAGGAATACTGGCTTAATAAAGAACCAACTGGCCAATAGCTAGGCAGGAAGAGGTGAGGCAGGAGAGCCAGACTTAGAGAACGATAGGAAGAGGGAGGGTGGACATGTCAGCCAAACACAGAAGAAGCAGAACATGTAGAAGATGAGGTAATGAGTCATGAGCCATGTGGCAGCACATAAATTAATAAATATGGGTTAATTTAACTTGTAAGAGCTAGATAATAGTAAGTCTAAGCTATTGGCCGGAGATTTATAATTAATAGTAAATCTCCGTGTGGTTATTTGGGAACTGGTAGGTGGGGCAAATTATTTCACCTACACATAATAGAGAAATGATGGAGGTAATCAATAGGCATATGATAGATAATAACTAGGCAGGTAGAATGATTGATAGATAGTAGATTATAGATGATTGATAGGTAGAAGAGAGGGGAGAGAGAGAGAGAGAGGAGAGAGAGAAATTATAGAGGCAAAGAGATAGAAAAGTCACTTGGGCAGGGTGTCTATAACTCAGTCTAAAGTCAACTTCCTTCCCCCTCAAGAAGCCTCGGACTGTTAAGACCAAACCTTCTGATCATCCTGTATGTAATGGAGGACTGTCTGTTTTAGTCACAGGTGCTATGGTGCTGATCATAAACAGTCACCACACGACATCAGGGATGATGACTGATAAAATGCTAATATACACACAGTGAGACAGCTCAGCACCACCCAAGCTTTGAACCCAGGCAGACCTGGGGTGTGCATGTTTTTGCCTCTCCACCTCAGCTTCCTCCTCTCTAGTGTGGAAAGAATAAAGGGCACTGAAAACTGCTAAGTGTGTGCTCAGAGACTGCAGGATGTTGCTACCACCCCTTTGAGCTTAGAGAGATGGTAAAGCAAAGAAATTGGGGTGCACCTAAGAGCCAGGACAGAATTCTGAGGGAAGACCCTTTCTTACATTCCAAGGGCCCCTGGGCTGGAGGATGTGACTATCATTGAGAGGTCCCTTTGGGACCTGTCCTACTTTGTCACAATTCCACAGAAAACAAGTGCCCGATTACGATCAGGAATAGCTGCAATTGCCTGTTTGTTAAGGACATTGCCTCCCCTGGGTGTTTCTGTCCCTCACAAACAGTACTGAGGTTGCAACCTCCTTCAGGGCACTGTCTGACACTAAAGGCTCAAAACCCTTCCTTTCTAGGAACAAGCTCATGGCTGAAGCAGGGTTTTCCCAGGTCTACGAGCAGGTCCCATCTTGCAGCTCACCTAGCCTGGTGTGCATGCCTCTGGCAAAACAACTTCTGAGCAAAGAAATAATAAAAACCCAGTGCTTTTAGTCCAGAGACTAAATCACGAGGCACAGGGCAGGTACAGACGTCCCCATGACCCACAGCAGCCCAACGTGGCTGCTCTGACGTGTGTGCGGCTGAGGTCACGGCTGACTGGTTGCCAGAGGTTCCACGGTGACTGGAGAGATCCTGTGTCTTTGCTTGACAGTTATGTAACTGCCTTGACTTGAAGGACTGCCTGTACTCACGTGAGGACAGCCACCGTCCTCCAGCACCAGTGCCGAGTCACAAGACACAGATCTCCATGTGCAGATTTCACATGAGGTCATCGGCCAATTTGACCCACAAGAGAAATGGAAAGCTGGCTTCCCTGGGGGCCTTTATTCACTCCTCCTTCAGTTTTCTGACTGTTCCATTTGATTACAGAGTGTCTGAACCCCTAATAATGTCACCAGCCAACCACATTAAAGGGCAGCCCTGAGTCTGTGGGGCAACCCGGGGCTTCACTGCCCCTTCCTCTTCTTGTTAGTTGAAAATAATTCTTGAAGGGAAGGAGGAAAAGCATTTCAAAAAGAACTTTTCTTTTCCCAGAGTTTGAAGCAGGATGTTATTATGCGTCTTCTATTACATTAGGAGACTTTATTAAAACCATCTTTCTCTGGCCTTTTAAATCTGAGGCGTGCAGCACACTTGGCAAGCACACAAATACCTCTATAATGACAAACAGAAATATATATGTGTTTGTAACAGGCACACTATTGTTCTAAAATATGACTCCCTTTCTATACATTTTTCCTCCTGGCATCATGGAAAAAAATAAACCTTAGATCATTTTAAGATTTATCGCCAAACACTTGGAATTCATGCTGTAAAAACTGAGGCATGGGTCCCCTTCCTCCGATCTCTTTCAGCTTTAAGCCTGGGTCATGCAGTTTTCGAATTGGCTTAATTAAAACCCACATCTGCCAGCTGGGTGCTCCACAAGGACTAGAAATCATTGAATTTACAAAGTGTGGGTTCAGACTGTGTAATAAGCTTTGATGGGCCCTCCTGGGTGATCCAGCAACTCAGGCATACAACAAGCTCTAAAATCTTACAGGAGGTTAGACACTTTCTCCAGCATTTGATCCTTTTGTATGGTTTAGATAAGCTCCCAGCATACCAAGTGTCAGCTCAGTGTATCTGCTACAGTGTATCATTGGCTCCCAGTGTATCTGCTACAGTGTATCTGCTACAGTGTGTCATTGGCTCGCAGTGTATCTGCTACAGTGTATCTGCTACAGTGTATCTGCTACAGTGTATCACTGGCTCCCAGTGTATCTGCTACAGTGTATCATGACCTCCTAGTATATCTGCTACAGTGTATCATCGGCTATCTGCTGCCTCAACAATGTTGAATGACAAACAGGAAATCTCCACTAACACAAAAGTGTACACCGGATCCTCAACCCTATGGGTTTCTGCTGACCTGGGATGAGTTCATGCATGGTCAGTGCAGACTGTCTATACAGCTCTATAGGCTTGGCTGGGTTTGCTTATAGATGGAGATTTGAAGAGTAGTAGTTCAGATAAAAGAACTGGGGCTCAACCCCACCTCCTCTGACTTTTCTTTTCTCAGACAAGTATTCAACGCCAGGCCGAGCTTCCAAACAGAGAAGTTCTGCACATAAAAACCTGCCTGGCCACAGGGATGCTTATTTCCACTGGCGACAGGCAGTCACCTGGCCAGCCAAAGGTCAGAGGTAGGGAGATTATAGGCCAGAGGGAAAGGGCTTGGCAAGGAGGCAAGTGGATGGGTGGAGAGCTGGCTTGTCCTTTTGTGAGAGTATGTTCCTGGAAAGAGCAGTATTGTGCAAGCCCAGTGGAAGAGAAGGCCCTGGCCTGAATATCTAGGAGGGCTTCCTGGTGGAAGTCACAAAACCAGGTGTGCATCAAGATGTTATGGTGGCATAAGAACTACTTCCATTTTGAAGCAGTGACCAGTGATGCTGAGGGCTAGGGTTTCATAGAGACCCCTTCCTGGTGGCTCTGCTTCCTTTTTCCTATTGTTTGGAAACCTCTGTGCCCCTCGGGAGGGGACTAACGTACCCCCTCCTCCTGCTTGTGCTCCTCCTCACCCTCCTGTGTGCAGATAGAGCCAGAGCTAGCTAGTCCTTCAACTCACTGTGCGATTCTAACTGAAACTCCAAACTTCTCCAAGAAAGTGAATCTCTCCTGGTTTTCTGGGATGACTGGCCAACCCTGTATGTATCCCAGGTTGTATGAGAACCAGGTAGCAGACAGGCTTTCTGTCCTCCCTAAACCTAAAAATTAAGGGACATTTAAATAAGCTTGCTATCAATAGCAAACTGAAATGTCCACCAGACACATGTGAGTGCTAGCACACTTGTGGCATGTGGGTTTAAATTTATGTGTGTATACACCTGCAAAAGAGAACAGAAACCTTGAGGGGAAGGGCTTTAAGTGGAGGGAAGGTGGGTAATGGAAAAGCCTGGTGGGGGGTTAGGAAGAGGAAGGGAGTTGCAGGGGAGCAATGGGAGCAGAGGAGGGCTGTAGAGAAGGGGTGAATAAGAAATCATTATGTCCACCCCTTTCCTCCCAGCATTAAGATTACTGCTTCTTTCCTATAAAGTTCAGTTTGTGTTATCCAGCTAATCTTGAGAGTGGGACCTGCCTTGGAGTGTGGTCAGCCTAACCAGGGTCACACAATTAAAGAAAACCATTCTCTCTGTGGCAGTTTGGATGAGAAAGGTCCCTGCTGGCTCATACATTTGAATATGTTTCCCCAGTTGGTGGAACTCTGTGGGAAGGATTAAGAGGTGTGGCCTTGTTAAAGGTATGTTACTTGTGGTAAGCTTTGAAGTTTCAAAACCTCACATCATGCCCAGTTAGTTAGTGCTCTCTTTCTCTCTCTCTCTCTCTCTCTCTCTCTCTCTCTCTCTCTGTCTCTCTCTCTCTCCCTCTCTCTCTCTCCCTTTCTCGTGTGTTGTGTGTGTGTGTGTGTGCACGCGTGCGCATATGCATGTGTAGCTCATATTTGTGGATCAGATCTGAGCTTTCAGTTACTGCTCCAGCAATTGCTGTACTCACCTGTCTGCTGCCAGGGTGCTGCCATGATGGTAATGGGTCCTAATCTTCTGTAACTGGAATCCCCCAATAAACTCTCTCTTCTATAATTTGCTTTGGTGATGGTGTTTTTTTTTATAGTAATAGGAAAGTAACTAGCATTTTCCCTCTCCCAGAAGCTATCTAATGCCAACAGCTACTCAGGAAGGGGTGGGACTTCTGTGCCCACCCTTCCCCACTCCAAGCTGGGATTTTATTTGGCAGGAGTTCCCAGAGGTCTTGTGTGTGTTGTCACAACTGTTGCTAGTTCATGTGTGAAACTTCTCTGCTATTTCTGGGAAATACAGCTTCTTTGATGTTATCAACACAGCTACCTCTTAACACCCTTTCATACCCTCTTCCACAGAGATCTCTGTGCCTTGGGAGGAGAGATGGACTATAGTGTCCTACTTATGGTGGAGTGCTCCACCACCTCTAATTCCTTCCACATTAACTAGTCTTTGGGACATCTCTGAGATAATTACTATCTACTACAAGGAGGAGCTTCTCTGATGATGGCTGAGGGACACGCTGGTCTATGGACAAGGTGGGAATTGTCACATATGATTTGAAGGAACCATTCCCAAGTTCTTGACCTCACATTTGTTTGTTCCTTCCACATCCCCAGTCTCACCTGCCTAGGAACATTCACTGGCCTCTCCATAAAAGTCATTGTCATCCCCTTCATGGCAAAAGGGTGGCCTCCTATTCACCCAAACACCTTGTCTCCAGATGCCCAGTGAAAACAGGTAAGAAGGGATCCACACTGCAGCCCAGGACCCTAGGACAAGCCAGTATGATACTGCCTTCTGGGTCTCTTCGGGCTGCATGGACAAAGCACCCAAGTTCAAGAGCTTGCAAGCTAGCTAGGAAATTCTACAAAGTAGCAGGAATGGCCCCTCTGTTCCTCAAAGGTGAGCTGCTCACATCCAATGGGCTTCTGAGCCCATGTACTGCTTCTTAGAAAAATCACCTTCTGCACTGACCACACTGGGGCAGCTGGCCCTTCTGTATCCATATAAAGACACCAAATTCAGCCAAGAGGACTTCATGACTAGGTCCTGAGTACCCCTGACCATCATACCTCTCAGGACTATCACATTGGGATGAGGCTGTCACCTGGGAATTATGGAAAGACACTGACCTAGGTAGAGATAATTTACAAGTGGATAGATTGATAGATATATAGACAGATGACAACAAATGATGCATGCATAAATACATAATATATTAATAGATGGCAGACACATAGATTGAAGAAACATAGGTAGATAATATTTAGATAATAGATATAGATAAATGATATAATAGATTGATATAGATGACAGTAATGATTGAAAAATACAAAAATAATAGATTTATAGTGGCAGATGGACAGAAGGAAGGAAGGAAGCAAGGAGCAAGCCTAGAGGGAAGTGGCTAAGGTGTTGGTAGTACTGTTACTACCACTTCTGATTGGCAGGAATTTTTACATTTAATTCATGTCTAATGAGTGAACTCTGGTGGCTGATAAAATTTCATATGATAAGTTTCTCTAAGAAGATGCCCATTCTAAGTCAGTTTAGAAGGAATACACTTGAGGAAATACAAGATAAAACTTAAGAAAAATAAAGAAAAAAAAAACATGCTTGAAGTTTAGGAAAGCCATTACAAAAGGAGAATGTAGGGGAAGAAATTGGGCCAGAAGGGTTTGAAGTTCAAGCTAGAATAAAAACATTGACTTTATTTTAGTGGGTCTTGGATGACACAATGATGTTCACAGCTGCCAAGATAAACAATTGTGTGCACCGCATGTTAAGGGAACCATAAGCTATGATATGAGAAAAAATCCCCAAAGAAGGGCAGCCAGGTAGAGGTGATGCAGAATGACACCATAGAGCTGTGTCAGGAAAAATTTATATGACAAAAAGAAACAGGAACAAACACAAAGATTTACTTTGCGAAAAACTGTACATCAGAGACACTGTAGTTCTTTTAAGTTAATCCAAACTCTTGACACAGAACCAAAAAAAAAAAAAATCTTGATACTGGAAATGGACTGAAATTCTAAATTTTACTTTGAATAATGGAAGACACAAATAGCCAGGAAAACTCAACAGTGCAGCCTGCATAGTTCTGCCTGACAACCAGAGAACTGGCAACCTGCATAGCTCCAGCACTGTGCCAACTGTACTGGCCCAGCAGAGGGAGAGAACAGGTTCGAGATTGTGGGGTGACTTAGTTCATAATGAGGGTGTCACTGAACCACAGTGCAGAATCTATAAATTACTGGGCATGACAAATGACCCATTTTCTGCAATAAAGTGGATGCACTTTATGCTGGTATTGTAGACCAAGGCCAATCCCACACAGATAAGAGAGCAAAAGTAAAATGAAAGCCATAGATTTCTAGCAGAAAATCCTGGGAGTGCACTGTTGGGGATGAGAGCACCTAAGTAGGACTCAAACCAGGAAGCCATGCACTCCTTGAACTATTGAAGACCAGTGTGTGAAACAAAACCCCAAGCACCACACTAGAGCATGGCCACTATGAACACAAGGCACACCCTCAAAGTAAATACTAGCCATTGGTGTCATAAAGGGCTAATTTTATGCATATACAATAATAAGCATGCTCAAATCAAAGATGAAGAGTGTAGTAGAGAAATTAAAAAAAGCTGTCGTTTGCAATCTAAAAGTACTTACTTGTGTGTGTGGTTTTTTTTTAATCTCTCAAAATATGCTCAAATCCATGAATAAAATGAAACTTGAAAATCATTATCTCTTTGAGAACCTTGTTTCTTGGGCCTTGGAGATGACCAAGGTTTGCACATGTCAAGGTGCTGACAGGAACTGCTACATCTGTGTGTGACAGGCAGCCATGTGACTGCAGACAGTCCTGAGGACCTACATTGCTGAGGAATAATCCTTCGGTACATTGTGAATATATATGTTTCTTTGATTGGTTAAATAAACAAGCTGACTTGCCAGTAGCTGAACAGGATAGAGTTAGGTGGGAAAGCCCAATTGAGAATGATGAGAGGGAGAAGGGCAGAGTCAGGAGGAGTTGCCAGCCAGATGCAGAGGGAGCAGAGGATAATCGTGCTATGCTAATAAAGGTACTGCCACATGGCAGAACAAATAAGGAATATGGGTTATCTGAAGATGTAAGAGCTAGTTAGTAATAAGCCTGAGCTATTGGCTGAGCATTTACAATTAATATAAGTCTCTATGTGGTAATTTGGAAGCAGTTCCAAATTGGAAAACTGGAACTGTCTACAGCTCATGAACCAATACTCTGTGAAGTCACAAAAACAGGAAACAAAATTTCCCAGGAAAGTGTCTTTGCAAGAGGCCACTAGTGCTCCTGCTCCACTGTGGAAAGATCCAGTACCCCCATGTCTCTTCCTACTTCAAACTAGATAGTCCCTTTCTCTTTAGACTTTGGCACCCCAAACTCAAGCCTAGAGAGCTGGTGATGAGCCACAAACATGCCAGGAGTCACTTTTCCAAGCTTTGAGGCCCTGAGAAATTCCCATATCTGTCTGTGTCCAGGGAAAGAACACAGCTGTCACTTCAGAGTGAATTGGTACCAACACTGAGTGCTGCACTCAGAGTCCATCCATGCTAGCATCCACAGGTGATAGCATTTACTGTCATCATTCTGATATTTGTTGTTTTACTGGCATGAAGATTTTAACCCTTAAGGGGAAGCCAGAACTGAGAAAGGCCTGGTGCCATGTGAGTACAAGATTTCAGATTCCGGTCATGTTTTGAGCTTAGTGCTTCCTTGGGGATGCTCTAAGAGGAGCCTCAGGTCTGGTTGCTGGATGTGGTCAAGGGATGGAATGTATCCTCACAGCCAGAGATGCTCTGGGCAGAGGCCATTCACTTACGCCTATAAGCCTGAACTCTGCTCACTGTCTACAAAAAGAGTGACAGAAGTGGGTGCTAGACCTGACAGCTGACAGCATCTTCCTATAGTATTTGTAGAGTTCTTCTGGACTTTAATACCATGAGACCCTGAGGTCTATCAGTTGGGTTCCACTCTTTCGGCTGTTATAGAAAGTGGGATCCCAGGAGACTGGCCAAACCCCATATTTGGCTCTTTCTCAGCTCTTGCCAGCCTCATCCAGTCCTGAATGCTGTGGGAGCAACTTTCCAGGTACACTGTTCTAGAATTCATATCAAGTCACCTAATGCTGGGCAGCTGAAACCAGCTGTTGTCTCTGTATTTGAAGGCTTGCTGGGCTGTTCAGAATACAGAATCTGGATGATACATTCCAGTACAGGCATAGTTCTTCCATTGAGAAGCAGAGACTTCTGGGATGCTGTGCTGCTGCCAGGTGTTGAGGGATATTGGCCCTATGATTAGCCATCTCTGTGGCTCCCACCCTTCCTCTGTGAAGTGGGTGTTTATGCAGGGTCCTAATTCCAAGTCCACATGGCAGCTGATTGAGAAGGGGGCTGAGAGTGGACTGAGGACACTTGTGGGCTTGTCATATTCCCATTCCCATAGAGCCAGTGTTGACTATCAGCATCCCCTCCCTCCATCAGCTGAGCCTCCTAGGTTAGCAGCCCCTTGGTATTCCTCCTCTGATGGGACAAGTACAGAAGGGAAAAGAGGCCAGTCTCCTCAGATCACAGCAGGAGGAAGTCAGTGGTCCAGGCAGGGAAAGAGAAGACATTCAGGATGGCAAACCCTGAGGAAGGTCATTAATATAGACCAAATGGACACAAAGAGCTGGCTTCTGGGAGTGAAGAAGTTCACTGGTCAGTTTTTGTCAACCTGACACAAAGTAGGATGTGATAACTATGAGAAGGAGCCTCAGTTAAGGAATTGCTCCTATCACCCTGGTTCATGGGTTTGTTTTATGGGGTATTTTCTTGATTAATAATTAATATGGGAGGGCTCAGCTTACTATGGGCAGTGCTATCCAGGGCACTGAGTTGTATAGGAAATCATGCTGAATAAGCCATGTGGAAAACCCAGTGAGCAAGACTTCTCCTGGCCTCTGCTTCAGTTTCTGCCCTGGAGTCCCTCAATGATGGACTGTGGCCTGTAAGCCAAATAAACCCTTTCTTGCCCAGATTGGATTTTGCCATGATGTTGACTGCAGCATCAGGAAAGCAAACTGGAACCAATAAGGTGCTGGGTCCTGAAAGCTTCTAGAAGCACTGCTCAGGGATGTAAACTGCAGGGCTGCACTGCTCAGGGATGTAAACTGCAGGGCCCTCACTGCAGCCTCCTGCTGTGATGGCATATAGTCACATGAGGGGTACGTGGCAGCCTCACAATGGGCACAGCCACACAACATTACTGTGATGTTTCAGACTTGCCCTCTCCAGCAGTTCTTCCCATACGCCTTGGGGTGAACAGATTTTCTAGCTATCAAGGCCTTCCAGCAGCCTAGATGCCTGTGTGATTGAAGGCATTGTCTTGTCATGATGCAGCAGAAGCTTCATGGAGTTCATCTTTGTCATTTTAATCTCCTCACTTGTTTCTGCTTAGAAACACCAAAACACGCGAGTGCCATGGGGATTTAGACAAGACATCAAGTCGTCTCTGCAGCTCCTCTTTTATCATAGGCTTCAGCCTCTCCAGCAGGCACAGGGACACACGCACTGGTTCCTTCCAGTCTTTCTGACTAGACCCCTCCAGAGGACCTGACCCAGTGGACTCTCATGAACTGGGCCCAGAACAGTGGGATAACAGCTCCACTCAGCACCCTGTGAGTGCTTTCTACCCTCACTGACACGTCTGGCATTTGAAAACACAAAGCTATAAGTGACTAAAGGCCCTTCTGCAATGAGGGGAAAGTGCTTCCAATACATGTCACTCCGCATTTGATCAGAGATGAAAGTGTCCCATTTTGAAAGTGCATTAAAACAGCTGTTTTCTGGGCCAAATGAAAGGCAGTGGAGTTGGGGGGGCGGTGAGAGAGAGGCAGGGCCAGCCAGGGCAAGCCTGGGGTTTAGGGGAGTCACCATGGCAAGCATCTAAGAATGCCTGCATAAGTAGTCTGTGTTGGTGTTTTGATTTGGTTTTGTTGTTGTTGTTTGAGACAGGGTTTTTCTGTGTCACTTTGAAGCCTGTCCTGGAACTAGCTCGGTAGACCAGGCTGGCCTCGAACTCACAGAGACCCACCTGCCTCTGTCTCCTGAGTGCTGGGATTAAAGGCTTGTGTCACCACTGCCCGGCATCTGTTGATTTAAACAATGAGTTCTTCTGCCACCCCAAGACTTGAGAAAGAGTGTGGCTGTCATGAGACCAAACTCCATGTACTCACTAGGTGTTCAAGACCCAGAGAGCAAAGGAGAAAGGTTATAGATTTTTAACACAGACACTTGCTGGGCTTCTGTAACATATGTGGTACTCCCTATTTCCTTGGGTGAGACCTCTTTTTAGAGCTCTTTAATTTGTAATTATTTTAGACTCAGAAAATCCATTGCTAGTATATGGCCATCACTATACCGTCTATGCTAAGTTCAGTCCCTAAATTCTCATTTGTGTTTCTTAATAAACTGATCAAAAGAAATAGCTTTCACTGCTGTGAGTTTAAAGTCATTAGGTTTTAAAATGCCAATATCAATTATTTTGGAAGTTCAGATTGCATGTAATAATCAAAATGTAATCTTTGTTTCTTAAGATTACAAATCGATATAATTACAAGATAATGCCTTAATTATTTTAGGGAACTGAAGAGAAAAGAAGGGCCCTTGGTCATCCAATGCCTGCAGCGACATTGCTAATACTTGGCAGCCTGACGCAAAGTACACTTTGATGGTAAAATGTTGCTCATAACATATGGGTTTGAATACCTGGTCCCCAGCTGTTGTGAGAGGCTGTGGAACCTTCAAGAAGTGAGCCCTTCCTGGAAATGGTAGTTCACCGGCAATGGTGTTGTGTGACACTATTAGTAGGGAGATGTGTAAAAATGTTAACTCACCCCAGATAGAGAACAAACTACCCACCAAAGGAACAATACCATCACACTCCAGTTTGGTGAACTAATTTATTTATCGGGCTTACTTAAGATTAGGACACTTGTGGAGTATGGATGACTCAAAGGTAACTGCATCACAAAAGCCTGGCCCAGTGTGAGTGGCAGCTCATGAAAGCTGAAACCCTAGAGCTCTCTGCCTGACTGGGGACAGTGGGGTCATCAGGATGGGAAAGCTGTTGAAAGGGGACATCAAGAGGTTTTTGGAGTAGGACACAGGAGGTGGCATGGGTTAAGATGAGATGGAAGAATACGGGAACACATGGATGCCAGTGTCCTACAGCACAGCCCAAGTCTCTGAATACATATGCCAGCTGGGCCTGCATCTCAGGAGAGGAAAGGAAGGGACATTTGTCAGTTGTCACCAGAGGACCCAGTGATGACTGAGACCTCTGCAGAGTGTAACCCTGGGAGAACACAGGGAAAGAGGAGCGGGGCCAGGGGGCCATGAGAGGGGTACACAGCGAAAGGCTGAGAGGGGATAGCAGCCGAAGAAGAGAAGCCTTTAGCAATTCAGTGGGATCACATTATGGTGTGACTGTAGGGGAAAAGAACAGAGTTCACAACACGCATTTGTGTGATGAGGCTGTGAGAGTGTCTCAAAGCGCACAGCACACAAGTTATAAGCAGCAAGAAGCACAGGGGACTGAGCCAGCTTCCCTGCCCTGGGGTCCCCCAAGAGCCATGAGCACTACCTCTTGGCTCCACTCAAGAGTGTCCAAGGCAGGAGTGGGGTCTAAGAGTGGTGTCATGTTTCTGGAAAGTTGGAGTTGTTTCTTTGCAGGGTAAGGATGACACAAGGTTTGGTGTGCCCTCCCCCAGGCCAGCCTTGAACTCACTATGTAGCTTTGGATGAGCCTCCCGCTCCTACCTCCTAAGAGCTGGGAAGACAGATGTGGGCCAGCCTTCTGGTTGCTTTTCTGAGTAGTCTCTTCCACCCTCCTCTGGCTCTTTTGTGAAGATTTGAATGACAGTGACTGAGGTAACTCAAGGTCACTCAAACGGAAGGTAAGAGATATAAGGAACTATTTATTTAACTCCCCAAATTTAACAGACTTAATTGGAGGAATTAGAACAATTAGAAACACTCTTTCAGCCCTGCTGTGAAGCTACCTGGTGCCAAAAGGTGACAGAAATGAGACAATCGAAAACAGATACAGGAGGAGTGGCAGGTACCTGAGATGAAATGGGATCTATTTGCAGAGAGCCTGAAGCCACAAAAACTCCCAAATGAAGAATTCAAACCCAAGACAAGAGGCCACTACCCAAGTACCAGGAAGCCAGCAGTCTCCCAGGCTGGCCTGGATGATCTGGCTTTGTATGTTAGTTAGGCATGCACCGTTCTCTGCTGCACCCTATGAAGCACAGCAAACCCTTCCCTCTCAACACATTTTTTTCATCAGATATTTGGTTACTGCAACAGGAAAAGTGACTGAGGGGCAGGGTCCAGAGGACAAAGAGAGGGAGCTGGCAAGGTTTATATTTGAGGTGGCTTTTCCCAACGTAGGTCCTGCTGTGAGTGAGGAATGGAGTTCCAGAGACAAGAAGGGAGAACTTCCATCAATGTTTTAGGGATGAGGTATGAGCACAGGTTTAAAGACAGTAACCACATTGCAAAAACAGACAGCAATGTGTAATCAATCAGATCTTTGTCTTATGTAGCATGTGCAAGCATGGCACAATGTACCTTGTCACCACAATGCCAGCCTTTTTCCCCTTTAATAAGCAGTGTATTTTAAAAAGTAACATATGCCTATATTTGATATTAAAAATTAAGTTTTTATTGAATGAGGTATGGAGATAGGGTAATGGCCAGGGCACAAAATATTGACAGTTAAGAAAGGACAGCATGTTTGAAACGCGCGGCATAGCCACTTACAGGAGACACTCTTAGCTTCTACCTCAAGGAGTCTCTCGTGGGCCCCAAGTGGGCAGCATTAATCATATCCTGCACCACTGGTAAATAAGCACAGCGCTTCACTGGTCCTAAGGCACACTCTCCTCTATTAAACGCAGGCATGCATGGTTTGTGAATAGCAGGAAAGCTTAGGGACTTGGGTCCCTAGGGAACTTGATGTGTCGAAATGTGGAGCTGTTCTACAGTGGGGAAGACTTCCTCACTGCCAAGAGCACTGAGAAAACCCCCATTCCATTGCAAGTGTGGTGAGGCCATGGCTTAACCACAGGCTTTGTAGACGACACACTAAGGATATTAATAATGACTGTATGTGGTTTCCAAGGGAGCCTTGCAATTCAAGTTGTATTAGCAAAGGTATTAACTCCAGGGCAAAGAAAGTATCATTTTTGGTTTTTTTTTCTAAAAATATAGTATACGCACATTTGAGAATGTAGATCCTGGAGCCGACTAACCTGAGTTTTAATCTTGGTGCACAAAGGGAGAGTAAGCCTAGCCCAGTGTGACAAGCTGAAGTTGGAAGGGTTGATGGGTGGTGAAGACAAATACCTTAGTTGAGAAATTAATAAGCAGATGGGTGTGCCACCCCCAAGAACTTCCAGTTTTCAATTTACACCATCCAGGCTATATGTCTGTGTGTTCAGAAACATGTCTCCCAGGCTCATGAAGACCCCTTCTAGAACAAGGTCACACAGGGCTTATGCCAAAGCTGAAACAGGTGGACCCAGGAAGTATGTACCTTGGTATGATGGGTGGGAAGTGTGTCCCTTGATGTGATGGGTGAGAAGTATGTCCCTCAGTATGATGGGTGGGAAATAAGTTGTCCCTCAGCGTGATGGATGGGAAGTGTCCTAACTACATACAGATCAAGAACTCTGATGATTTCTGTCTTTTCCAATGATAGATGACATAAGCCATGAACTAACTCATACAAATGGTTACAAATGTCAAAGCACTCAACAGGGGTCTCAAATCACACAGCTTGTGTCACAGTTCTGGATGTTGGAAGTCCAGGACTGAGGGGACAGCAGGGTCAGTTATGTGGGAGTTTGGGAGAGAACTGCCTGCTCTATTCCTCATTGTGCAGATTAGGCCCGTTTCTATTTTTGTCTCACAAATGCATGGCCTCACCTCTGTCTTCATCTTTACATGACACCCCATGCATCTATGTACAAATGAACACCTCTTGTATAAAGACACCAACCTTGTTGGAACCAAACCCACCTCCAATGACCTCAGTTTTATTTGATCTTGTATATCCTAAGAACTGTAGGTCAGAAGTTCAGTGGGGGAACTTGGGAGAATGGTGTAATGACTTAAGTCACCCCACAGGAGAAAGTGACCTTAAAAGTATAGCTTTATTTATGCCTTCCTGGAATAGCACCTTTGCTCCAAGAAAGTGACCATTTCCCATCTAACCAATTCTTAGAGACAATGGTAGACAGAATAGGATGTGTGTGGATTATATGCAGGAAATTATTCTCTGAAAGCCACTAGGTCTTGCTGGATACCAATCTAGCTGAAAACTAGTGACCTCCAGGTTCAGTTAGGAGACTGTGCCTGAATATAAGATTATTATACAATATGTGTGTTCAAGCAATTAGGTAAGCAGCAATAGCCATCAGGAACCTAATGAAAAAGCTGCTGTGGTCATGAAGACTAAAAGAAAGGCCTACAGACTGTGGCACATGGTGTATAATGGAGGCAGGACACTTGGAGTCTGGGTAGGGTTAGACAAGATCCCATATGTCTATCAGAAACAAGATCTGAGACCAGGAACTGGGCCACTTGATCATGTTATACCTGCATTATCCTTGTCATAGAGGATAGTAGCCACTTCAAGGACAGAAAGCTCTGCACTCACTCTCTCCATAGTTCCTCTGTGTAGATCTCAAACTCTTTCCAAGAAGTTTCTTCAAAGAGGAGTTATGGCATGGGGCTAACATCAGTGAGATGATATACTAGTGCCCTGTGTACCGTCTCTTTCTGGAACATGAACTGATGTTGGGCACAGGTGAACAGGGACCACAAAACTTTTAGAAATGAACATTGACACTTGTTTTAGTGTCAAAGTAAAAAACTAACTTTGTAGTTGAAGAAAGAAGTATGTAATATGGAACACACAAGTCTTCCTTTTAGTAACCCTTATAGTCATAAAGCACTTAATCTTTGTCATGACAGGAGAGATCCACAGACACCAGAGGGGAATCCTGGGAGTTGGTGTCCACCTACGTGGCTGAGAATCTAGACATGGTCAGTCATTGTGTGGTAGAAGGGCATACCAGGGCCACTGGACAAATATATTCACCCTGCTCCAAAATTTTGTAGGCTCAAGTCTTCATGTTAATGTCTCAGTGGCTACTCTAGGGAATCTTTGTTGGAGCCATCCAGGTGTGGGTACCTTGAGTCTCATTTTACTGGAAGAATACTACTGATATTTCTTGTTATGTGTTGGATGGGGGAGGGAAAAGTATCCTTTTGAAAGAAACTCTGAACTAAGAACCAAGGAAGTTCCCCTATGTGGAAAAAAAAAGGCCTTGGGATTCAGTGCTAAGAATTCTAAACACAAGAGAAAATAAAGTGTTTGTATATAGGGAAAATTAAAATGTGTTTGGCCTAATAATTCAATGTAAAATAAGTTATAAAATGTAAAAATAATGTAATGTAAAAATAAAAACACCTAAAAACCTGTGGCTGTTAATGACAAAATTGCATCTGGAATGTCTAAGCATGAGATGAGTCAATGAGCATGAAAAAATAGAGCCAAAGACACATTTGACATTAAAATTAAATATCACAGGGCATGGGGCAGAATGACAAGAGTTGCTAAGGTGAAACTCTGTTCTTCATGATGGGACTTGTCTTGATGATCAGCAAATAGGTGGATAATGCCTATCACCTAAGAGAGCTAAGTCAAAAGGCTTACAGCCAGTGGCCATCACCTGAATGATGTTTACAGAACATTCCGATGTGTGAGCTGGCTCATGTGGTGGGTTTCCCCTTCAATGGAGGTAGAGAACTAGTTGGAGGGTTAGCTAGAGCTCATGCCCAGCTGGAGGCAGATTCCTAGGTCGAGATAGACCAGGGTCTGCCTCACTCTCAGATGTTCTACATTCTACCAGGAGCTTAGGCTGAGCCAAGATTTAGTGTCTTACAGCTGGGGTACCATGGCAGAGTCTCAAGACCTCTAAGGTAATGGAGAATCTCCTCCATGTCCCCATCCATGAAGAACGTACAATCACCAAATCCTCAGTTCACAGGATCTAGACCCTCCTAGCAGCTGAACGTCTTAGCATGTCTGTGAGAATTTTCTAGATCAAATTAATAATTAAGGTGAGAAGACACACTCTAAATGTGGACTGCATAATTCTGTGGGATGAGGTCTGGACTGAATAAAAAGGAGAGAGTGAATTGAGCAGCAGTGTGTGTTGACTCCCTCCCGAATGGAGGCAATGTGATCAGCTGCCTCACCCTCTCTACCATGAGGGAATCCACCCCTTCTTAAACCAGGAGCCAGATAAACTCCTCCTCCCTGAAGTTGTTTTTCATCCTGAGAATGAGAAAAGTAACTAACATGAGGACATTCTAAACTCAATCCCTTTTCTCCACTTGTCTGTGGGTCAGAAGCATCACAGAAATGCCTACGGCTTCAGACTTCCTAACGGATGCTGTTCTGTATTCAGCACTTGAAGACTGGCATGATTCTGACCCACCTAGCTTTATTCAAGACTCACAAACCTTGGTGTGCCTTTGAGGTGAGAAAACCTAGCTGAGCTGTGGCAAGGCACCCCAGCTCTGTGTTACCACTGTCCTAGGGTGGGTGTGTCTATAAAGCTGCGATTTAAACGTTGCTAAAGCGCTTTGCTTCGTGCCTCGTGCCTCGTTAAAAGGTAATGAAAATTCACAGCAACTCTGAACCTGCATTTAGCACTTACGTTCCAGTGTAAAGAGGAGGTGCTTGGCAACCTGCTAATGTTTGACACAGTAACTAAAAGGTAGGGTGAGCCACTGGAGGGAAGAAACAGCACAGGCTTTGCCCAATAGGAAAGATCATGGGATGCTGAACCTGAGACTCAAGCTACTCAGAACTTGAAGGCATCATAATCATAAGAAAATCACCGCTGAAAATAAGCCTGACATCAGATTTGTGCCTCGGGTTACCCCAGTGTACCCCCACCCTATCTAGAAAATTGCTCCCAAGATTAGGATGTTATCTTATATCCCCATATTTGTGAAATGGAGTCCCTATCACTTGCTGTGGTCACATACTCCCTGCTATTCCAGTATCTTACAAGCGATGAGCTGGTGACATGCACTGGTCCTTCTCCCTTAATTGTTTTTCAGTGGGTTCAGTGGGTTCAGCAGAGCCTGAGATATCCACATAGTGGTGAAGACAGAAGTTTCGGTTCCACCAGGTCCCAATTATTAGCCCAAAACTATTAATCTATGTATTTCTACATGACCTTATTTTACCAGAGAATGCCTGGCAAGTTCCAGTCTTTTCATGGCGTCTTTTCATGGCCTCCATCTCCCCAGCCTATCTTCTCGCCTCTATTGGTCAATCAGTGTTTTATTCATCAACCAATAAGAGAAACATATATAGAGAGGGACACCTCCACCTTCATAATGGTGTCTGGAAAAGTCTGGATTGGGTAAGTTATGTAATGGTCCAATGAATGTCACAGCAAGTGCTGAGGACATTTCACCATGACCCAAGGTTTAAATTAAAACCCTGAAGACTTAAGTCCATGTAAGTCACCTGAGAGCATATAGGAGAAATTCACAGGACATTTTTCAAGCCTCAGTCTCTTGATCTTATATAATACTAAGTCTCATAACAGTCTCAGGAATCTGACCCATAGATTAACAGAGGACTGTCATGAAGATGAAGTAAAGACCCATATTCTGGTCCCATCTATAGTAAGTGACCACCCTGAGCATTTGATAAAAGATGTTCTTGTGAATTGAATGTGTGATGCCCTCCATAGGCTCGTGTGTTTGATCACTTGGTCTCTAGATAGCACCACTATTTGTGGGGCGGTTCTGAAACCTTGCAGAGGGACATCCTGGTTGGAGGAAACAGGTCATTTGGGGCAGGCCTTGAGGTTTCCTATCCCATCTCTATCCCATGTCTGCTTTTTGCTTCATGGTTCACCCAGACATGAGCAAGCAGCCTCCCACAAGAGAAGCACCCGGCCACTCCTGACCCCCATGCTTTCCCAACCACCTTAAACTTTTAAATAACCCTGGTTACATGGCTTCTTGTCAGGTATTTTTGGTCACAGCAATAAGAAGGTAACTAATACTCCATAAACTGCAATATTTTGTTAACAAGATTACAGCATGATGGCAAAGAGAAGTCACAAAGAGAAGGCAAGCAAATCCACATAAAGCATGGGGAGAAATGTGCTTTGAGGCCATGGCAGGCTTCAATGCCACTCACAGGGAGACTGAAAACTCACTTCCATAGTGCTGCTGACAGCGCTGCACAAAGTGCCTTTCATCCCATGCAACCCACAGTGCTCTGTGGAGGAGAACGCCGGCTGAGAACAAACGTTAAGTAAGATGTTGCCATGCGCGTGTACCCAGATGGAAACTCATGGGAACTGGCCAAAAGCTTGTCAAGACTTCAACATGGTTTGAAAAAAAGAAAAACCCTCCCCCAAATCCCTTAACTACAGTTTTAAAATAAATTCTGACACTTTCCTTAAACAAGGGCTGTGTCTACAACAGACCTCACTTTCAGTATATCTTTGGCACTCAACTGTCTGCAATCAACTTCACCCTTCACAAAATGCTGCATTTTGTTCATAATGAGCTATCGCTGAATTCTTCAGAGAGTTCGACCATGCTCTGCAATTTGAGAGATCCCAATATTTTCCTAGAGATCTTGTCATCAGTATCACTCAGTTCATAGAGGCAAATGTTCTCACAGAGGGGACACAAGCAGGAACTTGGACTCCATTTGCTTTCCCCCACATATTTCAAGTATTTAGAACCATTAAAAAAGAAACAACCACTTTATATTTGTGTGTTGACAACCAAGCAGGACAAATAAGAAATATTTGTCACAGTTCTTCAGCCCTCCTTCAGTAGTCTCCCAAAAGGAAGCAGACTGCTGCAAACACAATCAAATGACAAATTAGCCCAGAACTCCTCTGTGAGAAGAGTAAATTGTTCTCACTTCCTCAACAGCTACAATGACCTGTGACTAATGGAATCTCTGTGGAAAGAGGCTAGAGTTGCCTCCACAGGGAATGTGTGGGCTTCTGCTGCCAGAGGAGCTTTGTGCAAATGCTTCCCTTGCTGCTGTGAGTGTGCACAGGCACTCAGCAATGTGTAAAGATGGGGGTATCCACCTCTCATCCCCTGTTGGAGGGATGTTTTCAGTCAGAACAATGGGGCAGCTCTCCTCTCAGCAAATAGCTAATGCCTTCCATGACACCTTCACGCCTTTCTCCTTCCCTCCCTCTTCAGTTGCTTGTAGCAACTATTTCTGGCATGATGAAGCATCCACACTAAAAATATGGTAATGTTTAATAAGATCCCAGGGAGGGAGAGAGAGAGGGAAGGAGAAAGGGAGGGAGGGGGGAGACAGAGAAGAAAGGAGAGAGATGATGACAGCCTTCGGGTTTTAAAGCAAATACAGAGATGGAGCATTTCTGCTTTTCCGAAGCTTTATTTATTGTAGTCTGCAGAGGTGCACTGATTGAATGGGGGACAATTCAAGCAATTAATTAGGTCCAAAGTGAAATCAGCCAGGGACAGAAAGGAAACAAGTACCCCAAGTCTCCAATGTTGAAACCCCAGAGCACCTTACTTACCCTGGCCCAAAGTCCCCTTCATTTCCTCTGGTGTGTCTTGTGTCCTTTATGTTCCTTGTGGTACTACCAAGTTCCAGGGCATCTCAGGATCTCTGCATCCAACTCTAGTGTCTCCTCTCTCCCCTTCTACCTGCCTACAAAACCAGAACTCAGACCAAGGAAGTCCTGCAATCAGTAGATCTTCTCCAAGGGTGGGTTCAGAATCATTCTTAATTTCTTAGAAACAAATCTATTACAGTTTGAGTGTGAAATGTCGCCACAAGGTCTCATGTTTGGACATTTGCTCCCCAGCCAGAGGTGCTATTTGTGGAGATCGCAAAACCTTTAGAACATTGGTTCTTAACCTGAGGGATACAACTCCTTGGGAGGGAGAGATCAAATGATCTTTCATAGGGGCCTCCTAAGACCATTGGAAAGCACAGATATTTACATCAGGAATCATAAAAGTTTCAAAATTGTAGTTATGAAGTAGCAAAGAAAATAATTTTATGGTTGGGGGTCACCACAACATGAGGAACTGCATTGAAGGGTTGCAGCTTTAGGACGGTTGAGAACCACTGCTTTAGGGGGTGATGCATGGCTGTGGAAGAACACTGGGAATGGGCCTTAGGTTGAAACTAACCCTACTTCAGGCCCAAGCTTTCAGCTTTCTGGTCTACCAAGATGTGATCAAGCAACCCCATATTTTTATTGCCACAGCCACAAGCCACTCCCGGCATCATAAATAATATCATAAACACCACCATGACTTCTCAACCACTAAATTGTGCTCTGGAATAAAGCCTCCCTCCCCTGAGTAGCTTCTTGCAGATATTTCATCACAATTACAAGCAAAGAGACTAGTACAGAGACCTTTCTCCTGCCCTGTCTCCCTCCTCCCCTCCCTGGGCCAGGAATGGCTCTCCAAGTCAAGTTGTCTGTCCTCTCAGGAAGGGTAAGTAAAGTAACAGCCTGCATGGCCTCCCAAGGCACCATGAGAATATAGTCATATCCTCACAACTCTATGCTGAACAGCTGGGATGCAGACAGGAAGACTATCAAGCATTAATAATGAATTTGCTTTCACAACAGTTTCTTTCTCTTTTCTGCTATTCACAGTCCACCACCTTAAGTACCAGCAAATAGCTCACAGCATTGCTGAGAACTCCACAAGGAAAAGAAAGCAGCTAAGGGCTTACCAGACAGATGAAGTGGTGGATGGTGCATGCGGAGCAGAGAGTGGAGGGGGGGTTTGATCATCCCACATGCCCTTACCAGTGGCTGTCTGTTGCCTAATGTGTGTAGGTCTCTAGGTTGACCCTCTGCAGGACAGTCAGGTCCCCAAGTATTCCAGTTACACCAACAGTGAGGGTGCTTGAGCAATTCCCACTGGATACACTTTACACCATCAACTTCCCAGGAACCACAAGTATGAATAGATAGTGGGCTACAGGGATGCAAAAGTCTCTGGAAGCAGGATGCAGTCTAGGAGAAGACAGAGTTCCATCACTTTACAACAGATTCAGTCGGGGAGAGTGAGAAGGGATGGGTGGAACCCCACATCACTAGAATGTGCTCCAGGTCCCATTTGTCACCATATTAAGTACAAGAATCCTCAGTGGGGATAGTCAGTCATAGCCCCTGCTTTAAAACGACCACATCACCTGATCCAGTCTCCAGGTAAATGCCTGTCATGTTCTCATTCCATATCCACCCAGTGTCACAAGCTTTTCTTGGATGACAATCCCCTTTCCTCCATCTCAATTCATGTAACTGCCAGCAGAGGTGAGCTAGCTGTGTCTTGGTCACAGGGTGGAGTTGTCACTCTCCTCAGTGAGCACAGGAAATCCTCCCAACCATGGCAACTGAGTTACAGGTGCACAGGTCCTCACAGGACAAGTGAGACTTTCACTGACATCCTTAGAGAGATGTCTTTCTTCTCTGAGACATGCAAGTGTGAGGAAGTCTGGGGCAATGCCAAGACTGTCACCAGGAGGGTCTTAAAGCCACATCTTGATGACATGATTTGGTCTAAGGTACACGAAAGCAGTGTAACCCATAAATTCACTCTTATATGAAATACCAATTTCCCTTGCTTTCCTTAGCACAGGTCAATTTGTTTGTGTCTCCTGCAAACTTGGATAACAGATATTCTTGGAGGAGGCAAAGCAATCACTAAGGACAGTCAAGTTCTAAGACGCTTCTGATTTACATCCTTGTCCATTGCTCCCACCTCAGTCCACCAAACCCATTTGCAGTTGATTCTGCCAGTGAGCCTCATCTTGAGACTCCTTTAAATCCCCAACACTCTCAGAATATAGGACATTAAAAAGAAGTCTCATGTGCAGTGCAAACAGGATGATGAAAAATTAAATAATGCCCTCTCAAAAACATGTTTGCAAATCAATGGAAACTAGTATGTGGAATATTGAAATTAAAATGAGGAAAAGGTGATAGTGATCACAACTAAAAGGTGCCTAAGTTCCTCTCCCCATAGGAAATATTCCAAAGCCAATCCAACTCATGGGGAAAACTGCTGGCGCTCATTCTCACGAGCTGTTCTCCATAATTCTGCTCCCTGCTATCCTGTGCTCATTTTGTGGCTCTGTCTCCGTTTATGTCACACAGCAATAGCAGCAGTTGGTACCTTAAATGTGTGTGAATTACATAAAAGGCGATCCTGATTAGAGCTGAAGGTTTTAATTAAATGAACAATTAGCCTTGAGCATGGATGTTTATACAAAAGGAAAATCAGCTAATTAATTTGGATAATGACTTGCTCCTGTGAACATGAGCCTGCCCCAGGCTTAGTATGGTAAGCGGGGAGGGTCATGGGAGGGTTTGTACCCTGTGGTTAACAACTGGGGAAATTAACAGCTGGGGTCAGGCTAGGGTCCCTACCAGGAGAAAGTCACATGTCATTGTTAAGTGGCCTGGGACACCCTGGCTTCCCCCAGCCTTTCCTGACAGCTGTCTAGATCTCCTTTGAAGGCTTCAGGACCTCTCCCTGCAGGTACATCTGATGCTGAAGCTGTGTGGACTTAGTCACCAAGAGAAAAACAGCATTGAGAGGCAAGGTGATTGTGGTGGTGTTAATTGTCAACCAGACAGAATCTAGAATGAGCTGAGCCATGGACCCCTGGACATGACTGTGGAGATCATCATGATTGGGTTAACTGGGGTGAGAGGACTTGCCCACTGTAAGTGGGGCTATTCCCTGGCTGGGCTCTCCCACTGTACGGATGGAAAAGTGATCTGAGAACACCAACATATTCTCTTTCTCCTTCCAGACCATGGACACAATGTAACCAACTGTTCCCAGCTCCAGCCTTTTGGCATTTCACTACCACAGACTGTATCCTTGAGCTGTGAGCTTAAACAAGCCCCCTTTCCCTTAAATTACCTTTGTCAGGGTTATTTTACCACAGCAGTGGGAAAAGATACTAAGTCACCATTCAATCTCTCAGCCAAGACTTAACTCAGGAATGTGACAATGTTGCCTTGGTTTGATTTTGTTAGTTCCTTACAGGAAGTAAGCATGTGCCTTTGCAATGGTTCTAGATTAATTGCTGCTAAATCATTTAAAATTTTTAACTGAGAAAGGGAGTTTTGTTGGTTTTTATGCTTTTCTGTTGATGTTGCTGGTCTTGTTTTGCTTGCTTGGAAGTGAAAGCACAAGAGTTACTTATATTAACCTGTGTTTTCCTACCCCACTCACACAAAACTGGGAATCATTGTCCTACTTCCTTGGAAACAGTGGTAGCCAGTGTTCAAGGCTGCCTACCTTGCAGAAAGTTGTCAAAAAACCACTGGATGCTTGAATCAAAACATTAAAAACATAGAGCTTGGACTGGAGAGGTGGCTCAGTAGTTAACATTTTGCACTGCTCTTAGGACATGAACTCAGTTGGCAGCACCCACATCAGGTGGCTCACACTACCTATGACTACAGTTCCAAAGAACATCCAACACCTCTGGCCTCTGCAGGACACATGCACACATGTGCACACACATAATTAAAAATAAAATCTTTCCATTTTACTGTATGAGCATGGTAGGACCTGCCCAGAAGCTCCCAGTGTTCATTCTCTGTCCCTTTCTCGGCTATTCCAAGTTAACTGAAAGCTAACTGTTGTTGGCTGTATTTTACTCTTTTGGCTTTTGGGGGTGGGTGTGCCACCCAGCTCCAAAATAAAACACACACAGAAGTGTTTTATTTCTTATTTCTAATGCCCAACCTCAGCTTGTCTTATTTCTAGCCAGCTTTTCTTAACTTAAATTATCCCAAGTATTTTTTGCCTCTGGGCTTTTTTCACTTCTTACTTCTGAATATCTTACCTTCACTCTTACTCTATGGCTGGCTGGGTAGCTGGGTGGGTGGCCCCTGATGTCCTCTTCTACTTACAGAAGACAAATCCCATGTGATTTGCATCCTTCCTCTTCAAAAGACCAGGGAGTCACAGACAGTTGTGAGCCAACCAGTATGGGTATTAGGAGCCCAACTCGGGCTGGGCCTTCTGATTCTCTTGTCTTTGGGATTATGAGACTAGCCTTCAATGGCTGAACCATCTCTCCAACTCTCTCCATTCTCAAATTAATGGGAAGAGATAGATGGCTTGTCCTAAAGCTTGCAGCTGTGAGATTCTAACTAGATTCCAAGTGCAAGGAAGGAACAGTTCTTCTGTGTGGGCAGATCTGAAAAGACATAACCAAGATGCCAAGAGCAGAGGGGTCTACACCTTGATGAATGTGAAGATGGTTGCTGAGGAGTCAAGGATGTCTGACCAAAAGCTTCCTGAAAATGCCAGAAAGCAAGAAATGCCAGGAACAGAAGAGAAGAGTTACCACACACATCGGAACTGATAGGAATGGGAGGGCTGGGGATGCAGACATGATTCAGTGGAAGTGTTGAGGGAAAGCATGTGAAAACTTGAGAGAAATGAGCAGACAGAGCTCTAGACTGAAAGACAGATGGCCAAGCAGGTACTGTCTGCTCTTGTAGAATGTCAGTGTAGGCTGTTCAGGGGTCAACTAGAGCTGTGAAGTCCCCACTAAAACCAAATGTGGGGCATGAGTTATTCCACTGAATAATACCAGGTTTGGATTTCATGGTGAACATCTCGACACAGATGCTTCTGTTTCCATGTGCCCTGAACACAGCCTGATTGTGGCCTGTGACTTAAAGGTTAACAGAGAAGAGATAGAAATTCATATGTCTCTTTTTAAAAAAACAGCTAACTGGTGTTGCTGGTCATATGACATCCTAAGTTTCCTGGCATTGCCCTCTCCCTAGATGCTGAAGCATGGTGGGAAAGTAAGCAGCTTTGTTTGCCCTACAGCCCACTTGGAAAAAGAACTAGTTCCAAGAGCTAGCAAAGGAATCTCCACCCTCAGAAAGTGGAAGTGAGACTGTCTGGGGGAAGAAAGAGGTTATACAGAGGGGGTAAGGAGAAGGGGAAGCATGGGGAGATGAATGCTGTTAAGAACATGGTGTCCTGGGTGATGTGTTCTGCTGACATCACTGTGGACTCCAGTAAGGGAGGAAAGGGGTCAACAAACATCTCTGACAGCTCCTGGCTCAATGTTGGGCTAGAGGGAGGTACATCTTCACTGGGGAAAGCACTGTGGGCAAAGAAAACTCCAATATCAGATGTCCTACTTACAGAGACATTGGGGGCTGGAGATGGGGGTCAAAACATCATGGATGAAAATCACAGAGGATTCCTGCATTTGCTGGCCAGCCAGTGTAGCCAGACAAGGGGTGGGGGCGGGGGAGAGAGAGAGTTCCATGCCAGTGGGTCTCAAGAAAACAAGGTGAGTTGCCCTGAGAAACAATACTGGAGGTTAACCTCTGGGTTTCACACACTCCCACGTGAATATACAAACACACTACATGCATGAGCATAGATCCTACACACACACACACACACACACACACACACACACACACACACACGAGACCCACAGAACTGCCTGTCAATGTCCGTCCTTTGTCCATGTAGGCCAGACAAACCAAGACCATTGATTCCTGGCTCCAGGTCAGCCCTGTCCCGAGAGCTCAGCTCTGACATCCATCCAACCTCTCAGGGTATCTTTATTCCCTATGTGTCAATGTTGATACAACATCTTCCAAACTTCCCCCAAATAATATCACACAGAGCAGTTACACAGGGACCACCTAAATGGCTTCAATTTCAATGTTACAAAAATACTTTATTTTCAAATTCCATGAATATGATTCAGCCTATTGGTGAATCACGAGCTATTACAAGGAAGATAAGCATGTATGTCCTTTCCACAGAACATTCCCTGATAACTAAAGTCCAATAAGCTTCCCAGGAATCAGGACCTAGGCTTTGGGGTTATTGCTGTATATGGAAGAACACAGTGCAGAGTGTCCCCATGCAGGAATGGCCTGGTGTTTTTGGAACATTACTTTGGGAGTAAAAATGTCAACACTAATATACCATAGTGACCATGGGACATAACATCTCCTAAAGTCTCCCTGACAACGCTCACAGTGCCAGCTACTGGGAAACACTGTAGACCCCACAGCATAGAGTGCAAGACAGCTTGAGTTAGTAACAAAATGAAGACACACATTGTTTAGTTCTGACAAGCAGCAAGGGAATCTGAGAATGAAGACTCGGGAAAAGAGGTGCTATGGGAAGAGAGAGTGGGTGGGCAGATGGCTACCTGTGGGCAAGAGGAAGAGTGTAGAACGTGGGGACTGAGGAAGGAGAGGGAATGGGGGAGTGTAGGAAGCTAGCTGGTGAGCTGTGGCCACTGTGCTAGTCTCTTTATTGGGGGACTTGGGTGTGAGATTAGGGACCTAACACCCATAGACCACAGCCACACCTGTAGACCCGGTCAGTCTTGAAGAACACCCTGCCTGGAAACCCAGGAACATCAAGAACACTCCCTAGGATCAGTGTGCTAGGGTTTTACAAGAAAGCCCCCACCACATCTCCACATCTTAGGTCTCCTTCAGTGAAGCTGAAACCAAACTGATTTGCATCCTCTGCTCTCCCAGGTACAACATCTCAGTTCAGAGCCTCTGCAGAAGGCTTTGCCTCATACCTTCACATTCTTCCAGGAGAGCTTCAAATCCCACGCAGAACAAAACTGACTGCTCCTAAATGGCTACAGAATGTGCAGGCCATTTGGTTCCCACACACAAAGCCCTCTCGGCCTCTGTGCCATTGGCTTTTTACTATTTGACATTAAAAAATATATAGTGTTTCTCCATGTGTCTCATCCCTGAAACTCATGACAGAGTGGCTTCACGTACAAATAGAACCATTGAGGGATCATGTTGTTCCCTCCAGCCTCCATAAAAGCTCAGGAGCATGTCATAACCACCAAGTATTCTCTTCTGTCTCAATAATTCATTACCATGTTAATAGACCAACATTCTCTGAAAATGTGCAATAAATTGCAGACATAGTTCAAGTTTCTCTAGCAAATTCCCTCAGTCTGGAAGAAAAATCAAGGCAAATTTCCTTGTCTTTCTGACCAGGGCCCAGTGAAGCTGGGCTTCCTCCCTTTCCACTCATTTTTCAACTGAGACCATTTTTCTACGAGAAACTTCTATGTGTTTTAACATTGCATCACTTTATTTTCAGTGTGGCTGAGTCCTCTCTGGACCCAAATGCTGGGAAGGCATTCTGCAGAGGCAAGGTTGCCATTTTCAGGAGTGTGCCATCTGATCATTTGAAAAGCCCCATAAAGCAAGACACGGTGGCTGATATCTCTAGTCCAAACACCCAAGAGGCTGAGACAGGAGAATAGCAGCAAATTTGAGTCCAGTTTGAGCTATACAGTGAGTTCCAGGCCAGCCTTGGCCACTGCCTGCAACCTTGTCTCAAATAGCCAAAGAATTGTGAGGAAGTCCTCCCCGAAAGTCCCCATCACAAAGGAAGCTTTCTCTGTATCCATGGCAACTTAAGATGAAACAGAGAACTTGGGCCTGGAGTAATTTGAATCAGGAATGTCCCCAGTAAAGAACTGGATATGTGTGACCTCAATCCTTTCCATTAGCTTTGTATGGTGGTCAAATTACTGTGTAAGCTTGACTGGACTACAGTATCCAGATATTTGGGTCACAAATTTACATATACAGTCTCTGAAAAAGAGATTACTCTTCATAGTTGGATGTGCTTCACACAACTGCCTGCTGGTGGCCTTTGAATTTAAGCTAAGATCTTGAGTTCTTCCCTGGGTCTCAAGCTTGCTAGCCCATCTAGTAGTTTACAGGTTCATTGTCCTTTAATATACTGCAAACCAGTTAGTTCTCTTGAAATAAATACAGTGACAGAGATGTTCCACATCTCATTGGTATTGTCACTGTAGACAACCCCATCTAATCTGCCTGAACATCTACACCTCAGGTTGCAGCTTCTGTTGCCTCCTGGGACAGCAGAGCATTCCCTGTCAGCAACAGGCATGCACCCCAGCCTTGTGAGGAGACAGAAACCAGAGGGTACCCACTGTTGAGGGCTGTGATTAATTAGTGAGATTTTCACTCAGGTCCCATGAGACTGTGAGCAGATCAAGCTCCATCCTATCTGGGGCCCATCTTCCATCTTGTACAATCAATGTTGAATACTCTGGCTTGTCAGTCACTTCCTGGGAAGGTGACCCATTGCCTTCTCTATGACAGCCATCCCTACCCCTTGAAATGACACAAGGAGATTCAGAGACCCTGAAAATCAAGCCCATAGCTAGATACACAGGGGATGTTGTTCACAGCTGGTCCTATAGAGAGAGGCTCCCAATAGCTCTGCCACAGACTCCTACATGTGTGGTGGCTTGAATGAGAAATGCCCCCTGACACACCACACACACACACACACACACACACACACACACACACACACACACACACACAGAGGCTCAGATTTTGGACACTTGGTAAGAGGTGAGGCTGACTTCCAGTTTGCTCTCTGTCCTTGGTGATGGGGACAGGGTGGGCTGGTGGGTGGGGAGGGATGGGAGAAAGTGAGCCGAGCCCCAGCATTCATGCCTTTCTGTTTCCTGACTAGAGATGAGATGTGACAACTTCCTCACTTCTCTCTGCCATGGCTCCTTGCCTGTGAAGAACCATACCTTCAAACCATGAGCAAAACAAGCCCTTCTCTTCTTAGGTGGCATCTGCCCAGCATTTTACCATAGCAGTGAAGAAAGGACAAGAGCCAGGGTATCATTTTACAATGTCCTTTTTGGATAAGGAAAAAAAATCTCTTTTTTGTCTTTATTTTACTTTATTTTATTTTAATAATGAAGACTAAGAAACAAGAGCAGAATGAGACGTCCCCAAAGACGGTATTTGGCAGTGAATGTGCCATCTGCTGCTGCTGAGGACAGTGCAACTGCACACTCCAGTATGCGCAGGACTGGGAGGAAATAGTTGGAAAGTTCCAGAAAAGTCATTCCCGGGGCCATGTTGCACTGTAACATTTTGTTCTCTCAAGCATACTGCTCCAAGGCATATTCATATTCCAGGGCTCATTGCTCACGGAATTTCAGATGGCTTTACCGTTTCTATTCACGCCCCAAACACAGGTAATATTTTGAATTTTTAAGATGTATTTCATTCCTGAGAGGCGGCATGTATTGGGAGCCTTTGTATACTCAGTTAATGACCCATAAGAAAATCCCATTATCAACCAGGTTTGCCCAGATTCGGCCTTCTAAACAACTGATAGCATCTTTATTTCTAGAAAGGTGGTACTGGCTGAGACAGTTAACCCATGACCCTACAGAGCTAGCCAGTCCCAGGCCTCAGGTAGGGAAGGGATGTTTTAGAAGCTTTGAGGCCTTATCTGTAGATATCATCTGGTTGGGACTAGCTGCACAGCCTCGCGGGAGCTCTGTTTTCACCCTGTCCGGGAGTGATACACATCAAATAGCCAGTTGTCAGGGGACTTCATTGTCCAGCTATTGTTTTATCCATGCTTTATTTTATTTTTATATGTCATCCTATGGCCTTGGGGGCTTCTGGAATTGGAGTGCTACTCTGATGTGATGGGACCTGAGACAAATGAGAAACTTGGCTACCTCTTAATATGAAGCCCCAGCCATCAGTCAGTCATTACCTGCCACTCAAATCCAGCCCTAAGATAAGAATTTATCTAAGGGTCATGGGAACTTAGCACCGACACCAGCAAAAGGTTTTAGTCTCTTGCCCCTTTGACCACCCTGGTTGACTTGGTCCTTAACCATAGGCCTGTCTGGTAACAGAGAAAAGAAATGACAAAATTAAAGCCAGAAGGTTGGTAGGCATGCAGAAGGACATTGGACGCGTTGTTTATTTATTAGCTAACATCAAGGCCGGATTGTAGTGTCTGCTCATGAGTTGATAGAGGAAAGATGACCCATGCTTTTTCCACATTAATTCTTGCTGCCACACCAGCAAGTGAACTTAGGACGTTTTAAAGACAAGTCATCAGATGAGAAGACACACGTGCTCTGATGGACACTGTCCAGTCTTTGAACATGATTCATCCTGGAGGTCTCATCTCATGCCTCGGTGGGGTGAACTGCACTTCTGTGGGAAACAGAAATACTGCACAGATGTTCCAGGCATCAGCATCATGGGATCTATAACAGCATTTCCAGTTCCAGTTTTTGGATTAGTTAGTGGGACTGCCCAGTGATGGTGACTGTGTCTTGCCATGTGTAAAACAAGAGAGTGGAGTTAGTTGTACTTAAGAGAGCCAGTTCTGTCCATCTCCACCTGCCTGCAAGAGGTGGCTCTCCACACCCACTGCAGGAATTACAGACTCAGTAGGCGTGAGCCATCCACATGACCAGACAGAGAGCTCAGAGGAACGCTAAGCAACAGTAAAGCAGAGTGATGGCTGATGTTCCTGGAGCTGTGAGGTTTTGCTTTGAGAGAACACACTCCCTTATTTCCGTTTTTTCCTAACTTCTTTGTTGTTGTCCCTTAACTGTGTTGTAGCTACCTTTATTTATCACTTTGAGCCATCAACAGAACAGTCATGAATTCATTCTGCCCAAGTGCTATGATATACTTGAGCCTGAAAATTAAGTAAATATAGCTAAAACTCTTTTACTATTGGGGTTAAAATTGGGGAGATTATCTTCATAGGACATGTGAATATGTTCACTGGATTTTAAAATGTAACCCTGATATTCTCACAAAGCAATGATGGGAAGAAACCAGTTTACTATGGTGCAATCATGCCTTAAGCCAATGTCCAGGATAAAGGGGTCCTGAGGGGAAGTGTGAGTCTCTGACAGAGGTGGCTTTTCTATATCTTCCTCCATAAGTAGAGACAACACACTCAAGCAGAGGGAAACACCATGACCTGTGTGTTACCCTGCCCCATGCTAGCAATAAAAAGGCAGTCCCAGGGAATGTCACCCACAGAGACTCAAAACACAACAAAATATTACCAGAGAAAGAAACGGTCACTATGTATAGCTTAGGTAGTAAATAAAATCACCCTCAATGGCTAGCAGCCAATGGGTTCAAGTGTATTGTCCCTAGAAATGGGTTCATATCCTGTGACTTCTCCTAGGGATGATGACAAACCAAAGAGTAATGCCTAGTCTGGTAATCCATCAGTTTACCAGGGTAACACATAGGACTGTGGGTGACTCCAAGGCAGCTGCTCCACTAAAGTGGCCATCTTGGTATGGATGATGACTGGAGAGAAATACACCCCTGAAGCTCCCATCCAGTGCAGAGTTTTCATCCCCAGTGACTGCTGGCTGCTTATGTAACCTCTAGACGGGGGCCTCTTACAAGAAAACTCCTGAAAGGTCACACTGGAATTCTAAACAAAGCCTCCACCAGAACCTGACAGCGCATTTAGCAGACCTTGACAAGCACTGTCCAGGGTGGTGGTAAACCATCTTCTAAAACCAGCCCATCCCCAAGTCTCTGGTCTCTGGTCTCTGTTAGGAAGAAGAGGAAAGAAGAGGGGATGGGGACTATGAACACATGGCAATTATCAAATGATAACAATACAAAGAAACAAACTTTACCCGTGGTTACAGAGTTTAGGCCAGGGTACAGTAGCCCATCATGATGTCCCTGCCCAAGTGTTTGGGCATTCCCTGTGACCATTGTCAGAGCCTGTCTCATTCTTGGGGTTGCTGCTGCTGAACTCCAGTGACTAGAGCCCATGACAGCCCCTCCCTTGATTTCTTACTTTGGGTGAACATGAACACATCTCAGTGGAACTCCTGCTATATCTGAGCCCTTAACAATGGCCCTGGGACACGGGGTTAGGAGATTCAGCTAACTCAGTTTCTAGTGTAAAACACCCAATAGAGAGAATTTTTAAAGGAAAACCCCATCTCATTCTGACTTTTCCTCTCCTGGTCAGAACTGGTGTTCCATTGTCCCAGCATCATCTGTGGGTCTTTGCCTTCAGTAGTGTACTATAGCCTAGAATACTTGCTTTCCCTTTCTATCATTCCTCTCCTCACTATGTCCAGTGGAGAGAATGGAACATTGATGTAGGGATGGTGGAATGGAAGATGGCGGCCATGGACATGTGAACAGTGACGGAGGGAAAGTACATATCATTATTCCTAGTACAGTGGGACCAAACTCTTTCTTCTCTGTGCATTCGTAGAGGACACCAAGAAGTACAAGGTTTTGTGAACCTGAATCTGTGTCCTCTCCATCAGGACTAGAATCTCATGGTCCTTCGCCATGACGATACATTGTCCTTTGCCATTTGGCTCCAGACTCCCACTGAGAGTTACAGAGAGGAATAACAGGTGTTCCAACCACCCTTGCTGTAACTCCACAATTGACTCATGGGGTAAATCCAGAAGAATTGATTGAATAATTCAAAGGCAGCCCCACTCCTGCCCAAGGTCACTGATCTTGCATTTCTCAGAACAAACGATAAGAGTCCAAAATCCAACCAGCAGAGATCAGCTTAGCCTGGGCCCAACAATATTGACTTGAAATGGGGCCTGGCCTTAAAATCTGTTCTAACAACAGCAATGAGATTACCAGATAACAAATGAACAAATGGTATTTGGCTTCTTATAATAAGGTAATATATGTAAAAATACTATTCCCATGACCTATTTTAGCAAATAGCTTATATATATACTTATTTTATGGTGAATTTTCCTTTCCCATTTTTAACTTACCCTTTGATTATTTCATCCATGTGTATAAGGTAGTTTGAACATACCCCAGCCCCTCGTTTACATCCCCCTTTCACTCCCATGAAATACCTTCTTCCCAGAAGGCTCCCCCCTTGCTTCAACATAATTTTTTTTTCTTTTCCCAACTTTCTATGGCCCATGAGTTTAATAAGGTCATAAGTAATTGATTGAATGAGCATGGATACACTGTTAATTACTGCACATGGCTGTGCCTATGAGGAACATGATTCCTCTCCCAATGGTAGCCACTAACCACCAAGTCCTCAAGAAGGGGTGGGACTTCCAGAGATCCTTCCTCAGCCATGTCCCCAGTCATGACCCCAGTCATGACCCCAGTCATGACCCCATCAATGACCCCTGTCATGACCCCAGCCATATCCCCAGCCATGTCCCCAGTCATGTCCCCAGCCATGTCCCCTCAATCCATGACCTCAGCCATGACTCCAGGCATGTCCCAGCCATGTCCCAGCCATGTCCCCAGTCATGACCCCAGCCATGACCCCAGCCATGTCCCCAGTCATGACCCCATCAATGACCCCAGCCATGAGACCCCAGCCATGTCCAAGCCATGTCCCCAGTCATGACAGAATGTTCATGGGCCCAGTCTTATGCAGGCTTTATGCAAGTGACCACAGTTTTCATGTGTGCAACATCTATGGTGCATCTAGAATACAGCATTCCACAACCCTGCTCTCTACCCTGAAGTTCTTTCCATTTCCTCTTCTGTGGCATCCCCTGAGCCTTACAGCAGGTTCTATAGATGTCCCACAGAAGACTGGCTGCTCTCAATTTGTGGTGGCACTCAGTGCATGGTGACATTCAGTGCATGATTACCATGTTGCTGGCAGTCAGTGCATGGTGGTATTCAGTGCATGGTGACAGTTCAGGGTAACAGTGAATGGTGACAGTGAATGACAGTGAATGGTGACACTCAGTGCATGGTGACAGTGCATAGTGACAATGAATGGTAGCACTCAGTGCATGGTGACACCCAGTGCATGGTGGAACTCTGTGTATGGTGACACTATTGCCAAAGACCCACACACTTAGTTTCAGGACAAAAAGAAAGCAAGCTGACTAAGCTGCAAACTTCCCTACTGCTAGTTTACAGGGTACCAAAAGGTGCTATGCCTGGAGGGTTAAAAGTTATCAGCAATCTCACCTAGCTGGGTACCTTACATGCCACAATACTGACCTGTCAGGTGAGGTACAATAGTGGCACAGTTGTTAGGGGGGTAAACAACCATTCTGATTAGATTTGAGGCTTAATCCATAAGAGAGAATTGTATGCCTTCACTGCAGAGATGAGAAACAGAATGACAGAGGCCCAGTGAGAAAGGGAACTGGCCAGCAAGATGACAGTGAGTGAAGGCACTTGCCACTAGGTCTGATGGTCTGGGTTTGATCCTTGAGACCCACATGGTGTAAGGAAAGAATCATTCCCCTAGGTTGTTTCCTAATGTCCACACAGGTGCCATGCACACTCCCATGTACTAATAAACACACACAAAAATAAACAAATGCAATAAAAGCTATTCTTAGGGCTGGAGAGATGGCTCAGTGCCCAAGAGGGCTAGCAGTTCTCCCATAGAACCTGGGTTTGATTTCCAGCACCCACATGGTGGTGCACAGTCATCTGGAACTCTAGTCCCAGGCTATCCTACACTTCCTTCTGGTTTCCATGGGTCCTACACAAATGTAGTACACAGACATATATGCAGGCAAAATATTCATGCACATAAATATAAACAATTACTTTAACATGTTTTTAATGGTAGATGTCTTCCAGTAGAACACACAGTTTACATGTGTTTTCCTGCAAACATCTCCCCGCCCCTTTACTTTGCATGCTAGTTCCTGAAACAGGAGGCTCCCACTGAGACATGTAGGCAGAGAACCAGGTTCCACAGTGTGCCTTTATTGTGAAGATACCCTGTCAGGTCAGAAAGTAGGGGGAGCTACATTGTGTTGTGAAGCATGTAAGTGTGTGTGAACACCTGTGACAGACAGTTTGCTGTGACATAATTCAACTTGATCTCAGAGATGTACATGACTCCAAACAGGTGAGTTCTAGATGTTCATGTGTGATCAGAAGCCCTTGTGAGGAATAACATCACCTGTATAGACACGTGTGCACGCCATACCATGCTGTGTACAGCCAGGAAGGGCTCAGTCACTTTAGGAAAGATGAGTTACCTCCAAGAAAGGCAGCTACTTATGTGGTTTCAATCATGGTGGCAGAGGATAAAAGGCTTTCCTTGCTCTGGAGGGAAGCATGACGGTGAAATCAACGCAGACTCTGTGGGGTTTTTGGATAATGGGAAGCAGGTGATGAAATACGAACAAAACCCTAAATGACAAGCAGGCCAGAACAGGCTAGCCTACATCGGTCCACCTGTTGTGGATATCTGCAGTTTTCTCCAACAGATGAACCCTGTACTTCTTCAATGTAGTTAGCTGCTCAAATCCAAGAACCTTGCTATTACTCTGGTTCAACAACACAGCATGACCCATTTCTTTGAGTCTCCAAAAAGAAAACTTTGACAAACCTACTATCTTAGTTAGGGTTTCTATTGCTATGAAGAGACACCACCATGACCATAGTAACTCTTGTAAAGGAAAACATTTAATAGGGAGGCTTACATTTTCAGAGATTAATTCATTACCATCATGATGGGGCATGGCAGCATGCAGGCAGAACATGGTCTGGGGCCTCCTTGGGCATGTGCATAAGTGTGCTCTTATGCACATACCCAAGGAGGCCACAGAACAACCTTAGGTATTGTTCCTCAAGAATAAAGAGCTTGTGTTTTCAGTCAGTATCTCTCATTGCCCTGGAGCTTGCCTACAAGAGCCCCAGGGATCCTCCTGTCTCTCCCTCCTGGCACTGGTATTCGATGTGTGTACCATGCTCGGCACTTTGGTGTGAGCTCTGAGAAATCAGATTCAAGAACTTCAAGCTCGCAAGGCAAATGGCTTGCACACCTGGAAAGTTCCTCACTCACTTTGTATTTATAACAGTATCATCTAGGGCACCAGAAAATGTTGGGTGAGACTTTTGTTGGAAACCTGACACCCTACATAGGGTGTGCTGGAAAACCATAACCCATTCAGAAAGGTGTTTACAATACATGTAGAAGGCTGGCAAGGGATCACCATAACCCATTCATTATTTTCCTGGGAATCTACTCTAAAGATAGAGCCCCAAATTCATGGGAAATGGCATTATGAGTTCCCTTATAGCATGACTTACAAAAAGCAGTTCAAAACAACCTATCCACTCAACACCAAGCAAATGGTTATTCCATAGAGTTCAATCTAGGATGATAATCAATATATTTCATACCTATGCATAAATGGAATTCTGTCCCACCTGGTCCCACAGCAGATTTGCCCCAAATAAACACACTGACATTTATATAAATCATAAACTGTTTTGGCTGATGGCTCAGGCTTCTTATTGGCTAGCTCTTTCTTAATATTTAACCCATAGCTATTTCTATATAGCCTTATCTTACCAGAGAACACCTGGTGCATCCTATCTTCCCAGTAGCTGCATGGCGTCTCCTCTCAGCTTCTCTCTGCCTCTCTCCCCAGAATTCCCTCCTCTGGTAGCCCCGCCGATACTATCTGCCTGGCTACTGACCAACCAGTGTTAATTCATCAATCAATAAGAGAAACATATATACAGAAGGATATTTCCCCATCACCCATATTTCATAAAACACAAATTTGGCATCAGAAGTGACATCCCACCAATCAACCTGAACCCCACAGGGATGGATGGGTACTTCGGTAATACCAAACTTACACAGCCATACTTAAGGATACCTGATAAATCCACGGAAATGCTGTTACTCATGGCACATAAACCTATTTGAATAAAGCAAAGAAAGCTGGTGTATATACTAAATGTTAGGCGCAGCTGTTTCTGCGCCCTGGGGTTGGGGTATGTTTTCTTTCTTTGTATTTTTCTTTTCTAACATTCTATAAACAGCACTTGCTTGTAATCTGGAAGAAATGAAGTGTATTCCCCAGCACAGCCCCAAGAGTTTAGATCCCCACATGTGTCTATCTCAGGACCTCCATGGGGCACCATCTTTCAGCCCAAAAAGAGTGTGTATGAATCGATTTTTATGGTTTTGGAGAGAGCATCTGGAAAAGGTTCTCCACAGTTAAAACGGTCAGGATGTTGTTTCCTTTCTGCATTTGATGTTTCCCCATTGCTCTGTCAGCTTTCAGAGGTTTGGAAATTATATTTAAGGATAAATAAAACTTTTTCATCAGAAGTTTCTCAAAACAAATGTACATCCAAATATAGTTTTGTGAAATCCAGGGGCCAAGCCTTGACTCTACTTGTTCACTTTGTGTGGTTGGTAACATCTTTTGAAGCTATACTACGTAGAGAACACCTGTACAGCCAGGTACCAGCACTATTCCCATCACACTCAGATTTCCCCAGCTGGGGTGGCTGCCTTTTACTGGCAGGGAAGATGCCTGGCAGAAGCACATTACGTGAAAGGGGGTTTAATTTGGCCCAAAGTATCATGGAGAGGGCAACATGGCAGCTAGGACTCCATCTCCATCCGTGGAGGTAAGAGATCGCTTTGTGGACTGTTAAAGACTTAGTGGGTCAGGAGGGAGAGACCTTGGGCGTGGGCCAGCTCACTACAATTCACTAGCCCTGCCCTCATGGCCCTGGGTTGGCCAGTGAAGTCAATCAGTCCCATGTTCTCAAACCCCCACATTCTCCCAAAGCAGTGGCCCCAGCTGTTTCCAGGGTGACATTTCACATTCAAACCATGACATCAGCAGCACTCACATGTCTGTGGACATTTAGCTCAAGGTGGCTTTACCATACATATGGTCATTTGCACATCCATAGTCATGATCAAGATCCAGAACAATTCCGTCACACCAGCATCCCTTGGCCAATTTGCTTTTATCCTCAAATTGCAAGCAACTCCACACCCCACCCGCCATGCCCAAGTAGCCAGCCTCTGTACGTCTCCCTAGAGTTGGTTCAGGTTTGCCTTGTTTGTAGTCAGAGCTTGTCAAAAGAATGAGACCCTGGCCTCTAGCAACCTCAAACTCTCAAATTACAGTCAAGGGAAATCGGGAGAGGAAGTGGGATTTTTCCCCCTCCAGGTCTGTGAGTCTCACTGTGGGAGAGGGACTGATTAGAGCATTCTTCTACACATGAGCTGGAAGAAAATAGCATTTTGGCTCAAGACAGGCTCCCCATCAGAAAAACTGAAGGACTTTTCCATGGCATTTGCAAAGCCTAGTTTTACAAATTATCTAAATGGATGAGTCACGACTGCTGAGCCCTGACTCAGTTCCTTCGAGTATCAAACTGATCACAGATCATCCTTAGCATCCCCTGACATGAAAACAGTATTTTCTAGAAAGAAAAAGAAAATGACTCTTCGAGCATTCCCTATGTGTCTACATATGGGTGTAGACTGGGTGTGTAATGCATGTGGGTTTGCTTACCAGCAGGGGCTCAATGATGTAACCCAACCACCACAACCCCACAGCTCCCAAGAGTTGACAGGCAGACAGGCAGCCTCCTGGACTGAAAGGTGGAACCATATAGAAGACTTTCCTCAGAAGCCAGTCATCAAGGGGCTGGGGCAAACATGGCTAACCCTGGGGGCTTAGGCCATGGATGGTGACATTGGTTCTCCAGCGATAATTATTTTGTTATTTGTAGAGTTTCAGACTCCTCTACAAATCTCGATGCCATTGTATACCCAAGAGATGTGAGCTATTTAATGGACCACTGTTGGCCAAAGGACCAATGTGAGATGGGCCACTCTAGAAATAGGTGTGCTTACAAAAGGTGTTTGATATATCTGCTCTTCTACCTGTGACACTATCCATATCCTCACCTCCTGCTTTTTTGTTTTTTTCAGATAGGGTCTTCTGTTGCCTTGAACTCCTGATCCCTCTGCTTCTGCATCCCGGGTGCTAAGAATGCTAAGACATGTGACACCATGCCCAGCCCCTGCCATTAAGATTTTAGAAAGATTTATGTTTCTTTCAGTTCTTCTTACAAAAGACACCAGGATTCAGAGCCTCCTGCTTTGTTTGTGGCCACAGCAATGACCCCTGTCAGCTGTGCCTTCCATTTTTATTCCCTTTAGGAAATCAACATGAGAGGAGTGAGTCAAAGGGGTCGCCAACTGTGTTCCAGAGAAAGGACTGAGGAGAGAATCAAGGGGAAAAAGAACCTGCTGGGCCTGCGTGTTGGAATTTAACGGTCCATCACCTTCCCCTTCCTGATGCCTCCATGTAGCTCAGCTATGGTTACTTTTGACCTTGTTCTACAAGAGCTCTTCTCCTGGACTACAGACCCACAGGCTATGGGCCTCTGGGACAGGAAATTGGTCTTCAACAATCTTATGGCTGTGGCTTCATGGGTTTGATTAGGGTGTTATTGTAAATCTAAGAAGTCCTGATGAATGTAAGAGGAGGTCCTGAAGGACTGAAATCAGCCTTTCATCTGATGGAGGTGTTGACAGACCTCCTCCTGAGGTTTCCAGGCCAGCCTGTCTAGGAGTGCATGGCCCAGCACTACCATAGTTTAAATGTGAAATGCCTTCTATGGGTATGTGTGTTTAAACATTTGGTTGGGAAAGGTTGGTGAACCTTCTGAAAGAACTGGGTCATAAGGTGTCTTAGGGTTTATATCACCATGAAGAGACACTATGACCAGGCTTCTCATAAAGTAAAACATTTAATTGAGGTGGTAACTTAACAGTTTCAGAGGTTTACTCCATTATCATCGTGACAGGGAGCATTCCGCATGCAGGCAGGCATGGTGCTGGCTACATCTTAATCAGAAGGCAATAGGAACTGGACTGTGACACTGTGCAGTATCTTGAGCATGGGAATGCTGTGGAATATTATTTTAAGATGTGTTATACTTGTTTATGCTGTGGAACATTTGTTTTAATGATGCAAAGATGTGCTGCATTCTTTTATGTTGCAATTGTTTACCTCTGTGAAGCTGTGTTGCTTTACCTGTCTAAAATTCCTGATTGTCTAGTAAAGAGCTGAATGGCCAATAGTGAGGCAGGAGCAAGGATGGGGGGGCAGCAGGCAGAGAGAATAAGTAGAAGTAGAAGCAAGAGAGAACAAGGAAAAGAGGACATAAAGGGCCATTCACCCAGTCAAACAGACAGCCATGGATTAAGAGCGAAAGTAAGATTTACAGAATAGAGGAAGGCTAAATCCCAGAGGCAAAAGACAGATGGGATAATTTAAGAAAAGCTGGCTAGAAATAAGCCAAACTAAGGCCAGGCATTTATAAGAAAGAATAACCCTCCGTGTATGATTTATTTGGGAGCTTGGTGGCAGACCCCCAAAGAGTAAAAAGCCAAAAGAGTGTAAAAACAAAAATCAACAAAAAACACATAGGAGACCTCAAAGCCCATCCCCACGGTGAAACATTTCCTCCAAGGCCACCCCTACTCCAACAAGGACATACCTCCTAATAGTGCCACTCCCTATGAGCTTAAGGGGGCCAAATTACATTCAAACTACCACGTGGGATGGGTCTGGCCTTTAAAACCCAAACCCACTTCCTGTCCTCTCTATTTTTGGCTCCTTCTGGTCCTGTGTACAGGGTCCTTTACCATGTTAGAGTGCACACTCCCTGGCATGAACCTGGCATTTTTTCACAGCACAGAAAAAGTAAATCACACAGGCACCAGCCTTAGGCACCTGCTGGCTTTGGAAGTTCGGACTTCTCATCTGCAGAGAGAGGAGCTGTCACCAGGAGCCCTCACAGAACACCCAGTGGGTCTTGAGTGCAGTTGGCCTGAAGGATGGGTCAGTACACGCATTTAAACACAGAATAATGGGAAGTGGAACAGACTCCACCCTTTTAAGTAAAATTTGGGTGTATTTGGCAAAACCAACAAGTCTTGGCAATTTCTTCTGTTTCCATCAAGGAGGCCAACCTGAGACTGTTGCTACAGGCTGCTGAACGAGTGCTCCATCCATCCACCTCGTGGTTCTGTGTTCCTAAAGTCTCACACACATCTAAGCAGCAACAACCAAAGCTCCAAATTCTCTGCTTTTAGAGGTATGTTTCCACTTGTAATCATCCTCAGACACAGAAATGAGAGTTGATGGAAACTGAGAGGTCCCTACACACTGTTGAGTTCCCTATCTCCTGCCCTGCCCTCCATCATCGCTTACTCTGAGTTCTCTGCACACTTGGCATCTCTGTCTCCTGCCCTCCACTTTTGACCTTTTGTTTTGGGTGCCATATCTTTACCCCCAAAGGATGAGACTGAAGCTCATATCATGAACCTTTACCTTCACAGCCAAGGGGATTAAACCACAAACAGAAAGGAAGGATGGGCTCCCTGGTGTCTGGAGTAAGACTAAATCTCATGGACATTATAGCAGTAAATCTTCTTTGGAGTGGGCAGCAAGCCAATCACACAGAGGAGCTCCCAAGGCAGGCAGTGGGGGGAGCTGAGGGGGTCAACAAAGGCACACATTTCTTCCCCTTGCAGCCACAACAAAGACCCAAACCCCCAGTTTCCTTCACTGCTCATCTATCACTGGCCATAAATTCTGCTGTAAACCTATGCACCATGGTGACACTGCTTCTAAAGTAAAGACAGCATGAAAAAAGATAACACGAATGTGAACATAAGGGACAAAACTCAAAAAAAATGAAAGCTTAAAAATATGGATGACAATCTTTCCCAGACGCGGGAGTGAATTGAAAGTAAGGAAGAATGTTAACCGCCTCTTTTGCAGTTTGTGCCTTTTATTTTCCTTCCAGGTATTATCATAGAAAAAGGAAAATGTCTCTCATATAATAATACCCTACCCACTTCATATCCTTTCTCTCCTCAAAAGCAGAAGTTAAATAAATTAAGGTAGGAAAAAAAAACCCCAGCAACATTATATCCAATGCCAACCCCAAATAGCACCAGGAAGAGCCACAGCTCTCCTAGGACTCTTCAAGTATTTTCATAGGTCCAACCATCGGGAAACAAACCGTAGATTTCTGGTGCCAGCTCCACCATTCCAGGACCCTGACTGGTGGTGCTGTAGCTGCACAACAGAAGGAAGCTGTTGTCTTTTGAGATCACTAGCATCAGATTACCCCAGAAGTGGATGCATTCACCGTATTGTAGGAAGAGTGACTGCTGCTCAGAGTTCTCCATTTAGCTATGTCCTCAGGCACACCAGGATGCTTAGTGAAACAAATACACTTGTAGACAAAGCACTGCTCCCCCCATGGGCATTCTGTAGCGAGACTATCATCTGTGGAGTCACGACCCTAATGTGTCTTGCTAATGTCAAGGGAAAGAGCTTGTTTAGAAATTTAAAAACGAATAAAGAGGCAACTAGGACCTGCTGATATTCAAGATTAGAGACATTAAACTTTGTCTCATGACAGTGAGAAACTCCCACCCTGTGACTTTAAGTCACATCATTTGACATTGGCTCTTGGGGGATATTAATGCAACATGCCAGAAATTTGATATATCATGTCCCTTAACTGCTATTAAGAGATTAGATTTATGTATATATTCATATATATATACATATATATTCATCTTCATGTATGCTGGTTGTGTATTAGGCCCATAGTAAATTAATCTCGGTGCTTTGATACATGAGCCACATCTCTCTCCAATTTCTAGGAATTGAATTTAAATCAAATATTGCATAAATGTGGCAGCACTCCACTTCAAACTTCTTTCCAAGTTTGATTTTTCTGAGTCAAGTGCAAATATTTATTGCATTTGACTAGGTTCAAAGGACTCTGATTAGAGAGAGGCTCTGGTAAACAGATCTGCTTACCTTACCAAGCTCTACTACAGAATTCTACTCAGGGGCATTGTGCTGGCCAGGCAAGCCTTTTATGTAGATTCTCTTTTAAGTCTATTTTACAAAGCCTTGAACACAGGGCAATAGTGTCCCCCTGTACCCAGAATGCACTGGGCTCGGCATTTTAGTGATCTGAAAGCCTTCTCTATAAGGAGGCAGTGTAGGTGATTATTCTTGAGTTTCTATTCCTCCCACAAAGGAATAGAAAGGAGAGGAAGCTGAAGAGACACAGAACTAAGGGACCAGTGCCCAGTCTGTCCACTCACTGAGATGGACAGAAAGCCACAGAATAGCCGGTCTTGGGGAAAACTTAGTTGAGCAACAGACTAAAGAAGTTGATCTGAGCAGGGATATGAAATAAGAGTGTGCAGAAAACCTAGAATATCCAAGATGGTGCCAGTCATGGACTACATGAAATATCCAGACCTTGCAAAGAATTAAAGCACAGCATGAACTCAGATTCTGTGGTCCAAATGTGTATGCTTCTTGCCTTTGTGGAGTCCCTAAACCACATGGTCCCAAGCACACAGACTGTCCAGGTGTCTGAGCAAACTTGTTTCTGACCTGTTCAAGAGAGCTGGAGAGTCTAAGGGGAAAATTTCTGCCAAGGATACCTCAAGCCAAGCACAGGTTTACAATGACCATTCTGAGCACCATGGACATGAAATTCACAAAGGGCAAAGGTTATACCATTCATCTTTGTTTGCACACATATATTTCTAGTATAGACCAGATCTTCAAAGCCAATTCTATTATTCATTAAAGAGAATAATAGTGGGCTTAAAAAGAACTCAAAAGATAGGCTCTGAGGGCATGAGTAAGCCCAAGAAAACAACTTATTTCTCTGAAACATGTTCATTGTATGTGAGGGAGGCAGTTGGTAGGAAGCACTTGGTTGTGTTAGAAACAGAAATGCTTTTAATTCAAGGCTCCTAATCATCCCTAACATTTCCCTCCATTTTCTCCCAGCCCCCCTCTGACTCCTCTCTTTCCCTCTTGCTGCCCCCTTCCTCTCCCCTCTTTTGTCCTTCTCTTCCTCCTTCCATCCAGCCAGACTCTCCGTTCTCTCTTTCTCTCCATGTCTAAGCCAGGCTTGTGTGCTGTGTGTGTGAAGCACATACACCAAGTGGCACATGCTCCACCTACATCTGTGATGCCTCATGGTCAGCTTATCCAATGTCCTGTGACCTTGGTCATAGCCAACAAAGGAAGACCCTGGGCAGGGTGAGCTCCAGCATGTCATCTCACAGTGGCTGCTCTGCTTGTCCTCAGCATGAAGGCAGGGGGACTCTGCAGAATGGAAGCCATCTCAGTCTTTATCTAATACCTGTGACTAAAACCTTGGCTTAGAGAACTTCATACTTGGAGTAAACTTGTCCCATCTCTATACATTTCTACCCCTTGTTGACCTATTCATACAACCATACGGCTGATTCTTAATCATAAAGGCAGTTCTAAATTCTTTTCAAAACTGTGTGTGTCCCTAGAAGTAAATTTTTAGCACTATCTTATACTCTCTGCAAATAATACAAAAATTAAGCAAAGAGCCTTTTGTCCTGATGTGAAACGTCTCCATGGCTCCCACACTCACAACAAAAACATTTGGCCAATCCTTCAGAGAGTTCACAGGCTAAGCAAGAGTCCTAAGAATATGGACACTTGAAAGAGCCTTTCTCACCTCAGCACTGGACTGGGGAACCTTACTAAAATCTCAGCTCCGGGGCTAAGGAAATGGCTTAATGTTAAAGGGCTTGTCATGCAAGCTTGAGGACCTGAGCTCCAAGCCAGAACCTGAGTAAGAAAGCAGGGCACACACTTTCAATCCCACCACTGGGAGGTAGAGGCAGTCAGATTCCTGGAGTTCCTGACTAGTGAGAGACCCTATCTTAAAAACCAAAATGTAGCATCTAAGAAATGACTCTCAAGGTTGACCTCTGGCCTCCACATACACATGGACATACATGCACAAGATGTGCCTGAACACACATGAACAGATACATACATACATACATGCATACATACATGCCCACACACATGAACACACACATACATGTAAGCTACATGGATCATTTGTAATATCTAGCTCAAATATACAGTAGCCTTAATAGTCCTGAATAACCAGGAATTTGACCAAAGAATTTTAATTATCGAAACCCACACACTCCTTTCCCAAGGAGCAGTCCCGAGTATCCTAAACAACTGCTATGGTGACTTTTGAGATGGGAAAATGAACAAAGGCTACTTACTTCTCAGACTGACTTCCAAGGTCAGCTTTATGTTGAGAAGTTAACTCCTGCCCAACTCCCAGGACAATTAACATGCAGACTGCCACACCTAGGTTTTCCAGGATGCTTTCTGCAGGCTCCTCATGGCAATCATGCGAAGCATCTTAATTAAAACAATTATCAGGATGCTTTATATGTGTGTGAGAGGGAGTCATGTAAGAAATTTAAAACTAAATGTGTCCCTGTCTGGACATGCCAGCTCAGAGACTGCCATAGGAACAGAACTGTGACCAACAAGAACTCCAACTCCTACAGAACCTTCTGAAAACAAACCCTGTTGGGATAAGAGGGTTTCCAGACTGCCCACAGCAGTGTGCTGATGTGTGTCCTCTCCCCATCTGCCCTCCATCCTCCTGCTAGGGTCCCACAGAGCCTGGCCAGCTCCCTTTGGTGTCTGTCCTGCATTGCTCCAGACAAATTCATTTGTACATGCACCAAGATGAGAGAGTTCCTGCCACTGACCACTGTTGAAGCTGTCTTATCACAATGTACTGCAAAATGATCACCAGGGACTCTGCAAGGTAAGAGCTGATGGCACATGGCATGATACCTACTCTGTGTCTAATCAATAGTTATTGTGAATGATTTCTTGTGATAACCTGAGTTGGCCAAGGTGGGTAAGACATGCCCTCTACCTGTAAAGACCTTGCAGCCTAGTCAATACTGAACCATTTTCAGTTTTTAAAGCTGAGGTCCTCCCAAGTGTCTCTGATGACACCCTGTCCTTTGCCTATGGAGCCCTGAGGTAGCCTCACTTCAAAGTCCTGGACACATATGCAAACCCCTATTTCCAAAGGTTCCAGGGAGATGTAGATTTTGCAGGACACCATGAAACCATGGACATTCAGGCTTGCCTCTCCCATCTGACCTCCCAGCTCTGGTGTAACTTGTGTACATCCCTTTCTTTAACCCACTGAACTGTCTTGGAAGTCATATTTTGTGAGACAATGATAGCAAATATCCCATGTTCCTACTGACATAAATTAAAAACCTTAGCCCCACAAATTCTGCCCTCATAGTTTTCTCATCTGCCTGCCTGTCAAATCATTCTGATGTTTCTTTTAGTGAGATGTGTGGGAGCAGGATCCAAAGAGAACTGCAAATCCCCAGGAGCCTAATCAACCAATCCACTACATGCATCCAGTTCCTGTTGTAACCACGTGACTTTACTTCTGCTCCCTGTTGTAACCACTTTGTGGTGATGAGCACATCTTCCATAGCCTGCACACTGAGATGGAGAACATGTTCCCATGTAGGTCAGTGTCAAGGAGTTAGCATCATGGAGAACACATCCAATAACTGTCATCATGGAAAACATAGTTCTTTGGATCAAATGGAGCCATGTTTCTCCTTTGCCCCTTCTGTGGAGGATGCTGTGGTAGTTTGAAAGTGCTCCCCAAAGGGAGTGGCTCTATAAGGAGGTGTGGCCTTGTTGAAGAAAGTGTGTCACTGTGGGGGTGGGCTCTGAGGTCTCTTTTGCCCAAGCTTCCTACCATGTGACTTACAGTCAACTTCCTGTTGCCTGAAAGATGAAGGACTCCCAGCTACTCCAATACCACATCTGCCTATTTCACCTCCATGCTCCCCATCATGATGATAATGAACTAAACCTCTGGAACTGTAAGCAAGCCACCCCCATTAAATGTTTTCCTGTATAAGAGTTGATGTGGTCATGGTGCTCTTCACAGCAATAGAAACCCAAACTAAGACAGAGATGAACAAATGACATTCTCACTGTCTTCAGCTGACCACATACCTGAGGCTGCCTCCAGGAAGCAGCTGAGGTCCCCAAACCCAAAGCCAGGCATATCATTCATGGGAAGCTCAAGTTGGGTGTATCCCAGCAGGTCTGGAAGCTGCCTTCCAGAGTCCTTCATGCACAAATCTACCCTCAAGATCCCCTAGGAAGTCCATCAGTCCCCAAGAGCCATTGTACCTAGTAAAGGGCTCAGAACAGTGACAATCACCTAGCCCACTGCAAGGTTCCTGACTTAAGGGGCTGAGTGTTTCTCAGTTCCCAGGGTGCTCATGCTGAGGAGAATCTTGGAGCAAGAGATTTCAATAGCCACACCTCCTCTTTTGTCAAACTCACTCTGGCCTCAGATCCAGGGTTTGCTCACTCCTTCAACCCAGCATTCCTAACGTGTTGTCCTGGGACCCAGCCAGAGCCCAGTGCAGATGCTTCTTTCTAGGAAGCCTTCCTGACATCCCAGAATCAAGAATCTGTTTTTGCCTAAATGTCTATCATCTTTCTGGCCTCAAAAGATCCTACAAGAATATGCACAGCTGCCTAGCATTGAGTTTGAGGGTATCATGCAGGGTACCCCATAAGACTGCTTGGGGTTTGGGAAAGCAACCAGAATGGGGAGGAACCAGTCTGAAGAGGCTGCTTCCAGGGCCTGAAGACATGGAGAGTCCACATCCTGTCCCAGCAGAGGGCCACTGTGAGCTTTTGGAGGTCACAGCAGTATGGGTGGAATGCTGGAAGAGGGAGGGGCAAAGTGACCTCACCTCTTCAAGCATGTGTTCCAGTCAGCTGGTTGCCAAGAAACCAAAGACCATCTCCACCTGTGGACACCCCCCACTAAACACAGTGAGAGAGACAGAGAGAAACAGAGACATAGAGACACAGTGAGAAAGACAGACACAGAGGGCTACACACACACACACAGAGAGAGAGAGAGAGAGAGAGAGAGAAAGAGAGAGAGAGAGAGAGAGAGAGAGAGAGAGAGAGAAAGAGACTCCCTATCTCTAGCCCAGGTCTTGCGCTTGCATTTGGCTCATTCAGCTCCATCTGACAACTCAGTTCAGGGACCAAATTATCTTTTATAACCTTGTTTATCTACAAAAAAAAAAAAAAAAAAAAAAAAAACTGTGCCAAATTCCAAACAACAGACTTAACCTTGAACCAAAGTCCTTTTTGTGTTGGGGCCAGCTGAGGGCAGAGCACCTGCCGTCCCTGTCAGCAGCAATGGTAGCTATGCCGTCTGTCATAAATGAGGAAGGCAGGAACTACTACTTTTAAGACCTCAGAGGTGGTATTTCTCCTTGGGAGACGACATCTGTATGTGCACCAATGAAGATATTTAGTAACCATACAGGGGATCTAAGAGAGGAACAGAGCACTCTAGAAAAATGACGTGCGGAGGTTTTAAGCTGTGCACTGTAGATCAAAGCCCAATGCTCCAATAAGATGGTGTTCTCATTAATAGGACACAGTGTCATCAGCTTATATTTAGCTCAGGAACCGGAACGCTCTCCATATCACATGACCCAAGTGTGACACAGGTGGCCAGAAATTAGGGCAGGTTTTGTTTTTCTCTCCTGGGGTGCAAAATGCTCAGTTTGTCGGAGAAAAATCAGAGCGCCACCTCTTCAACATCCTTTTTTCCCCCCTGACTCCAGGACATATTTCTTTATTGAATAAACTTAGAGTAGTGGGTGGGGTTGAAGGCCCTGTGAGTTTAAGCAGGTGATGAAGTCCTTCACATGCATGTTTGACTGAGAAGTTTAATGATGCAAACCCAGGGTCGGCAATTTTGCTCACCATAAAGCGCCTGCCTAGGGAATACACAGCCCAGGCTTAGCAGTGATGCAAACCAGGCCCTCTGTGTTTTCTACTATCCTGTAACAAACTGCCCCCAACTTGCTAAGCCATTGAAAGCATCCAAAGTTCTGAGAGTCAGAAGCTCATGCAGGACTCACTGGAGAAAGATGAAGATTCATCACAGTGTGGTCACTGAGGAGGCCCAAGAGGAAAATGCCCCATCCCATACGCCAGTTCCTGGAAGCTATGGTCCTCTGGTTTGTGGTTCTTCCCTCTGTCCTCCAGGCTCATTCTTCCCAGTGTGAGCAGGAAAGAGCTTCCAAGCTTAAGGAATCATGGGATGGCCTTGGACCACCTGGGTCACTCAGGGAGTTCTCCCTGCACTCGTAAATAAAGAGTCCCTCTGCCCTGCCATATAAAAAGGATCCAGGGCTTAGAGTATGGACATCTTGGGGGTCATGACCACTGTAAGAGTTCTTTCTCCCCAATCTCAAGCTCACATGTGTTTTGAATTTTAAGGAAAAGGTCACATTTTCTGTGAGTTTCTAAACCGTTGGAGGGGAAAGCAGACATCTAATTCCACTATTGCTGTATCCACATGGAGGGTTAGAAGATGTTTTATTCAGAGACACTCAGAGTCTGTAGAACTAGAGTGCTATGTCGTGAGTACAAGGTCTATGAGAAAGGGTGCTCGGGCACTGTCTCTCTGTGGTTGCTCTGCTACCCAGGCACTCTTTGCTGGCCTGTTTGGCTCTTGTGAACAAGATGCTTTCCTTTCACTTTCCTGAGGCCCAGCAAGTGGCTTGTAGGGAACAGCAGGTGGTGCTACCCTGCCCTGGCAGGTCTGACTCCACCCTCCACTATCGCTATGATTTCCCCTCTTACAGTGGTACCATGTCCTTCCTGACCTTTAATACATGCCACAGAGGACATGCTCATGCCCTGTGCTCACAATCTGGCCTGGCCTTTTTTATACATCCTAAAGTCCTTCCAGCCTGATTTGATACATCCCTCCTAGACTTCCTCACAATGTGGCATCTCTAATGGTTACAGGCCCAGTTTTAGTCTGTGATGTTACCCCTCACTCAGACCCTATGATGTCACAGGCAGACCTTGATGTCAGGTTATTTTCTCTCCTAAAATAAGCCTTCACTATCGCGGTAAATAAGGATCAGGATAAACAAATAGGCCGAATAGATGTTTATTCAGGGAGAAATAACTTACAACCTAGACAGACGAACACCAGGAAATTCAACCCGATCCTCTCCTGTCCGAGTCATGCCAGAAAGAGAGCGCCTTTCCTGGCCCACTCCGACCTCCTTCCACAGGTCACTTCCGCCCATGGCTCCACCCCCCAATGGGTGTGGTCAGTGCCAGAGAAGGACTGTCTCACTACACTTCACAGTAAATTGTCCAAATCTTTCCATCCTGGCTTGAAAATGCCTTCCAAGCCCAACCTTTGTTTTTTGTTATTTTTGGATTTTTGTTTGTTTGTTTGTGTTTCTTTTTTTCTTTTCTTTTCTTAAAAGATCCAGTGACACAAAGAAATAAATAGAAACCAAGTCCATGCTTTCCAGACAATGCTAGGCATGCCTAATCTACAGCTCATGGGACACAGGCAGACCAGAATATCCATGAATGCAGCCCAACACAGTTGTAAGGCAATGGCATAATGTCCTAGTGTCAACATGTTGGACACTCTCCAAAGGATCAAAGACAGAGAATGGACCTTTGGGGTGGGCAAAGCACTTGCTGTCATGTCTGGTCATGAGAACGTCCCAGCTATGTGGGAGGAACCATGCCATCAGAAGGCCATTTATACTGCTGTGGCATTTTTAGGTAGACAAGACATTCATACAACATGGGACAACTGCATTCAGAACTAGAGGGACTGACTGAAAATGCCCTAGAAACATGGAATGCCACAGTGTGACCAAGTGGCCTCAGTAGCCATCATACCTACCAACTATTGGTAGGTATCATGGTCAAGAATCCCTCAGCCTTTGTAAACTATGCATTTCCACAGCCACTCAACATCAAATGCACTGTGGTTTATAAACTGTTTTCTATTTCTGATAGTTTCTGAACCAGACATTGTAACCATTGCTTCCTCCAACTGTGAGGTGATTCATATAAATTAGTCTTCTCCTGGGATGAGCCCCCTAAATGGTTATCCAATACCAAGTGTTCAGCCTGAAATAATATGTATGTGTGTGTATAGATATATAAACATATATGTATATATACATATATGTGTGTGTGTACACATATACAAATACACATACACACACACACATATATATATATATATATATATATATATGTATATATATATATATCTCACTAAAATGGACTCAGTGGTGTGGTGGTGATGGTGTGGGTAGGGGATGTATAATGATGATAACCAAGGAAAGAAGCCTAGAATGGTATCTCTTTTTACTTTTTTTTTTTTTTTTTTTTTTTTAACCATTTTTACTTCTTCTGGATCATGCTCAGATCTCTACTCTATTGCCTTAGATTTTATTCCTTAACTCTTTCTTTCTTCCATTTTCTTCGTCCTTTTCTTCCTTTCTTCCTTCCTCCCTTTCCTTCTCTCTCTCTCTTTCTCTCTCTCTCTCCCTCCTTCCCCCTTCCTTTTTTTTCTTCTGCTGTTCTTCTAGATTGAACCCAGTGCTTCACCCTTGCTACATGCAAGGCAGTCTTTCTACTACTGAACTCTCTCTAGCCCAGCTGTCTCTCTCTCTACCCAACTGTCTCTCTAGACCTCTGTCTCTCTCTCCAGCCCAGCTGTCTCTCTCTCTACCCAGCTGTCTCTCCCTCTCTAGCCCTTCTGTGTCTCTCTGTCCAGTCTCTCTCTTTCCACTATCTCTCTCTAGCCAGGCTGTCTCTCTCTATAGCCAGGCTGCCTCTGTCTCTAGCCTGACAGTCTCTCTAGCTCTTCCTTCTCTCTCTCTCTCTCTCTAGCCCTTCTCTCTCTCTCTAGCCTCTCTCTCTCTAGCCCAGCTGTCTCTCTGTGTCTAGCCTGGCTGTCTCTCTCTCTCTCTCCACTAAAGCCAGGCTGTCTCTCTAGCCCTTCTGTCTCTCTCTCTCTCTCTCTCTAATCCTTCTGTGTGTGTGTCTCTCTCTCTAGCTCTTCTATCTCTCTATCTAGCCCAGCTCTCTCTGTCTAGCCTGGCTGTCTCTCTACAGTAAAGCCAGGCTGTCTCTCTCTGTAGCCAGGCTGCCTCTGTCTCTAGCCAGGCTGTCTGTCTCTTACACTTAGCTTAGGCCACTATTTCATATTTCACATCAGTTGAGTCTCTGTATGTGAATTCTTACTTATTGCATGCATAGCTGGAAACAGAGTTGGAATGATTGCAAAGGTGTTCAATAGTGGCCTAACACACTGTCAGCTATTTGCATAACAGAAGATTCCAGGGTTGTCTCAGCCCATTGAGGCTCCTATAACAAAACACCCTAGTCTGGGCAGCTTGCAGACACAAAAGCCTATTTGTCACACTCTTGAAGCTGGAAGTAGATCAAAGTGCTTTCATAGGGTCCAGAATCTGTCTCCTGGTTCTGAGATCAAATGTTCTCACTGCTTTCTCAAAGAATGGAAAAAGAAGGGAGTTCTCTGAGGACCTTAACTCCACACCTTAGATGACCTTATCACCTCTGGAAGGCCGCACTTCCTGTTACCACTGGCTTGCAAGTTGTGGATTTTGGCATGTTAGTTTCAGGAAGACCTTAGCAAAGTTTAAATTCATTCTCCCAGAATGTGGATAAGCAGCTCCTTATGTCAGGGCCTACGCGCTTGCTGGGCTAGGATTCTCTCCTTATAAACTTTTACCTCTGTCTTCCTCCTGCTGAGTGAGAACCTCTGCCCCACACCTCCCACACCTCCTGATTGATATGTCCCACGGACTGCTGCTGCAGAATATTACTTAAACTATGTAAAGATGTGTTACATTTGTTTATGCTGTGGCATATTTAACTATGTGAAGGTATGTTACATTTGTTTATGCTGAGGACTATTACTTTAACTATGTGAAGGTGTGTTATATTTGTTTATGCTGCCTTTGTTAATGCCGTAAAGTGTGTTACATGTGTTTGGAATGCATTTGTTTAAGTATGTAAAGATGTGTTCCATTTGTTTCACCTTGCTTGATTGGTCTAATAAAAAGCTGAATGGCTAATAGCTAGGCAGGAAAGGGATAGGTGGGGCTGGTGGGTAGAGAGAATAAGTTGGAGGAGAAATCTAGGCTCAAGAGATAAGGAAGAGAGATTGAGGGGGAAAGGTAGGGACACACCCAGGGCCAGAAGCCAGGCAGCTGCCAGACAACCAGACATGTAAAGCAATGAGACTAGGCCACACAAAAAGAAGGGTAAAAGGCCTCAAGACAAAACATAGATGAGGAGAAACGGAGCTGGTGGGACAAACTGAGATAAGGCTGAGCATTTGTAGCTAATAAGAAGCCTCCATGTCAAGATTTGGGAGCTGGTGGGTGGCGCTTGCTGTAGTCTCAGGCAAGAGCAGTGCTTGGCACACAGCAAGACTGAGATGAGATGAGATGTGATGGCAGAGGAAGACATCTGGGAGGAGACTTGTCCTGGTGTCTCACAGCAGCCTTGTGAGGAAGGGGCCCTGCTGCTCTTACCTCTGGAATGGGGGGGGCATGCAGAATCTCCCTGGGCGGGGTCCCTCTGACTTTGTCTTCATCTCTGCTCTTCTAAGATGACATTTCTGGGCACAGTGCAGGGTTTCCCACCTAACTCAATTTGAAAAGGTGAATCACTTTTATCTGACCTTTCTAGCCTACCACTTCTCCAATCTCCTCTCCCTTCTAGACTTCTCCCTCAGCTCTGGGATACAGACCTGACTTTCTGTGTCTTGACCATCCTCTCTCGTGCCCCTACTCCTACTTTCTAAGCTAAAAGTTTCTTAGCATTTTCCCCCCTGGGGCTGTGTTATTTGTTATGCCCACTGGATCCATTCTTCTGGATAGCTTGTCCAGACATTTTATATCATTATTACTTACTACTGGGTGTAGGGTGCTATGGAATACATGTCAAGGCCAGAAGACAGCTCTGCAGACTCTGCCCTCACCTTCCACACTTATGTGAGTTCTAGGGATCAAGTCAGGAGGTCCCCTTCTGAGCCGTTGGCCATCCTGAACTCATCTATTCATTTTATACAAAACATAAGTGCCTCCAACACATGGTCGCATGTGGCCCAGGACAGTGTGGATGAGACCAAGCAGAAAATCATTAACATAGAACATTGAAAGTTTATTTTCTTCTGCTTCTTTGTAACTTGATTAACTAGTCTCAGGCATGCCAGTATCAAGTCACTAAGTCACACAGAATAAGCATCTGCCTCCCCTGGGAACTCGTGAGCTAGTGGTTGGACATATGGGTTTTGATTTATGGCCCAAAATGATTCTGCCCAGTGAGGTCCAAAGAAGTCAGAAGGCTGTGTGTCCTTGAATCTAAGAATTTTCAGTTCTCCTCTATTCTGGAGTGACTGCTCTTTCCCCACAAAGCATGACCCTATGGTCACAGCCACTCTTGCTAATACTTTCAGGTCTTTTTCAGCTGTCTGGGGATCCTACCTACGCTGAATTCTGCATGGATGATTGTGCCACCTCAAATGCAAAGCAGACACTCTTTCCCTTCCAGAATGCATGGGTTTGTCTTTCTCCTCGGCTTCCTTGAGGGGACCTGGGTCCTTTGTGCAGATCCAGCAGCAAGAAAAGATTTCTGTGCAGAAACTGCACAGAACACGAACAATTCCACAACAGTCATGGGAAAAAAAAAAAAAAAAAAAAAGCTCTGATCACCTCCGCTGCCAGGGTATGAGTTAGGGGGCTGCCTTGCCCATTCAGGGTTATTATTCTTAGGCACAGGGCCCACTTTCCTTAGAGAAAAGAAAGTGCCCAGCTTTCCCTAAAGGATATGACAAAAAAAGGTCCTGGGGTAGCATGTTGGTCTAAGTAAGTACCTGCCTCATGCTATGGGTTCCAGGCATTGAACTCTGGTCCTCAGACTTAGCAGCAGGCACCTCTAGCCACTACCATCTTACTAACCCACAGTATGTCATTCTAGTTACTCCAACCTGTTTCATTCATGAGCAGAAATGTCCCTGAAGCTCTCAGGGAGAACATTGCCACTCCTTGCTGTCTCAGAATGCAATTTTCTACCCCCTCCCTCCAATCCCAAAGGCTTTCTTTCTGGCAGGGATCTTTTTGCCTCCTCAAACTCTTGGCCTCACTTTCTACACTGCTGTTAGGGTTCCTTACTCCGTAGTAGACTCTTTTGGATGTGTCAGGTTCAAGGGGATGCCCTGCTCTTTCTACTACTGAGCTCAGCCGGCAGAACAGACCTGCCAGAAAAGCAAAAGATAGCCTTCACAGCCCACCAATAAAAACTCAGAAACGAAGCTCCAAATATCACCATGTCTCTTAACTCTCAAAACCCATCTTGCTGAGCCATGTGGGATCTCTAAGCCCCGCCCCTGGTCTTCTACGCACATTGGCAGCTGGTGAGCCTGGCTGGTGGTTCCCTGTGATGAGTCACTCCAGCCATACAATGAAAACTAATAACACATGACTTCTCAATGAACACTTTGTATTTTTTTTTTTTGGTTGAAAAAAAAAGAGGTTAAAACAGGATTGTTCTTGACGTTATCTGCCAATAACACCATTAGCCAAGAGTAAACCACAGGAAAGCGGGGAATGTGACCAGGCAGGAGCACAAGCATACCTCCTGATCTCTGCCAGCGCAGATGCTCACACGGCAGCCCAGGGGTGGGGAATCAGTCACAGTCACGTGGACAGGGACTTAACTGCCCGTCACTGCAAACCAAGCCCTGTCTCGAGAAGAGATAGAGCCCAGAGCTCTCCTCACCCTGGAGGGACCATGTCTTGTCCCAAGAATCTGAACTAGAAGCCTCACAGCAGGAGTTCTACCATACAGCTGTCCCTGGGGAGGGAATCACTGTGTCTAAGAGACAGGGGTCCCCCTACCTTGATCAGTGCATTTCCAGTACAAGTGTCAAATGATAATAATGAATTCCATGAAGGCAAAAACTATACATCAGCTACTTTAAAAATAGGGAACTCTTATTTGCATTTCCTTATCTGAATACTTGGTATCACATGTTTTTGACAGCTTGAGCATAACTCTGCCACTGAAGGATTTACTCCCTTACTTCATTGAGCCTTTCCCTGCCCACATCAACCACCCACCACCTCCGGTTCATACAGAAGGGAGCAAACAATATTCTTTGCACTCTAGTCCCATTCATGGGTCTTACTTGGCATCTGTCAGTTCAACTATGTGTTTACGAAGTACATCATTTTCCTTTAGAACAAGTCACTGGTGTGTCACATACTCCAGTTGTCACTTGCAACCCCAGGGCCTTTTGGAAAGGCCAAGCCAGCTGTTTCTGCAAGATGGGCAGATAGCAGGGACCTTAGGGATGCCCAGGCTTGGGGCTTAGGCACCATCTTCCTCTTCACACCAGAAACCTGTGCTTTCTTTTATCCTTACGTCAGTCATGAGACACTTGACAGCAACTCTCTCTCTCTCCTCAAGAAACAGTAAAACTTCCAAGGCCTGTGTTAGCCCAGAACACCAAGTCATTGCCCTCAGTCTGACCATACTTCCAATAGTAACAAGACTCACAGCCTATAAAACTGGTTACCAGAGGAGAAGGCAGCTGAGGAATTGTCATTTAATGTAAAGGGAATGGAAGTCTTTTGCATAAATTGAAGTGAAACAGCAGTTTTGCTAACCATAACCATTTATCTGCTTTATTTTCAGAAATCCAATAAACAAATGAAAATCCCCTTGTGACATTTTGATTGTGAAAGTGGGTCTTCTCCTTTCTTGGCAGCATGAAGCTCCTGAGACTGTTTAAACAGAAGGACAGAGCTCCATGGTTCAGAAATGCTGCAAGATCCTTGTGCAGAGACCAAAACAGAAACAAGGGAGGAGTGATGGTCTTCTGGGCCCCCATAGTTTTTCTTTCACCACCAATGCTGATTGCAAAGGCACCTGCCTCCTTGATGTCTCCTTAGCTGCTCAGCTCCAAATGCAAAGTCAGACCATGGAATCATTGGAAAGAGAAAGGACACAAGAATCACAGGCATGCCACCATCCTCCAAGCAGAGAAGAAACAGCCACAACCTGGACACCCAAGCAAGACTGGGAAGGACATGAGAATAACACCATGTGAATTTTTCAAGCTTTGCACACAAAATGCAACTAGTAGGTAGCTACCTTCAACACTTGGCTCATGAACATGAATATCAGAAGCAGAGATTAAAACGGAAAAGGTATTCAAAGAGACCCACATAAGCAAAGATACATATGCAAAAATGTACATATAGGAGTATGGAAGACACTAATTGTATTAAGAAAAACACTATCCCAGCCTAGCAGAAGAGGCCTGTAGACCCTGCTACTTCAGAAGGTAGGCCAAGAGGACCACTGTACAGCCTTTTTCTTTTGGGCCACCAACCAGCTCCCAAATCACAACACAGAGACTTACTAGTTTTGAATGCTTGGCCAAGCTTGGACTCATTTCTGGCTAGCTCTTTTAACTTAAATCAACCTGTTTCTCTTTTTCTTTGCCTTGGGGCCTTTAACTTTTTCTTTCTATTTGTCTTACACTGTGTCTGCTAACCAGTGTCTGCCTGGCTTCTTGCCTGGGTGCCTCCCTCGCCCTCTCCTTCTTTTGTTTCTCCTCTAGTCTAGATTTCTCCTCCTGTTCATTCTCTCTGCCTGCCAGCCATGCCTTTCCTTTCTCTGCCTTGCATTTGGCTGTTCAGCTCTTTATTAGATCAATCAGGTGCCTTAGGCAGGCGAGGTGAAACAGATGTAACACATCTTTACATAACTAAACTGCACGTAAACAAAAGTAACACACCTTTACACAGTAAAAGTAATGTTCCACAGCATACACAAATGTAGCACATCTTTGCTTAGCAAAGTATTTCATAACAGACCATAAGTTCAACACTAGTCTGATCTACAGAATGAGTTCAAGGTGAGCCTGGGCAATTTAATGAGACCCTGTCTCAAAATAACAAGGTAAATGACAGGTATGTAACTCAGCAATGGGACACCTTCCCAACATGCCTGAGCCCCAATACTGTAAAAATTGATGATGATGATGATGAACAAAAACTATAATCTCTTTGCTCTGGGAATAGAATTTTATGACAGGATTTCTATTCAAATCTCTAAAGCTGTTGGATTCCTAGCAGGCCATAACTCAAGTGTCAGGTTGGGAAAGGTCAATGGGATCACTTGAATCCTTCTGTCTCCCATTCCTCATTCAGTGTGGTGGGTGTGGATACCTGCAGATCTCAGACTCTGTCCTGTTACAGCTTTAGAAGGAAATACACACCCAACAAACTGACAGAAAGCAGCTGGGTGGAAGGAGGGCCTATTAACTGCCAGTTCTGGACTCCAGCTCGTCACTGCAGGAAGTTACAGCATCAGGAGCTGCAGCCAGCAGGTCACATCACAGCCACAGTCAAGAGTGGACAGGATGAACTGGTCCACGCATTTCTCAAGCCTGCTTGCTTGTGCTTAGCTCCCTTTCTCCGCTCTTTACACAGTCCAAAGCCCAAACCCAAGGATGGTGCCATCCATTTCAGGCTGGTGCCCTCCATTTCAGGCTGGGTCCTCTCACGTTAATGACATCAAGACAAATCCAAATAGGCATTCTCACAGGCCAACATGATCTAAACAATCTCTCATTGAGGCATTCTTCCCAGGTGACTTCAGGTTGTGTCAAGTTGACACAGTTACAACTAACCATGACACATCCTAAAAAGGATGGTAGTCCCAGGCCAGCCATTGAGCTGGGCTCTCCACACGTTAGAGTGTTCACCCCCAGTTCCTGAGTGAGGGAGGAGGTATCCTTTGTGTCTAAGGTAGAAAAGTGATAAGAGACATCATTGGCTGAGACCTCTTAGCTAAGCCATGCCAAAGCCACGAGGCAAGCCCAAGACCACTCAGCTAGTATACATCAGACCTAGGAGGCAAAATCAAAGCTCTCTCGGACTTCAAAGAAAGCCCTTGGAAACAGAAGCTCTCTGGACATCGTAGTCCCAAGGTCAGACAGAGGGGAGACCTGTTGCAGATCCAGGGAACAGGAATATACAGGAAAGGCAGTTGCCAGAAAGAGGAAAGAATGCAGGCCTCAATGAGACATGCTCTAAGACATCACACAAAGCACACGCAACATCATTCCACATGCAACCTGAACTTGGGAAAGAGCAGAAAGATGTGAGTATGAGACACCACAGCCCTGCTGGGGACCAACAGCTCTCCTGCAAGGCAACTGAACCCGAAGTCCCCGGAGTAACTATGACACCCACACCTAACACCAGACAGCACTTGGATGTACAGCAATAGTGAGGTGTTTGTAACTTTGCATGTCCTCTAAGCATCCCCTGGGGTTTCCTCTTGGTTCCTGGGTTCTGTCATGTGTTATTCACCTATAAAATTAGCTTCTGAGTCATCTGCATCCTCACTGTTATCACAGTGTGTCCCAGCACCTGGCCATGTGACACACTTCTGCTACTTCCTTTCCTAAAACCCTGAGGATGCGACAGGAAATGTATGCCTCCCAATAGGTGGAGTGGGTAGTAGTAGATGTTGGTAGCTGTGGAAGGCGGGCTAGTTAGAGACATTTCTCCTACCAATGTCCTGGAAGACACGAGTCACATTTTATAGGCTCCCAGAGCCTGTGCCCCTCAAGGCTATAGCTGTCTCTGAGCCTCTCTGACTGTCTTTGCACTCCTCTCCTCTTGCCGCTACACAGCTACACAGCCTAAGCGAGGCTTTTTATCAGTTTAAGCTTGGTCTTTGTTCCCAAGGCTTAATTTAAATCTCTGATGACTGGAGCACTTAATTGGCTTTTTAAGAAAGTAAACAACAGGAAGTGGCTTTTCCTCCCGCTTCACTAATTGACTTCACCCGCGGTGTGCTTGGTGGGGAAGCAGCTTTCTCCTCCTTCCTGGGTGGCTTGTGACAAAGAGATTAGCCCCCACCCCCACCCCATGTCCTCTGTGGCACTGAGCAGCCTGGCATCTTTCCAAGGAGCTGCCTGCTGGCAGCTGTGGCCTTGGGTCTTCTGGACAATAAGAGACACAATGCCATTGTTGCATAGGTGACATGCAGGAGATAGAGGGACTGGCTTATGATCAAATAGGAAATGCAGAGAATCCCTGTCTCTGTCCCAAGTCAAAGAGCTTTCCAAAGTCTCTGTGGCAGAGATAGTTCCCATTTCTGAGCTATCAAAAACAAACACTAGCCAATTTCATGTTTCCCTAGGCCACTGGCATTGTAGAAAGATTATAAGCCCATGGACCTCCTTGTACTCACGTGTATCCCCACAGTCTCCTTGCGAATTCATTGACAAATATGCATGCCAAGCATGCAGATGGTTATGGCCACTGAGTATTTAACCTTAACTGATTATTTAAAATAAGAATTTCATATATGTGGCCAGCTCTGAAAATTACCTACTGGGTCACTCCAAGGAAGGAGACAGAAGAACATTGTTTCACACCAGCTTCTGACCTCTGCATCCCTCCAGCTATGCTGTTCAGTAATAGAGGGGTTGGAATATGATCAGGAATCTTGTTTTTCACACAAAAATATCTAAGTGGGGGGACCCTAGCTTCTGTTTTTAAACCCAGCTATATCGTGGTATTAGATGATTTAAGGAAATGCCAAGCTTCACATGAATTTTACAAAGTATCTCTGATGCTGATGGAAACACCTGAGGACGATGCTGCTTGCTTCCATGGTGATGAGTACAGCATATGCCAAGAGCAGCGAGCTCTATCTCTGCTGATTGGAGTTTTGCTTCCTGTGTTGTTTTGAGAAGCATTAACCGAATCGGCTGAAACATAAGATGGGAACACATGATACAGGGGAGGACGTGGAAGTCAGAGCATTGTGTTCTCTCTCAGGGCAGGGCCAATGTTTTTATTAGACAAAACACAGAGAATGCATGATAACCCCAAACCTAAGTCCTGGTGAGGTAAGCCTCATGAGTAGAGACAAAGACTGAAGAAGACACAGGCAAGACAGTTTGTTTATAGGCTTGTGTGTTGTGACCTGAAAACTGGTAGAGATGCAGGATCATGATATCTGGTGAGAGAGTGCTAGATCATTCTCCATGAAGAGAAAGTGCTCTAGTGGTCTAGATTCATGGAAAGAACAAGAACTGGTTCCCAGAAGCAGAGTGGCTTATGTGCACAGGAAAACATTCTGACTCGAATGCTGGGGACCAGGTGAGGTACCTATATACACTCTTAGATTTTACACGTGTGTGTACCTAGGCACACCCTTCAGTGGGAAAACAGCCACAACACAATCAAATGCCAAGAGAAGGCCGTAAGTTGTCACTTTCTACGAACATTCCTCAAGCCCCGGAGCTTAGATGATGGGCATCAAGATGTGATAGTGGGGACTGGGCAGATGACTCAGGGGCTATGAATGCTCTTCCAGAGGGCCTGGGTTCAGTTCCCAGAACACTTGAGGGGTCTAGAGAGCATCCTACAATCCACTCTGGCTGTCACGGCCATTGAAATGGGCTCCTGGCTGACCACTCCCTGACTGCCCTCTTTTAGTCACATCTCCACACCTCACCAGGCACCAGGGTCCTTGCCTACAGCAGACTGGGTTGGAACGAGCATCTCTGAGGGATTTCAGTGATGTCATCCTGCAACCCTTCCTCTGTGCTATGCCGTAGTCACGTGACTCTAGGATGAGACTGCTGAAGCCTAAGGATGCCCTCTCAGCATGTGTTGGCTGAGCATCAGGGATGGAGACAGTCATCCAGCTGAACTGTGTCACTCCAGACCAAGGACATCAAAAACTTACTGTATTTGAAGGCAGAGGCTCTGAGAGTTGATTAAGCTAAAATGAGGTCTTGGGGGGGGGACCAGGTATGACTGAGGTCTTTATAAACCTGAGATATAGGATACTGGCATACCCTGAGCAATGACTGTGAAGACGCATGGGGCTAATGGCATCTGCTAGCCAAAGAGAGGCCTCCAGAGAAACTAAGCCTAAGATTCATTGACCTAGTAACTTCAGCTCCAGGGCTTGAGACAACATCCTTCTCCCAAACCTCCAGTGTGGGATTCTTTGTCTGGAAGCTCTAGGAAACTAATGTGGGGGATGGGGAGGAGGGCAGCTCCCCCAATTAACCAGGCTTTTTTTTTTTTTTTTTTTTTTTTTTTCCTCACAGAACCGGTGCTTTCAGCCCTTGTGTGTTCACCACTCGCTTCCAGGTCCACAGTGGTGTCAGCTGAGTGACAGTCAAGTCAGCCAGGTCTGCAGGAACCAAAACACTAAACACAGCCCCACACACTAGTGACATCTACTTCCCTCAAACTCACTCTCAGGATCTCCCACCACTGGAGGAATATATTAGTCAGAGTCCTTTGAAAGGCAACGCCATGTGGGCCTGCAACTCTCAGAACTAGGCATGATTGTGCTCTCAGAGAAAGCGGTGCTCCAGTGCCTGCCTGGGAGCCAACATACATGCAGTGCCACACACCTTTCCTCACATCCATGCTTTCTCATGAGCCCTGCTTCACTCTGCAGCCAGGGCTGAGGGGCAAAGCCTCCAGATGTTCAGCGCATGGCTTTGTGCTGGGGAAAACACACTATCTCATTCCTCAAAATCAACTCTAAAGACTCTTGTGGTGTGCTAAAGAGCACTGGGTTTGTTTGTCTACACACCCTCCAGGAGGACAGCTGTCCATCACCCCAGCAGTGAACACCCATTGTGTCACTTTCCAGGGACTGTGAGGTGGCTAAACAGCATGTATGGACCACTGTACTCCATGTGTCTATGATGTCTAGATTGGTATAGCCTTCTTGGACTCTGCACTGTATGTTCAGATGCTGTGATGACATCCGGAAATATCTCAAAGTGCTTGCTGTCATTTTTCTACGTACCTGCCATGGACAGCAAATAATCCAAGAATCAGCACCTGTCCACACATTGCACCTACAGAAAGCCAGTCTAGATGCCTCGCATGCTAATAAGAACACCACCAGGATGCTGGCTCCTGGGGCCCTGAGACAAAAGACCTTACCAGAATGGAGGGCAGATGGTGACAAGCAGAGAGACTCCCATATTTACATCAATACCAGACAGGAATGCACTCCTATAGCTATTATTATGGCTGGCAGAGATCACTAAGACTGGAAAGAAGTGATCATTTAAGGGAGGAGATCTAGTAACCATATGGCAAGGGGACCATGTGGCATTATGATGGGACATCACCAAAGGAAGATTCAAAAAGCAGATACAAAAATAGCAAAAAAGAAAAAAAAATTACCCTCTTTGGGACTGTCAGTACAATAAAGTGCCTGCCACTCAAGCAAAAGGCCTTAAGTTCAGACCCATCTGGAAGAAAAAATAAAAAACAGACATAGTGGCTTATGTCTGTCATTCCAGCACTGAGGAGATAGAGATGGAAGGATCCATGAGTTACTGATCAGACAGTCTAGCCCAATCCATGAGCTCCAGATTCCACAAGGATACCTTGTTTCAAAAACTAAGGTGGACGTATAAAGAACTGAAAGAAAAAAACCCACATGATCACCTCATTAGATGCAGAAAGGGCCTTTAACAAAATCCAACCAACACCCCTTCATGATAAAAAGTCTCAGAGAGATCAGGGATAAAAGGGACATGCCTAAACATAATAAAAGCACTATATTACATCAAATTAAATGGAAAGAAATTCAAAGAATTCCACTAAAAACAAGGCTGTCCACTCTCTCCACACCTATTTAATATAGTACTTTAAGTTCTAGCTAGAGGAATAAGTCAATTAAAGATCAAGGAGCTACAAATTGGAAAGAAAGAACTCAAAGTATTCACTGATGATAAGATAGAATACATAAGGGCTGGAGAGATGGCTCAGCCATTAAAGGCTAGGCTCACAACCAAAAACATAAGATAGAATATATAAGTGACCCCAAAAACTCAACAAGGTAACTGATAAACACCTCTAGTCAAGTGGCTGAATACAAGATCAACTCAAAAAAAATGGTAGCCCTCCTATATACTAACAAATGGGCTAAGAAAGAAATTGGGGAATCAACACCCTGTATAATAATATAAAATATCTTGATGTAACTCTAACCAAGCAAGTGAAGACCTGTATGGCAAGAACTTCAAGTATTTGAAGAAAGAAATTGGAGAAGATATCAGATGATAGAAAGATCAGTATGTTTAACATAGTAAAAATAGGTATCTTATCAAAAGCAATCTACAGATTTAATGAAATCCCCATTAAAATACCAACACGATTCTTTACACACTTTGAAAGAATAATATCCAACTTCACGTGGAAAATCAAAAAAAACTCCAGGATAGCTAAAACAAGTCTGTACAATGAAAGAACTTCCAGAGGTATCACCACACTGGTTTCAAGCTCTTCTACAGAGCTATCCTAATTAAAAAAAAAAAAAAACAAAAAACAAAAACAAAAAAAAAAAACAAAACAAAACAAACAAAAAAAAAAAAAAACGTGGTATTGGCACTAAAACAGACAGGTGGATCAATGAAACTGAATTGAGGACACAGACGTAAATCTACACACCTATGGACACCTGATTTTTGACAAAGAAGCCAAAATTATACAATGGGGGTAGGGAGCATCTTCAACAAACAGCGCTGGTCTAACTGGGTGTAGATGAATACAAATAGATCCTTCTCTTTCACCCTGCACAGAACTCAAGCCCAAGTGGATCAAAGACCTCAACATAAATCCAGCTACAATGAACAGAGGAAAGAGAGGAACAGCCTTGAGTATATTGGCACAAAAGGCAACTTCTTGAACAGGACACTAATGGCACAGACACTAAGACCAACACTTAATAAATGATACCTCATGAAATGGAAATTTTTCTGTAAGGCAAAGGACACTGTCAGTAGGACAAAAATAGCAGCCTACAGAATGGCATCTGTACTGACCTGTCCTTGGGGTTCTGACAGGATATGCCCTCAGCTGCAGCCACTAAGAGCAACACCTGTGCACAGTCACAAGTGGTGCTCTTAGTGGCTGCAGCTCTTTAAAAGAGCCCTGTCCACCTCCCCCCCCTCTCTGCTTCTTTGCATGTCTCTGTGTCTCTCCTTCTCTCTGTCTCTCTGCCTCTCTCTTCTCTTCTGAAGCTCCTATCCCCAGGGGCCTGTCTCCCCTCTCTCCTCTCCAATTTTCCCATTCACTCCCCCCCCCCAAAAAAAAACCTTCACCCAAGCTCTGTCGAATGGTGTCTTTCTCTCTCACACTGCTTTTTAAAATTACAACCACCAGCCTAGTCTAAAACCCATGCCAGGAAAGCAAGCCCACCCCTGACACCTCAGGCTGGATGGCCCAGAGACCTGGGATAGAACCAAACATGACTGGAGGAAAAAATGTCAATATAATGATGCCTAATGATACTGTTATACTCATAGATTGGTGCCTAGCCCAACAGTCATCTGAAAGGTTTCATCCAGCAACTGATGGAAACAGGTGCAGACCCACAGCCAAACATTAAGCCAAGCTCAAGGAATCCTGCAGAGGAGAAGAAAGGACTATAGGAGCCAGAGGGGTCAAGGACACCACAAGAAAACCCACAGAATCAACTAACCCAGGCTCACAGGGGCTCACAGAGACTAAAGTCACAATCAGGGAGACTGTGTGGGACTGAACTAGGCACTCTGTATATACGTTACAGTTGTGGGAATCCTAACAGTGGGAACAGAGCCATCTCTGACTCTTTTACTGGTTTTGGTGACCCTACCCCCTCATACAGATAGATGGGTAGGTAATAGACAAAATTATTAATAATAAAAAGACACAAAAAGAGGAGGAGGACATAGCATTTTAAATGGGGAAAAAAGATTCAAAATTCACTTACCAAACAGGATGAGATGGCACCAAATCTGGTGGTTAGTAACTGTATGTAAACTTGTGTGATACCTTTAGTCATCAAGAAATGTCTAGTGAAATGCATATTGTCATACTGCACACAACCAGCATGCCTAAGACTGGAAAGATGGAACACAGCTGCTGGTATCACACTGGCAGAACACAGGGTACAAGGAGACAAGGAGGAGCTCAAATCCTCAGCAGGTGTGTGGGGAAAATGCAATAGCCAATCCCTAGACAGCACTTAGTAGTTGGCCCCAAATGCTCATGGTTCCTTCCTTACCGGAAGCTCAACCCTAAAACCACGCTCACAAACACCAGCACATCCATCAACCCACACATTCTCCAGCAGCTGCAGTAGACCTGTGCACAGAAGGCTGCTCTCAACATGGGGAAAGGAGGGCTCTCACAAGCTGTAGTGTGGTGAAGTCTAAAGGACCCCTCCACACACAGACTGCATGGTGACACCCAGGGGAAGCTGCCACCCACACTATATAAAGGCCCATGAAAGCTGTTCCTGGAGGTGCAGACTTGTAAGCCCAGGCTCCCCAGGAAGCTAAAACAGGATAATCACAGGTTCAAGGCCAGCGTGGATCACACAGTGAGTCTAAGGCCTACCTGGATATCTTAGGGAAACCCTACCTCAAAATAAAAGTAAAAAAGATGGCTGGAGACACAGATCAGCAGCAAAGTCATTGTCGAACAGAGACAAAGCTCGTAGGAGCCAAGTGCACCTGTTCTTGGTTTGCATATTTCCACAGAAGCTGACTCTTACCCCATGCTTCCCTTTCATCCAATAAAATAAGCAAATGCCTTCGGTGGCAGAACCATAGAGAAAATGGTAATAAATCAACACCAAACCCTTTGTTTGCTATCTCAGGATGCCAACAGTGCCACCTCCCACCCAAGTGTCGTCTGCAAAGGTCCACTGGGCAGACACAAACTTGTGCGCTTGTGTCCGCCCTTGCCTATGTGGCTTGTTATTTCTTACTGGAGTGAAGACATAGCTTTGGGGGAAAAAATCCTCCCAATTTCTCTTCAGCAATTCTTCCAGAAGAGTCTAGAAAGCCATGAAATTCTCATCTGTATTCTGAAGCTGACATAGCAGGTGGTCACAGGGCTACTCTAGGAGGGGCCATGGTAGTGATCTCCATTCTCTGTGGCTGACACCAGCTATAACAGGATAGCAACGCCAGGACACTTGGCGAAGATTCCCAGTCAAGACCTGCAAACTAAAAAGAACTCCTGTCTCTCACGCTTCCTCTTGTTCCTTTCTCAATCTCTCTGCCTCTCTGTGTGTCTCTGTGTGTCTCTTTCCCTCTCTCATTCTTTCTCTGACTCTCTTTGTCTCTGTTTGTCTCTCTGTGTCTGTATTTCTATTGGTCTCTCTCTGTTTCCATCTCTGTGTGTCTCTCGTCTGTTTCTCTGTCTGACTCTCTGTATGTGCCTGCCTCACTCTGTGTATCTGTGTCTCTGTCTGTCACTTGTCTCTCTGTCCCTGTCTCTCTCTCTGTCTCCCTCCCTCTCCTCCTCACTTATTCATATGGCATTTTAATATTATCTCTATTTTATCCAGCAACCCTGCATCACCCTTATTCAGCAGTTGCCATGAGCACTGCAGCCGTGATTGGCCAATAGAACTCTCCTGTCTGCCAAGGTCAACTGATGTCTTGGCCTGACAGCTCCAAATGGCACCAGGGCAGACAGGTCCACAGAACTTCAGGGATAAGCAAGGTTGTTTAAGGTGAAATTGATGCTGATGCTAATTAGTGTGGAGATGAAGGTTATGCTATGGGGTCCACTTAATGTCTCCACGCCCCATGGAATCTTGCTTCCTGTTTCCACGGAAGGCAGACAGGAGGAAATGAGACAGCATACCTTGCCTGTAATGAACAATAAAAGTATTGTGTAAGGGCAGGGCACCAAGTCTCTCCATAGCATCGACTGTTACATCTTTCTACAGGGTGGTTGGAGGGTTATTAGACTCACACATCTCACCAAGCCTTTTGACCTGAGTTCTACCCCCTGGGACTTACATGGTGGAAGGAGCTATCCTCTGACCTCCACACACATGCTGTGGCATGTACAACACACACACACACACACACACACACACACACACACACACACACACACCATACACAATGTACACAATAGTAATAAATAGAATACATTTTAATTAACACATGCTCATCTTGTTTACTTTGCAGCTTGTGAGGGTAGTCCCTCACAAACATGAGTGGGTTCCATTTTATATACAGCTTTGCAGTTTTTCCTTTTCTCTGAAGAGCTCAGTCATCTCTGCAGGGAAACTTATCTACCCACCAATTTGCTCTTTTGACTTGAGAACGGAGGCTCCTATTGTGTGCGAGTCTGTGTGTGGCTCATGTAACCATCACTCTGTTAGTAGATCTATTCTTCTGTGTTCTGTAGAACTTATGACCAGATCTTTGCACACTACTGTGTCCTAGAATACATACCCATAAAAGGAGAACGTGAAGACTAGGTCAGTGATGTTCAATTAAGCCAGGTGTTTGCACACTATGAACTGTGTCAGGACCCCTAGGGGAACCAATCCTACCTATAGCTGGGACAGATAACCCAGTCCCACCCAGAATGCATATTCAGTGGTCCAGGCTGGGCCTCCGTGTATCTGTGATGAGACTCTAATGATGATGCTGCCACACTTTAGGACTACTTCAGCTAGACCATAGTTTGGCCTCTATGGGAATTGAAGCAGGTCCCCAGCCCTGCCCTTTCTAGATAAGCAGGAGGTTGAACCCCTCAAGGGGAGCTGCTCAGACCATATCCCACTAGAAACCCTGCCTGAAGTTGTTCACCTTCATCTGTCCTTCTCAGAGGGCGACCCAGTACCTCACAGACTCCTGTGGCCTGTCAGCATGTTCTCCACTCGTGGTCCCTCCCATCTTTTTAATGGTGTCCAAGACATGACAATTAAACCCCCAAAGTCTCACTTCTGCCCACTGCACAGGTTATTTTAAGATAACCCTGCCCAACAATAAAAGTGACAACTCCATACACAGCGCCCCTGAACTTGGTGCCACAATGCTATCACTCAGGCCTGCCAAGCATCGCTGTGTGATCAGCCCTGCTGTGATGTGGTTTGTTTGTGTCTCTTAGATGTCACATTTTAAACTGCAGGATAGGATCCCGAGGGTAGAAGGGATATGTAGTGCTGTCCACTATCTCAGCACTAAGGGCAGAAAGGATGTGCAATGCCATCCGCTCTCCCCAGGACACAGCCTGTGTGGCATTTACTCTCTGGACCCCAGCCAAGAGTGGCTGACAGCAACTAATCCAAAGTAGCTGTGTGGAAGAGTCTCGCTCATGTGACAGGGGAGCCAAAGGAACAAGTCATCTGAGTTCAAGGCCCATTTGCAGCCGTGGTGACACTCTCTGCTCTCTTTAAGGTCTAATCTTGAAGTCTTGGGACAAACTTTTTCAGTTTCTTCATCGAGCTAGCAGTATGTCTCTTAAAAGTCACCCAGCCGCACAAACCTCCAGGGTCCTCTACACACAGGATCTCATTTGTCCTGGAAAACACAGAGGCCTTAATTCTATGTTTCTCAGGAATGGATGAGGCTTGGAACAAGTTTAGTTAAGCTAACGTTAGGATGTCATTCCCCATGTGTCTTCACTAGCTGGAGCTTCGTGGTCACCAGTTAAGAGTCGTGACCGTAGTTCAGGGGTGCTGAGAGTGAGGTTCAAAAGTGGCTCCTATGGTTTTCCGAGGACTTTGGCCAGAAAATGAAAGTCCCAATGTCTCAGGCCCTCTGCTGCTTGTTTGCACTGTCTTCTATATGGCTGCTGGCATGTGTGGCCCTCAACAAGAAGTAGCTAGCATTCTTAAGCCCTACTGTGTGTTGAACATTGCCTTCTATGCATGTGACTGTCAGCGTGTGTGTCTCTCAACAATAAGCATCTAGGTTTCTTAAGCCATACTGTGTGTTGATCATCTTGGTGAAAGGGTCTTCCAAGGATGAACTGAGGGCTGAGTTGGATGTAGATCTAGAAAACAGGGCCTCCTCCTTGGGGTCAAGTAGACTGATGACAGGCCTAAGACAGGGTGAACTTGCTTGCTAATGTGGCGAGGCTGGTGGGTGACAGAGCTAGGATTCCTGGCTCACTCCATCTTCAGAGCTACTAACTTTAGAGTCCTGGGACAGTTTTCCAATTGCCTATTAGCTCCTCTCCTAATGATTGAGACTTTGTGTTTGTGTCAGTCAAAAGGCTTACTACTCTTGTCTCAAGGTTTAGGGGCCCTTCTCCTCTTCCCACAGTGATAAGAACAAGTATTTACAGAAGCAGCAGGAACACAGATGAAGATGCTGATGATGGCAAACTTCCTGTGAAGTGGCCATCCTGGGGAGGAAAGTGAAGGCTGGAGTAGACAGACATGGCCTTTGCTCACAGTCTCTGGGTCTCAAGGCAACACACTGCTCACAGAGGACATTGACTGTGGAGGGGTAAGCTCCAGTCCCAGGGTCTAACAGCAGATGCAACCAGGATTTATTAGGCTCTCCATCTCTGGATGAGCCTTCAGCATGAGCAGCAAGAGCATACCTCTAAAAGCATATGCTGACACTGGGGACAGGCTTTTACACTTCAGTTCAGGGAGCCTAAAGGTTTCTGACCACACCCCTGAGGCTGGAAGGTCATAGGATAGCCAGAATGCCTTTGAGACTAGGCCAGATCTAAGCCCAGGAGCCAGGAAGGTTATGGCAAGAGGACAGACAGCTCCCTACTGGGACCAGCAGTAGGGCAAGCAGTGAGTGAGTGAGCAGCAGTGGGCTCGGCCCACACTCATCTCAGAGTCTTTCTACATTCCACAGAAAAGGTCAGGTGTGAGGGCCTGAGCTTGAGCAGGCCCTGGAGGGAGACCCTCAGGCCTCAGCAGTGGAGAGAAAGCAAGGACAAGGACTGTCCCCAACTGCACTTCCAATAAGCTTGGGAACACTGGTGGGTGGCCCGGGAAGGAGGCAGCCCGGTCTGGGGTTCTGTCTTTATGGATGTCCCTTATTCAAGGGAACTTGAACAATGTCTTAGGTAGCCATCTTTGAGAGTGCAATAATCTCCCAGCCTTGCAAAGGAAGCATGACTGGGTGAACTCAGCCCCAAGGTGGCCTGTCAGTTCCTACTCCAGGAGTCTATGGACAGCACCTCAGATGTCACCTCAGTTGGGACACCAGTCTCTCCAGCTGTAACAACCCTGAACTAAGTGGGGTTTTGATGGCTTAGGCAGAGCTGGAACCCATGAAAAGAGAGGGTAGTGTGGGCATACACAGTAAAAGAATACCATGGAGCACAGAGGGAGGACTGGAGTGGTGTGGGTAGTTACCTTCTGTAGAGCTGCGAGACAGCCTAGCCTGCATAATCAACCCAACTACAACAGAATCAATTCCCATGGTTCCGAGCCCTGAGGACTGAGACAGTGGGTATATAACCTTCATTATTTTCTGGGTAAGCACAGTGTGGTCAGAGCTGGACACTCAGAAAGGAGCTGGGAGGGGACCAGAGGGCCAGCCTCCATCTGTCCGGCACAGCTCAGATTCCCAGAGTTTCCACTCACACGCCCTCTTCGAGATCCTCCATCCACCTGTGATGGGAGTCACTCTCTGCAGCCCCAACTGCCCTCCGAGGAACAGCTGGGAGAAGAGGCAACCGGAGGCTCCCAGGCTTCTGAGCCCTGGGTCACATGCTGCTGGCAGCCATCGTCTCACGCAGTGCCAAGTGCTTGATTGAGTCGTTGGCATGTCTGGCATTCCGGGTCACTCTCTGTGGACGCGGGTGAGTCACAAAGAAAACGTCACCACCACTCACGTCAGGGTTACACCAAGGCATTATGCCCGGGGACCCAGGAGCCCCTAATATAGGCACATGCAGGTAGTCCCTGTCAGCACCCACAGGCCTGGGGATCACCCTGGGGAGTCACATGCTTGTCACCCACCCAGCATGCTGAGGTGTCCTTTACAAGACACCACAGAAACCAGGCTAGCACCAGGACAGGCTGCACTTTCTTATAACTATAGCCAAGAAAACATGGGTGGGGGGTGGAGAGGGCAGAGGCAGGGGCTGGCACTGTGGTGTGTGTCTGTGTGTGTGTGTGTATGTGTGTGTCTGTGTGTGTAAGGATGTGACCGTGTGTGCATGTGTGTAAAGGTAGGTTTGTATATATAAGTGTACATAAGTATCTCTGAAACTGTGTATGTGTGTGAAATAGTGAAGTTGTGTGTGCATGAATGTGCTTGTGGGTGTTTCCATGTGGTGGTCAAGTGTGGGAAACTCAATAGGAACAGCAAGGAAAGTGGGATTGGGCCAGCCGGGAGATGACCTTTCTGTTTAAGGTACCCTGGGAAAGGACAGTGTTGCAGGCTCTGCCACTTTGTGTGGAGTTTGCTGCCCCCTAGAGGACGAGCAGCCAGGGCACTTGGGAAGGCACCAAACTAAAGAGAAAGGAATCCTGTTACCCTGGGGTGATTTGAGGCTCTGAGCTTCAACAAGGAAGGGTAGATGGGGTGCAGCACCAGAGCATGTGGCTCCAGGGGAGGTGATGGTTACAGAGATAGGGTGTGGGGCACAAGGAAAGGGGTGGGTGTAAGAATGGAAGATGGAGCACAGGAAGGAAAATGGGGTTCAAGGGGAAGGATGGGATGCATAAAGGGTGGAGTTCAAGGAGGAGGATGAGAAATGGGAGAGTATGTGTTACAGGGGGTTATGAGGTGCTGGGGGACAGTGGGGTGCAGGGGTAATGGGATACAGGGAGGAGGATGAGATGCAGGGCTGGAACAGGGCTTGACCAATAGTAGAGAGACACAGGCATGCCTTGACCCAGAGCATAAACTATAGAGATGCCCTTCTGCATCACTCAATCCAATCTACTCCTTTCTGGCCTCTGTAATTCCAGATGCTTTCTGGCTCTGCATATTAAAAGGCTTGGATGGTCGGACACCTTATCTCTGTGAACTTCACTGAATGTAAATGGCATTTCCTCAAGTGATCTGGCTATAGCTCTCACCAGGTGTGGCTCTTGACCTGTTAAGAGAAGCAGCCACTCTGGGGCTACAAGGGGCTAGGAAATTACTTCTCTATCAGGGCTTCCAGAAGGAAACATCTCTTGATAACAGTCAGCTCAGCCCAGTGAGACCCATGCCAAACATCTGACTTCCAAAAAGGTGATGGGTCTCATTAGTAAGATAGTGATTGTTTGAGGAAAGAGGTACCCAGGGAAAAGACTTTTTCATCCACAATGCTGGGAGCCAAAAGGTTTGTAGACAAAGGGGAAGCATGGGGAAAGATGGAGGATAGTTTGTGAGGGTTAGCAATAACTAATTGCAGAGGTGTGCTATATTAACCTCCCTCTAGCTTGTCTCTGCTGACTGTATCAAAGGACATCTGTGCACATGTGCCTGTAGTCACACATCCAATTAGCCAGTGATCCTTTGCTTCGTTATTCTTGGAGACGAAAGGGTTTATTTTGGCTTATAATTGTGGTTCATTATTGAGGACTAAAGAGAAATGCTGTTCACTAGTTGGCTCTGTGGTTCACTCAACCTGCTTTTTAAAAACACAACCTAGGACCACCAGCCCAGGGTTGATACCACCCACAGTGAGCTGGGCCTTCTCATATCCATGGTTAATAAAATCCCCACAGGCGTGCATACAGACCAATTTGATGGGGGGCATTTTATCAATCGAGCTTCCCTTCTTCACGATGAACCCAGCTTGTGACAAAGTGACAGAAAACTAACCAACACAAATGGATTACAAAATAAAAGGGAGACACAGAAGCAAGAAGGGCGGCTGTTGTGCAGAAGAGGAGGGGCTTCATTGAGAACAGAGGGGATACGAGGCGTGAACGTTTAAATACTTCATAAATACATATGATACTATTAAAAAGATATTTTTAAATGAAAAAAAAACATAGACAAGAGAAAAGGGAGGCAGAACCAGAGCTCTGTGTGATGGAGTTTGAAGACCTCCAGAGTAGATCAAGTCAGTGAAGGTATGACACCTTAAGTAGCCTTCCTTGGGGTGCAGCTACTCTCTGGGAAGAAGCAAGGCATGACAAGCCAAGAGGTCCCGAAGTATTTGTCAGCCATGTTTATGACACAAATTAAACGTGCCCAGGAATGCTCTAATCTTTCATGTACATCTTCATAACCCTGAGGGAGGCATGCCCAGCATGAGTCTGCCATCTTTCCTTTTTCAACAATGACCTGGAAGTGAGCATGCTCAGTAGTGTGCATCTCAAACTGCGCATGCACCTCCCTACATTTGTTTTCCTACATGAACACATGTCAGCTCCGGAAAAAAAGCTTCCAAGCTTCCTTCACAGGGGAGAGGACTGCTTTGGCAATGACTCGGTTGCTCTCTTTTCTTGCTAGAGAGAATCGAGTTTTCGCACCATGACTTCTTGGCTATGTTCGATTTGGCTTTGCCCTCTCCAAGAGGAAAACCCATTGATTTAGTTACAAATCCTGCACACACAGTGTGCATCTTGTGCAATCTTTCCTCCAAAAATTAGCAAGAGGGGAGAATAAAAGCATGTGATTTTATCTTTTATGTGCATTCAAAAATACCAGGAGCACATGAACAATTCATCAGAGTGTTTCCTGGGGCAGGAGTACAGAAGCGGCTTGTGGAGGAGGTGGGTAAATATGGAAGAGGGAGCTTTCACAATGTTCCCTTTTTGATGTATTTTTAAAGCATGTGAATATGTTACCTATTCAAAAAATTTTATTATTTTTTTTTTTAAATTACAGGCCAAACAAGTTTCTCCAGACCATACCCAGTGGTTTTCAGACCTTGAGCTGACCTGCTCTTAGATGGGCCTCTGCTGACTGCTGGGTTTTCCCATTCCTTGCTTTCTGGGAACACCACAGCAAGAAGAAGTGTGGCAGTCAAAGCTGCTGTCCGTGGAGTGCACACCAACATAGCACCACTCCATTATAACACCCACTTATGGGAGCAACCTGCATAGGCACAGGGGTGGAGTGAAGTTGAACATGTGTAGAGACGATGGTCAATCAGGCAGGGGATTGGGCTCACTGAGCAGCATTTTAACATCCTGAGGCTGCTGTAGCAAAGTAGCACAAGTTGGGATTTCCTCCAGAAATCTATTCCTTCCTGTCTGGAGACTGGAAACATTGATAAAATGTGCCCGGTCTTGGAAAGACAGGACCTCTTACCTCATCCATCTACCTCATCCATCTTCTCGTGGCTGTAGGCACCTCTGCCCCCACCCCCTATCTTATAGGAGCATTCTGTGGAGAGGAGAAATCGATCTTCACAGTTTTCTGTGCACCTCTGACTTCACATAGCATTTTCTTCACATAGATATCTAATACTACTGGATTCAGAGTTCACCCATTTCTATCATGAGTTCTGCTTATTTCCAGGTAAGGTCGCCGGTCTGGTTAATTTTGTTACTGTGATAGAATACTCTGGGGGAAAAAATCCATCTCTTCCATTGTAGGGAACTTTAGGCAACAGAACTTTGAAGCATCTAGTCATAGTCATGGCCAAGAGCAGAAAGAGTAAGTGCATGTGCGTGTGTGCTGTGCTCATTGTCTACACTCTCCCAGTCCAGCACTCTCTACCAAGGGAATGCTGTCACCCTCAGTGGGCTGAGTTCTCTCCCACATCAGCTAACAATCAAGACAGTCCCTCACAGGGATGCCCACAGGCTAATCTGGTCTAGAAGATTCCTCATCAACACTCCTTATCCAGGTGATCCTAGTTGTGTCAGGTTGACACCACCACGGCCACATTTGTACGTGCCAGATTCAGGATGTGAACACATCTCTTCGGGGGCGCAGTTGAGAGCACGTGACAAACATCACCAACCTGGAAGTGTCATTCAGGTTGAGTGACTAAGTTATATTTCACTGTTCTACAATGTTAACTTTAAAGAACACAGCCAAGGAATGAAGTGAGCCTTGATGGCTGTAAATATGTAAATCTGCAAATATGTTTCTCTTATTGGTTAATGAATAAAGCACTGTTGGCCAATAGGAAAACAAGATAGGCAGGACTAGGAGACAAGGAGGATTCAAGGAAGTAGTAGGGAAGAGTCAAGATGTAGAGACTGGAGAGAACAGAGGTCCGGGTCCTCTCTCCGGTAAGATGAGACCACATGGAAATACTTAGATTGATAGAAATGGGTTACTATTTAAGAGAGCTAGCTGACGAGAAACTAGTAACTGACCAACAGCTTTATATCAAATACAGCATCTCTCTGTGTTATTTGGGGCTGGCATGGCAGTGGGACCAGACCAGCAAGGAAAAAACCTACTCATAACAGAGTCTTCTCTCAAGCAACTGGCAAAATAAAGATTTGAATTCACACACACACACACACACACACACACACACACACACACACACACACACTGGTAGGGCTCCCTGATCTGTGAGCCAAATCAAATCGCCTGCACAACACAGGCTAACCCAAGGAGGCCATGATTTAGCTGCATCTGGACATACTGAGCCATGGTGGGATGGACCAACAAATATCTGCCTAGAGTTGTCTAGACCCTGAGAGATCATGTTGTCAAAGAAACTCAAAAGCCTGGGACCAGCAGCTTAAGCAGGGGCTACTACTTATGGGTCCTCGATGTTAAACAACACAGGGAAATAAAGGATGGTTTACGGTGAGCCAGCTATGAGTGGCTATTATATACTATGAGCCAGATATAAGTGACTATGGATTATTGGGAGCCAGATATAAGTGACTATGGATTACTGGGAACCAGCTATGAGTGACTATGGCCTGAGAACACAAATTCAGGCATGCCTGAATGGCAGGATCCACCAAGCAAGATGTGACAATGAACTTTTAGAGCCACGGGGGAGTGGGGGAGTTGTAAGTCAACACATTGTCCTGTTAAACTGGAAGGAACATCAGTTTGGTGGGTGGTGGTAGAGTGGAGAAATCTCCTTTGTAGGTTTCAGGTATGCCCCGTGCCACCCTTAACTTTACTGTATGGGGAAACTAGAGGCCTGTCCACCTTAGAGGCAGATTCCAAGAAGCTGGCCAACTAGTCATGGGGTTGCTATGTAGGTACACTTGCCACTAACGGGCTAAAGAAATCCCTTTATGGTTTGGGCTCAGGGCCTACAATTTTCCATAGCTCACAGTCATGACATTCCTGTTGGCCATGGTCAAGCCATCTGCAGTATCTACACCACAGATACACATTCATCAGTTAACCCCTGAAGTCAGCCCTATGAGCTCACCATTCAACTTTAGAAACTCCTTAAAAGCTCAGGTGAAAGTTGCAGGAGCTTGGTGAGCTCTGCTCCAAGGCTGGGTTAGCTGGGATTTACTCATTTCTCCACAAAACATTTTGCCTATGATGGACAAGTCATGTGACCTCTGCCTTTCTGCCAAAAGTCAAAGGGGAAAGAAAGGCTAGAAGAGACACTCAGTGCCCCCAAGTTCCATCTACATGCAGCCAGGGTTGGTGTGAACTCTTGAAGCAGTGTACCAGATCTCAGCCCTGTACAGGGATCACACACACACACACACACACACACACACACACACACACACACACACACAAGGACATGAGTACACATTTTTGTTTCATCAGAATGATGTCAGGATACTCCAGGCCACCATAGTCATAATTAACCTGCTAAATTCTTTCCACTAAGGCCATGACTGGCTGGTAAAATTGAACTTCAAACATACTGAAGACTGCCATGTTGACTACTACATGCTACCACTGTATCTTCATTATCCAACTATGCATAAGCCATGAAATATGAAGACAGATGTTTTCTCCCGGTGTGTACCCAGGTCCAATGAAGCCGGACAAACCTTGTACTCAGACCTACAAGTCTCACCAGGTCTTCACCCAGCAATTCTGCTTTGTCACACTGACCCCTAAGCACAGACATCACAATCCTGGGGTGCATGCTACTTGCTGGCTTTCCTTCTATCTGTTCTCCAGTTAACACCAATGAGATTTTAGAATGGCATCTCACTGGGCTTTATAGGGGAAGGCTAGCGATGAGTGACATGCTCAGGTCTGTCATGGCTGGGACTACACACAGAGGTTTGCTACCACCTGGTTTTCACTTCCCATGTTCCCAGACACCCCCCCCCACACATACACACACCATATCCCCTACCCAGAGGACAAGAGGCACTGTACACAGGAAGTGGCACAATCCCTGGCTTGAACAGCTCCTCAACATCTCTCTTGGAAGAAACCTAATTTTCCAACACTCCTCATCCAGATATGCTCTCCCCCCAGAATATTCAAGTCCTGTCAACAGAGCCAGATGACAGCAGACACCTTATAGAGGTGCTCTTGCGTATTGCAGGGACAAGGCAGCACATACTCAATTATCTCATCAATCTCGGTAGCACTGAAAATGTGGAAGGGCCCAACAGCATCAGAGTCCATCTTTCTGAACCTGTGGTCAGCCAGTCAGAACACAGACAATTCCCAATAGCCACCAGGGGCTGGGGTGTGGGGATCAGTATGGAAGTTATGGTAGAGACTCCCAGGCCTGTGTTGTGGATGGGCCTAACTAGAGTTAGCCCTTCTTACAAGGAGCTTTAAGAATTGGTACAGGAGAAGGGAGGAGTCACTTCTGGTATCTCGGAGTCGGGAAGAGGAGATGAACAGAGGCCCTCAAGTGCAGCAGGAGAACCCCGTCCTGGGGTCCTGTGGGGAGGAGGGTGGTTTGTGTAGGTAATGCACTGAGAGGAGCTGTAGTCTTCATATTGTAAGTTGTCTGTCCCTCTGGGAAGCCCAATGAGTCGGGCAGATTTCTCGCCTGAGCATGAACTCATGTTGACTGTTCTACAAAAGATGTGTGAGCCAAACCTCGGCATGGTGTCTCATTCTGAACATCTAGGGACACTGCTTCACCCTCTGCAAAAGTGCTATAACACACGCTGTCACCCTCGTGTGCTTGCAAGGGTTAAATGGAATGGGATAGAGTAGGCACCTGACAGGTGATCTGAGACCTTCCCTCACCAGTGTGGAAGGTGGAGTTATTCATAACCTTACAAAGAAGAAGTCCAAGTTAGAAAACCAGGGTTAGGTTTAAAGGTGCTCTCTGAGCTCCGGTCATTGTTAGGAGGAGGCATTCTGTGAGATGGAGGCCCCTCGAGACAGTTACAACAAGAAGGCTAAAGAAATTGATCCTGGATGCCTGCCTTTCAGAGAACAGATAGCCACCAGTTCCTTCCAGATAATCCGACCATTATGTCTCAGCTGCAGAGTATCGTGGCTTCTAGAGCTTTGTTCTCCCCACCAGCAGACATTAGGGTGGGAGTCCCCGACTCCTGACCCCTCCCTGCCAAAAGACAGTGTCTTCTGTAAGGAACTGAACTTCCCACGTGGTAGACCTGCTTTCTGAAACAATAGAAGTAGAGGTACAGTGTGAGCTGGGCTGTTTCCCTCCCCCAGAAAGGGACATGTCAGCAGGTAAGTACAGCAGTCACGGCGTGCAGTCAGGCCACGCAACGCCTATCTCCCATCTTTCACGGTATGTCACCTATGTGGAGGTGACACCTTTGATTCAACACTTGTTTAAATCAAAACCTCTTGACCTTTCACTAAAATAAAAGGCAATCACTGTGCTGTCACATTGTAAATAACAAATGGCACCATTATTTGAGAAGCTTCACATTCTGAGGGACAGAGAGGCTGTTTTTGGAAAATCTATGGCAGAGGATAGTATAATTATAACCTGGGTTTGTGTGGCATTCAACCCCAAGTCATCTCAAAGCCTACTGTGGTTTTCCAGCAACCTTCCTCCAAAAGGAGACAGCCAACAAAGGAATGTGTCAGCCAGGTACATTTCCTGACAGATAAAAATAAGCTCCCGGACATACAAAATCAGCACTTCCTGACAATAAAAACAAACCTGTCCATGACATCCGACCAAGGCATTCTTAAAAACTGTCAGTAAAATAAACCTGGCCTATAACATGAGCTATGATCAGAAACCTCATGGGAAAGGATAGGCCTCGGGTGGAGAAGTTTAGGGGCTTCTTGCTAAATAGAGTCCATTAAAGCTTTTAAATACCACTAGGGCACTGGAGAAGATCGAATTCCTTGACCCAAATGATCAGCCAAACCTCCAGAACCTCAGAACCTGTACTTGTTTGGAAATAACCTCTGTGCAAGTGTGAGTAAGATGAAGTCACACTGAAGTGACATACCAAACCCTGATCCATGGGGCTGTCGTTAGAGAAGAGGAAAACATTTGTCAGGATGGAGACAGAGAGGAGACCCCTGTGTGAAGATGTAACTGAGATGAGAGCATTCAAGCTGGGAGAGACCAGGAAACCACTGTCCAGGCTTGGAGGGACAAGACCTGTTGTGGGTTTGTTTGTTCTCTGACTGCCAGCTACCAGAAGAGCAGGAACACTCAGTTTACGACATTGTCTCAGTTAGGGTTTCTATGGCTGTGACAAAAACACCATGACCAAAAAGCAAGTTGAGGAGGAAAAGGTTTATTTACCTTATGCTTCCAAATCACAGTCCTTCATCAGACAAAGTCAGAGCAGGAACTCAAGCAGGGCAGGATCCTCCAGGTAGGAGCTGATTGATGCAGGAACCATGGAAGGTGCTGCTTACTGATTTTCTCCCCATGGCTTGCTCAGCCTGCTTTCTTATAGAACCCAGAAACAGCACTACTCACCATGGGTTGGGCCCTCCTCCATTGATCACTAATTGAGAAAATGCCTTACAGCTGGATCTCACGGAGGCATTTCCTCAGCTCCTTCCTCTGATGTCTCTAGCTCATGTCAAGTGGACACACAAAACCAGCTAGCACAGAGTCTTTTGGGATCCCACACAACATCGTTGTATCCTCCTCCAAACTTAACTCATCAAGTCAGAACTATTTCATTGAATTATAGACATCCAGGGTTTGTGGCTGATCAGTCTTGTATTCTACCTCCAAGAACAGCCCAGGTCACAGCTGCTAAGACTCAGGCTCCAGGCCTTGGGCTCTAGCTTGTGTCCAAGTTGACACACAATACCAGCCAGCATAACTGACCCCTTGTCAACTTGACTCATCAACACATCACTCTTAAGCCACAACCCTTCCTTTCTAATTCATCTCCAAGATCTCACATTAAAAAACATAGGTAGCTTCAAAAGTACCATGGTCTTTACAAATTTAAACACATTAAAATTTCAGTCCCTTTAAAATATCCAATCTCCTTTAAAACACAAAGTCTTTTAAAGTTCAAAATCTCTCAGCTATGGGCTCCAGTAAAATACTTTCTTACTTCAAGAGAGAAAGATCAGGCCACAGTCACAATCAAATCAAATCAAATCAAAACCAAACTCCAACCATACAATGGCTGGGATTTACTCTCGATTTTCTGGGCTTCTCCAAAGGGCTTGGTCACTTCTCCGGCTCTGCCCTCTGCAACACACACAACTCATCTTCTAGGTTCTGGCTGGCTCCAGTCCACTGCAGCTGTGGCTGCTGTTCTTGGTGGCCCTTCTATGGTACTGGTATCTGCAAAATGCTGGGGTCCAGTGGGGGGCAGCCCTGTAGGGACTGTGGGACTGGCGGGACACTACTAATGTTCCTGTGGGATCAAATGGGATCTTATAAGAACACAGTGGATGAAGAGGAGAAAACCTGACACCGTGTATGTCAAGTTAATGTCTTCTGATGGTCATGAATTGACTGTAAAAATAGAATATGCATTAACATCAGGAAAATACAAGCCATGTTGAATGGAGCAGGGCAGTTTGCTGAGAATAAAACCAATGAGGTCAATTTTAGAGAGATCCTTTCACACATGCTATTAAAAGAGTGTGCATTTTACTGACAAGGTCTACTACACTAGCAGCTCCACAGAGATTCCTGAATTCCCAATTGCACCTGAAATTGCACTGGAATTGCTGGTGGAGCTGTGAACCTCCTATGTTGTTAAAATGAAATAAATTATAATAACTTAATTTTTCAGTATTTAATACCTGTAGTTCAGTTAGTTAATTTTTTCACATATAACATGTTGCCTGTAGGAAATTGAACTCTAAAGTTAATTGCTGAGCAGATTCTTCCTGCCATTTGCATAGCAGAGTTGAAATTTGTTTGCTACATCAAAAAATTAAGGGCAAGGAATAAAGCCAAGAAATAAATAGTGCCAGTTTGTATGTGGCTTGTTTTCTCCTTTAGATGTGACCTTTGAAATTATAAGTAATATAGCAATTCCTGAAATGTAAGCACAAATGAACACATCCTACAGATAAACACAGGGGCTAAGTATATTTATGTTTTTAGTGGACTTGTTGTTTTGTTTGTTTTTGTTTTTGTTTTAGATACATCTCTGATCTTACAGCCATTGTGCATGACTGGAGTTATGCAAATCCATTCCAGGAAAATAAAAACGTGTTTATAACTTAGCCCAACCTTGATTTTTGCAACTCAAAGAATAAGAATCAAAATTTCTTTGTGTGTATGGGGGGGGGGTTGATACACTGCAGTATTGTTCAACAACAACAAACTACACTGGGGTCTTGTGGGCTGCACTTTTAATAACAGCCTCTCATAGGCTCTCTTCATGGTGCCAAGCCTCAACGTCTTTGCATGACCCCTTCAGTCCTGGAACTTCAACGGCCACTGATCTGCACCTTCACCAATGGTCCCTCCTGACCTCTCACAGTGCCAAGCCTCAGCTGCTCTCCATGTTCCTTCATCCCTTCAAAACCAGTACCACCTGGGTGGCTCATATGCATTACCAAGTCTGGCTGCCAGCACAAGGTATAACCTTGGCTACCTCTGGACCACAGCTTCTCTGTGCTCAGACAATACTTATGGAAAGATTTTGCCTCAGTGATGCTGGTCTCTTAATCAATGATAATTTCTTAGCTCCAGCTGACCAGCATCAAGTGCCCAAGTAAAGAGCAGGTTTCACCTCGGTAGTGCTGGTCTCTTGTTAATCACATCAGATTCTTCAGCCCCCCAGCTAATCAGAAGCATGGAATCTTAATTCAAAATAACACATGGCCCCAATATAATCTTTAAACTTTCCTCTGAAACTTCACAAGCCAGGCCTCCATCCTCTACACTGCTCTCAACATCCTTACTCCCATTCCATGCTCCCACAGAACTTGGAACTTAAAACTCAATGGTTCTTGGGGCCCAAAGTTCCAAAGGCCTTCCACAAGCCTCCCCAAAACATGGTCAGGACTGTCACCACAATACCCCACTACATCAGTACCAACCTGTCTTAGGGTTTCTATTGCTGAGACGAAACACCATGAGCAAGAAGCAAGTTGGAGAGTAAAGGGTTTATTTTCCTTACACTTCAACATTGCTGTTCATCACTGAAGGAAGTCAGGATAGGAACTCAAACAGGGCAGGATCCTGGAGGCAGGAGCTGATGCAGAGGCCATGGAGGGAGCTGCTTACTGGCTTGCTCCCCATAGCTTGCTCAGCCTGCTTTCTTATAGAACCCAGGACCACCAGCCCAGGGATGGCACCACCTACCGTGGTGTGGGCCCTCCCTCACTGATCTCTAATTAAGAAAACACCTTACAGCTGCATCTCAGGGCAGTATTTCCTCAACTGAGGCTCTCCTTCCTGTCTGATGACACATGAAAACATCCAGTACAGACATGGTCAGGGAAGCCATGGAAAATGTGCATAGGCATGGGTATGTAATTCCATAGAAGTCCCTAGTCTCCAGCGAGATGGAGAACGGGTAGCACATAGCAGGGTGGCTATGTGAGGAAAGAGGGGCACTTCTTCCACAGTTCTGTGGACCACTGCTGCCTGGCACTGACATTTTGCAGATTAATGGAATCTAGCCATCTGTGACTGCTCTTACCAAACCTAGCAATAGGACCGGTAAGATGAGTGTAAGAGTGTAAAAAAGGCATTAAAAGCATCACTAAGGTGCACACATAGGGACCATCCACATGTAAGAACCATGGGCATAGAAAGGCACGTCAGCAGCACTTTCCAAGAGTCTGGTGGGACTCTGACCACAGATCCCAAACTCCAAGCCGAGAAAACCTGAGGTTATGGGCACCTTCAGCACCTGCACAGAGCAGCCATTTTTCCCCAGCAGGATGGCCACCTCAACCCTGAAGAAAAAAAAAACCTGCCCTTCAGGGGTGGGTGGCCCATTTCACTCTAGAGAGAATGAAAGTGTAAGTTCTATGATGGTTCCATGACACAAGCATGTCGAAACTCCTTAGCTCTGTTACTCTGTCTTGAGAACCAGGGAAGGGGATGGACACATGTGACTGATGTTTCCAGCATTTCACACGATGGGATTTGCTTTATTTTCCCACTAGTGGGAGAGAAGGGAGACTGGAGGGAAAGCCTACCAGATTCACTCTAGGATGGGGTTCAGTGCAGCCGAGGCTGACCTTGGTCCTTCAGCCTCAGCTTCCTGGACAGTCACATGTCACCATGCCAGGTTTCTGTGGAACTGAGGATAGTACCCAGGGCTCAATACATGAGGCAGGCACTTTGCCAACTACACAAGCCAAAGTGACGCCTGTTTTTTGAAAGCATTGCAAAGATGGGTCTGACCTTGAAAACTGCGAGACAGAAACCCTGATTATTTGAAGTTTGATTTTTGACTTCTCAAACTGCATCTCCTCTCAACTCTGTCTATGTGACAGGACAGGAGGACCCACAGGTGGGATGGAGGCGCTGTAATGAGATCACTAAAGTAAAACCTTGGCCCAGGATCCGGGGTTTGTTTCTCCATTGCCATCTGCTATGTGAACACTCTGTTAAGGGTCTAGCAGGGTCAGGAGTCCGTCATAAATAAGGATTTCCCTTGGTGGGAGCACAACACAAAGGCACCTGTCAGTGAGAGGCTATACATGGTAAACCGTAAACTCAAGTGGTCGCTTGGATGGCCAGTTGCTGGCTGACAGTGTTTGAACTATGTCACCCACAGCTCCCAAGTACTACCTGATAAGGCATGGCAGACTCTGCAGAATTTACTGGAACACTACTACTGCCCACTGGGCTATTTATGGAGTTATTTTGCAGTGATAAAGGTTGGCTTCCCTGGAACATGATGTCACAGGAGCCATTGGGATCACCTAGCAACAAGACACAGCAACATGTCCAGCTCCTATTTATAACTAGTCTGCGGGTCATGCCAAGAGCTGAGGGGTTAGACCAACCAGAGAGAACAGGGTCATTTGATTCTTCTGGAAGCCACAGCTGTTACTAGAATTGGCAGAGGGTGCCGGAGCCCAAACTCTCAGCTGTCACACTTGGTCCTAAGTGTGTTCCACAGAACCACCAGTTTGTTCACAACACTGCAGAGCACTGTTGCCTGGAAAAGCTGGGTCAGTAAGTCATTGCCAGCCCTCATTCAGAACCAACTCAGGCAAGCTGGGCTCAAAGCCAGCTGCTGGTGTTGGGCACACTGACACAGAACCCTGGTTGCCCAGAGCCCATGAGAGCCTCCCTTTCCCCAGCCATCCCACGCACACTGTCCCGGGCAGATGACTGAACTCTCAGGGCCCAAGGAAGGAGCCCAAATGTCTCGAGGATAATTCCAGGTAGATGAACACCATCTTCAGGTCGCCTGAAGCCCACCTTGTCCCCTCCCATTGCAGGTACTCATTCCTTCTTAATGAAGGGGTCCTAGACATATTGTTTTCCCCACCTCCAGTGAAATGTAGCCTTTCTTGACATCAGGCCCAAAGGCCACTGGTAGTCTATGTGTGATTTATCTCCCGTCTGTCATGAGTTTGAACTGTTGAGCCTTAGCTGGTGACATTGTTTTGTGAGGTTGTAGAACCTTCTGGACATGAAGTGTCACAGGCAGATGTAGGGCTGTAGGGGCCAGCCTAAGGGATATAATCTGATTGGACACTGAGATTTTAAATCAGCAGCCCCCATTTTTACTACCACGGCCCAAGCAGCTCTCAACACCGACCTTGCCCTCCCCCGCCTTGATTGCCTGTATCCTCTTAAACTTTGGCCCAAATAAACTTCTCTTATGTTGCTTCTTTTGGGGTACTTTGTCAATGTGATGAGAAAAGACTGGTATCTTAGACCACACAGTCTTCCAGATACTCTACAGTGAGGACAAGAGTAACTTATGTAGGTGCAAATTACCGTCAAGCTGGTGTGTGTGTGTGTGTGTGTGTGTGTGTGTGTGTGTGTGTGACAGAGAAAGCAATTAATATGCAATTATGGTAATTGCAGATATGAAATGTTATGTGTGCATTGGTATTTCATAACAGTCCCCCAGATCATCTCGTCTAATATAATAACTGCATATGATGCTAAGGTGGTGCCATTCATAAGACCATTGTCTTTATGGTGCTAAGTATGAATTGTACTCCATACATTCATTGTCTGTGGGGAGGGGTATATACTCAGTGTGTATATATATGTGGAAGCCTGCAGTCAGTGTCAGATGTCTTTCTTTATAGATCCATCTATTTCCTTGTTTGTTGTTAGACCAGGCTGGCCTCAAATTCCCAAGGATTACTCTGTCTCCTGAGTGCTAGGATTAAAAGTGCACGCCACCACCTCAGTGAACCCAGAACTCACTAATTGGCTAGAATGGCTGGCCAGGGAGCCCCACTGATCTGCCTGTCTCTAATACTAGCACCAGGGTTACAGAGTGAGGCTCCAGGACATGCGCTCCAAAGCTATAGACAAACCCTGTCTGGAAAAACAAAATTCAAACAAATAAACAAAAATTGTGATAGGGATCACGAAGTGTACCTCTTCACAGTTGATGAGCTCTGGCAGGTGTGAAAGTAGGGAAGGATTCATTTTTCTTCAAGGAGCTGGCCACTGGGAGTTTGGCCACGCTCCGTGAGGCTCAAGTTTATTGAGGCAGCACAACAGCCTTAAGACCCAGAAAAAAATCCCACAACAGTAGAAACGCTCAACCCAGCCTGCTGCACTCACGCTGTACTTGCACGATTCTGATTCTCCACTCACTTCCCTTCCAACGCAGTTCTATTAAACAAAGAGTAGACCTGACCACAACTTTGCTTCCTAGTGGGCTCCATAAACCAGACAATGTGCACAGCCTACCAAGGCCTGCTGTCAGGGTGGAGCGCGACACCAAGTGGACAAGGGCGCCACCTACAGATGATTCTGGGAAATGCCATGGCTGCCTTTGGACCCTTTGGCAACCTCTCACTGGGGTGTGACGCTGGCCTGAAGCTCTCATTGGCATCTGCAACCTGACTGGTCCCCGCAGGGCACCCAGGTACACGCTGTGCCAAACTTGCCCACAGCGGCAAGCCAAGGGAATCGCGTGGGAATATGGAAAACAGGCCTGCACGCCTCCGCGGGGAGTTGATGATCTGCAGGAATCGAATCTCCGCAAGACACCCGCAATCCGGCTCAGACGGGCAGTCTAAAAAAGGTACTTCCTGGTGGCGGGAGTGTGGTTCAGTTTCCCGGTGACTCAGCGCCAGGAGTGAGCGGTGGTGCTGGTGTGTACGGCTATTCCGGGTGAGGCGGTGGATCTACCTCCCGCGCGGGCCCGCGCAGCTCAGGAAGCTCAAGTGGGGTGTGAGAGGAAGCACTCCCCACGCGGGGACTGCGGGGAGGTGACTCAGCCACACCGCTCCTCCGTGAGCCCCTGCGCAAATGTGCGCAGGCCACCGGGTCCCCACGCACGCATTTGTCCCTGTGTGTCCCTGCGCTAGCAAAGTGCACCCATTCCACTCGATCCCCAGCTCACACGCACTTCCCAAAATCCTGCAGAAGTGGGCGTGGGAGATTTTATCCCCCAGGACACACCCCTGCGGCAAGTGCACGCAGGTGACTGATTCCCAGCTGGAATTGGGGATCCACACCCTATAGGCCAGCCCTTCTCAGACAAGGTGTGTTCCTTTATCCGTGGAGTTGGACTCAAACTCCACAGACCTGACTAGCTGTCTCAGAAGTCCTGTTCCTGGGATACAGTTACAATTAATGTCAAAGATTCATGGAGTTCTGAGGACAGTGATATCCGGGTATGAGGACCAGCAAGGAACTGGTAAGAGCAGGGTTCACAATGCACCAAACTGGCAGCTGGTGTCCCAACAGTCCATGGGGGTCGGGAAGGAAATGTACAAGGTGCCACTTCCCCTCCACCTTACAGAGTGTGCACGCCTGTGGAAGTTTAAGGGCAGCCCAGAAGTCTGAACCTATCGACCCTTAAAACTCTGAAAGGAGCTGCCTAGTAACAGATGCCAGGTCTCGGAGAGAACCAAGAGCTGTTTCCCATTGCAGTTCAGAGCCCAGAAAGACCTTTTCACACTGCCAGAAGAAGAAATTTAGTGTAAGCAACATCGCCAACAAATGCTACATAGATTAAAAAAAAAAAAAAAAAAAAAAAAAAAAAAAAAAAAGATCGTTTTCTAGAAGTTATGTAGGATGTAGGATGGGGAGGAATTTTCCTCCTAATATATGTAAAATTATCTTTGCCTTGCTGGTGTGATTCACTGTGATGTTTAGGAAGGAAAGAAAAGGAACTTGAGATACCTAAGTTCATGGTAAAGTAGGTATCTCTCAATGTGTGGCCGTTTAACACTCTCTATAAAAGGCCTGGATCCATGTGGCCCTAAGTCTGTAAGGAGAGGTGGGTAGGTTTTACTACTTTGTAAAGTAAAAGGACACCAAATGTACATTAGATTGATGACGCTCATGCTCAACATGTGAAGTTTTCTTCCCTGAAGCCAACAGAATGCAACGAAGGTGGTCACAAAGATGAGGACAAGGTTCTCAGAGTGTCACCTGTAGATCTCTCAGATCTGGAGACAACAAAACCCCAAAACTGAAAAGTCACTTTGGGAGCAATTGGACTATTGTGGTAAGGTTGTCTTAAGACCAAGAAAATGAAAAACAGTTTGCACCATGGGAATTATATCAAACTGTCTGTAATTTGAGTACAAGTGAGGTAAAACAATGGAATCATAGTTAAAGCAAATTTGATAAACCTGCCTGAAAAAAAAATGCAGAAAAATAGTCCAGGGCTGGCGTGGAGGAGGAGCGCTGTGTGTGCACTGCCTGTGGTCCTCAGTTATGGTGACACAGAAGGATCTCATTTCCAATGCAGGTTCACCCCTTCCTGTTGTGTAACTACATCTTTAGTGCCAGTCTAATTTTCGCATCTGACAAGTTGTGAGTTTGTTCTACAATGACTTGATTTTTCACAGAACATTGTGAAGGGTGGGGTGTTATTTATTCCCACTTCTCCTGGTACCTAGAACCTGGTGAGCATGCAGAAATTAAAAGATGGAGAAATGGATGGAAGAACAGATAGATGAATGGGTAACGAGTGGACAGTTGCAAGTAGATGAATAATAGAAGCATGGGTAGGTGGACAAACAGATGGGTGGATGAATGGGTAGATGGGTGATGGGACTAGATGGGTAGGTGGATGGATAATAACAGAGGAAACAGATGGAAACAGAGAGTGAAGGAATGCTAGATGAGGGAATACAGTCTGATTTTTTTCTTCTTCTTCCTATAAATCCCTCCTGGCTTGTGATTTTGGTTTAGAAAAACTTCAAATAAAAATGACCCAAATCATGCAGTTCTCTAGGCTCTTTTACAATTCGTATGTGGAAGGGTCGGAGTCTATTTTCTCATAGTGCTGGGAATGGAACACAGGCCCTCACCCCTGCCAACAAGCACACTGCTTCAGAGCAGTGTCCCCAACCCATAAGACTTCAATCTGAACTGTGACTATAGTACAGCACAATGGCCCTTGGAACCATGTATTGGATGAGCAGGTAAGTTCAAGCACTCGAGGGTTCTAGTATGAAGTTGACAGGGCCTCCAACTAACACAGACAATGTATGTTGCCTGTAGTAACAGCCACAACAGGTGGATGTTTGAGAAGAGCCAGAGCACAGTGATATGGAGATATGAGTCCAAAACTAAATCAGAGATGTACAGTGCACTCGAGCATTAGAAAAGAGTGAGACATTTTACATTTGCCTTACCTCTTAAGTGTCTCAGCCGAGAGTGATTCCCCTTTTCTTCCTGCTATATCCTGTTTCTGCCCAGCTGTCTCACTTCCTGTCTGTCTATACAGACCTCCAGACCTCTATGGTTAGCTAGTGGTGAGCTCCACTCTCTGACCCTCAGACAGGCTTTATTTGTACAAGCAAGATATAACCACAGATGAGGGCTCTGAATTCTCTTTCAGGAAAGACACAATAAACACATTTCAGCTAATGGGAAACCAGTACCACCCTTCCCAGAAGACCTACTCTGAAGGAAGCTCTTCAGATATTTAAAAAGGGGGAAAAAAAAAGATTGTTCTAGAAATAAAGTAAATCTGGGAAATTTAAGTTTATTCTTCAGTTGGGGTGGGTCACTCCTGCATCCCAGTACTTGGGAGGCTGAGAGAGAACACCTTCATGTTTGAGGTCATTTTGAGCTGCTTGTTGAGTTCTGGTCCAGCCTGGGGTACATGGTGAGGCCCCCACACACACACACCTCAAAAAAAAAAAAAGCCAAACAACAACAAAAACCTATTCTTACTTTTGGTTTTAAAATGTATCAATACATCAAACAACACAAGTTAAAACAGCATACCAGAAATGTCACAAAAACAGAGAAGAAGAGTTAAATCTCAGAGGTGGCAAATAAAAAGTAAACAAAAGCTGAAACACAAATCCAGATATAACAATAATTAAACATAAAAGCAGTCTATCACATCAGTTAAGACAAAAGATTGCCAGAACAGATTTGGAAAACATGATATGGCCATATGTTGTCTACAAGAATCTCACTTCAAATACAAATGGTGAGGTCAGGATAAAAAAAAATGAAAGAACAAGAAAGCTACCCTAATAAGACACTGATCCAAAGAAAAGGTGGCTGTATCAATAGCAAGCAGAGGAGACTTCTGAGAAAATTATGAGACATGAAGTGATGCAGGGAGCTGTGGGAAACATCCAAACATCAGCTAAGCAGGGAGGCATGAGAATCAAGAATGTATGTGCTTAGCACTAAGAGGGGCTGGAAAGAGTAGGCACCATTTCAACTGTGAGAGAAGATAAACATCCTAAACATCCCCACTTTAGAGACATCATCTCTCATCTCCAGAGATGATGCAACTGGAGGGGAGAATATAAACAAGGCTGTAAAAGATGGATTCCAACAGAAAATGTATGCAACCTTGGGTCCAACACTAATTGGACCCATACCTTCAATTACATGAAGCACATTCACCAAGAAGGAACCCTTGGTTATAAAGGGAACTTGAGCGAATGTAAAGCCATGGAAGTCAGAGGTTGTTTATTCTGTGGTCGGGATGAAATCATTGTGGAACCAGATATTAGAACATGAGCTCTCACAGGGGGCCCCACCAAGCTTGGAGACCAACAACACATTCTCAAATAAACCATAGATGAAAGCAAACGAGCTATTTCTTTGGGCTGGATGTAAATGGGACAACCAAGCAACAAAACTGATGAGTGTGGCCAGCCTGTCAACACAGAGAGGTAGTTGGAACAGCCAATTCGTAAAATAAAGCAGGAAGTCCTAAACTGATCATCTAACCTTCCAGTGGGAGAAGCCAGAAAATGGTCAGAATAAACCCAAAATATAGAAAACCAGCTGAATAAACCCAAAATGTAGGAGCATGAAAGGTAATAATAAAGACAAGAATTCATAGAAAAAAATATTGCAAATCAGGATCTGTAGCTCAAACAAGACATGAGCTCATGATCCCCTTGCCTCAGCCTCCCCGGTGTTGGGATTAGCCAAGCATGTGCCACTGTGCCTAGCAAATCAATGGAATTGAAAGCAGAAAGAAAAATCCATGAAACAACAAAAACTCATTCATTAAAAAAAAAAAAATCAGCATTGATACTGACGAAGAAAAATGGAAACGATAACTTTTAATACTGAGGAGTAAATAAAGGTCATCACTGTGGTCTGCACAGACATGCTGGTGGGGGGATTCTATAAACATCTCCACACAGACAATCCAGTAATTCAGGAGGGACTGACTGCCTTGTGAAAGGAAGACTCCCAATGCCATCCGAGATGAACAGAGAGCCTGAATTGTCCTGCAAGCATTTAAAATTGAATTCGCCGTTGGAAAGCTTTCAAATAAGGCATTTGCAGATTCCAGACGGTTTCCTTGGCAAACTCTTCTGAACATCCAAAGATGAAAAGGCACCAGCTCCACTAGATCTCCTCCAGAAAACAGAAAAGGGAACATTGTGTTTTGCAAATGGCATTCTCTGACACATAAACCAGACCAAGGGCCAGTGAGATGGCTCAGCAGTTAAAAGTGCTTGCTGCCAAGCCTGACAACCAGAGTTCAATCCCCAAGACCCACATGGTGTAAGGAAAGAACGACTTTTCTAAGTTGTCCTTCTGTATACATTGCCATGGTACATGCACATGTACACAACATACAACAAGAGAACCAGTTTAACTGGACCATGATAATACAAGAAAAAAGCTAAAAGCAGTTTTCCTAAGTAGCATACACAAAAAGAACTTAGTAAAATATTAGCAAGCAAAAGGTCTGACATATAAAAAGAATAACATACTATGAGAAGACCTTATCATGGAAATAAGAAACTGGTCCAATAGTCCACCATCCATGACTGTCATCAGTCATGTGAACTTCATAGAAAACTAGGACCCTAACAGACAGTTGATGTAGAAAAGCACTCAACAAAATTAGCATCCATTTGTGATGAGAATGTTCAGGGACAAAAGCATCTGTAGAGAAAATCCCCACAGTCAACACTGTTTAATGACTAAGACAACGCTTTTTCCTCATCAGTGCCAGATGGCAATCATCAATCAATCAATCAATCAATCAATCAATCAGAAGAATGTGGAAATGAAGAAATAAAATTTTCATTATTTCCAGACAACAAAATTGCCTATGTGAAGAATCTTAATAAAAGCAGGAAAGAACGTTCTTCAAGAACTATTAAGTGACTTTAACAAGGTCATAGACTCCGTGGCCAGAGTGCAAAAATCAATCCCACTCCTGGGGATGGAGCATCTACACTCAAAACCCAAACTTTTACAGATTCTGTTCACAACAACTCAAAAACAGGGATTTAAATCTTATGAAGCCCATCCAGCATCCATGTACTGACAGCTATAAAATGATGATGGGGGAGGGGGAGAGACCAAAGGCATTGAAAACCAAAGATAAATCTTCTTTTAAAATATAAAAAATTAGCAGGGTATGGGGGCACATGACTTTAATCCCAGCACTGGGGAGGCAGAGGCAGGTGGATCTCTGTGAGTTCCAGGCAAGCTGCATCACAAGGTACAGTCAAACCATTCTGGAAACTACAGACAAGAAGACACTCTGGAACTGCCTGAGTTTTTCTTTGTGGCCTGGTGAGATCGCTCAGTGGTTAAGAGGATGTGATGCACTTGTAGGACTTGGGTTTGATTCCCAACACCCACATGGTGGCTCACAGTCATCCATAACTCCAGTCTCAGGGGATTCAATGCCCACTTCTGCCCTCCAAAGGCACAAGTACATGTGTAGTACATGTACATACATGAAATCAAGTCACTCACATAAATCTTATTTTTAAAGAAAGATTTCCTTTAAAGCTAAGTCAAGACAACCTGGTTCAGGAAGTGCAGTCCTGTAGGTGGATGAAACAGATTAAATAATCCCCAAGATAAACTCACATCTATGGCCTTTAAATTACAGATGCAAAATCAACTCCACAAAGAAATGATGGCCTTTCTCACTAAATGTCTGAGAACCAGATACCCACATGTAGCCCAAGTTGTGTGCTTAACAACACGCATAATCTTTTTAAAACTAAACTGGTTATATTAGCTATACATCTAAAAGCAATTGATTTTAGACAAACATGAACCAGATCGTTCCCATCCTGAGAGTAGATGTTGGGGGGGGGGGGGCTGAGAATGTTGCATCATTTCTGAGAACCTTGAGGGGGTTGGTGATATAATTGTGGGGTGACTTGTGTCGATGACCACATGAAGCCTAATTATTTGATAGTCTTCTTTATTCTCCCAGAGGAAAGAAAAAGTGTGCAGGGGACCCAAACCAGACCTCCCATCTGTGACCCAGATCTATTAATGTGAGTGTTCCAGAACTGTGTTTGGTCTTCACACTATGTTATCCTGTTTTATTTTACACAACGTTTTCTCGTGATGCTGTTTCTTCTTTGCATGTCAAAGTTTCTCGTATGGTTTCCTAATTCATCCTTGGTACAACTACTCTGGTTGAGTTCACCTTTTCATGAAAACTGAAAAACACATGCATCCCACACAGACTGTATTTCAACCCAGTTTAAACTGAAGCTTGCTGGGTGTGGTGCATGCCTTTAATCCAACCACTGGGGAGGCAGAGGTAGTAGGGTAGCTCTCTGTAAGTTCAAAGCCAGCCTGGTCTACAGAGAAAATTCCAGATCAGTCAGGGGGCCTATATAGTGAGACACTGTCTCACACACACATGTCCATGCATGTACACGTGCACACACACATACACGCCCCCCCCACACTTTGTTTTTGTATGAGTGTGTGTGTGTGTGCACATGGAGACTAAAAGTCAACAGCTAGTGTCTTTTCCTAGTCACTCGTATTTCTTGAGTCAGTCTCTCATTGAACCTGGAACCCCCAATTCAGTCAGATCGGCTCAAAAGCAAGCACCAGAGCAGGGATCCGCCTGTCTGTCTCCCCAGTGCTGGGATCACTAGCGTGTACCATCACACCTGACTTCTGCTCATGTTAGAGGTCCACATCCACCCTCTGACTGAGCCATGTCTCCAGCACATGTCTGCCTTTACCACCTGAGGTGATTTTAATCCAACCTTCTGCTCTAGTTCCCTCTATGACAGAAGTGTGCCAGCTCCTCTAAGGTGGATCAGTCTCAATGGCAGGATATGTGTTTTCATGTGCTTGCTGAAGCTCTGCTTGCCTTGGGTCTGACAGCACCTGGGCTGACAGAGCAGTGAAGGAAGGGAGGAGGGCCGTCTCCTTTGTAGTTAATCACTATAAATTACCAACAGTCCAGGACTCTTGTTTGAACAAATACAAAGTGAAAATGATCTAAATTACGCAAGCAAAAGCTTACAGGTTTATTAGCGGTACGTGTAGTAACTTTTCTTTTAATGTTTCAATGGCAATCCTAGCAACAAATCCATAAAACCTTAATTTTTATACAAATAGTTTTATTACAAATTTGAATTCTTAAGAAATACACATTTAAAGAAATTACACAGAAGGCCTTAGTAGTCTTAAAAACGTTTTGGGGGACTTTTAGTGAAACGTCACTTCAAGCATAGTGGTCCGAGTCTGCCCTCCTGCGACCTGTCCACTCCCTGTAGGAGCTGTGACACAGCTCATGAGAAGCTGGGAAGTGGCCCATGTGTGCTCGGGTGTGAAATGCTGTCAGGATGCAGGATGAGGGATGCTAACAAAGGCCTTGGCTGTCATCGCTCTTGGAAGTAAGTCATTCAGTCTGTGGTTAGTGTTTAAAACCCTGAAAATACTCCGTACAGAGTAAAAGCAGTAAGCGCCAAGCACAGGGCTCATTATCATAGACACCATGTTTATGAGTGGATTTGGCTTTGGCAATAACACCTTCTTTGGTTTGGAAATAAATGAGGAAAGCTAGTGTTTCACATTTGGTGGCCTGGTGTTGAAAACCCTGTGAAGGAACAGCACAGCCTTCGAGAGATGAAAACGAAGTATGCTTTATTAACAGTGGGCTCTACACTAGAACTTGACCTGCCTAATTGCTGACATCTATATAAATTACTAATACATATATATATATTTATTTTCTGTCTACCTTTGGACCATCTTTATTCCACAGGAAAGCCATGACTTCCACAAAAGCAGCTGCTTAGTACCACACAGGGCATGAGTTTGTGTTTGGGGCTGAAAAGATGGAATTCCATGTAAAGGGTTGAAAAAAAAAAAAACCAGTTTCCTTGACTGCTATTGGCACAGACCATTGAGGGATCTGATCTGGAAACACTAGACAGTGGCATAGACAGACACTCACATCTGGGATGACAGGTTGAAACGGACTGTGGGCTGTCTGAAGGGCACCACATACCCCTAGCACCTTTGGGTTTCTTATGGAGTTCTCACCTCACACATCAGTGCACTGGATTACAAAAGGCAATTCATCTTTTATTTGATCACAAGTGCCATTTGGTATGTGCCACTATGGGAAGCTTATTGCTGTCTGTCCTTTTCCTTCAGCAAACAGAAGCCAACGAAGCGGGGTGTGTTAGTTAGGCAAATCCCTATAAGGCACTTTTATGGTTTTCATAGTGGACAGTGAGGTACATGGGGTATAATTCTAGGGTTCATTGCTGTTAAAAATAAAACAGGAGGGAGGAGAGGACGAGGAGGGAGTAGCACCATGTTGTGACGGCGGCAGAGGCGGGCGTCGTTATGTTCTTCTCATGCACACTTGGCAACGGCTGACGTGCGTGCGAAGCTCTCCTGCTTTCAAGGTGGATGGCGTGGGCTTCCTGTAACAAACAGAGTCACACTGTCAGCATCAACTGGTGGACCACTGATGACAATCAACCACTGTCCACCTGAACTGTGAGCAAGCATGCACTGGGACCCAGTACCATGGTTCCAAAACATGCATGTGTTTTAGATACTATCTTTACACATGATACCACCCAAGCCCAGCTGAGGTCCCCTCACAGGCACAGAACCATCCTATGCTTTGTACTATAATTAGCTTTTCACTGTCTCTAATAGGCCTTGCCAGGGTATGGAGGAATATTCTTCTCCACAATACTGAACAGTCAGGGCTCATTAAATTTTGTTGGATGATAGGACAAGTGACAAACCTGGAATAATGACCTGACACTCAAAATGTGTTCACAACCCTGGAAGTGTTTAGATACACCTGGCCTCGGATGAGGTCAAAGAGAGGAATCATTTCGCAGCTGAGACTTATCTTGACCCCCAAAAGGGAAGTCTTAATACTGATTGGTACTAATCAAATCCTACTAAATGTAGCTCGCCATATGTAAGTTTCTTGTCCTGAACTTGAAGGAACTTACTCTATCAAATTCCACTGCAAATTCTAAATTAAAAAAAATCTAATGTAAAAAAATAAATTAATAAAAAAATGCAGACAAAAAAAAGAAAGAAAAGAAAAAAGAAAAAAAAATCTAATTTTCTTTACGGAGGCATTTTGGTTCATTATAACCAAGGGGACCTGCTCAAAGCAAAAGTCCCATGTTCACTACTAACCTATTATAAAGCCCTCCCCACTCTCCCACAACTGAGGTGGAAGGAGCAGTCTAGTTCCCATTGCTGAGACTGTGTTTGCTAATGTTGCATCTGACAATTTCCCATAAACTGCTAGTGGAGAACATGATACTTCGGGGTGTTTAGCAAAGAATGATCTAAGTTGAAAGACAAGAAAACAGCAGAGTTCCTCATGGCTATCTCTAAAACAGAGAAGACAGCCAGGCTTGTCTGCAGGAGAGTATAGCCTGATCTGGGGAGCAGCAGTGAAGCGCCTACCCCCATCAGCCACCTGTATTTGTTCCTGTCAACATGTGATGAGAGATGTCATTCTGTAAATGAATAAAGCCCTGTTGGCCAATAGGAAAGCAAGATGGGCGAGACTGGGAGACAAGGAGGATTCTGGGAGATGTAGTAGGGAGGAATCGAGATGTAGGATGAAAGAGGCTTAAGAGGTCCGGACCCTCTCTCCGGTAAGATAAGACCATGTGGAAACACTTAGATTGATAGAAATAAGCTAATATTTAAGACAGAGCTAGCCAATAAGAAACACTTGTAACTGGCCAACAGTTTCATAATTAATACAGTGTCTCTGTTATTTGGGGCTGATGTTATTTGGGGCTGTGGGACTGGCAGGAAAGTGCTCGTAACAGACATGTGATGGAGGATGGAGGACATGACTGAGACCACTGGAGATGGACCAAATTAACTTCCACAAAGCCAGCAGCCCTGGGACCATTGTTTTCAGGTGAATTTCAGAAGTGGGAAGGCATGGGAAGGGAAAGACATCTCTATTATTTCATCAACACTGTGTTGAAAGAGACTTTTCTCCTTACGGGTCTAAAAAAGTCTCTGGTTGAGTTCCTTAGAACACACCGTTGGCATACACTGGACCCATCATGTAAATGCCACAGAGATGAGCGGCTTGCCCTCCTCACTGGCTAGTAAGGATGCAATGTTTCACCTGCTGCTTGAAGATTTCAGCTGCTTTTTATAACATGTTAGCACATTCATCCACAAAAAACCGGCAAATGGCCTTTTTTCTTTCTTGACTCCCCAACGAATAGAACTGAGCCTTTCACCTTGGTTCGCCTTTGAAAACCATATGGGTGATCTGCACTTACAGAGCAGCCTCTGACATGGTGGGTCATAGAAAATGAAAAGGAAAGGGTAGCAAGGGACTAGAGCCCTCCAGCAGGGGGCAGGGGGTCATTCTGACTTACTTGAACATCTCGCTTCTCTCTATGGTGGCGAGCCAAAAGCTGTAAGCATTTGCGTAGTAGTTGCATGTTCCTCGGCCGTGGCACTCGATGAACGGGGCACTTCTGAACTCTTCTAGACAGGACCCGGGGGATGCAAGGGCTTGACCAGAACCTTCAGCTCCAGCGCTGGTATGCTATGGGACAGACATAGGGCATGGGTCTGAGGTTTCATCACCCAGAGAGAGATTCATTGTTCCTAGGAAGGAGCCACAGGCACTCCTCAGTGAAGCTCCAAGGGCACGCTGCTTCCTTAGAAAATAATCAGGAAGTCCTTTTCTTGTCAAATAATAAGGCTAATGAACAACTTGGTTCTGCCCTATGGTTTTAAAGAGAACGGTAAAGATGTCTGTGTAGGGTCACTTATTTGAGAATGGTAAATTCTTACCCCTTTTCTTACTGGCTTCAGGACTTGGTTGTGCATTTAACCAATACTTTTCAGTATGGCAGTAAAGTCAAATAAGCTATGATGAACTCTCCACACAGGGAACTTTCCCTGTAGAAAGTGGCTTTTCAAAAGATAGGGTCCCAGGGGTCAACAAACATCTGAAAACAGGCAAGAGATGACAGGGGACAGCCTCACTGCCCAGGTGTATCCTGGGAATTAACCTGTGAGGCTAGGAGAGAGAGCCTCATTGCTCAGGGTACATTCTGGGAATTAACCTGGTAGAATAGTGCAGTGAGCTTCACTGCCCAGGTGCATTCTGGGTATTAACCTGAGAGGGTCTCCTCCTGGCCAATGCCTTGGCTGAAACAGTGCAAGCTCGAAGGCAATACCCATGTTCCCACCTATCTCAGGTGCTCTGCTTTCAAGCGGGGGGGGGGGGGGGGTGGGTTTAATAATACACAGGAGGAGCAGGTCAGGCTTTGAGGGCTGGCTACATGGCTATGAAGCTTCACACTCCAGCAGCTCCTGATCATGGCAGGCAACAATTTCCCACATTGAGGAGCAAGCAACAAGCCAAGCTCCAAGTTGTGCTCAAGAAGGGATGGTCTAGGAAACTTGGGGGACACAGGAATTAATGGGAGTGCTTCCAAGGAAATGAAGTCCCCGAAACACTCACCATCACGAAGGAGTAGCCAATCCACAGTGAGGACCAACCGTTGGGGCACTGCGGGATCTGAATGGTTTGACTGTGCACGGCCATCACCATGGCGGGTGCTTCACACACTGCACACCTGGGGAAGGAGCAGGCATTCAGTGACCCATTCCCCCCCCCCTTTCCTGCTTTCACCTGGCTCAACTCTAAGTGAAAAATGTGGCCAGTGATGAGACTCTAGTTCAGGGCATCCTTGCTGGTTGTACAAGCCCATCTCTGACTTTAAACATTCAATTCAAAAACAAGTTGCTTTTTAAACCATCGATCTGAAAAGTTGGCAGAGGGGAAGCTCTGATCCAGCCCCTCCTCAAGATAAGATTCCTCTGGTGCCAAGCTGGCTCAAGCCCAGCTGTGACACTGTACCAGGGGGCAAATGAAAACAGCAAGGGCATCCAGTGTTCTGAAGCTTCACCCAAGAAAGGGAGCACCGGATGGTGGGGGAGTGTGATGCTTAAAAACACAAACAGCAGCAGCAAAATAATTACATTCCAGTCACAGAGTGAAGAGAGTGTTAGCCACGCTGCTAAATGAGTACAAACTTGTGAATAATTACAGCAAGCTCTGCATACAGATGGACGGGAAGTAGGCGGGCAGCAGAATTAGTCATTCCATTTTGTGTGTGGGGTGTGTGTGTGGTGTGTCTGTATGTGGGTGTGAGTGTGGGAGGGGTGGTGGGGTGTCTGTGTGCCTGTGCAAGCACTTTCTACTTTATTCACACGAATGCAGATGAATTAAGAGGCCCCATTAAATACCAGCCACTGAAATTGAAATCGCCTTGCCCATCTGCTGCCCTCTGCCCCTCAGGCATGGGAAATATGACAGCTTGTAGAAGTGCTCTCCTTCCCAGGCTGCCTCAGTGCTGGGGGACTTCAGGTGGCCGAATAGGGGGGCATCCCTGCCCTCCAGAAGGGTGGCCAGGGAAGGGAAGGCAGTGTCAGAGACAGTGTGCCGTCACTGGCCTCATTCCTTGTACTGATGAAAAAACTCGGCCACAGTCATTGTCCCAGCCCAGGCCTCCTGTAGTTTCCCTCCCTCTCTAACCACTGGTCTTTCCACTCAGGTGATTAAACTGTGGCTTTGTAGCCACTCCTGCCTGCAGAAAGCCAGAAAGTAATCAGAAATCATGACCAATAGGGTAAAGACAGCAGCTGCCACCTTTCTGGATCAAAACTCAAAAGCAAATATTTGTGCGTTTCTAAAATTACATTTTGGGCCTTCCCATGGGAAAGAAGGAACCTGGAAGTCCTGAGATATTGCTGGAAACCATCAAAATAGCTCTCAAGCCTGGGAGAAGAGAGCCATGTCACTACAATGGGGAATCAGAGAGGCATGTGTGGCTAAAGGACCATGACTGGGGTGAGACCTGGAGGGCCCCTCAAGCTGCAGGGACATAAGAGCCCCAAATGTCAGATTCTGAGCCATTGAAACAAGTTGGCATTTCACGTGCACTCACAGAACCAGGAGGCCCTGTGGAGACACACGCGTCCAGAGACAAACACTTCTCCGGAGCCTATATCTACAAAAAAAATCAAGAGCATCATGGATGCCATTCTGAATGTAATCAAGAAACATAAATGATAAATCATTCTCTACCTGTTTTCCAAGGATAGCTAAAAAAGAAAACCACACAAAAAAAGTTAATTCTCTTTAGTATGGACTGGGCATACAGATCACACGGGTGTGTGGAGTGTTGTATGCTCTATGTAGTCTTGAAGCATAACAAATGACATTTTCCAGCCTAAGACCAATAAAATTAATTTTCTGATAGCTTCAAAAGATAAAGATTCAAAAATGCTATCCTAAGAAACTTCAGTGCACAACCATAAAGGACCCTCTGGTAGAGCTGATCTGCCAGGCCTTCTTCATGCTCCTATTTTTAGAGGGACTGTGGAGACCTGGACATGGTGGAGCAGATCCATCATCCCAGCATTTATGAGGTTGAGGCATGAAGATCTCAAGTTCATGGCCAGCCTGGGCTGCATATTGAGACTTGCCTCCAAAGGGAATCTAGAAATGCCCAGTGCTCTCTCATAACCTCCTAAGTAAAACTCCCAACTTCTCATTCTTTCTGTGGTCAATAAAGAAAGCTCATAGCCAAGTGAGTTTGTCCATTTCCGTGTTTCTGTTAGTTCTCAGTACAGCTGAACAGTCAACTTTTAATTTGATGGAAGTGGACGAAAATAGAACAACTCACACTTCTAGTTCATAAAACTTCCTGTCTGACTTCCCACCAGGCAAGCTCTTGAGTTGAAAACACCCCAGATGTCAGCAGGGACGAGCTTAATTTAGGAATCACTCAGCCAGAGACACATGCATTCTCAATGTGTGCAACACTGCCTCAAGGGGGCAAAATTTGATGATAAGGGAAAACGTAAAAATGGATCTTTATTATTGCATACTTAATTCTGAGGCACTGGGGATTATGCATAAATTTAAGTGACATAGATCTGTGTATTTTTTATGTACAAACACTATATAAGCAGATGAGATATATATTACATATTCAGTACTATAGTTCCTTGGACTTCACAACCACTGAGCTACAAAAACAAACAAACAAACAAACAGGAAATAACAAACATTGATGAGGCCATGGAGGAAGGGGGAGAAAGAACCCTTGTGCGTGGCTGGTGGGAATGCCAGAATGCCAAGGGCACAGCCACTGAGGGAAAACAGTATGGAGGTTTCTTAAACACTTAAAAATAGAATCAACACATGATACAGAAATTCCAATTCTAGATGCAGCAAAAGGACTGAAGGCAAGTTAGGTGTAAACACCCACATTCCCAGTGCCCTTAGAACAGTCAGCCCAGATAACCATTGGCAGGTGAGAGGTGGATGTGCAGATAAATGAAATGCAATCATGTGCACCCATTCAATGGGTCACAAATCATCCTTTAAAAAAGAAAGACATTTGGGAGTTGGAGGTTTACTGAGGTTAGAACATGCAAAGAAAGGACCCAGGAGAGGCTCCTAGCATCTACACCAAGTGACTCACAATTACCTGTAACTCCAGCTCCAGAGTGAACTGATGTTTCTAGCTATAAGGATGCTTGTACTCACATGCATACATGAATACACACACACACACACACACACACACACACACTTTTTTTAAAAAAGAAAATGAACATGGTAATGCATGCCTTTAATCCCAGCACTGAGGAGGCAGAAGCAAGTGGATCTCTGTGAGTTCAAGGCCAAGTATGGACAGCTGCTTCTTATTTAATCCTCTATGTGTCTCTGTGAACACTGAGCTCACCTGCTAATGAAGGGCCGGATGTTGTCCCCGGAGATGGGCGCCATGGACATGGGCATGGGCTCTGGCGTGGACAGCCAGTAGGAGTAGTCGTTCCTGGAGGCGAAGTTGCACACATTGTTGATGTTGCAGAAGAGGAAGGGCATGGTGCTGAACTTGCGCAGACAGCTGCCAGCCGTGCCTGCACCGAGGAAAACACAGAGGTGAGCACCTGCACTCTGAGCCTCACGTTCCACTGAGCACCGCGAGGGTGGGAACCGACATTTTACTCTCCGAAAGAGAAGGAAGCAAACAGGCAGAGGAGGCTAGGATGACGACGGTGAACCAGCGGCAGATGAGATTGCAACTGGTTGGGTAAAAGGGAAACTATGAAGAGCGATGCAGACAGGTGTGAGGGAGTGAGGAAAGGAAACATGTCCAGTTTGCCAGGGGAGGAAAGTCTGTTCTGGGAGGAATGTTGGGTGGCTACAGAGTGGGCTGTCACTGTGGTTCTAACTTTATCCAGTTACATCACTACGTACACAACACTAGGGCCTAACTTGGTGGAGGGTCCCTGGAGCAGATGAAGATAACGGGCAAATATATATAACTTCCTGGTGAGGTCAAATAATTGGTAGGGAGGGTGCAGTACATGAAATGGAGAGAGCCTCCATCAGAATAACATGGCACGTTTCTACGAGAGCAGCCACATTTTAAGAAAACCTCAAACCACTAATCACTAGAAGTGGGAGCTGAAGCTTGGTCAACTTAAATATTTCCAAGGACTCAGCCCTCTTATTCCATGGCTTCTCAAACGACAAATGGAGGCTGCTGAACTCAAGGGTCATTGGGTGAGGCTGAAGGGAAGCCAAGCAGCCCTCCTCAGGAGTCACTGCCTATCTGGCCCACCACGCTGTGGCAGAGACCAGGCCACCAAGGTTCTAATTGGGAACCGGGCACATATCACTCAGGGAAAGAAAAGCATCTTACCCAAGTCCTGCCCGTGGGCCCGCTCATTGCCTTGCACGTAGAGCAGGGAGTACCCATGGTAGAGAATTTTGGTCCCTGGAGGACACAGCGGATCATCTGTTGTCTGACTATGCCTGGTCACAAGGAAGCCATGGTCCACAGATGGGGTACCTGGGGGACCCATGGATCCTGGAAGACCATCAGGGCCTGGTGGGCCAGGAAACCCTCTTGGACCTGTAGAAGAATCAATGCCTTTGTTACCATTCTATATCCCCCAGAACCCATCTCCAAAGAACTGTAGCATCCGGAGTGTCTAACCTTTCACAGCACAAGGCAAATGCTAAGGGAATAATGAAGCTAAAACTAAATAATGAAACACAGACCTCTTCTGGGGGCTGGGGGATATTCCTTCCTCTTCCACATTCCAGCTTGGCAGGGCTTCATGAGCCCAGAGTGTGGCAAGAGACATACCCTACACTCCAACTCCACTGCTCGGCTCCCAAAGACTCTTGGGGCCCCTGCAGTGGGGTCACCACAGAATCATTCGGACAGCTTTGCCCTCTTCTGAAAGCCTGAGTTTGCAATAGCCTCAAGGAGGTTGTCAAGCTGCCCCTGCCTTCCCTGGGACAGCCAAACCACATGCAGCCCCACGTCTGCAGGGCTGTGCTCTTTGCCCCTGGGACAGCTTGGTGTCAGCACACGCCACATCACTGTGGGGTAGTTAGCTAATCCCAGTTCCCATGAAAGCATATGAAGCTTGTCCCATACCAGCGGCCTTGAGAAAAACAGACATTATTATTTTTTCAGTTCTACCTTCTACTAGCTGTGGCCAAACAGAATTTCCATAGCTGTAGGACACCGTGCTGTTAGGAAGCCTCAGGGGCCGCCCTCTTGGCTGCTTTGGGAAGCACGCTGTACCTCAACTGCTCTCTGTCACTATGTAGAAACCAAGTCTTAGCTCCCCCTGAGCCATGAGCCTATCTCCTCTAAGATGTGGGCTTCCTTGGTAGCCTGTCAGTACTGCTTTAATTTCCTTTTGAGGTTTCCCAGACCTGGATCTATTGTTTCTGCTGTGAAGACCTACCGGGTGGTCCAAAGGGTCCGGTCTCTCCTTTCTGGCCAGGGGCACCATCAAACCCAGGGACACCTGGAGGTCCAGGCAGGCCCACTGAGCCTGTCACACCTGTAGGAGAGGGAGAAGAATGTGTGATCTTGTGTGGTGGGCACCACACTGTTCCTCTTTCTTCCCTACTGGAAAGTGACTTTTCATCTTTGGGAAGCAAGCACAAGGTCTGGACTGAGGTGAGAAGGTGTGCCTGGGCAGTCTATGGATTCTGGCAGCCCATCAGGGCCTGGGTGGACCTGGCTGCTTCCTGAAGAGCCCAGGGCGCCCTCTGCTGGAGTCTCTGCTGACATACTGCTTGTGGGGAATATTTCCCCAACACCATCCCTCAAACTGTTCCCTGACCTCCCCCAGGTTTCCTGCGGATGTTATGGGGCAGCCAGATCCATAAAGGGACAAGTAAGGGGGACAGAGAGGGGCTGGCTTAACCTCCCTTCTTGCCATGCTCTAGAGCATCTGTTCTCAACCTGTGGGTCATGACCCCCACCCCCACAGGGTCGAGTATCAGATATTTACATTATATTCATGACAGTAACAACACAGTTATGAAGTAGCAACCAAACAATGCTATGGTTGGGGGTCATGAACAGTATTAAAGGGTTGTAGCACCAGGAAGGGTGAGAACCACTGGTCTAGAGACTCAGTGTCCGGGCCACAGAAGGCTGATGTGACAGTTTTTTGTTTTCATGTGTACAGTTAGCTGGTAAGAAACTTAAGTTTGACTTTTCCTGGACACTGCCTTAAACCCCTCTGCTTTCTACCCGCCCTCTACCCACCAGCTCCTGAGACAGAAGTGGTCAATGATGGCAAGCACCTGGGGGAGGGTGTCCTGGGAACACAGCGAAGGAACTGCAAGGCCTCCCGGCTCACATTCTCCCGTGCTCTGAGCCAGCAGAGCCAAGCAAGCTTCTGGATGTTTCTAAGCCTAGACATGTTGTTTTGAAAGGCGCTGGTTTTTGTGTATTTTGGCTGCTTTTGGTGTATGTGTACCCGAGGGGGAGGGGCTTTCAAAAACTTTATTACTATGTCTGGTATACTTTAAAGCGAGTCCTATTTAAACATGCTTGTATAATCAACTACTATTCAAACTCTTGGGCTTGGACACATAGGTGATAGGAAACCACACATACATCCAGGTGTCTACACAGCCCGAGGCCTCACCTTGCTGTCCTTTTGGACCTGGTGGTCCCTGGAGTCCTTTTAGACCAGGGGGACCCTCTGGACCAGGGAGCCCTGGGTCTCCTTTGATGACATCATATGGACCTGGGGGACCTGGGGGGCCTTGAAGACCTGTGGGAAAGGCAGGCAGAGGGTCAGCTTCCCTGTCAGCAGGGTGATCAAAAGCAGCTTTGACAGCCACTGTACTATCACCAAACACACATTCAGTGTGTATTACTCTTTCTTGTTTAACTAAGCCAAAACCCCTGAGCTTTCAACCCCAGCTTCTACTACATTCTGGAGACCAACAGCTGCCCCCCTACACTCTCCTGGCAGTGTGGGCATGGCATAGGCCATCCAGAGTCAGCAGGATGAGCAGAAGAATGGGATTTCATTCTGTCCTGACTCTAAGTGACTGGTGCCAGTCTGGTGTCAAAGCCCATGCAACACGATGGATCCCCAGCACTCGGTGGTTCAGCTGCCCCTTCCCCTTCCCCTACTCCTCTTCCCTGGACCCTCTGAGTCACACTGAACAATTCCACTATCAAGACAGGTTGATGCTAAAACCTCCAACAGCAGTGCACAGGAACTTCTCATCACCATTTCCCACGCATTTGACTTCTGAAACGTCAGCCCCTCAAATCCTGTGTGTTTGGTAGCTTCTGCATCTCCCCCAATCATCAATAAAGTCTGGTGCATTAACAAGTCACCTACCTTTAGGGCCTGGTAAGCCTTGATCTCCCTGGTCTCCTTTCACTCCCTGTAGGCCAGGAAGACCTTTCTGACCTGGATGGGGAGAGGACATTGTCTTTGCACAGAGCTTTCATATGCAAGAATATGGGAATGCATGTCCATACACATGCACAAACATGTGTATATGCAAATGCAGGCACATATATACACAAAATATATACAACATTGCACCCTGGAATGTGCATGCAGACATACACATATCATGTGCTCATGCACACACAGTGAACACATTCCCTTTCATCTTCAAGGAAGAAGACATGCTATTCTTTCAGCTGCATGAAACTTCTCTTCTGAGAGCCAGAAGCCATCGTTTTAAAAGTAGCCACTATCAGATGGTGACACTCAGGGCAGGGGCACATGATGGAGTCTGAGGTCACAATCTGTCTGATTGATTGACAGGTTGTCTGTCAAAGACACCTATAGAGTGAATGCTCTTTTTTATTCGCCCTTGAGATGAGTGTGACTCTGCAGTAACCATGGTGTGTGGAAGCTTCTAGCACCCAGAATGTGTCCACTGACTATATCAATAAACTAATGAGTAGCTCGAAGCCACAACTTCTAGTTGAGGCTCAAATGACTGAGGCATATGTGATCCACTGGTTCTTAATTAAGAAAACCATAATGCCTTTAGTTGGCCATCCATGCCACACAAAAAGGCCATCTTTAGCTGGCAACAGTAGTGCACTCAGGGGCTGAGGCATGAGGATTGCTGTAATCTTAGGGTTGGCCCTGTAACCGTCAGCAAGACGGTGTCTCAAAAACAGGGAGGTCTACTGCATTTTTAACTTGAAGATAGCATTGTCTCTTCCTGTGGCCATGCTGGCATCTGAGTATCAGAACAAGTATGCTCAAGAGACCTTGGGACAGCATGCTCTCAATAGCAAGTCTGTCAGGCTCGGACTTCAGGGCCTTACCTTGGAATCCTGGAACTCCTGGTGGTCCCATATCTCCCTTTGAACCTGTGATCCCTGGAGAGCCGCCAATGCCCTAGACACACAAAGGAAGCGTGAGCTGGAGGTGGCTCAGGATACCCATGGTCAGTTTCCTGAGGACTCTGTCAGAGGGAAGCCCCTTCCACATTCAGCACAGAGCTTTGTGAACTGATAGAGTCTTACGATTCCTTAAATGATATTGCAACAGTCCACACATACAGTAAGTTCCTTTGAACTTGTAGCCACTGTCTCCAGTCCTCCAGCCTGATGCCACACACACCATGGAGACAAACCCAGTGCTACCAGGACTGCATCACCCTTCTGGGAACTTACCCTAATCATCAAAGAGTAGTAACTGCTCTTTGGAATCAGCTTCATGTCTCATCAGAATTATGATTTTAATTACAAAAATATTTAAAAACACAAAGACAATTTTCCTTTGGATTTATAACTATACTTAAGTGTGTGTAATATAATAACACATCCTCAAGAATTTTAGTCCATCTTCTTGCTATTTCAATGTAGTTGTTCTTTTATCTAGGCATGCATAGCTATATGGAAAAAATATTTCTTACATACATTTGCTTATCATAATTTGGGAAGTACTGTAATCAGCATGTGTAAAACATATATACGTGAATAAACGCACTTATTAATATAACGTGTACAGGGAGACAGACAGCCACCAGAAGTGGGGAGTGTAACTAATGAATGAAATCAAGACTGCATGAGTAACTGGAAAATTACCGAGAATATTTAATATATAATAAGGAGATGAAAATAGACTCATGAATGCCCCCTCCATGTACTGTGGGGGTGTCCAAGTGGCATGGAGGACAGGGAGTGGGTAAGGGTGATTACTGCTACTCCGTGGAGCCAGTTTGCATATTGATTTCTATTGCTCACAGTTTGAAGACTCAGGACTAAAAGCATCAACAGAGTATTTTCCTAGGGCCATGGGCTTGGTCCCCAGATCTACCCAGAAACAAAATGCAGAAGAATCGCAAGTCAACCACACTTGTTCTGACTATACAGCAAGCTCACTTGTTCTGTTCCTGCTCTTGAATCAGTGTCCAATGTTTCCTCTGCTACTGATGAGCAACCCTGAGTGCTGTTCCACCCAGCAAAGGTCACCTATAACTCTGCCATAGCCAACTCCCTGGGATTCGAATTCTCTTTCAAAGTCTATTAGAGATAAAGAAAAGGAGAGAGGCAGAGACAGAGGGAGGCAGAAAGACAGAAGAAATGGAGGCAGACACAGGTACAGAGGGGAGGCCTCCACCTCTGTATAAAAACTACACTCTAGCCACGGTATTGGGCAAGCCAAGAATGCAACCAGAAACAGCTACTTTATCTAAGAGTAGTGTCCTACTAGTACTACAGGAAACCAAAGCAAAATTAACACCCCCAACACACACACACACGCGGCATTCTTGACCAGAAAAGCTTCCTTTTGAAAAACATTTCTATACTCAATCACTCACCGGCATGCCTTGGAATCCTGGGTCTCCCTTAGGGCCTGGAGCCCCAGGAGCTCCTGGCCAACCTGGATTTCCCTTGTCACCTTTTGGCCCATCGATTCCAGGGAACCCTGGAGGCCCCATAGGTCCCGGATGCCCTAGTGTGAAGGACAAAAGACACAGAGTTACCATGGGGTGGATACAACTGTGAACTGTGTCACTGAGCTATGGTATAGTCAGTATTGCTATCAACTGTCTACAACCTTAGCGCCATGGCCTTGCAGAGCAATATTGGCCTCTAAGAAACCAAGAAAGAATGCTCATATCAACACCAGACTGCACACCCAAATGGCCTGTCTGTTGGCCATGGTGGCCCAGGGCTGTCATCCCAGCTGTCATTCTATAGACTGAAGCATCAGGAGACCAAGTCCAAGTGTATCAGGCTACAGAGTGATAAGTTCAAGTCCAGTATGGGCAACTTAGTGAGACCCTGCCTCAAAACCATGATGTTGACAAAAGGTCCAGAGATGTAACTCAGCAGTAAAGTATTTGGCTAGCATACACGAAGCCTGTTTCATCCCCAGTGCCACTGAAATAAGTAAACAATAAAGCCACGCAGTTAGGAAGTTTGGGGATGTATGGTACCACTGCAGAGTGTTCATGGAAATGTCTCACACAGTGTTGGCTTCCAAATTACCCAAAGCCAGTGTCCTGGGCCCTGCAACACCACCACGGTGGGTTAGCTCATGGCGGACAGCTTTCGAGCATAGCCCTGATTAAAGCAAGAACCCAATGGCATCCGTGTTACACCTTTCTTGGTAATTTCCCTTTCCTGCAGCTCCCTAATTAAATGCCTTAACAGAAAGGAAAACAGGAAGACTGGTTTTGAGCCAGTAACTTGAGCCCTTACCTGGCAGGCCGGGTTGACCCTGAGGTCCTCGGTCTCCTTTGGGCCCCTCTACAGGATGACCAGGAGTGCCAGGCAAGCCGGGTTGACCTTGAGGGCCCGGAGGACCCATGAATCCTTGCTCTCCTTTGGCTCCAGGAATTCCTGGGCTCCCAGCTAAGCCAGGGAAGCCCACTTCACCCTTGGAACCTGCATGGAGAGGGATAACATGACGGTGACCAGAGGAACACGGACCACAGAGAGATGCTACACCACACTGATGGCCAGGGATGGAACATTTCCCACCCTCTGGGAAGCTCATTGAGTGCAAGCTTCCTCCAGGATCTGGAAGGAAAGGAGTGTGCTAGCTTCCTTCCATGGCCCGGCTGAATAAAAGAACCCAGCTGCTCTTTATTTTAAAAGAAGTGTCCCACGACAAAGGTATCTTGCATGTGTTCTGAAGTCTTCAAGCAACTGTACTACTAAAGCCAAGGGCTTGCTCATTCCAAGACATGGACAAAGCTAGCTCAGTGGAACACTACTCAGCAACCAAAAGTGAAAGCCTGACTTAAATAACAGGACTGCAACCCAGATATGCTGTGGGAAGAAGTCAGGCTATAAAAAGTACAGACCATCCAGTTGTGTGTGCATGAACTTGTAAGAGATACAAGGTTATCCACAGCTCCTAAATGGGCATGGATGTTTGCCGGGGGTAGGGGTGTCTTGGGGATTGAGGTGCACATGGAAGATCAGAAGCTGCAAAACAGCTGTGGGGTGACAGATGTGACACTACCCAACATACGATGTTTCCATGGTGCATACATGAGTCAAAACTATGGCGGACTTTAAATATGTGCTATCTATTATATGGTAATATTACCCCCAAAAAGTTATTTTAAAATTAAGAGATGGCTCAGCATTAAGAGCACTTACTACCCTTGCAAAGAACCTGGGTTCAACTCCCAGCATCGCCATGGCAGCTCACAACCACACATACTCAGGCATACACATTTGATTAATTAGTAATTTAAAAAAACAAGAAACTAAGAGCTTACAGGGGATGGGAACCCATGTTTACTTGTTACTTAAAACTTAAGCAATAATATAAAACGGTATTTTGCATGTACTACATACCATGTCAACTGTGAATTAGATGGTGTGGTCATAGGACACAGCCTCTGCCTGGCTAAGAGGCACATGAGTCCCGTGGACAGTAACCCTTGTCCCCCTGCTATGACCGCACCAGCAGACAGTGAGGGGTGAGGCTGAGTGTTACCTTTGTCTCCTTTGCTCCCTGGAAAGCCTGGGAAGCCTCTTCCTGGAAGACCTACAGGACGAAGAAGACAGGGGACATGACTTTCTCAGCTGCAGAGCCAGCAGGAGACAATGTCGCATCCCCTCCGCTGGTGCCACATATCACTTGCAGAGTACATGGGAAGTAGTTCGGAGGAACCTGGAAGTAAGTGACATCCCTGCAGCTGTCAATGCACCTGCATTAGGACTGGAGGCTTAGCGTGCACACTCCCTATGGTGCTGAGCAGGAATGATCTGTGCTAACACACGCTTGTTTCCTTCAGAATCAGGACAGAGGGCTCACCTCTCTCCGAGGACACTAGGGTAGAAGGTAAACACCGCAAGGCCTGATAGCTGCTACCAAGACCTGTTGATCGAGGCTAGAACTGAGAGTTCTGGGTCTAGCATTTAAGTCTTTATCATCAACACAATCTTTATGCTTTCTGTGAAGACACAATGTAAACAGGTAGCTATCATGCAGGCCCTAACCTTACAAGGCCTGGGCAACCATGGGCAGAGAATGGATCACTCAAGCAGACCTATTTCTGGTACCAGGGGACTGGCATCACTGCAGCCTGGCTGTGTGGATCCATTAGTGTCTGAGGACACCCCAGTGGCACCACATGGCCTCAACAATGCTCAGAACACAGCAGCAAGTCAAGACCCAGGGAGTTCTAAATGACCCTAGAGCCATCTTCCTCCAGGTGACAGAAGAAGCACCTCCCACTGGTGGACCAGCAGAAGGGAAGGGCTGTGATTGGTGCAAACACCCTTGACAAGCCCCCTCTCTTAAAAGCAAGCAAGGCTCCTTTCTCTAGTCTGCTGCCCCCTGGTGTTCAGCAAGAGCCTTCCTCTTGATCTTCTCTAACCTCTCTTGTTCACCTGCAACAGACCTCACTGTGGCAGGCTAGGCTTCTTGCACTCCTTTGATCTTTATCATCAATAGAATGGACTGAAGGGAGAACACAAGAGGAGACTGGCAGCAAAGACCAGAGGGTGCTGAAGAGCTTCTGACCACAGCCAGGGCAGGAACGACAGAGAGCAGAATCAGCAGAGAAAACAAAGGCTTCAGATGAAAAGGAGGCAGGTCTTTGTTGCTGGAATTCCAGGAGGCTGTAGCGCTTTAAGAACCAAGGGTCCCAGGCACTCTAGGCCTGGCTATGGCACTAGCTACTGAGGGGCTGAGGGTCCCAATGTCCTCAGGAGCCAAAGCACCTGCACTCGCTACTGGCTGCTGCCAATCACGGCTGCATAAGCCAGTTAGGAGGGGGACGGTGGTGTGGGCAGACTCCCACGCTCACGTTCTGCTTGGCCAGAATAGAAAAACGCAGTCAGTGGTGGGTAGCATGGCTACTGTGGAGACACACAGCCTGGCTCTCCTCAGCTGACCCCAGAGCTCTTCATCACTCTCAACTGAGGAGGGAGAAGTGCAGAGCTGGGCAGGGGGAGGAGAGGCAGCTCCATACTGGCTATGGGTAGAGGGGAGGCTTGGGTGGAGGAGGAAGGAGAAAAGGAGCCTTATAAATCATCTCTATAGAGAACGAGCAAGAAAAAACCTGGAGAAAGAGCAGCAGTGATAGCAAGGAACCCCGGCTCTCCACTCCTGTCCGGCTTGACCTGGGGGTTACCTGCTCCAAACTGTCACAGTTACAACTAGAAACCGGTGCTCCTGCCAAGTTACAGCGCTCCCATCGGTAACAGGAACAGATACAGGAAGCAACAGTAACCCCGAAACCCCCAGACCCTGGGAGAACAGGATCCTTTCCCAAACCGGGGGAAATGGGAAAATGCAGGACAGAGGAATTTTCTTTCCTTTTCTTTTCCATTTTGTTTAGTCAGAGCGAACGCAATTGAGACAGCAAAGGTGGCAATTTTCCCCACAAGAGCTGTATCTGTCTCCTGGACCCTCCCTACTAAGAAGAAATGAGTACCCCCGCCTGATCCCATGCCATCCCTTATGTCCACAGCTGTGTTTTAGGAGTGAGAGGGAACACAGCACAAGTGTCTCTGTGTTCCCTCAACAAGGTGTGCAGGCTCTGAGGGGGAAGTAGGAACAGGACCCACCTGGTTCACCCTTCTCTCCTGCCGACCCTGGGATTCCGTCGCTGCCAGGCTCTCCCTTCTGGCCAGCTGGGCCTATGGGGCCAGGAGTCCCAGGGAGACCTTGGGGAAAAAGACACAATCACTCATGGACTCTCTTAGCACCGTATTTCCTGGGAAGTGACCCCTTTCAAACATCATAAACAGCTGTCTTCTGCATGTGCATCCCTGAAATCAGGTCTGACACCCTCAGGATCCTCTCTGCCACTTGGGACAGCATAAACCACACCCAATGCTGAGAGAGAGAGAGAGAGAGAGAGAGAGAGAGAGAGAGAGAGAGGAAGGGAAGTGTCTGAAATATCCATGTCACTACAAAAGCAGCTTGGAGATGCTGGCCCTAGTTCCTGCCCCCCCCCTCCAAAGCCATGGCCACCCCCTAGACTCAGTCTGTGGATCTTAAAGTGGAGGGGTAGGACCAGCTGACCCCAGACCCCAAACAGCATCCTAGAGCCTGGTTCACAGTGAAGGATGATCTCACAAGGCTCAGACTATACCCCCTAACCTCCATCAAGCTGGGGTGTTCATCATCTGTCCACCCAAGTGCCAGCAAAGGGTCCCTACCCACTTCTCCTTTGACACCGGGAACGCCGTCCAGTCCTGGGAGGCCTTTGTCTCCCTTCTCTCCAGGCAGGCCTGGGCTTCCTACAGAGAAAATAAAAGTGCAGACATTGTATGCTCCTGAACTTTCCTTATTTGTGACCCACTTTCCAGGTCACCCAGCTGCACTACCTGGATGGCCGATGATCCCTGGAGACCCCTTTGGGCCTGGGGACCCTGGCATCCCTGGAGTTCCAGCACTGCCTTTCTCTCCCTTCTCGCCAGGGCTGCCGGGGAAACCTGTAAGCCCTTGGTCTCCCTGTGAGGAAAAAGCAGACATATGACTTCCAAGTCCAGAAGCACGCAGTGGGCCACAGATTCTGACACAATCTGTGACAGTGCAGAATAATTCCATTTGCTAGGCTTTCCAGAGAAGAAACGAAAGCCATGCCTGAGAACGGGCAAACCTGACACAGCCTCCTTCCCATCTGCCATGTTCCTCAGCCTGCTCCTCCTCTTCCTCCCTGGGATATGAAGCTGCCCTCGCTCTGAAAGAGTTTCTAGAGCTTTCCCCGGGGGAGAAAAGGCAGTGAGTACAAGCAGAAGGAGATGACTTTGAGTTAGTTGGAAGGGGTGCTCCATGTCACAGTGGACGGATGTGCTGAGATAGCGGGGCATTTCCACAGAGATGGGAAGATGGTTACCTTGTCGCCAGGCCGCCCAGGAATTCCAATGCCAGGTAGACCTGACTGTCCTTTCTCTCCTTTTGCTCCTTTCTCTCCTCTTAAGCCAGGGACACCCTGTTGGCCAGGGATGCCAGGCACACCTTTTTGTCCAGGTAAACCTAGTGACACAAATAATTGAACTCGAACTTGATTCTGCTAACAATGAACAGAAAACGAATCACTCTGCTTATCACTGTGACCACAACACAGCTGGGGGGCTCCAGGCAAGCCACATCAGGACCACCCTGGGAAATGCCCCCTCTGCCTTTTAAAGAGCATCACTGGAGAGAGAGAGAGAGAGAGAGAGAGAGAGAGAGAGAGAGAGAGAGAGAGAGAGAACACAACTCTACCAACAATATAAGAACCTATATGATACTATCAGCACAAGAGTGCAGGACAGTGGGGAAGAATTTCACATGGCATGTGTGGGTTTATAACATATACACACAGGTATGACCAGCAACCTAGGGTGTTGCAGCAAGTAATTGGAGCTCATAGACGTGGGAAGAGACAGGAAGGAAAGTTTCTAGTCTTGGATGTCATTTCCCAGACTCTGCTGGTAACTGCCTCCCCAACTACTTGTCCATGGGCAGCTTTTACTTCACTCTCCTACATGTATTACTCCCTCATTTTTAGCGATGATCACAGTGTCAGCCAAAAGCTATCCATCCTATCCATCCTAGACAGACTGTACACTAGAGACATGGCTATCAGACCTCCATCTTGCTAGTGAACTGTGCTACTCTGCAGACATCCCATCAGCCACCATGTGCACACTGTGTATGTCAGGAAGACTTTGACCCCACATCCAGCTTACCTGGCATGCCCATTCCTCCAATTGACCCTTTGGGTCCGGGGAGTCCAGGGGCTCCCGGTGTTCCACTAAGACCTGGGTCACCTTTAGGTCCTAGGATAACAGAAAAATCCCAGAGTTGAACATCTATGAAAGCACAGAGAAGCAGTCTCTTGACAATGACTCTGCCCCTACTGTCCACACCTACCTGGCTGTCCAGGGTGCCCTGCTTGACCATCCTTCCCAGGGACTCCTGGTGTTCCGGGATCTCCTCGGGAACCTTTATCACCGGTGGGTCCAATTTGTCCTGTGTGTCACAGAAAAAACATGAGCTCCCTCATCTGCTTCAGAGGCAATGGATGCAGAAGAAGAGCAGGGTGATGTTATGTGGTGTTCAGGCAAAAACAGGTTTCCCAGTGAGCCATCTGCCACCTCTGTCTCTCACCTTTCTCTCCTTGGTCTCCTTTCTGTCCCTTCATGCTGCCCATGTCCACGTGCTCCATAGATCCTGGCATGCCAGGAAGCCCAACATCCCCTTTATCACCTTTGAAGCCAGGGTCTCCCCTGGGTCCTGAGGAGCCTGGAAGGCCATGGTCCCCTGAAGAGAAAAGAGAGCAAGTGCTCAGGGAGGTCAAGGACCAGCTCTATCTGGTAGTCGCTCTTTCCAGCCAGAACCTGCAAAGTTGGGAAGGAACTAGAACATAAGTCTAAGTCACAGGGAGGAAGGTGACTCCAGGTAGAAAGGCATGGTGAAGCCACCTTCTGAAGTTTGTTACCTGCTAACGATCCCAAAAGATGTCATTTAGATGAACCTCCTTTTCCTCCTTCCAAAGTATCTTTGTCATTTCATTATCCTCTGTCACCCCCAAATGCCCCCCCATTATAAATGGATAATAAAAGAGAAAACTTCCACATTCTGACATCAACTTCCTTTCTTATGTCATGTTTACATACTGTCTTGGTTACAGTCAGCTTCTTTTTAAAAGAACAGGATTTTTGTAATAATTTCAGAGAACAAGAAAAAAGAGCTGGCCTTGTCTATGGAGTGGGCTCTAGTAGTGCGACTCTGAGACACTCAAGACTTGAACCCTCGTATGACTGAAGAACCCACGGTCCCTTGAAGGGAGAAACTCAGTCCTTCCCATCTTCTTCATACCAGCTGGGCAGGCATAGCACTGCACGCTCACACTCTCTGCATGGAGTTCATTCCTCTGAGAGAGGTGTCTCCCAGCCCCATGAGCCACCTTCTGAATTTCTTTCATCTACTTCTTACAACTAAATGTAATCTATAATAGCACAAGGACTTTCCAGGATTCCCAAGAAATAAAGGGTCAGACAGTATGACACAACATGGTTTGCCAGCTGTTAGCACTCCTACCTTTTTCTCCCGGTAACCCTGGGGTGCCTGCTGGTCCTGGTGAGCCTGGTTGCCCTGGTGTTCCCATGACACCCATTTCTCCTTTAACACCTATGGACAAAAGGAAAGTTAAGAACATGTCCCACATGGACCACAAACAATAAATGCCCAAGAGTCAGGAGTCAGGAAAGGAAGAAGTATGCCACATTTCCTCTCGAGCAATCCAAAGTTCAGATGTCACTTACCTGGGAACCCTGGAAGTCCAGGAGTCCCCTGCTGTCCAGGAAGGCCAGGGAGCCCTGACTGTCCTGTGAGGCCAGGAAGTCCTTGAGAGCCTTTATCTCCTTTGGGGCCGGGCATGTCCAGTCCTGGGAATCCAGGGAAACCCTTCTCTCCTTTGACTCCAGGTGGACCTGAGGTTGGACAAATTGAGCAACTCATTGAATGTTCTAGAATGGGTGTTATCATGTAGAGGAAGCATATGAGCATGCCAGTATTGGGGGCTTAAATGATGTCCAACGTTCAGGGATATCAAGATAGTGGGTAAGCCATCTCATAAGAGAAAACCCTTCCCTTTCTGCCTCCATAGATCAGCACTATCTCTGTAAAGCCCACTAGCCTGGCCAACTTAGGCTAGTTTTCACTATTTCACTATTTTTCCACAGTACTAGTATAATCCTAGGATTTATATATACAAGTACAAAGGCAACTAGACAAAGAATCTATTAGTTTAAATTATCAGCAAATTATAAGGCTCCTAACAAAGATAACAGGAAGATATGATGTTAAATAAAATCCTAAATGCTATTGAATATGTAACAGAGATTTCTTTGGTGCATTAACCAGACTCAGTGTGAGGGAACAACAGAATCTTTGATGTCTGAGTTAAGCAAACAACCAAACCCCTTTTTACAAATGAGAATTCACCCCCCCTTTATTTTGGTCACTGTGCTAACCTCCCTTCTCACCCCACAGTTCACAGGCTCTGAGGAAGGGACGCCATATCACCTGATGACCCTGGTGGTCCTTGCCCTCCGGGAGGGCCCATGGCTCCGGGTGGTCCTATTCCTGGAACCCCTGGTGGACCTGCAGGGCCTTGAACTCCAGGAGGTCCCGGGTCACCTGTCAGGAAAGATGAGAATACATTGAAGGCTATAGTGTATGCCACCCATCCAGTACAACCAACAGAGCCACAAAACCCTGAGTGTCTCCCAGTCACCCAATCGATGTGGACTAAGCACACAACAGGTGCTCTGGGGACATAAAGTGAACAGATTCCCTGACACGTTCTAGAGCATATTACCTCTGATCCCCTGGAGTCCAGGGGGGCCAACCATTCCGGTCTCTCCAGGAAAACCTGGTCCCCCGATGTTGCCCTTCTCTCCGGGTGTACCAGGAATGCCTGGAAGGCCTGGCTGCCCTTTGAGTCCTGGTAGTCCAATGCCAGGTTCTCCCTGGAAATCCCCCGAGACACCAGAAGCAAATCAATCATCAATGTTAGTATTTCTTCCCAGACATTCCTGCCTCAGCTGCCTCCACATTAGAGTCTGCAGGAAGCAGGCTCTGGGCGACTGGAACACTGTCACCTGTTACACTTGCTCTCTCCCAAGAAAGAGGACAGGACTGGGCTGGCCCCATTACGGGCAATGGCTAACTAGAGCGCTGAGCCCTTTCTGCCACTTTGTGTTCATGCCTTCTAGCAATTTTCCTCTTTCCTTTATTCACAGCAGGAGTCACCCAAGGAGTTCCATCCAGTCTAGGAAGATGTAAAAGGAGGACACCAGAGAGCAAGGAAACGGCCCAATCACATAGCACAAGGTTGGGCCAGCAGCAAGTCTGCCCAGGGCACACAGGACAAAGAGGGAATGTGTTTCCAGTTGCCACGACTGTTGGTGTCAAGCCTGGAACACCATTGCTAAAGGCCCTCCAGGGTGGCCCACACAGCCTTGAATGGGATATGTCCTATGCATCGCCCTCCCGAGTGACTTATTTCTTCTCTGACAATCAGCTCTCACATATCACTCACAGTTAGAAACACATTATCACCCTGGGACCCAGCACACAGGCAAGAAATGTCCACAAAGCAGAAACAAATGTTTCCCCTTCTGCCTCTTGTAGACTATGTGATTAAAAAAGAAAACCATCCCACAAGTTTAATAACCCACGTATTACATACCCAATTAACAAGAATGAGAACCATGCAGCCTGAGACAGTCAGTACCCACCTTTTGGCCTTGTGGTCCTGGGTTGCCAGGTAAACCATTAAATCCAGGGCGACCTGGACTCCCAGGTAGTCCCACATCTCCAGGTAAGCCGTCAACACCTGTTTTGAAGAGTTGAGGAAATCATTACAGACATAAGGGCTCTCCCAACACTCTTCACTTGTGTCGGTAGCTGTCAGACTGTATGAGTGTGGATTCACCTGGGAGACAAACCTCTTGGCCTGTCTGTAAAGGGTTTTCTAGGCTGGATAAGGTGAGGTGGGAAGGCCCACCATGGATGCGGGGGCGTCCCATGAGCTGGGGTCCCTCACTGAATGAAAACTGAATGTGAACTGAACCTCAGCATCCATCCCTCTCTCTGCTCCCTGACTGCAAATGCAGTGTGAGAAGTTGCCTCACACTCCAGTGCCAGGCCTCCCCAGCTGTGATGCACCTTCAACTGCAGGCCAAATAGACCCTTCCTTCTTCAAATTGCTCCTGTCAGTGATTTTGCCACAGCAAAAGTGAGAAAAGTAACTAATACAGCATGTGTAGAGAACAGTGTGTGGCGATGCCAGCCAGGCTACATCTTCCTCATGCACCATCTGTGTCTGAAGCAAGCCCTCTATGCAAGAGGTCAATTGCCTGAGGTGGTTAAGATCACAGTCATTTGAGGGACCGGAACACATGGAGGGACCCTTTCTCACCGTTTCACATGAAGTAGACATCAAGACCCTCAGCACAGACCAGTCATTGACTGACAGGGCAGAGTCATAGCCCCACACTATGCCCATCAGAGGCTTACCTTTGGGGCCAGGAGGTCCGGGAAATCCAATCCCTGGCTGGCCCACAGCACCCTTCTCTCCCGGGATGCCTGGCCGTCCTGGGGTTCCTGGGAAGCCTCGGTCACCTGTGGTGAGAAAGTTGAGTGTTCAGTATGGGAAATGCTTCAGGCAGCCCTGTGGTAACCAGGCAAGCTAGACTTCAACAGTACCTTGTGGCCCTGGGAACCCAGGAGATCCTGGAAGGCCTGCAGCCCCAGGGGGCCCTGGGAGTGGGACAACCTTCCCTGCTTCACCCTTTGGACCTGAGGGAATAAAACAGAATCATATATGTGAACTGTCACATCTCAGACTCTCTGAAGACAGCATGGGTGCTGTCATGCCCCAGCACCCTCCCAGTAGACAGCAAAGGAGCCATCACTCCCCAGATGTCCTGCACCCTCTCAGGACTCACAAGTTGTGGCCACCATTCACTCTAAGGCACCCTGAACCCTTGCACAGAAAGTCCCTGGGTTTCAAACTTCTCCCCTGAATATCTAGAATCTCTCCCAGAGCTATTCAAGATGTGCATTCCCAAAATGACCAAAAGGAATCCAGATTCCTTAAGAGTTTCACATTCAAGCCACAGAGAGTTGGAAAATCTCCCATAATAAAAAGTAAAGTGGTCCTGGGTCACTTCTTGGTTAGCTTGTCTCAAACAAAACAAGCAAACAAACAAAAAACAGAAATAAGTAAAAACAAAAAACAGAAATAAGGGACAAAACAAAGGCAAACACTGTTTTCATCCCATCAGTCAGAAGAGCTCTCAGCTGCTTTCCATCTAGCCAGAGCGTGCACCTGCACACTCAAACATGATGTGCAAGCATGTGATTGTGTCTTACCCCACTGGAGCAGAGTCATAATTCCTAGTGCCCTGGGGTGGCACAAAGATCTCCACCCCTTCCCAGTTAGAGAGCCACCAGAGGTCAGGACACAGCTGTTCAAAAAGAGTGAGGGCTCCCTTCCTCCACATGCACACAGGGACTCCTCAGCAAAGCATTCCAATTCCAGAAAAGGGGACCCTCCAGGAATGGCCAGCCAGCCTCTCACTACAGACTGTGAGAACCAACTGACCCCAGCACACATCTGCTATCCCAAACCCCTGGGATCTAGCTGTTCATGAGTTTATGATCACCACATAAACACAGCCCTTCAAATCAAAGGTCGACTTTTGGACCCAGAAGCCGACGGGGTCTGGAGGGCAAGGAACTCTCTAGAATATGGACAGCTGGTCAACAGAACTAGCAACCCCTCCTTCTAGACCCTTCTTCCCTGTGGTGCCTGGATCTACAAGGAACTACACAGCTGATTCCTCAAAAATCTGATTTAACTCCTTCCATGGCTTCTGCAAGTTGCATTGTGAGGCCATAAGAACTCTCAACTTGTTGATTTTAAATTCAGAACCATGAGGGAAAGTGACCAAAGTTCCCCTTCTCTGGCTCACTGAGGTCTTCCTAAGCCAGCCCAGCATCTCCCTGCTTCTGGGTAAGTCCTCCATTAACAGAGTAGTTAGTAATGGAGTTACACTGGCTGTGCTAAGGATAATGGTGGCAAGAAAGTTTCCTCAGACCACCACACTTGGACTTCACCATTGAACATGGGCTAATACCGGGAGGAAGCAATGTCCCTAATGAGGACAGGAACTGATAAAGTCTGGGCTATAGTCCTAGCCAGGGAAACCATCACCAGTGCTGTGAGTACAGAGGCAACATGTAATGGCGCCTGTGGCATTCCCCAGGAGTCCTGTTCACTGGGCTCCTTATCACTGTTTTAATCACCCTAAGCCCTCCATTAGCCTTTATAACTTTTTAATCCTTTCCAGCACATACTTACTTCCTCCTCTGTGTCAAGCCACTCTGGCCTCTACCCTCATCATCCAAGACTGTCTCAGGAGTGACAGGTTCATTCAGGTAAGCATGGAGTTGCATCAAGCAAATAAGTTATCGGGTGCCCACTTATAGAAGGCAGAGGGATGAACCCCTCCCCAATCCAGCCACTCTCAGCATCCTGGGTGCTGATGACTTAGGAAGCAACATGTTACAGTTGCTGTAGACTTTCCAATACACCCTGATGGAGAGCCCAGAGGGCAGGGGCTGGGTCTCTTTCACAATGTTTATCAACCCTTTGCTTAGGGCCTGGCTCATAAACCCCTCAAAAGACCTAAGTCAATGGGAATATTAAATGGCAATCTGGATGCTGCAGCTTAGATGCCTGAACATCAATGAAAAATGAAGAATACACTGCTTAGAAAATACAGAAGCCAAAAGGAACAGAACATGGATTAAAAACCAAACCAAAAACCAAAAACAAAAAAACCCCATGGCCTCATGTTTCACCTACTTCTCCCCCAGAGGCTGGCTATAGCTGATCTGTGGCCTCTGTGTATGAGCTGGCCCACCTGACACAGGGGGAAAGACTCGTCTAGCCATAGCCCGCATCTGGGAAGAAGTGGACCAGTGTGCACCCTGCATCTCTGACCCCCAGTTTCTGTGACCTTGAATCTTCCCCTCCAGGTCAGGAAGTCTCACCTGGAAGGCCTGGGGATCCAGGGCTTCCAGGAAAGCCTGAGTGTCCTTTTTCACCAATAGGACCAATGGAACCGATTCCTGGTGGCCCAGGGGGGCCGATGTCACCACGACTACCGGGGAAGCCAACTCCGCCAGGAGGACCTCGTTCTCCTTTCAATCCTATCAAACCCTGAGGAGACAAAAGGCAGGAAAGATTGTCAAGAGACAATACCAACTTCTGCACCTATTCCTGCAGATGAGTGACAAGAGTCTAGCCAGCCGGCACTGTTGACTATGCCATGCAAGCACCAGGTCAACCTGGAGGTAAGAAATGGCACCAATATTCTCCCTACACAATCATCACAGCCAGAGGTCTAGAATCCCATATCAAAAACAATGATAGGTGTGCTATTAGCTTTAGAATTGTCTCCCATAGAGGATACAAGATAGGAAGACTCATCTATTCAGTCCCTAAAACATCAAAGAGATGCAGCCATCTGTAATCTATTACACAAGTCTAACCACTAACCCCTGCATTCTTTGATGTATGTAGGCTCGGGGGTCGTGAAGCAAGTTTATGCCATCTGAGAGAGGCTCCACAACCATGACTCAAAGCGTTCATTTCTCTACTCTTTGCAGATCCCCATTTGTAAAACACATGTCCCAAGTCTGGAAATGGACCTACCGGGGAGCCTTTGGGTCCAGGAAGTCCTGGGTGGCCATCTCTTCCAGGGGCTCCAGCTCTTCCTGGCATGCCTGGCTGTCCTGGAAAGCCTGGGTCTCCTTTGTCACCTTTGAGTCGCATGTCAAAAAATATCTCTCCAGGCTCTCCCTTAGCTCCAGGCTGGCCCATGAGACCAGGTGCACCTTGTGGACCCTGTAAAAACAAACCACCTAGTGTCACCGGGAACCTACTGTGGGATGCATCAGCTGTCAACCAGTCTTGGAGCTAAGAAGCCATTCTTCAGGGAACAACCACATCATTAGATGTCAAGTACATGCTAGCCAGCAACTCCATGACAAAGCCTCAGCACCCGCAGCTTTCTTAAAACCCCTTACTTTGTTAGGCATTCCACATGGACCACATGGGACAGGGGAGTAACATTGAGCCCAGCTTTGAGAAATCTTCGAGGAACTCTCTTTTCCCTAAGGACTGTTACACCTTCCAGAGAATGCCTTGACGACTGTGGGAGCACTGAAGGTGTGTGACTCCTACGACAAGATGTCTAAACAAGGAGGCAGCTGAGACAGCTTGAGAGCTGGGGGCCACCATTGTTTGTCCAGTCTGGGTGTTCATTACTGAAACTGCTCAGGCTTCCTTTTGCATCCACACCCTACAATCTGGAAGAGATATGGACTTCCAGGGCACAGGTGACTGGGAAAACCCAGGTGAAGGAGCCCAGGGCCCACTCTTTAAGTGGGATTTGGGAAAGCTATTTGGACTTTTCCAAGGATCTATCAAGAGATACTCTGAATATGTTTTGCTCCTGAATATTGAATCTACAGAGACTGTCCACACACACCAGCCCTTCTCCTCAGGCTGCCTCGACAGCAGAGGTACACAAAGATAACAATGGCATCAAAAACAGGTCCAATTGCTTGGTCTTGGTCATGAGAAAGGCACATCAGGCCCACTGAGGACCTGGCAGAATCTATAACTCTCCATAACTCACTTCATTTTCATCTCTTTCCATATCAAAAGGCCCTTTGGGTAGGTGAGCTTCATAATCACAAACTACTGTGTGCTAGCAATGTACACTCCTCCAAGGAAAAGATTAAAAAACCCACTGAGTGATAGCAATGTACACTCCTCTAAGGAAGACAAGACCTGCTGTGTGCTAGCAATGTACACTCCTCCAAGGAAGAGATTAAAAGACCCACTGTGTGAAAGCAATGTACACACCTCCAAGGAAGAGATTAGAAGACCCACCCAGAGAAAATTCAGGGGAAAATTATATTATTAAAAATGGGGGAGGGGGGGGGGCTGGAGAGGTGGCTCACAGGTTAAGAGCACTGGCAGCTCTCCTGAGGTCCTAAGTTCAATTCCCAGAAACCACATGGTGGCTCACAACCATCTATAATGAGATCTGGTTCCCTTTTCTGGTGTGCAGATGTACATGAAGGAAGAATACTATATACATAATAATAAGGATAAAGGATGAAGGCAATGAGCACAGGTAGAAAGAAGGTGATGGGCACAGGTAGAAAGACCCTTTTCGGCCTCCTTCAAAGTTCTTCTCACTTTGATCCCCACCATGAACTGCTATTTGAACTTCTCTGCATAGAACTGTTTTAAACAATTATGCCTTCTAACTAGGCTCTCTGGCACCAGCCGACACAGAGCCGGGCCCTGACTTCAAAAGCAGGAAGCCACTATGGCATTCGGGCTGCCTCTGTCCTGCTTTGACTCCAGCTCTGTCCTGGCCTCCTCAAGGAATATCCAAAAGTGAAGGATTTTAAAGGGTAAGGTCAAATACGTAACTTCTGATTCCTAAGGAAGAAGACAGAGCTGAAAGGAATGAGAGAACCCGGCAAGGCTTACAGGGCGAGGGGAGGGAGGGGTGAAAAAAGGCTTGCAAATGGATCAAGTGTGCACAGAATTAAAGGTGGACCCCTGCTCTTCTCAGAACGGCTTCTCTCAGAACAAAGCTTAGAAGCTGGAATTGTGTGTGGCTCAAAGTTCCCACATTCCCCCTATCAATTTATGTGGCTTCACCTACAGACTGGGAGAGCTGTCTGCAGAATGCATGCCAGTGATGTGAAGTGTCACCTTCTCTCTCTCCCTCCACAGAGGCTCTTAGGCTGAACCCATGCCTGACAAGATTCAAGATTGCAAAGGGTGTGCCACAGGCAGGGGTCACAGAGAGAGGTTATGGTATAGATATGAATACTTTGTTCTGGAATGCATTTTCATTTATTGATACAATTTAAGGTTAATTTTATGATATGTATATTTCCTCTCTCATTTAGGTATTGTGTTTATTTACCTCATTTAAAAGTGTAATGGATAATTTAGTACATATTATAAAGTTACCTATAATAGTTATAATAGTTAAAACTTATAGTTAGGTGAGTTAGGTTTTCTAGATATACAGAGATGTATTTGAGATAAATAGGCATTCTTCAAACCTTGCAAAGAATATGGCATTTAAAATGGTTTAGGATTTTTCTAAAAGTGAGACATAACTGCTCCTGGCAACACCACCTGTGTCAGAAAGGAAGATGAACATCAAAGAAATGCATTTTGGAGTTTGCCTCCAATATGGCAAGACTAGCCATTTGGACAAGATACTACTCTTGCCTAGACTGTTTGACTTTATGCTGTATAAACTGGACATGCAGGACCCACAGAAAAATGACTGCTGATACAAGATGGACATTGCTACAGGGTTCCTGCTTCATGGAAGAGTCTGCCAGACAGACTGTCTGCCAGGACACAGAGTAAAGTGACTGGCAAACTGCCAATACAGATGGACAGTTTAAAGTTTCCTGTTTTGCTGAGGAGTCTGCCAGACACACTATGGCCTATAGGCTGAAGATGGAACATTACAGAAGAACTTTGGGTGACTGACCAGGCAGTGAGTTGTCTCTGTCATTTCTAGAGTTTATATATTATCCTTCTGTGGTCTTTGATGGAGTTGAAGACAGATAGTTATGGTTATAGTTTTCCTTAGTTAACATTAAAGATAAGTTACATATAGGACTTTAGACTCACAAAGATAGGATAGATGATGGAATATTTTCTTTAAATCTTGCTAAATGTTAATGGACTGAACATTGTTAACTATGGTTCTTATTTGATAATTGTTTTGTTATATATTTTACTATGTTAAAGTTAAAATCCTTTTTATTTTTAGACAGAAAAGAGGAAATGATGGGAGATGTCATTCTGTAAATATGTTTCTCTTATTGGTTAATGAATAAAGCACTGTTGGCCAATAGGAAAGCAAGATAGGCGGGACTAGGAGACAAGGAGGATTCCGGAAGGAGTAGGGAGGAGTCAGCATGTACAGACTGGAGAGAACAGAGGTTCAGGCCCTCTCTCCGGTAAGATGAAACCATGTGGAAATACTTAGATTAATAGAAATGGGTTAATATTTAAGACAGAGCTAGCCAACAAAATTATATCTAATATAACATCTCTGTGCGTTATTTGGGGCTGGCACGGCAGAGGGACCAGACCAGCAGGCGGGAAACTAAGCATAACATAATGGTGCCCAAGGAAAAAGCCACTCATAACAAGAGGTGGCCACTGGTGGCACCCACTGAACCAGAGAACCTGTGGGAAGGTCGCTGTGCCACCCAGTGGAGCGTAAACACAGACAGCAAGCAAGGAGGTGAGAGGGCTTTGGGGGCGTGGACTGTGGATTTGTCTCCAAGATGAGCATGAACAAAGGATGTACCTACAGTCACTGGTCCAGCTCCTGTAACATGCTGAACAAGCACAGATGAAAGCCTACTGTTGTGGTTCCTATGGTGAGGACTTCAAACATGGGGATTACCTCCCAACAGTGCACTTACTGGCAATCCTTCAAGACCATCCCTGCCAGGCAGGCCTCGGTCACCTTTGGCCCCTGGCTGTCCGGGGAAACCTAGAGACAGGAGTATAGCAGCTGTGAGACAAGTCTTCCAAACCCCTTTGCCCCAAGACTCAACCACATCAAAATCCTTCTGCGAAATGGACTACTATTTCAGTAACATCCAGGGCAGTAGATAAATAAAATTAAAACTGCCGAGATAAATAAAATTAAAACTGCCGAGATAGGCTCAGAGGAGCGATCCCGAGCTTTGTTCACAAGTCAGTGAGACAAATAGCTGAAGTGCCACCCTCGCCCCCCACAATCTGTAACACCAACACCCTGTGAGACAAACATGCTGACTCGCCCTGAGCTAACTGACTGAAAAGCACATGGCACCATCCTAGCGGGTGGCCTTGACCATGGCTGTCCAAGCGGACTTGCACTGGTTACAGACTTTCATCCTCACCTTCATGCCTCTGGATGGCATCTGACCCCAAGGCTATCTCTAACATGGTTCATTCCACGCCCTACACCACTTACCAATCTCTCCAGGGGGGCCCTGTGGCCCAGGAGGACCTCGGAGTCCTTCTGTGTCACAAGCAAGGCAGCCTTCTCCTTTCTGACCTGAGGGAAGAAACAAGAGGTGCTTCATGTATGATTAATATACGCTTAACTTATGACGTGCCGACAGGAGGTCTGTGGTGCTGTGAGAATGGGCACAGGAGAGGAGATGCTCCAGCCAGAATTTTCCCTTCTCTAGCATCACTCTGGCCCACAGCACTGCCCACTAGTGAGTTATTCTCACATCCATCCTACAGGGCCCATGTCCAGCCCCCAGCATCACACCACACACACACACACACACACACACACACACACACACACACACACACACACACACACACGCCTTCTAGGATTCAGAGGATGGGTGGATGGACACGATTTCAGCTTAAAGAACTCCAGACACTGAGTCTATCACAACAATAGAGCAACTGATGTCCATAAATAGAGTGTGTGGTGAGGACAGCTGCCCTAAGATGCCCTCTGAAGGTGTTTTCCATGCAGCATTTATACTTCTAAAGGGTCAAAATTCTTTATAGTCCAAGCCAGAAATGGTCAACCATGGGGCTGGTTTTATGGCTCCAGTTTGTTCTGCCCCAAGGTTAACAAGCACATAAATATCGGAATGCCATTGTTTAGTCGGTACTAAGCCAGTGCTTGCACTGTTCCTGGAGCAACAGTCCCCGGTCTCCGGATCCAACTGCTCAAGAGATAAATCAGTGCCCTGCATTGACATCACAGCAAGCACTTGAAAGGTTAGAGATAAAACTAAGAGCCCAGAGTAAAGCCAGTTAATCCATCAACAGCAGAGTTGTCTGACCCGCTTGCACAAACACTTGAAAGGTCTCCAACATCCCAAGAATAGGTCCCTGATTTTCCTTAAAGGATGCATGTCCTTTGAGAAGGAAACGTCCAAGCTTTGAACTGAAAGCTTGTGGTATCAGTTGAGACTTACACACAACAGCAACACTAGGTTCTCCATCCTGGGTATGAGGACAGGGCAGTTGTCCAGGCTTCAAGGCTGAGTCTCCCGCTCCCACTCCCCATCAGACAACCTCAGCTAAGCTGCCGAATGCATCTTCATGGGAGTGGATATGGAGGACCCCCAAATGAGGCAGCAGGGAATGTGCCCACACCCTACCCTAATCTGACAAAGCCCAAGCCAGTCGATGGGGGAAACTGACCAGCACAAACACAACTACCATTTTAAAAAAAAATTTTTTTAATTAAAATTGCTTACCTTTCTCTCCAACTTCTCCTGTCAAACCCGTCTGTCCTGGAGTTCCCGGAGGACCCTGGTCCCCAGGTGGTCCAGGCTGACACTCCACAATGCCATCTGAAAGAAATGTTTAAAAACTGTAAGACACAGCCAGGCATTCTCACTCTCTCCCAATCTGACCCTTGATTAGCACGTCGGGCTAATTTGAATACTTTAGAAATTCAATTGTCGTTTCTCTCTAAATGAGCCTGTGATTTTAACTAGAAAAACAAAGCCAACATGGTGTTTCTGGATGGAATGTCTTCAGGATGCCCAGACCTCATCCTTATTTCCCACATTTCAAAAGTCACAAAAGAGAAGGAAGTTCAATAAAGCCTCATGTAATCTGCCCATTCTCTCACCAGCGAGTCACACTAATCCCTTCTCAAGGGAGCCGCCTATCTGGACTCAGTCCTTCCCCTGGGCCCTTATCAGTCTTCCTTGCCAGTCTCATCCTGGGAACTTCTGTCACAGACAGGCTTGAGTTCTTGGAATCACCACCACCAGAGCTCCAGGCTCATAAATCTGTGATTGGCCACATACAGGAGTCCCACTGCAAACCCCACAAAGGTGATGACTCCCAAAAGGGTTCCTGCCCCAAATACCTGCTGGTTTTAGCCCAGAAGGTACCCAGTACTCTGCTTTGGAAATCTGACCTGGAACTCTTTTATAATTATTGAAATGAGATCACAACATCACAATAAGCTAATCGTGACCTTTTGCTTCATCCTATCAGCTTTTCTGATGTAGGAAAACCCCCATGTGAGTCTCCATTATGCAGTGACATACTCTAGTGCAGTGTGTCCCCTCGACTACTCAAAGTAGCATTATGTGGTCTCTACATGAAGCAGAATACATTCAGCTGTCAATCAAAGTGAAACTAATCACCCTGCTTACCTCCGAAGCCTGGACACTTAGAGCTGGTTAAAGTACCACTTTCCCCTTTAAGCCTATTCTGTTGTTAGTGATTGTTGTTGCTGTTGTTGTTGTTTTGTGACAGTTAATTTTATAGAGCTACTCAAGCAAAAAGTGAATATCTAACTAATGGCAGGAGGCCCAAGCCTTCAGATGGCATTTCTTCTAGCAGCAGTCACAGTGCCCACCCAGTCTGCCCTGACTCCTGGCATCCGAAGGGACACACAAGGGCACTTACTTGTGTGACCTGGCTGCCCAGGGGGTCCAGGAGGCCCAGGAGGCCCAGGAGCTCCATCTCTTCCGCTTGGTCCTGGTAGAGACACGCCTGGAGGTCCCTGGTCACCCTTTGCTCCTCTTTCGCCTGGGACACCAGGGGCACCAGTCTGGCCTGGAACAGAGAAGCCTGCAAGGGCACAGGAGCTCGTGTAAATAGCCTGAAGACAGTATGACAGCTGTGCAGAGTCTACAGTCTGTCTAAGATAAAATGTCTACTCAGGTCCTCACCGAAGGAACCCTCCAGATAAGCACAACCCAGTAAGTCCTGAGCTCAAGTGTGACCAGGCTCCAAGACAAAGTGAAGTTAGGTCTGGAAATGGAGAGTCCACTTCTGTCAACTCTACATTCTAAGGTGCTCCGGGGGCCACACAAGGTGACCTGATAAAGCCCAGAAGGCTGATGGTAGAGACGCTAGGCAGTGCAGCTCAAGGGGTCACATAGAGCCACCCTGCTGTCCTGGAGGAGGGACAGCCACATGTGAGTCCCAGTGCAGGACTCCGGAAGCCTTCCAACAAATACAGAGTACAAAGAGAGGCTGGAGGAAGGTAAAGGGACACCATGCCATCCACCCATCTCAGCATCTGGAAGAACTGTGGCAGAGACAAGACCCCTGCTAGTTAAGATGTGTGCCCAGAGGGCCAGCCCAGAGGACAAACCAGTGTCCCTTGAAAAACAAGCATCTGCTGTCTACACATAAGCCTGCATCTGTGAAGTACAAAGCAAACGCACACCAGAGCACACTGAACTTTGATAAGTAGAGAGATCTGTGTGTAATAAGCTTTAGCCTGTCTCATGCACATGCCCAGCAGGTGTAACAAACACACGGGGCTAGAAACTACACAGGAAGAGCAACAAGTAAGTGTTCTCACCTGGAAGGCCTGGCTGGCCTTGGATTCCAGGGTAACCTTGAAAGGGGAAAAGAGAGTTGGACAAAGTGAGGAGGGGTCATTCATATAGTAGACATTTTCTGTTTCTCTGTTATTGTCCAGCCAGTCAAGAAGCCACCCACCAAACTGGGGACCCCATAACACCCCTTGCGGAAACAACATCCTCAGGAACCCGCAGAGAAAAAGGACTCCTGGGCACCTGATAAGACAGTGAGAAAGGACAGCTTGCCTGCCAGTCAGGCTCCCAAAGGAGTAAATGAAGGAGGGAGAGAGGGGGAGGGGAACAAGAAAGCAGACAAGCTGCAGCTTACCTTTAGGGCCTGGCTCTCCTTTAAACCCTGGGGCTCCAGGGTAGCCTCGCTCTCCTTTCTCTCCCAGTGGCATGGTGCCTATCACCTGCATTAAAACACGGGTCAGTGCCGGTATAGGAATGGCTGATAGCACACTGTACAATTTATGATATTACTTCATGGAAAATGGATGTGAAAGGGTAGAGGTGGTGTGTGGAGGGAACAGGGGAAAGGTATGGAAAGCCACAGAATGAGTACCAAGAACTGCCAGGCAGCTCCGCTCCGTTTATACAATTTCCTCGGCAGCAGAGATGGTCTCACTCAGTCACAAAGGCCTAGCCTAAAAGTGCAAATGCTTCCAAGCCATGAATTGCATGTCTTGCCTCACAAGACAACAGAGGAATGCCTGCCTGTCAGTATTTTTCTGATGTACAGGGCAGGAACACACACTATTGTTTTCCTTTTATTTGAGGACATTTTATGCTTTTTCTTTCTTGAAAGAACAAGAGGGCACTTCCTGAAAATCACAGTCACAGACCAGGAAGAAAGCATGGCCAGCCTCACTGAGAAAAGGAACCCTGGCTTACTATGAGCCTGAATTCCCCACAGTGCAAGGGAAAACAGCAGAGTCAAGCTATGGTTACAGTATCCCTCTGTATCACCTAAGTGAGGGGACACTCCTTAAAGTGCCACCCAGTAGCTCTGACTCAACCATTCTACAACATGTACATGTATCAAAACCACTGTACATCCAACTATATGTAAACTTTACTTGTAATTAAAAAGTAAATAAAGCAAAAACCTTTAAAACTAACTAAGTAAGATGTGTTGGTGGGACTGGGGTGAGATGAGAACCTGCCCACCCTGGGGTGAGTCACAGATGAGGGAGAGCCAGGGGTATGCTGGGCGCATCAGGGTGTTCAGAGGGCAGCAGTCCTGTTGCTGAAATGTGGCTTCAGGCCCCAAGCCCCCACCCACACAGCGAATGGCACAGTCCTACACCAGCTTCACCCCAGCAAACAGGGCAGGGGTGCTCACTGTTTCAAAAATGATGTGGAGCAGAACAGCTGAAATGGTAGTGGGTCCAAATGAACATGAACAAAGAGTGAATGCTACTTAGAATACAAAAGTGGTTTTGCTAGAACAGTCAAGAGATGGTTGAGCTGTTCCTCCTACTAAATTTTCCTTGGTGGACAATTGAAAAAAAAGAAAAAGAAAAAATAAAAACAGGTTTTAAAAATAGGTTTGCTAGGTTACCCACATACCAAGCTATTCATTTCCAGAGGTAAAAATGATAAAAGTGTGATTATTAAAGTCAGAGAAAATTATGCATTACTTCATTTGGCAGGCACCTGATTCAGCTAAGAGCATCATGCAAGGGGAACTTGCAGAGTAAACCCTATGCAACCCTGGGGCTCATCTCAAACACACTTATACTTACAGACCCGGGGGGGCCAGGAAGTCCAGCTTCACCCTTCTCTCCCTGCAAGGAACATGCACAGGAATTTTCTGGTAAAATAGAAGTTGGTACTACACAACCCCCAAATCATTGTCCTCTCCCCCCCAGCTCGGTTACTGTGTAGGAGCACAGTTCATCTGTGTCACACAAAGGTAGCATGGAAATAAAGATGTCCACACCGCCTAAATGGAAGGCTGAAGAGACATTGCTCACCCTCCCATGTGGCAGCCTCCCCAAAGGACCTTAAGAGAACCTTGTAGAAGTAGAAGTGTTCTTCTCTAAATGGCCACAAAGCAGTTTCTAACTCTAATTCCCTAAGGTGGTTATATGAGGACTTTCTGTCTGAAAGTCCCAAAATGAACTCCAGTGTTGACTTCAAACAGGTTTAAGATTATCTAGAACCCAATCAGCAGAAGGCACAGATGGTAAAAAAAAAATGTCTACCTATAACTAATTTATGGATGTCCACATAGATTGGACCCTCCTTATTTCATTAACAAAACATTAATTTAAAATAGCAAGATGTGGGCCAGTGAGATGACTCAGTGGGAAAAGTGCTGGACAGCAAGCCTGACAGCCTGAGTTCCATCCCAAGACTCATATGACGGGAAGAGAAAAGGGACTCTCACCAGCTGTCCACCAGCCTTCATATGTGACACCTATGTGCCCACACACAATCGACCAATCAGTCCATGTAATTTTTTAAGATTTAAGAAGAAGGAAGGCAATATGTGGGCTTAAAGCCCACGCTGTAGAAGAGACATTCCTATGTTCACCAAGGAACAGGAGGCTGCAGAACTTGGCCATACTTACTTTTCTCTATATTTCTGCATTTTCCTCTTACTTTATAATTAATTAGAGGAAAAAAAAAACTAAAACTACAAAAGAAAGAAAAAGACACTTGATCAACCATATCACATGATAGCCTTCTTTTAAATAATTCCTCAACCCTGGGGAGGTTAGCAAACTGTGTTGCATCCATCCATGCAATGTAGAAATATTTCCCCCCTTGAGTTCAGAGTTCTCTATCCTAGAAAGCAAATGGGTGAGCTTCTAGGATGAATGACCCATTAAAGGTAAAAACTTAAAACCACGCACCTGAGGGCCTGGCCGGCCTGGGAGTCCTGGGTACCCGGAATCACCAGGGAAGCCCTAAAAGGAAGGAAGGAAAGGATGCTCATGGAGGGGACAGTGGCCCTTGTCCACTCAGAGACTGCAGAGGGAAGAGACTTACCGGACTCCCCTTTTCTCCTTTCTCGCCATCTTTTCCAGGCTTTCCCTGCACAATAAAAAAGGAGATGTGAGTCTTTCACAGGTAACTATGGCCACACCACAGCTCTGTTCATCTCTCTCCCTTGTGAGGTACAGCACGGGCAGAGAAGAGGGGCACATGAGATGATGGGTCACCAGAAAGGAAGATGGCTGTTTCTGGAACGCACAGTGCAACCAGCTATAAAGGTCAATGCCTTAGGCACCAAGGGATTATTTTACCACTGGCAGTGGGCACAGGGGCTGATATGTAAGACTGCTTCTTCCCACACATGACTTCAGGGAGGCATGGGACGCTCCTGGCAACTGGCAGCTAAGCAGATAATCTACTGCTGTGTCCAGATAGGGTCCCAGCCACACAAGCCTGGCATGTGAGGGGGCGGGGATTCAGATCTGGTGTCAAGAACTGACAAAAACACCTAAGCACCCATTCTGACCACACAAGAAGGGTAAATGTCCAGAGGGGACAAGCACAGGTAGCCCTTCCAAAGCCTCCTTTTGCTAGCAGACCCGGTGAGGTCTGAGGAAGAAATCAGCAAACCCGATAGATGTATCCATCCTTCCATTTCAGTTCTAGGAGCCTGGGTATTAGAGGGGGGTGTGCTCACAGTGAGGAGTGGACAGATCTGGGAAGCACTTACCCGAGGTCCTGGCTTGCCTGGTTCACCTTTCTCTCCAAGCCCTGGAATTCCCTTAAGAGGCAAAAGGAAAAGGAGTTAGACTTGCTGGTAAATGCGAATACAACATGAAGTCAGACACACTTTAGCTTTGGTAGGAAATACCAATTCCATAATGTATCATCCTTCACAGAAAAATAACAATAGCAAAGAGGACCAGAGTACTCACCTGAAATCCAGGTTCACCTTTCTGACCCTAAAAGAATTGAGGGGTTGAGGAGAGATGGATAAGTATCATGTAATAGATACACCAAATGGTTATAGCACCTGCCAAATGGCTAAGTCACCCACCGAACAGCCGAATTGTCCACTAATAGCCACATCACACTCTTGCTGCTTTTCTTCCCTTTTTCTTCCCTTCCTTTCTTTACTTTGAGGCAGGGTCTTTTTATGAAGCTCTGATTAGCCTAGCATATAGCCCAGAACTTGTAGCAATCCTCCTGCTTCAGCACTCTTAGTGTCAGTATGATAGGAGTACACTAGCATGCCTGGTTCAGTTTTTCAGATGCCACATTGAACACATTAAAAAAAAGAGAGAGAGATGCAGTCTGCAGAGATGGTTCTGCCATTAAGAGCACATACTGTTCCTGCAAAAGGCCTGAACTTAGCTCCCAGCACCTTACTAGGCTGCTCACAAACACTCTAGCTCCAGGACACAGTGCAAAAATAAATATCCTTTTTCACCCATATTAACACAAAATTCACACTGGCCTCCAATAGTCCCTCCCTAGCATGGTTTGGGCTACAGGCTAATACCATGGTAAAAGAATGGATCATGGCCTCCTTCTACCCCTCAGCTGGACCCCTCTCATCTACACAGCCTCTCCTCAGCACCAGGCTTATTTAAGAAACCCCTCATTTGGTGAATTGGCACAGAATAGCCCAAGACAGCCCAGCACAGCCATTTCTGCTCTCTAACCTACTCAAGTTCATGGGACAGGACATCTATAACTTTCCAGGGCAAGATCAGTTATGGCTGGATAATCTACATTTTGACCCAGCTTCTCTTTCCCTCAGAATTTGTCCAAACTGAGAAAGCACACTTCTGCTGAATGGAGGTCAGGCATACCTTTTCGCCTGTTGGGGCAAAGTCTCCTTTTTCCTTAACTTGTGCCTGTCCAGGTACTCCAGGGGGGCCACTGACCCCCTGCTCACCCTGTTCATGTAAAAAGTGGAGGTTAATTAGGTACAAAGATAGAACAAGAACTGAGATACAGCGGTAAAAGTCTGAAGTTAAACACTAGCACACTCTCCTCCCACAGCGGGAACCTTGGCTTCTGTAGGAAAATGGACCAGTGGGTGTCCACAACCAGAGAGGTATGTTTCCCAAGCTTAGGAGCCTGAACAGCTGCAGGACACATCAGGGCAATGCACCTGCACACACCACAGTGTCAGGGAGAGCACACACCAGCTGATAGGATATTGGCAAGAAAGGGGATACGTTAGGTAAGCCTAAATAAGAGAACCACACACTTCTTACTCAGGCAGTTTAATAGCTAGCCACACTCAGAATTAAAGGGAAAGTCTACCAGACATGAATGAGAGCCGAAGACTTCAACAGTAAAAAGCATTAGCCCGGGCTCTGTTAGGACCCACATGGTCTGGTATCCTCTGGTGGAAGATGCTCACACCTGCTTGCACACCCAAAGACAGGCAACAATGGGAGAATGCTCTTTTGTCTTACCCAGGGACAGTACTAGAGAGAACTGCAAGGAATCAGGGGTCCACCCTTTGCCCTTCTTGCCAAGAAAAAGATGTTTGTCCAGTTTTCACTGGCACCTCACTTCCAAGGCACGCACTGCCTTGGTACCCATCTGGTTCCCGAGTGAAAAACAGTACCTACATCATAGCCTCCTCACAATGGCTGCTCTCGTGGTTGGGTTTAATAGAGTAATGCTAATAGGAGTTTAAATTTCACTCTTCTGAAATGAATTTGAAATCTGATGAATCTGCTGGCTGAGCTCTGTTCAGATAAGGGGACTCAGTGTCCTTGTATCACTGGGCACCACGATCAGCAGAGGAACCGTAATGGGTACTCACTCACCTTGTCACCTTTTGGTCCTTGGAAGCTGGAGCCCATCTGCCCCTGTTGGTTACAAATTACACTTTATTATTAAGGCTGTCTGTCACCTTGGCCAGGCATCCTAAAAGCTCCACACAGGTGGAACAAGAGTTAAGCTTCAAACAATAGTTTTTGTCCTGCAAACACCATAAGCTTTGCAAGAAAAGCCACAAAGGATGCAATGACCATTCAATGACATTTACAAATATTATAATAAATTAATGTAAGGGTTTTTAAAAATCTGGGCTCAGAAAAGTAAGGGTATGATCAATGAATCCAAAGCCATAACTAAGGGTTGAGTAGATGGAATCAGAGCATCTCAGAGATGACGATGAGGAGGAGGGGAAGCAGAGTAGAGGATGGGAGCTAGATAATAGAATAATGACTGACAGGTGATAGTCAATAGAGAGAGATGGACAGACAATACAATACATAATTCTGATGGGTAGTCCCATATAAGGATGAGAACAGGGTGACTTTCCAAAGCTCTTTACAGTAACTTACAGAAGGGATCATGGTAATCTCACACAGTCCTATATTAAGGAGGAAAGTAATACATGACAAAATATCTTTACCTTTTCTCCAGGAGGGCCAGGAGGGCCTGGGGGACCCTGTAAGAGAGAGAGAGAGAGCATTTTAGTTAAGCAATATTCAAAACTAGCTATGATCTGGAAGATGAAGTGCCCCTCCACACCAAACAAAAAAAAAAAAGGCTTTTGTTGAAGGCATGGTCCCCAGCTGGCGGCACAATTGAGAGGTGAGTGCATCGAAGGGGTGCATAACCATCGATGAGTCCATAACAGAAGGGATCTGTGGGCACAGGGCGTGTGACTAAAGACTGTGAGCCAGTAGGGTTGTGCCCACGCACTTCCCCTGTCCCTCTGCATGTCTCAACTATACCTCACCACAATGTTCCGCCTCCCCACAGGCTCAGAAACCACAGGACTGTGTGGCTCAAAACCCCTGAAGCCCTGAGACGAGATAAATCGATCCTCCTTGTAAACTGTTTTCTTTGTATTTTGTCCAACCAAGGAGAAACTGACACCGTCTTCTGTACTGACACCATCCTAAGAGAGTTTCTACACAGACCTATAAATCTTGAAAATAGACAGCTATGAGTCAGGGAAATTACGAAGAGAGGCAGAAGTCCCTGAAAGGCAAGGACTGCCCCTTGGGCGCTGAAGGCCTGAAGGTACCAGCGGGTGCTCCAATCTAGAGCTGCCCACATAGGAACAGCACCTTCCCATTTTAGATGCAGGTTTCTACCTTGAAAAAACAATTCTTCTAGGGAGTAGATTGTGGTCATGTCAAAAAAAAAAAAAAAGTCCGATATGTGCAAGAAATTTTCAGAATATTTCGATAATCAAATTTTTTTTTAAAGAAAAGCCAGGACTTCTGTAATATAAAAAGGAGAAAGGCAAATGTGCTCTATTTACACATGTGAAGAAAACAATATAAAAAGAAAAGAAGATTAAAGTATAAGCCTCAGGCTTTCTGAGAAAGTGCACAGTCGGGTTGTGTGTAGGCTGCAAATTCAATCACCTCTGTGCATTCCTTGCACACTTGGTTCTTAGTAAACACATCTTTTCACACTAACTTTTCTGTGCTGCAAAAATAAGGACATGAGGAAAGGCCTTTCTCCTTCTACAAGCAAGCCAGCTGTGCCAAGGCTGGGGGTGTGCATCCTCCTCAGTGTCACCTCCAGGTGACCTCAGGGTCCTCTCCAGGTCTGTGTCCCACTCCCAACTGACCCTGAAATCCTGATATGCCTCTGCAACCCTTCCCCTCTGCACAAAGGGCATAGCCTACCCCAGGGACCTTCAGTCTGGCTTCCACAGTGACTGGACTTATGGGTATCCAGTAGCCCTGACACACAGACAGGCCATCTGTCCCAGCATGTCTTGAGGGTCCACAGTATAAATCACCCTTTTCCCACAGCTCTGAGAATCAGGGACTGGAGGTGTCAGCCACACTTCTTCATAACAAAGAAGTTGAACTAAGAAGGAGCCACAGGGCAAGATTCTCAGTCAGTTCCCCATTTTCCACGTCTCCTCCAAGTGACTACCCTCAAAACTTACCGGTGGCCCAGTGAATCCTGGAGGACCAACAGGTCCCTGGAGTCCTGGCATCCCTGGTAAGCCCTGTGGTTGGATGAGAAGAGAAAGGATTACAATATTGCCATCCGCCCAGGGGGTAACTTGTCTGGTGTGTGCAGCACAGGCTTACCGGCATCCCAGGGGAACCAGGGAATCCTCGCTCCCCTTTTAACGGTATTCCAGGAATGTAGCCGAGAATTTCACCAGGATCTCCCTAGAAGAAGAAGGAAGAAGAAAAGATGAAAATATTGATAGACATGAAAAAGAATCGGAATCCATTCAGTACTGGGGTGGGACTGGCCCCAGGCTGGGACTCAGACCTGGGGAGTTGGGAGACACAGCACAACTATGCAGGTTCTTCCTCAGGCACCATCTAGTTTGGTGTATGTTTGTTTGGGTTTTTTGGTTTGTTTTTTCTCTTTTTCTTCTACTAGTCTAGAGTTCAGTCAAATAACAGCAGTGGCCTATGCCTGAATCACTTCTGCACATGATTCACAGTATGCCCACAATGGGAGATACACACACACACACACACACACACACACCCCACCACCACCATACACCCACACCCACCACACACCACACACCCACACAGACCACACATATGCACAGCTTGAAACCTAAGTGTCTCTGTGGGATTTGTGCATCCTTTTCATATAACAGAGTTTAGGACATTTGTTTCAAGTGTTTTCAGCTGATTACTTATGAGGAAATAAAACATACCTTTATTCCTGGTGACCCTTTTGGTCCCTAGAAAAGAAAAGGTTTAGCTGTAAGTTTTGCTTCTCCAGAAGTATTAGTAGTGGTAAGATATGAGCACCAAATCAATAACTAGAGAAGAATGCCTATTTGATAATCATATACTCACAGGATCCCCGCTGAGTCCAGGCAAGCCAGGAGGACCGACTGGCCCTCTCTCGCCCTAGGAGAGACAGAAAATGTCACACATGGATGCACACTCTAACACTTCACAACAGACATCACTGTCCCACCCTTTAGAGAGGCTGAACTGGTGGCTGCAAACATGATGGTCTGTTACAAGTTAAACACTGGGTGCCACTTTATGGAGAAAACACCAAAATCCCCAAGCAAGAGTGACAGATATAAAAACTCGGGGCAGCAGATCTGGGGTTGATTTAGTAGCTGATTCCAGATAAAAATCTTTAAAAGAACAAGTTTAGGCTAAACTGTACAAGTAGCAAGGAACTGTTACCTTTCCTGTACATTACACATGGGGAAATTGTATTTTCTCATCTGAGAAAGTGAGCATCAAGGTAAGTCTCTTCCCAGCGACTGTACCTGATGTTTCTGTGTGAGGCTACATACACATGATCAAGGGCGAGTCTCGGTCTCAGCTTACCTTCGTACCGTTGCATCCTGGGATACCTGGGGGACCTGGGGGACCATCTTGGCCAGGAATACCCTGCAATCGATCAGATGAAGAGGTCAGAAAAATAGGAACTCACCAGGTGGTAGGGCATTTCATGAAACAGATTCACATATTTTGCATACGTACAGGAAGTCCGGGGTTCCCAGGGTAGCCAGCTATTCCAGGGGGTCCCTGTAAAGATAGCACAAACGCCTTTCAGCCAACCACAGAGAAGACTTATTACCCCCTTCACACCTCCCCAGCTAAAGCAGCTTAGAGCATGCACGCTGAGCAGAGAGAGCATTCTGGGAAGGAAGCACCAAGACTAGCAAAAGGTACAAGGCTAAAGGAACTTTTCTTCTTGACTCTCAAATCAAGGCTGTGTATACACAAAATAACATTGCCCTAGTCAAATCTCTCATGCTGAGTTAAAATCAATTTTAATTCACATTAAAATCATAAGCACTTTATGAAGAAGTGTTTGTGGAATAAACTCGAATTTATTTGTAGTGAGAGCCCTTATCTTCTAACTCCTAAACAGACAAGCACAGTCAGCTGCATCCACAGAGAGCAACAATGCCCCATGAGCCCACGGGAATGCCAAGGAGTGTCACACACATCACAGTCCCCTTCCTTCCTCATTATGTAACCACACCAAACATTTCAAGGCAGGGTCCTATGTTTCTGCCATCAATGTGCCTTGGAAAGTATCATCTTTGTACTCTCTGGAAATAATACAGTAAAGAAAATAAAAAGTTTGGCTCTGAAAGTGTCTCTACACATCCAATGATGTTTTCTCCTTCTAATGACTTTGGGCAGAAAATTAACTACCCCCCTCTTCCAAATTAAAACATCTATAATGGACCCTTGAAGAAGAATGAGCAGGAGTGAGCAAGCTTATACAGCAAGGGAATTCTGCTTACATATAGTAGCAGCCCACAGGTAAGAAGGCTGGTGGCCCTTGGCAGCAAGAAGAGGCAGAAGAGAGAACATAGAGGAAAGAAAGGAAGGCAGCCCCTGGAGCAAAGTTTGCATTGTGCTCTGGATGCCTCAGTCCTCAGAGTCACCAGCCACTATACTCACTCTTGTCCCTTTTGTACCAGGAAGTCCAGGTTCTCCAGTATCACCCTACAACAGAACAAAGAGATTCCATAAGGACAGCTCAGGCCATTGTCACAAGACTGAAGACAACACTTGCAATTCACCCCACCTTTATTCCATCTCAGCTCACCTTTTGTCCTGGTGGTCCATGTGGCCCCTCAGGTCCTTGCATCCCAGGAAACCCAATAACACCTTGTAATCCTGGAAAGCCTCTCTCCCCCTGCAGAAGAGAGAAGTCACGGAAGTCAGATAGAGGGCGGGGAAAAGAAGTACCTGTGACAGATGGTTGCGGGCATTGACTGTGCCTGCAAAGGCAGCATCTAAACAGCGGCAAAGAGAGGGAGATCTGCCTCTGAGTGACAAGGACAGAAACATCAGCCTTGTCCTGTTAGAGGCCCTAACAGTCACAGCAGAGCAGAGGACAATTCTGGTGCCTTCTGAGCTGCTGCCAATCTTCTTCCATCCTTGGCATCACAAATGCAAATTCCTAGTCTTCAGGCTCACAGACTCACCTGCCAACAGTTCCCAGGTTCTCAGGCTTGTGACCCTGGATGGAGTTACACCACTGGCTTCCTTAAGCCACCAGCTTTCAGATGACACATTGTACAACTCCTCAGCCTCTCAAATCATAGGAGTCAATTTTAACAAAAGAAAAGTCTCTTCTCACCTAACTACCAACCCATCATCCATCCACCCACCCATCCATCCATCTATCTATCTACTCACTCACCCATCCTTCCATCTGTTCATCCATTTATCCATCCATCCATCCACCCACCCACCCATTCATCCACCCACCCATCCATCCATCCACCCACTCACTCATCCATCCATCCACCCATCTACCTTCCCTTCCATATCCACCCACTCACATATTGGCCTACCTATCCACTCACACACCCACATACCCATCTACTCACCATCCATCTATACATACATCCAATATGTCATCAATTTTCCCATCCATGTGCATATTTATCCAGCTATCCATCCATCCATCTACCCACCAGTCAGCTCATATTGGCTGCTTCGCCAAAAGAAATGGACTAAAGCAGAAGCCTTTCTAAGTACCACTCAACATGGTAAGGGTCCACAATAAGTGCCTGAAAATGGATGATGAAACTGTGTCCAGTGTTCCATGTTTCCGCCTAAGAGCTATATCATATTCAAAGACTGTAAACTAGAAACAATTAAGTTTTTTTTTCCCAGTGAGTTGATTACAGTCTCAGTCAGTTACTGGCACCTTTTTGTTATTAATAGATGACATGTTGTGATGCCATGATCAGTCATTTCTCTCTGTGGATCTCTCAGAAGTACTGACAATCAGGGTCAAAGTTCTGATCTCAGCACACAAATGATCAATAGTTTGATAGTGGACTTGGATCATGCGCCGTTCCTAAAGGGAACTTTACAAAGAAAAGATCAAAACTTACTGGTGGCCTCTGCCCCAACTCAGAAAGAAATAAGAAACGTGATATTTAAAATAAGGAATATCATTTATGGTATAAATGTTTGAGGAGGACTGCAATACACTGGGGATGAACAAAGAATGGTGGGGGGAAACTGTAAGACTCTGGCCCTTAGGCTGACCTTCCAAAGATGAATGCAAAGTAAGTACAGGGAGAGACAAAAGGAACCAGAGCATAGGAGTACAGGCTGGAAGGGGATGTGGTGGGATGTCAGACCACGTGGTCACACCAGAAACACTGATGAGGTGAACACACAGGCAGGCAGGACCAACTTTTGACCCTGGAAACAGTGTGCATTCTGTATCTAAGGCAGTGAGGGGCCTGAAGGAATCTAGAAAGATTGCCATGTTTTGACTATCAACAAAGGAAACCCATAAACCCATTTCCTCTTTCCTGCAGGTAACCTGTCACAAAGCATATGGTGCTTTGGAGCTGGCTGACAGGACTGCTTTACTTAGTGCCCTTTCCTCCAAACTGTCAAGAGGTCCTAGAAGTTGCAGATAGCTGTCTCACCAATCCTCTGGATCTTTATCAATACAGAAGTGTGATGGTGACCCCAGGCTTTCGTGGGTACGTTTCATTGGAGCCTAACTCAGAAGTCTAGAAAATGCATGTAAATAAATAAGGGGCAATATTTTACATTTCAAAGGAGAGGGGACATAGTAAATTCCTAAACTTTGGAAGCACCCTTGGGCCAACACCAGTGGAAGGAGCCAATTCAAAAGCACACCTTGTGCCCTCGAATGAACTTGGCATGGATGCTGGATCCCTTCTCCTGGATGTGTAGTGAGTGCTGAGGAAGAAGACCTCCAAGTCTTGCCCAGATGAAAGTGAAACATACGTTTGCCCTGAGACCGTCATGCTGCTGGCACCCATGCGACCACAGGAAACGCTTACTACAAAGATGCCATCATATGAGTCACCAAGCTACAGGACCCAGTCCTCAGATGTAGAAAAGCAGTGCTCAAAATGGGGTACAACTCAACTGAGAACAGCTGGCCCAAAAAATAATAAAATAAAAAATAAAAATTGAATTGTATATCCTCAAATAACCCAACATGAGCTGGGGAGGAAACAAGGAGGGCATGTTACTGCAGAACTTTCTAGTCTGTCTGCGGAGTATTTTTAGTACTTAATTGATATTGGCAGTATCACTAGGAGACCAACAGAGATAAGGTTTTTTTGTTGGTTTTTTTTTTTCCCCCTCATTTTAATCACAGTGGGGACGGCAGCCAGATGAACTGATTCCTACCAGATTTTCACTGAGTCAGCTCTGAACCAGAATTAGAAATGAACTCAACCCACCCAAGGCCCTTCCTTATGTAGGTCACTAGAGCAAGCTAGTTCCCAGCAGCATATTAAACGAATCCACAGCATAATGTCAGCCAGTGAAGGAGACCCTCTTACGTTCATGCTATAGGAAAAGTTCGACACCCATCCTGGACTGACTGGTCACACGTCACTGGTGACCCCTCACACTCCTGGGAACAGAAAAGAAAAATCTGAATTCCCAGACTGGCCTCCACACAAGGACACATTCTTCCCGGAATGTCACTAGAGTGCTTAAGCAATTGCATCTCCCAAGAGTTTTGAAATCAACTAAAAAGGAAATGGCTTCTCCCTCCACAAGCGTTTTGCTAGTCCCCATTTTTTAAATATTCTCGTTTCTTGCTAAAAAAAAAAAAAAAAAAAAAAAAAAAAAACTGCACATTCATAATCAGACGCCCAGTGTCCTCTCTAAGATTACCATGAGAACAGAGGCAGAACAGATGGACGGGACAAGCACTCATGCAACTATACAATGACTTGGCACACAGCACACGCTGCACTGGAGCCAAATGGCTCCATCCTGCTTCTAGCAGTTTCCACTGGGGAAGAGGGACGAGAAGAGAGCCGGACATGCCATGCTAAGGCCATCGGTGCCAGGAGTTTCCAAGCCCGACTCTGCAGCTGCAGTGGGCAATACTCCAGCTGAGACCACCCCTAAGCTCAAGGCCAAAAGCAGAGTGGGGGAGGAAGAGTTCTCAGGTCATGCACTTCCCACAATGAGCTACAGGCGAAGCCAAAAGACAGAGTGGCCACTCAGTTGGTCCCAGGCACAACTGACCACCACCGCAGCGGTGAGCAACACTGAGGATCAGGAGCTGGGGGTTAGCTCAGTTAAAGAGTGCTTGCCTAGCATGGGGATCCCTGGATGGAGAAAGGATAGAGAGCATTCAAGAGAAGCTTGTAAAATATTACACAAAAGCTTCAATGTGACCAAGCCTTGTGATTTCACTGTTATAAGGAATTGTGCCATTCACAGCGAGAACGTGTAGATTTTCAGCACTAAAACAAGAGATGACTGAAGACACAGAGATGCCAGCCATCCTGATCTAACCTGACTTGATACACACCAAATGCAGCCAATCAAATTATCCCACGGGGGCTAATAAGTATATACCAATGGCATGCATCAATTAAAAAGAAAAGAAAGGAAGGAAGGAAAGAAGGAAGGAAGGAAGAAAGGAAAGAAGGAAGGAAGGAAGGAAGGAAGGAAGGAAGGAAGGAAGGAAGGAAGGAAGAAAGAAAGAAGAAAAAAACTCATCCTCTCTAGCCCCAAAGTCATTGTAACTATATATGGAATTTTAAATTCGGTCTGCATCTGGATAAAGAAAGACTGTATAAAACAAGGAGAGCCATATGGCTGTGTTCTCCAGCAAAACTCAGAACTTGAAGAGTAGGAACAAAATGCTGTTGTTTATGGAGATGAAAGAAGGCAGCACGCAGAGTGGCCTCGGGGCTGACGTCAACCATTCCAAATTAGGCTTGAAACAGAGTTTCATGCTGGAGAAACTTAGAATGTTTGCTTACAGTATTATCTAAAGCAAGCACATAAAAATCCCGTAAAACGTAGAAAGAAAGGATTCCTTTGTAATACCTGATCATGTCCCTGCTCTTACAACACCATAAAAAGAGCTTAAATTCAACTATAGTCTTAGCCAAAAAGTCAAACAGGAAGCACCTACAACATTAAAAGTTGGAATAGTAGGGAATTTCTAAACTCAAGGGGTAATTACCAATCATAAAATGTATCAAAAATAAGTGGTCATCAAAAAATCCTATTATCAAAAGCAATCAGGATGACCAGGGGTGGTGACTCTGTAATCACTTGGGAAGCTGAGGCAGGAGAGTTGATGCAAGTCTGAGCTACATGAGTTCACCCTGAATGATGAGTGAAATTCTGTCTCTGTAATACTTATCTAAGGGGCTGGAGGGATGGCTCCACAGTTAAGAGCACTGGGGACAAGGGTCTGGTTCCTAGCACCAACATGGAGGCAGACAAGCCTCCTGTAATTCCACACTCAGGAGGTTAGATGCCCTCTTCTGGTCTCTGTGGGCACTGGACACACATGTAGTGCACATACATACAAGCAGGCAAAACACACTTATTCATAAAATAGAACTAATTTGGGGGGGTTGTTTTTCAGGACATGATTTCTCTGTATAACAGCCCTAGCTGTACTGGAACTTGCTCTGTAGACCAGGCTGGTCTCAAACACACAGACTCACAGAAATCCTGCCAAGTGCTAGGATTAAAGATGTGTGACAGCACTGCCTGGCAATGTTTTTTTTTTTTTAATTTAGCATATATAAAATAATTTTTTAAATGTCTATGGCTGTTTTAATGGCCAAAACAGAAACCCCATTTCAATCAAATGTTACCTGAGTTTTCACATTTTAAACAAGGGGATCATGGATCTTCAAGGGAACCACAGCACATGCAAAGATGTCTGCGGATATCTGGAGCAAACTTTGGGTAGGAGGATCTCCATGGGTTTTCATAGAAAATGCAAGGAACTGGATGATCAACACTGACTGAAGAGCACAATCCAGCCTCTACCTCTTCTTGGAAGAAGTTACTCAGTCAGCATTTGGCACACAGGAGATAGGATTGTGACATGACCAATAGCATGATGCACCCCACCTAAAGGGCAAGTACATGAACACATCCTACAATCTTTACGTGTTGGAGAATCCTAGACAGGGCAGAGCCCAGGTCCCTGGCACAGGCTTAGCCCTAGAGGCCCCATTAGCGCCTGGCTGATTCCTCTGCTCCAGCTGAGCAGCAACAGGAAAATCTCTGTCCTGGACGTGATTCTGAGCCAGCTGTGTCCTTCTGTCATCTGATGTCCTGAGATGTTACTTTCCATGAAAGGCTGAACATAGTTGAGAGATGAAATTGTGCTGGTTTTTTTTTTTTTTTTTTTTTTTTTTTTGCCCATAGTTCCCAGTCCATGTGGTTACTGGGAAGCTATTGGGATGCGGGGACACCATCAATGGGAGACCAAGGTCAAAGTGAGAACCATGGTCAACAGGAGACCACAGCCAATGGGAGATCACAGTCAAAGGGGGATCACGGCACTTTGCCAAAATTCCACAAGTTCAGTCCCTTGAGCCTAGCCAAACAGGCATCTGCAGGACCATTTCCGGAATGTGATACTGCTGGGAAAGTTGCAGGCAGGCTCTAATCTGTGTCACCAGGTCAGGGAAAAGCTCCTGTGACGGGGCTCCTCTGGGAGCTCCCTGCATGCCATGTGTTTGACACTGCAGTGCTGTAGGGAAAGGGGACAAGACCCACACAGCTGAGACAAGGGACATTTCTTTACTCAGGCAGCACTTCGGATCTGTTTCCCTCTGCTCTGCAAATGTCTCAAGGAACTAAATGTAGCACAGGAGGCAGTGTCACTAAACTGCACTAAGTGTCAGGTCTACCATTCAAAGCTCACATGGTCCAACATGAACCTCAACACTGGCAGCATGTTAACCAAGGGCCTCAGTGCCAACACAGCTAGCAAGTTCACCATGGGGCTCACTGCAGCACAAAGGAGGTGAGGAGACGCAGTGAATCGTTCACTCAACACAAGAATAACCAAGAGCTGCAAATACCCTCTCATCATAGACAAGTAGAAACTTCCCAATGAAGCTAACCCTCCAACAGCAAACCGACCAAAAGATGGAGGCCACTGTCGGAGAAAAACCAGCAGCAAAACAGAGCGCTGGCAAATCACCAGCACAGAGAGGTGCAGACATCTTCCACATGTAGTTCTCTGTAACACCCATCTGGGCATCTATCATAAGCCACCTGAAGCACACAGGTTCCCACGCTGACCTCCTGCCTTCTATGCTCACCAGGTGCTGCCGACTCTTTCCCACCTGGTTCTTGACCTTCAGCCAGAAGCTCATGAGAACCAGAGGAAGTCCCACACCTGCAGAATGGGATTTGAGCTACACTCTTGCTGTAAGGACTCCCTTCCTCTACAGCTTTCAGTAGATGCCAGAGACCTTTCACCCCACATCCTCTCTGACCACCTGACACAGGTGGCTCCAGGAAGCTCTACCTGCAGGGATCCCAGCTGAGTGTCCCCTTCCTTAGAAAAGTCTAGACACAAGAGACTTAAGAAAACCTTGGTCTCTCCTAAGCAGCTGGTCCTCTGTGGCTCTCAGTCTGGCCACCAGAGGGAGCGCTGGGTCCACACGTCTTCAGTAGATTCAGGCTCTCACACACTCCTGCACAGCAGGAGTGCATCAAATGTAGGTGTGGTGGCAGGACCTGAAATCCCTGCACTCAGGAGGCAGAGGCCAAGAGGTTGAGGAGTTCAAGATCAGCCTTCGCTACAAGAGGCCCTGTCTCACTCTGCACCCATAAATGCATGCATGTGTGTATACACACATATTCATGGGCACAACAGAGAGACAATAGCTCGACAAAGGCCTAAGAGGTAGAATTGTCTAGGAAAGAACTTTAATGGAGTTGAACATTTATTAAATTAAGTATGAAATGAAAAGCCTACACACTGGGGCTGTGGAGTGACAAGGTGCTGACTATAGGAACATCATGAACTAAGTGTTCTTCTGGTTTTATTGGTGAATATTAATGGTACAGACTGAAGACATGCACTCCTCCTACTCCACTCTTGCCTCCCCTTTCTCCTTCTGGTCCCTCCCATTTTACATCTTGGGTATCTTTTAGTTTGGCTTTTGCATCTACTTTGTAAACTGAGGAGATCCGGTTTGTTAAATGGCTGCATATGAACACACACAGCACAAACAGCAATTAAATCCTACAAACAGCTACAGATAGGATGGCAGGGAGTCCTTTAACCCACGGTGACTGCACACCACACTGCCAGTGAAACATTTTCAGGGGTTTGGCTCCCTTCCTCGGGTTATAGAAAAGGTATTCCTTGAGGTAATTCCGTCCATCCCCCTGGCATTTGGGAAGTGTGTGTGACTTAGTAAAGGAGGGAAAGACATCCATCCACCTTTCCATAGCTTCTGAAGAGAGTGACACAAGTCATCCTGAAAACAACTATCAACATGTGCTTTCATGAGGATTAGAGTCAATAATAAAATGTACTGTCTGCTTCTGCCCTGCAGACTGAACCATACAAGCCAGGCTCGGAGGTTCATGCCCAGCAGTCAAGGCAACAGAATTGGCACAAGTTCAAAACCAGCCTGAGCTACACAATGAGCTGCAGGCCAACCTAGACTACAGAGTGTTGCAAAGAAAAAGGAAAAAAAAAAAAACAAAACAAAACAACAACAACAGAGTGGCAGAGTGCACAAGTGAATTAATGATTGATCAAATAAATAAATAAATAAATATTCTCTTAAAGCAGAAAAGCAATAGACCTATCTGGTGTTGAATGGCATGCTGGGAACTTTGCTAGCTGTGACCCTGGGTGATTGTGTATGTTGAGCAGAACAGCAAGTTGGGGCTGAATCAGATCACAGGGCCAAACAAAGATAGAGGGAAGAGGCTTTATCTAATATGCACAGAATTGAACATAGCCTGGGGGTAGCAAAGCACCCCTAAAATGAGCAGAGGCTATGTTCTACTTGCTTTGTTCTGTCCCGATTTGTAGAAGCCATCCCATGCTCTTCCCCTGGCATGAAGGGGTCTTTCGGATGGGTGGGGAATAGGATCAGATGCCACACTAAGTTCACCCCACACAGGAGGACACTCTGGGGATGCCATGCCACACAGCAAGGAGGCACCCTCAGTGTAAACAGTAAAGCGATGCTGCAGGATACTGGCCTGCCACAGCTCGGACACCCAGATGAGTGTCCCCTTAGCTCACAGGCCAGGGGACACTTAAACACCCCATCTCTGTGACTTGACCCATGGAGTCTTTGCTACTAACCCCACCAGCATACTCTTCCCTTGATGAAGGCTCCTGGGAGAACAAGGTAGACTTCAGAGGAATGCTGGGCTTGTTCCTGATCTGGGCCTCATGAGATGATGGTCTTCAAGGGCTGCCAAGAACTGCCACGATGTCACATTCTGCTGGCAACCTGCCTGCCCCTCTCTTTCCAAGTTCCATGAAAATGGTCAAAATTCTATGCTCTGGCTTAATGGGGGATTTATTTAGGGAAGGGCTGAGACTTCAAGAACATAGATAATTGATAACAAGACTTCACAGGGGGTTGGCTCTTTCTGGGCTTGGACAGGAAAAAAATAAATCTTTTGCCCATAAAGATAAGTTTGCTTGTCTTTGTTATCTCTGAAACAGCAGTGTAAAGAGTGTGTTCTTCATTAACTGGAAATTTGAAAACTACCCCCTGTTCTGAAGTAGCTCTTGGAGGGTGAAGACGTTAACTTGAGAGTTTACGTGGATCTTGAAACAAAACTAGGACATATAAATGTCAGGAAATGCCAAAGTCTGGCCATGGACTTTTTTGTGGTAACAGAGAACATGAACAATACCAATAAAATAAATATCCTGACAAACCAGTCTTGAGCCACACATCCCAAAACCCTAGCACTCAAGAGTTGGGAGGAATCTGGAATTCAAGGCTATAGGAAACTCTGTCTTAAAAAGAATTAAAAGGGGAGGGGAGGGGACCGGGCCCTGAGAGTGACATCTACAACTAATAATATAAAAGTATATGGCAGTCTTTGGATTTCAGCATGAGGGAATTCGCCAGATATCCTCAAAAGTAAATTAGGACATATAAAATGTTTACTAGAAAAGCAAGAAAGTAATATAAAGCATTAAGATGCAGGTTAGGAGCCTGGTTTTCCAACCTCGATGTCTGCTTCAGGAGTGAGCAGGCCCAGGGGAAGACTGACTGTTTCCCCTCATTGCTTGCTCTGATGGGGAAAGAACTTCAGCCAGGAACAAGAAGATTATGGTCTTGGCTCCAATGCCAACCATTTGGATTCTCCAAAAATCAGTTTGCCCATGGGTAAATAGAGACACCCACCCCCTGTCTGGCTGACCTGGCAGCAGATTTTAAAGGGTCAAATTTGATCAAGTATTCGGTTACTTCCTGTTCGTAAAGCCACCACACACCAACACATCCTCTAATGAGGTCCCAGGGCTCATGTTGCAGCCCACATGTATCTGATGGCATACATGCTTGGTGTCTGTCTGTCCATCATTAACTTCCCTCCCTCAACAAGTTATCAGCGCTGGATCCATTCTCCCCTGGGATCCAGTGTGGTTTCAAATTCCACTAACCACACCCAGAATCTGAAAGGTAAAGGACTCTCCAGGGGTAAAATGAGTGCAGTGGGTTCTTCCCTTGAAACAGGGCAGCCTTGACTGAGTTTGGGGATTCACAGAGCCCAACCTCATGAGCCTGGCAAGTCACTGTCAAACAGACCTGAGCACGCACACAAAGGGATTGATTTTAGTCTGTTTTCACTAAACACAACAGTTCCTTCAAAACACAGGCACTCAAACAAACAAAGCAAGAAGCTGGACTTCTATACCATTTTGTTTGGGATTTAAAAAAATCTTGACTTATATGGAAGTAAAGAATGAATGAGGCAAAACCGTGAAGAATAACACAGTGAGGAAGGTCCTCAGTGCTTGGAAATGTCTTTCCTTTCCTCTGCTGGTCACTTCACCGCACCTCCAAGTTGATATATATGCCTTTAGAAGCTGAAGGGAGGCAATACCTGAAGCAGCCAGACTATGGCCCAATTGTGTGTGTGTGTGTGTGTGTGTGTGTGTATGTGTGTGTGTGTGTGTTTAATTACAATAATTTAAATGTAAACTATTTGTGCCTTTTTTTTTACTAGGCCTATTTTATAGAGGTTTATTAAGTCATACTAAATTTATAGTATTACTTCCTGCTTTTATGTTCTTAATTGCTTAATACTGATAGATTAAATGTTAAGTTCTTTGGCTAGTAACCAAGATGTGGAAATGAATTTCATTACAGTTTGATAATTATGAGGTAGTAACTTCCCATAAAATAGATTATAGATGGTACAGTATAAAAACATGACATTTTCCCCATTTAGTTTACTATTAAAAAAAAGAATAGAGGACAGATGACCCAGTACAGTTATGTTAGGGAGGTGGGGAGGGAAGGGAGAGAGGCTGGCACAGAGCACTGAGGCAGGGTGAGCTTGCCAGCACAGTGCCTCACTCCATGGGTACAAGGTCTGAAAGGAAAGGCACAACTGAATAGACTCATCAGCCAAGGACCCAAGTGACTGACCCCCTCCAAGACTCATCAGCCAAGGACACAAGTGACCAATCCCCTCCAAGACTCATCAGCCAAGGACCCAAGTGACTGACCCCCTCCAAGACTCATCAGCCAAGGACCCAAGTGACTGACTGCCCCCCTTGTCTCCCAGGTACATCATTGCTCACTTTGTGGAACTCCTGAGTTCACACGTGGAATTCCAAACCAACAGAGCCACCCAAGGCCTGTGCATCCTCCACAGAGTCTTTAGAGAGGCCACCAAAACAGCAGGGCATAAGAGAAATGACAAGCTCGCCCCCATGTCCTTGAACAGCTACTTTAGAAATTATGTGATTAAGTGCCTCGATGTAATAACTTCAGGGGCAAAATGCTAGACAGAGTACACAGTGTCCCATGCATGTGCACATCTGTCACCATGCAAGCAAATGCCCTTAGAAAGTCAAATTTAACCTGTAGTGGGTGTTCATGTTGCTTGAAGCAAGGTTTGTTTATAAGCTGTCCAGAAGTCTAGAACCTGTGTTGATGTCAGCACTGTCTATCTGTCTGTCTGTCTACCTATCCATCCATCCATTCATCCACTTCTATCCCCCTCTTTCTTCCATCCATCTATCCATCATTATCCCCCTCTTTCTTTCTTCCATCCACCCATCCATCTCTATCCCCCTTTCTCCCATCCATCCATCCATCATTATCCCCCTCTTTCTCCCATCCATCCATCCATCTCTATCCCCCTTTCTTTCTTCCATCCATCCATCTATCCATCTCTATCCCCCTTTCTTTCTTCCATCCATCCATCTCTATCCCCTCTTTCTTCCATCCATCCATCTATCCATCTCTATCCCCTTTCTTTCTTCCATCCATCTCTATCCCCTCTTTCTTCCATCCATCCATCTATCCATCTCTATCCCCTTTCTTTCTTCCATCCATCTCTATCCCCCTCTTTCTTCCATCCATCCATCTATCCATCTCTATCCCCTTTCTTTCTTCCATCCATCCATCCATCCATCCATCTCTATCCCCCTCTTTCTTCCATCCATCTCTATCCCCCTCTTTCTTCCATCCATCCATCTATCCATCATTATCCCCCTCTTTCTTTCCTGCATCCATCCATCTCTATCCCCCTCTCTCTTTAACTGGGACATTAAGAGAAACGTGTCCTAGAGAAGGCAGTGCACAGTTCCAGGCTGGGATAAACAAGGGAAAGATACACATTATGGGCTGAGGACATGCACATGAACTCACAGTGACATGGAAGGGAAAGTAGCTGTGCCCACTTCCACTCTTTTTCTCTTTAGTTCCTGGTCCTTATCAAACAGTGAAATCAAAGAAAAAGTCATTGAAGGAAATCAGGCTAGATTTAAACAGTTCCTTTGACTCCTAGCAGTCACTTCCCATCTCTAAGGAAAAATATTAAGGAGATAAAACATGGAGACCTAAGTGGATTAGGAGGTAGAAAGCAGAAAAACTCTCCCATCAGCCAAAGAAATCCACCCAGACATAACAGCTCGGGACTTTTCATTTCAGAGCTAGCAAGAGAAATGAATGATGAAGGAACACAGCTAAATACTGCTGAATCACAGGGCCCTTTTCCCAGAACTCATCACTGCAAAAACATTTGACCTTGAGGAAATATCTACTTATAAAGTCACCATCATGGCTGACCTCCCTCAGCCTCAAAGCAGCTCAGAGGCCTGCAAACTACTACAGCTTTCCTCGCTGAGAAGACACTAGCCAGGCCACTGCTAAAGCCTCCTGTGACAGTGCTGAACAACACCAAGTCAGACAGGAGTTGACATGAGAAGTCAGAAATCTCTCCTGTTCGAGTCACCAGGAAGGAATGTATCGGATACAGAGGTCCACACCTGGCTGCAAGGCTGCATAAACAGCTGCCCGGCACTGTCCACCTCAGGATACAGGTACAGTGACGACAGACATATCCTCTTCCCCAGGCAGACCGTAAATCAGAATGCAGGATTCCTGTATTGAGTTCTAATCCCCAGGTGGTGGTGTCAAGAAGGGGACGGCCTTTGGAAGGTAGTAAAGTCAAAGGACAACCAATGCTCTCAGAACCCAGGGAGCCTCTTGGCCTTTCCCACCCTGAGGACACATAGGAACACCTTTCCATGAGGAAGCAGGCCATTATCAGACAAGGAATCCCTGATCTCAGACTTCCTGCCCCCAGAACTATGTCTATAAAGTCATTTAGCCTGGAGTGTTTTGTTACAACATCCTGACAGACTAAGACGAAGAAATGATCCTGATGTTATCTGTGTAAGATGTCAGGGTTCCCCAACCCTCTCTTCTGATATTTACCTCACAGACTTATACCTCTAGTCACAGCTCTGGGGCTTCCCACCTAGTTGGTGTTTATCCCCAAATAGACCACCCCTATTCTTCTGCCCTCAGCCATAGACCAGGAGCAAGGAAGAAATTCTGGAATACTGAGAACTAGACCAAGTGAACCTACACTGTGAGCAGGCAAAGGAGGGAGGGAAGAGAAGACTGGGAAAGGGCTAGTAACTCGGGCAGGAACAGGAGAGAATTTTACGAAGAAAGGTAAAGAGATGTTCTGGGGCCCAGGAAGTAAGCCTGTAAAATTCCCCTCAAACCAACACCGTCTTATGCCTCAGCTGATGTCATCAGGCCTTGGAATCACAAGGGCCCTAAAGTACGTTGCTATTCAGTAGAGACAAGCAACCAAAAACCCATGAAAAAGGAAAACATCACTTTAACCTCAATCAGATGCAAGAGTGTTATGATCAGCTCAGCTGGAAGTCCCCTCAACTGTATACTGCTTCTGCCCTCCCAGATGCTCAATTTACTACCCCTCCTCTCCCTGTCTCTGGAAGTGAGTGTCCCCAGTCTAAGGCAGGACTGTGAGCCCTGGAGGAGGGGCCCTCCAGAACTAGGCTGTGGGATGCTGCCTGCACCAGTCTGTTCCCAGCGCTGTGTGTGGTCCAGAAACGGGCAGTGTGGACCTCTCTCTGCACCAAGGACCTCTGAACAAGACATCGACCCCCTGGGACTCCTAATCCTTATCAGCAGGAGACAAGAGTGGAGAGCATCACCCACACGGTGGGGGAAGGGGCTGAATCATGATTATTGTTTATAAGATGCCTCAAATCAGCAGAAATGGTTCTGGAGAAAATATCACAACATTCTGAGTAAGAACACAGTCTAGGATAAGAGTCTTCGGGGCTCTTCTTTTCACCCATAAAATGAGGGCCTGATTGGATCAGCGTGACACACTGTGGTAGGACAAGACAGTCCTGCTTTAAAACGAGCTCCCATAATGAAGATGTACCCTTCCACAACAAAGGTAAACTTGGTGTGCAGTGGGGAAGTGGAATGAGGCCACGCAAGTGCCATACCTGAGCATGCTGCTGGGCTAAGGGGTGTCTTGGTGCACAGCTGGATTGCCTTCATAGCTCCCACCCTATCAGCTTTGCAATAAATAAGGTATTACTTCTGCAGCTGTTGCTTCTGCTGTCCTCAGAGCCCGGGCATCATGCCCAGCTTGGAGCATCTCTGTATCATCACATTACTGCTCCTTCTACTTTGGTTATAGGGTAAGGGCTCTCTGCCTTAGTAATCAGTACCCCAGGGCCCATAAAAAGCCCACAGAGGAAAGGGAGAGGGGGGAGAGGGCTGGAGTACTCGGAAACCTTCTGGCTCAGAATCAATCTTCCAGAGGAAACCATGTCCAAATCAATCCTGGAGCCAGGTAATTTACAGCTGGAATTCACGACACCTCAAGAGCCATGAACCTCTCACCCAGAGCCACAACTGGCCCCTAGATGTGACATGCCTCAGCAGAAACCTGGACAAGCCTTGATGATCCTAGGAAATATGTGAGTAGGTCCCAGCCAGTAGCCATCCCTGAAAGCATCCCTTCCTCTACTGCAGGCGGGTCTGCAAGCAGGACTAACAGGGAACTAACCCTACTGAGGGAACAGCCTCATTGCAGTGTTTTAGACACCATCCCACAAACGCCACCATCTTCTCATGCCAGAACCTCATGGGAAGGAACTAAGTTGACCGAGTGTGGAGCCAGCTAAGCATTACATCATTATAAAATTACATAGTGAGCCAAGAGGTGTGCTAAGCCATATGCGGACATGGAGTTGGGGTGTACCTTTGGCATCATAATGGGTCTGCCAAATGGGAAAAACACATGAGGGACCATGTCCCCAATGTCATCTGGCATGCTCATTAACTGACTAATTCCTCCTGTTTAATTGCCCACAGGGACCCAGGGCTCCATTAATGTCATTCTGAGGGTGTAGCTCCCAACATCCACACTCCATCTTCATTATCAGCTTGACAGCTGCCTGGCAGTATGCTGTGCACACGTGACAGCAGCCAACAGACAAGAGCAAAATCCAGTGGCATTTTCATTTGTTGGGACTTATGGCCAATCTTTGATCTTTAATTAAAACATAAAAACCTCATTTTGCCCCCCCCAAAAAAACAAAAAACTCTTTTCCTGTCAGCCAGTGTTGTGTTGAGCTCACATATACAAAAAGAAAATTCATAGCCAAGACAAGAACTACTTAATGCTTGCCCTCGAATGCAGTGTGGCCTCCTGTGGAATGCCAGGCTGTTAAAGCCATGGGATCCGACGCTACTGAGGATTGGCTGTGGGTTAGAATCCCATGGCCAATCTTCCGGGAAAGCTCACTTCTAATCAGGCATGAAGCTGAACATTTCAGAGCTAGGACTATATATCACATTCAGGGCCATGGACTTCTTAGCCAGAGTATCGAGCCAACCTCTGAACCTAATTTCAAGGCACTAAATTCCCTACTGCTGTTTCTGAACATGGGAACTAAATGCATTTGCTATGTCCCAAGCTGGATAAGACACATTCCAAACAGCTGCAAGTGAAGAGTTACTCCAAGGCCAAAGGGCTCAGAAGGACCCAGCCAAGGGGCACATACAGCCAATGTTGAGACCTAGGCAGATGGATGTGAGCAGCGGCAGGGGCAGCTTGAGGTCCCTTAAAGGCTACTGATATACCAGGGAGGCATAACAGGATATAGTGGGCAGAATGAGACACACCCACACGGGCAAGGATCCCTCTTAGCGTCTTCCCTGCGACAAGTGGCAAATATGCGTCCTGGGATTCCGGCAATTTTTATAAAATCCTTTTAGAATTCTATCCAAAAGAAAAAGACAAAAGTAGGTGGCTGTGGGAATCCACACCGATTCTCACGATCAGGGAGCCAGAGGATGATTCATGAGCAGTGTTAGGAAATAGGAAATCGGAACATCTGGAAAAAATCTTGGCATGACAAGACACCAGACACCCATGGAAAAGGAAGAGTGTATGCTGGCCCATATCATCCACCAAACGGGAAAAGTACATCCCCAGAGCCTACAAACAAACATGCGTGGCCCAGAGCGGCAGAGCCAAACACCAGGGAGCCCTAGAGCCCTGCATTCTCAGAAACGCAGTGACATTTCACAAAGAACACCCTGCAGTGATGCCTAGCTAAGGAGTGCTGGCCAGGCAGAGGGGCCTGGGCATCACTTGGATGGAGATGCACTACAGGAAGAACATGAGTGTTTGGGGAAGTTGAGACACTAGTTTCTCCTAGAAGTCACAAATAAAGGACAACAAATAAAGAAATGGGTGACAAGAATCACAGGAGAACTACAGGTGAATGGCTGATGCTTCCAGACCAGGCTCCCAAGGGTGCCCAGCTCGCATTGCCTCCAGCAAGAGAGCTACAAAGCCCTCCTGTGATTGACAGGCAGCCTGGATCCTGGCAGCTGCTGGCTGGTCATCTAATCTCAATCTTTGTGTAAATGGAGGAGTGTAGCTGGGTGTGAGGCTGGTCTGCAGTCTGTGAACCTGTCATGAGTTGAGACAGCAGGTGAATGTTCCTCATGCTTACACAACTCTAAAAATAATGGCACTGCTGCTGTCCTGTGTACATGGGCCTCTGGGGGCGTTCAACTTCCTTAGAGGGATTCTGGGTTTCACACTAGCTCTGGGTACATCTGAGCGACATGATAAAAGCCACTCCTGGTGAGGGGAAGGAATCCACACCAGAGTTCTGAGCCCCTGAGGCAAAAAAATGTATTTTTCTCCAGTTTCCGACTCTGTCATCAGAATCTTCCTAAACATGGACATGGACTGACATCCTAAAGGATGTCCTACCAGGCTCAAAAATGCGAGGGACCTGAGAGATGCTCGGGGCACTAACTAAACTTTCGCCTGGTAAAAAAGTCCGTACATGTATATATTTCGTACATTGAAGGTCATTTTTTAAAAAACACTAGATTCTACTAATCAAGTACTTTGAGAAGTATCTTCTCAAAGAAAGTATTTAATAAATTTACTTATTCTTATGAATGACCTGTTGTTTATTCAGATCAGTCAGGAGAATCAGAGTTTCAAAGAATCTTCACAAAAATCTTTCATCAGCCACACAAAAGATTGTATTGCTTGGGAACCAAAGGGCTTCCTCTAACATTTTAAGAGTACGCTTGGTGTAGCTTAATTTACAAGAAATAAATTTACAATACTCTTTTACACACAAAAAGATAATCTTCTCCTGCCATCCTTACGGGTCTCAATTTATTCAATTATACATAGACACAAGGAATAAAAAAGAGAGCCACTAGCCATATGCAAAGCAGGATATATATTTAAAAAAAAACACTGTGTTTATACATTTATATTTCACAATAAAATCATGACCAAAATTTTTTCTTTTAAAAATAAATCAACAAAATTAATACATTAGGAAGTGGAAGATTACTGAATTCTCCAAAAATATTAAAGACAATGCTTGCCTCAGAAGAGAATGTCACCTCCGACCTAATGATGACTAAGAACACAGCCTGTTGTGATGTAGCAAGGCTAGAATCCTGTATCTTAAAAGTGATGTTATGGCCTAAGGCATTTTAGTGATGATCACAGCATAGCCCAAAAATGACTAGAATGCAAACTACGATGCTCTTGGAATCAGAGAATTTCCGGTTCTGAGACAGGAGGCATGACAACCTCTGGCCCTGAGGGGATGGATGGGAGACAAGCAGTGCAAAACAGCACTGAGATTTGGAAGGCTGGAAAATTCCACCTCTCTCCTTTGGGTTGGCTGTGATTAGAATGAGCACTCTTTGTGTGCAGAGGTTCCGCTCCTATTTTTGCATGTCTTTGACACTGTGCTCTGAGCAACCAGAAGAGACAAAACCAAACACAAACTGGCCAGTATCACACTCTGCTTGATAGACAGAGGCAAGCCCACCCAAGCTCTAAGGAGCCTGCAGAATGGATAGGGCCAGGCATCTTCCATATTGGGGAAAAGAAGGTCATGGCCCAACTGTGTATATGATAAGGTCTGATTTGCTGGCAGGGAAAGCAGAGAGGTAGCATACCCAGTAAGTAATGAGGGGTCACTCACTGGCTTTTAGCCAGAGCCATAAATTTCCTTCAAGGTCACTGTGTGCCAGCATTTCCTATGGGGATTCTCACTGAGAAGGGCTTGCAGCTCTGCATCTCTTGGCACACCCTACACTGATTCCCTTGGTGTAAGGAATGTGCTTTTCCAACATCAACTGAATGCCTTCATTCTAAGCAGGATCCTCACAACCTGTCTCTCAGGGGAAGAAACTGGAATACAGCACAGGGCCCACCTGTCCGGGTCCCTGTTACAGCATCATCCCCTGTAGTCTGTTTGCCTGACAGGACCTGGAAGGACTGCTCACAACCCTAGAGGAACAGGCTGCCTGCTGAGTTACCCTCCAGACACTCTTCATACCACTATGGGCTTAGAGGGCAGCGCAGATCCCGCACATGCGCAGCTAGGTGAATTGATCTTCTTACCCTGACATTACAAAGGAAGCTAACCAGGGCTCTGGCTAGCCGCTGCTAAGACTGGATTAAAATCTAGTAGGTCTTGATTCCCCCTACCCCAAGACATACTTAGCTATATATAGGGGCATCTTTACTTGTTGCAATGGAGCAGTATGCTTTCCACGTGAAGTGAATGTTTGGAGAGCAAGGAGACTGCAATACATCCCTAAATGCACATAGACCTACACACACACACACACACACACACACACACAGAGTCACACTCAAAATGTAGTGATCAAGTCAAGAGTCCACACTAGCTGTTTTCTTCCATGGTAAAATAAGTATGATGGTAACACATTTTTTTTAAAAAAGTGTTCATCACCATGCATGAGCCAGTGTAGATACAGAAAACCCAGCCCCTCCTTTTCTTTTCCTCTCTGACACACCTAAACCTAGCTCTAGCATCTGTTAAGTCCAACAGGGGACCTGAGTGACTGTGTTAAACATCTGCAGGGGCTCAATGACTAGTCAGCCATAAGACATCTACCCAGTAGGAGGAAAGTTCTCCTGTGCATGCTTGCCTCTAACACTACACCAAATTCTTCCCAGATTTCCAGGCTAGAAATAGAGGAATCACTTCCAGACTGGCCCCTTCGTTCCTGATACCTCCTGTACGTTGGACAGAGAGGCAGCAGAGGAAGAGAGCACTCTATGTGATGACGCAGCTCTGTGGTACAGACCAAGCATGTGGAGAGAGGTCATGAATCACAGGCAGTGTAATGAGTAGCGACAGGGTGTTTCCTCCCACATCTTTGGCAAGGGTCTGGGTAACCGCTGGGTTAAAGCATTCTATGGAGATACGGGATGGCCACACGGCTTAATTAAGATTCTCTGTGCACCCAGGACTTTGGGAAGAAGGCATCTTGCATGAGTTACTAGGCAGAAACACTAAGCTTTTCTGTGATAGTGTCCATCAACTGCGCCCAAGCAGTTTCCAGTGATTAATGAAAATAAATTAAAGTATCTTTCCACCTATGTGTGACACCAGATTCTAACTGATATGCAAACAGGGCCAGGTGCAGAGTGGCCCTAATCCTGCTCCACCCAGGAAGCTGTCCTTTTATGCTCCAGGCTACAGGTTACTTCCTTGATAGGACAGCAATTGTATTTTCTCCATTGCTTCCTCTGGAAGCTGGCCTCTTCCTTGTGATTTTCTTGTACAAGAGCAGACTCTTACCCTCTGGTTTAATCCAGGTTCCTTCTTTGGACATTGCAGGGTGAGAAACAACAGTAGTTTATATAAATGAGGACTGCTGAGATCAAGTGATTAGAAAGACTTCTTAAGCTTCATGCTTGCAACCATGAAGCAGATGTCTTTTCCACCCCAATGGCTAGGGAAGGGGATCCTTATCAAGCACAAACATCCAAGTCCTATCAGTTTAAGATAGCATTCCCACAAAGCCACCCCTGAGGTCACAAAGCCTCTGTATGCAAGGCCAAATCAGGTACCTAATTAGAGTATACAGAGATCTTACAGGCAGCTGGGGAAATAAACAATTCATGCTGAGTCTGAATGTCAGTGAGAGTCAAATGGAATTATACTGACTGGGTGATGACAGTGTTCAGATCTAAACTGCAACTCCTCAGGAGTAAAAGACAAGTCTGCTAGGCCCATGTCTAGGGAGCCTGACACAGCACAAAGCAATGTGTTATTCAGCCCCAGATAGTCCAGTTTTCACAGAAGGGACAGTGGGCTGTAACACTATCCCAGTGTTCCTTTCTCAAGCTTTGATAGTCTCTCCCACTTAGATATTATTGCTTGCTCTCTCAATCTCTCTCTCTGGGCTCTGTGTTGCTGCCATACTATTTCTAAGAACAACAAACCAAAATAAATTTAACGTGTGATCATTTTAAAATATCAAAAAAAAAAAAAAAAAAAAAGAATGCCCTTGGGAACTGAAGACATTTCTATGCCATTTAGGGCCCATGACCACAGACACCAGACTTCTATTGTGTGGTCTGAGGAGTGGCGGAAAAGGAAAATTTGGGATGGATATTAACAAGATATATTATATACATGTATGTCAAATAATAAATAGTTATATTTAAAAATAAAAAGAGAGTTTGGCCCACCAAGAAGAAAACTACCTTTTTCTAGATCCATAATTCTTGTTCAGATAACTGTCATTTTACATTTGAGAAGTAACATGTACTCCTCATTTTTATAAAAAAAAAAATCTACACAAGTATATAAACCATAAAATTTTGTTTTAAAAATATTATTTGAATAGAAAGCCTTCAAAGCATGTAGGAACTTTTCTTTTTCAAAAAAAAAAAAAAAAAAGTGCTAAATTTAGTCCTTATCCATCAATTCCAAAAAGGACCACTGAGTCAAAAGATGCTGTGCCAGCATGCTTGCTCCTCTACAGTCAACACGGGGAGGCTACCCAGACTGTTGGCGATCACTGCCACCGATTACAACAATGCCTGGAGAATGCTTGTTATTGTTATGTGATAACATTGCTCTGGACACTGTTAAACACTTGCTTCCTTTATGCTGCTCTGGGGAAAATGTTAAAGCAGGAAGGAGGTTGACCCTGAGCTGCTGGTTATAGTGTCAGCCTCCTGATTTGGTGGAAGGGGCAGCATTCAGAAAAAGGATCCTGACGTGCATCCACTCACCTTCTGTCCCTTCACGCCATGACAGTCACATTTTCCACAGCCAGAGCCACCACAGTCACCCTGAAAGAAAAAGAAACAAGTTTTAACAGGGGATCACTTTCAAAGTACGGTCAAGAATTGAGTTGAGATCAGTCATCGGATAAAAGCACTTGTCACCAAGTTCAACTGCTGGGGTCCAACCCCCAGGACCCACACAATGGAAGAAGAGCAGCCACTCTAGCAATTTGTTCTCAGGTTGCCACATGGGTGCTGTGGCATGTGCACACAACTTCACCCATAATAAATAAGTAAATAAATGTAACTTTCAAAAAGATCTGAATTACAACATCAACATCTCCATCCAGTAATGAGGCAATTCCTACCTATTGCCATTCTAAAGACCCTGAAGTACCAGCGCCTAGGGGTGACTAATGATGAGTCACACACTTCATAGAGAAACCCTTGGGTTCTATACGTCATGGCCTTGGACTCAATGACAAATGTCACAAGACTGGTAGTCCTTTGTCTCACCTAGGGATCATGTGAACAGGGTTGCAAGCCAAACAAAAGCCCGGCTCTGACTTTGGGGTTTCACACCTAAGGCCATGAGAGAACAAGTCTCCCAGGACTTAAGGATATGCAAAAGACTAGAGAAAGAGTAGTGAGTGAGCTCATTTTCCAGCCTGAGTGTTTAAATTCAATGAAAGCCTGGACATTCATTTAAAGAACACTACATTACAAAATGCATTTTATTGTTGTCAGTTAACATACATCAACAAGAGCTGGAGGTAGGAATGCATCCAAAGCCCAGCAAAAAGCTAGCAATCGTCATATCTAAACAGCACCTCCATCCCACAGGTATGGAGATGAAATGCAGTGGTTTAATGCAGCACGCTAAGGCAAGACTGAAATCAGAATGAAGTCCAGCTTCCAGGATTTTAGTGGCCAACAGAAGACACATGCACCACATTTCACAATGCTCTTGGCGGAATCCAAATTTCAAGCCATTACAGACAACAACACAGTGTTAAAAGGGTAGGGAGGATACAGAATGAACCATTTAACAGCTTTATTAAAGGCACTGTGTCAGCTCAGAAATAAAATGTAGACCGATATTCTGTTTCAGGTGGTAATGGTTCCTTCAAAATAAAAGTATGCTATTAATAGTCCCTGGCTCTCAAGAAGCCTATATTTTTAACAGCATCATTGAGGCTGCATCACCATGGAGATCCTCTGCCCAAAACAACCCCATCTGGAGACACTTTATGAGTTAAGGCCGAACAAGTGCCTCCAAGACGGTAAGCTGTTCTTAATTTTATATTTTGGAGATGGGGACACTTGACAGCGGTCCAAGAAAAGCCCAGCGGTCAAGATCTGTTCCTCAAGCTGACTCACACCCCAGCTATTTCAGCATGTGCTCTCACATTTCAGATTGCTCCCTGGGCTCTGCCTGCTTCTGAATGTGAGTTTCAGTTGCCACCAGGGCCAAAGCCTTTAGTCTGCACTGCAGAAAACTGTCTAGAGCACACAGACAAAAACACTGAGGGACCCCAAAGATGTGCTCACCCAACCATCAGCGCCTCTGACCACCTGGGTCCCATGACCCACTGATTTAGTCTAGGACACCCTGAGCCTTTAGCCACAACCTGAGCTTGGTATGGAGCTGTCTTATCCAAAACCTACCTGGGTAGTAAAGCCCACACTAAGAAAGGATGTTACTAATGAATTAACCAGTGTCATGTCAACTACTGTTGAGTCTATCTTGGTTTCATCATCATGGACAACAGGAGGTAAGCAACTCCAAGTCCTTCAAGGGTGGCAGGCCATCCTCCTCCCTGGGATCTGCCATTCCTCACACCTTGTGTTTTGAAGCAAGGATCGTTCACCCCACTTATTAAATACTGCTTAGTATCATCCTCTCCCCGTTAATTTCACCCAGAGAAATTAAACAGGCAACAGACTGCAGGGTTCATGTGAGAATTGGCTCCCAACTACCCACACTTAGCAGAGTCAACAACAGTCTGAGGTTACCAGATTTTCTATGTGGAAGACAATGGCAGTTCCTTTGAAACATCACATTTGAAGAGAAGCTAAAGATAGTTACGTAGTGAGGCTGGGGTTTTCTGTCTGAAATGCCGCTGCCATCTGTTCACTCTGAAGTGAAACTTAATCTTCAAATCAATTTTTCAGAGTTGTCCTTATATCCATCGGTGGATTCTATAAACACAGTCCCCACTCTGGATAGAGACATGAAGGCCAAGGTGTACACTACGGAAGCCCCGAGGTCTGGGTAACTAATGGGCATCTTGTCTGGAACCTACCTCAATTCTTAAGAAACTTGTGAAAGAATCTGAGAACAAAACCAAATACGTAGAGCACTCTTCCCCCCATAGCCTAGATTCTACGTTACACAAAAACTTCTACTCCCAGAGCCAATGCATATATCTTTATTCACATAGGAAATGTTTATCTTTTTTAGATGCACAAGAAATCTTATTACCAAATTCTGGTCCTCAGAAAGCAATTCAGAAGCACTGACTGTTCCTATAACATTTAGATTACTATATGCTTTTCAGAAAAGAGTGAGGAGGAGGAAGAAGAGGAGGTTTGGAGGTGAGAAGTTAAGGTTGAGACACAGTCTCTCTATAGTCAGGCTAGCCTAGAACTCTAAATACTCACCAGCAGTGCTGGGATTACAGGCAAACACCACCAGACACACAAAGATATGAGCTGGAGACCATAATTTCCTAGTCATATTCTGGGTGGCCCTGCATCTTATGTAAATAACTTGATTGAAAACAACCATCAAGTTTCAGGGGGGAAAAAAGTAGCCACCAATCGTGTGATAGTTGTTTACTTTGTTAAATAGGATTTAGTCTGAAATGTCACCATTCTGGTCCTTAATGATTTCCATTTTTATGAAGTGGCCCTTGCTGGATTTCACCAGACACAGGACACTGGGGCTGCATTGCGGCAATTCCAGGACACAGATTTAAAACCAATACAAATAGTACCCTGAGGTCCCGTTTCAGTCAGGGTTGACATTTCCTTCTGAAGCAACTGACTGAAACAAGGGCCTTGTTCACACATTCTTATCCATGCAACCTGTCAGGCATGCCCATGATTTCATGGCTTACATAGATTTGAGGTTATCGAGAACCTCACGTTAAGGTTTGTGTCACAAACCTCAAGACTTCCTGAGACCCCTCAGCGAAATAAAAAGATGTGTGCAATTTGTGAGCCCAGTAGTGCCCCCTCTGGCTCCAGATCTGAGGGAATTTATGAGCCCGCTCATTCTTCTCCATGTCTGGAACACATTGGGCCACATCCACCAGCTCCCATTCCATCTGTTTCAGATTCTAGAATGGGAGGAACTGGAACATTCTGTGAATTGAACAGTCCCTTCCCCTCCTAAGGTCAATTGGATTAGTTAAGTCCTGTTCTCTCTTCCCATGAGAGACAGGCAGAAGGAAGTTGGTCAGGAATGCTGCCCACTTGGGGCCCTGGAATGTGGCTGTATAATCTCAAAGGACAAATCATGTGAGACTTGGTCTCTCTCACAGAAGTTGGCTGTCCACAGACTAGACAGTGGGTAACCCAGGTACCCAGGGATAAGCACCACAGGGGGCCTCCCAACTAAAAACAGTTACGTCTTCAAAACTGGAGGGAACTGGATGAAAAACTGCATCCCTTCTGAAAGTCCTGTTTGCCACTTCCCAGTAGACAGACCCTGTAGCCTGGAACAAAAGCATGAAAGCTGTCCCCATGGAACCTAGGGAGCAATGTCCCCAGTGTCCTGCCTGTGTCGTGGTTTGAATGATGAGATATTCCTTGGACACAGGTATTCCAATACTTGGTCCCCAATTGGTGGGTAGGGCATGAAGGAAGTGAGACTTGATAGCTCAGCCCTACTTCCTTCCTTCTCTTTCTCATCCCACCAAAATGTGAAGAGTCCCACCTATATGTTCCTATCCCTATGGAGCCACCAGCTGCCATGCCGTCTCCATAACAGACTGTCTCTTCAAAATAAAGTGAACCAAAATGCTCTCTTTAAGTTGCTCCCTGTTGGGTGTTTGGTCACAGTAACAAAAGTGTAACTAGACCCCCAGGCCACCTTCAGACAGGGGCGCGTACACAGCGCTTCAACAGCAGAGACAACATTAAATGGAAACAGAAGGCACAATATTCAAGGAATGTAGAAGGCCCTACCAAGTAATCCCCAGACCAAATACCTTTTATATTCCCTAAGTATCTCCGCAAACCTCTCGGGGCAGGTTAAAACCGTTTGTTATTAGTAAAACTTTCTATGGCACTCCCATTAAGGTTTCCAGAAAGTAGGACCAGGAACCTTGATATGCTAGGCTGAAATCACACAATGACTTCACAGTGTACACTGTCCCTGCCAAAGAGAAGGCCAGGGAGACATGGAGGTCAAGGACTTTCAGTGAAATGAAGGCTCTTTCAAGATTGTCCCTGAGCTGAAGACACCAAGAAGCCGTTCTTAACACCGCAGCAGACTCCACATGACAGACAAGTGACAAAATGCTTGCTGTGCCAGAGCACTGTGTGAGAGAGCCAGGGCATGTGCCAGCTGCTATGCTACTGTGTGGAGGGGATGGTCTGCCCTACGGATCCGCTAACTGTGACACGTGTGTCACCAGGACAGCGCTTGGAGGAGCACACAGACAGGATGAGTTCGTCCTCTGCTTCTGGTGGCAGTGGACATTTAACATCCCCACTGAACAATTTTTATGTGTTTCACATCCCTCCAAATAGGGATATGTGGAGCTCTGCCAAGCCCAAACAGCTTATCTTTCAGATTCCTTTTCACATTCCCTATCCTGTGCAAAATGTCAAAACAGTTTCGTGGGGGATATTGCTAGCCCACTGTACTTCCTGTCATGGCCCTTCCTCGGGGGTCTTCAGAATAATTACTAACCCAACAAAAGAAACATGCAAAGAGAGAAAAACTTATTTCTTCGGGGCTACTGGAGCACAACAAAAAGTACACACTCATGAAAAGAAGTATAGCAGCAGCAAGCAGAACCTTCATGTGCTATGGGTGGGAGAGTTGGGGTACAACCCCTGCACAAACCTGGAAACAGCCGTAGAATGTATCCTCAACTGTGTATAGAATTAGAAAATTAATAACTAGAGGGAGATCACAATATAGGTCAGACATGGCAGCATAAATAATAAATGCTTAAAAGATTAGATTTGAGCCGGGTTTGGTTGTACAGGCTTGTGGTATCAGCTAATCGGGAGGACGAGGAAGAAGGATCCCAAGGTAGGAGTCTGCCTGAAGTACACATTGAACTCAAGGTCAACCTGGGCAATTTAGGGAGAGCCAGTCTCAAAATAAAAAGTAAAAAGAGGGTCAGTAGTATAGGTCATAGGCATGGTGTGTGCTTAGTCTATGGGAAGCCCAAAGTTCTCTTCCCCCTAAAATAAACCAACAAAAAACTGACATTCACACAGTGTTCTTGAACTTCCAAAACTATGTCTGGTAGATTTAAAGGTGCAAGATTGTCCTGGTAGTCTAAGGGGCTCGAGTTCACCTTCACCTACCCTTGTTTCAGTATTTTATAATTTTGTTTTGCTTATTTAAGAAAGAAACCACCCCCCAAAGGTGTGGAAAACATTCTTTATATCTCCATTCAACTAAGAAGAGAATTTAGTTCAGTAAAATATCATTTCTGTCTCATTTGATAATGGAAGACAGACACAGAATAGTCATTACTACCCTGTAAACTTACAAAACAACTCTGCTCCGGCTTGAAAACAACTACAAGTGTTGATACATTCTTGGCAAAAGTAAAATTAAAAATTAGCAAACTGACTGAATTTCTAATGCTCAGCGCCTTCTCCCCCAATAACATGACTAAGGCTTCGCCTGCATGATCCATGCTCCATCTGTTTCTCATTTGAGACTCAGTTGCAGAACCCATGTAGGCTTCCACCACCACACACTGGAAACGAGGGTGTTGGCTTGGCTTCGAGTACCACCAACATGTGACTGCACTTCATGTCCCATTTTCCTCCATCGTACAATTTTGTTGACTCATTTCCACTGCTTTCCCTCTTTCTCCCACTGGATGGGGGCGGACATCTCATGAGGAAGATGATGCCCTAGAGGGAATGAATAATGAAGGCCAAGTGCTTCATCTCCAGCTGCAGACAGAAGTGACTATAATTAGTCATCATGTGACAGTGGCCATTGCATGGCTACATGTAAGAGTTGGGTGGACTCTGAATGTCCACTGGGACCCATGGTGGACATGACCTAGAGTGATCCATCCTGTGACTGTGAGTCACTGACCAGAGACAGTCAAGTAGACTCTGCAAGTCCCTAGTTTCAGGCAGAGCTCATCCTTCAGTATACTTACACGAGCCTACCTTCCACGAACCCTGATGCCGTTCTCATCAGCCCAGGAAATCAGGTACCCACCCAATCCCATAGCCATTGACCACTCAAAGACAAGAGAAATCTGGACACACAGACCTCCCAGTTATCCTTCAAAAGAGAACCAATTCTACATAGCCAAGCATGAAGAGATGGCAGACCATCCATATCCCCCACCTTTGGGAAACTGACTCCCTCTGTGACGTGGCAATGTGTATAACCAAGCTTGTTCCTGCCCTTCTCTTCTCCTTCCTTTCCCCATTCCTCTCTGTTTCCTTTCCCTCCCCCATCTCCCTCTTCTTTATGCCCCCCTACAACTCTAGCTTCCTGTCCAGCCTCACATCTACAACCATTTCTTACATCTGACCCCAAGGTCAAACCCTGACACCTTTCCCACATGGTACCTTCATAGAAGTCCCTAAATGGGTCACAGGTGCAATCTGGGAGCTCTTGGGGAACTCCTTCTTACATTACAGGAACCATTCCAAGCCCAAGGCCTGGTCTAACTCTATACCAGCCATATCACAGACACCCTACAGCTCTGTACAGAGTAAAGGCTTCCCATCAGTGGGGCATCTTTCAACACCTGAAGGTCCCACAGGTAAGAGCAGCAGAGCAGAAGCGCTTGCTTCACACACCATGTGAATAAGCAGAGACAATGTTTTATTTATCCTTCCGCATTCCGTTGGCCAAGCCTTTAAGAGGCCCTGGTTTGCAGCAAACTGAAAAGGAGAAGAGAAAGCCTAAGTGACTAGGAAAATATTTCAGGAATGATTGACACGCGGCTCAAAAAGAGGGTTCTGTGAAGCCAGTGGCTGGAGGACTACACTGTCTTTCACTGGACAATTAAACATTTTAAATTGCTGCTGATACCATGCCATCTTCTACTCTGGAGTAGAGAGAAAGGAGGGGAGGAGAGAGGCCAAAAAGCCTGTGGTGCATACTATTTCACAACAGATGATTAAAAGGTTTCATTTTCTTATCTGGAAATTGTATTGTCAATTACTGATTCCACTGTCATCAAATTTGTTGGTAATTTTTCATTCTGTTTGTCATACAGCATAGCTAATACTCTCCTCATTATTAAAAGTTATTTAATTCATGGTTATATCTATTTATGCACAGAAAAATATGTGCTTTTATACATGGAGTCATACTGGTTCAGTGTCTAACTCCAAAGCTTTGTTACCATCCATCCTATAAGGATACAGAGAAGAGTAATAAATTGTTGCCTGTTCCATGAGAGACTGTGAACAGGAGTCCTGTCCCTCCTATCAAGAGGGAGGGGAAGAATGTATGCAAAACTAACACCTCAGAGGCCAACACTGCCTGGTAAAACAGGAAGGGAGAAGCCAATCGTCTTTGTGGATGGCAATGCTCACAGCACCTGTGTATTGCTCATGGAGTTAGCAGGGCCACAGAACCCCAAGCCAAGGCTGGCAAACCAGAATCCAGGGTGGCAAATGAGGGCATTCCAATAGGAAGATGTACTATGAACCAAATAAGGTGATAAGAAAGCCCATGGTATGAGAGGCAAAATCCCAACAGAGGAATGATCAGTGATAATCTGGGAGTGTGGGGGGAGTGTAGCTGCCATTCCGATGTAAGGATGCCAGGACAAGAATCCTGAGGGGGGCAAAGGGGTGCTCCTTTTTGTAGGCTCAAATCACATGTGTACAAGTAGGTCTTGTTGGTTCAGGACCTGCTATTTCCCAATCCCAGAGATACTACAAAATGTCCTCGTATATAGCCAGCAAGGCTGTTCACCTTGCTGTCTGGTATAGGACATGCTGTAGAAAACTGTGTTTAGACTAATTCCACACAGCCAGGAGGAAGCCCAAATGTAACAGTGCTCCTGTCCAGGCTCATTTGTAAAGCGGTTTCTCAAAGACACAGAAGAAATCTCACTCCTTCTATGTGACAGCTGCTAAAACTCAAAGCCAGAGGTGTCACCTTGGAAACATCACTGCCTAAGGATGACATCATCTGATTTGTATCCTTAAAACTGTGTTTGAAAACTCAGACAGAATATAAACAGAAAGTGCGGGTAAGGAGTGCAGCCAAATCACACACACCTGCAAAGATGGTGGAGCAATGGTATAGCACTTGAGAGGCAGCTGGTGACCAATCTGGAAGATGTCTATGTGACATGCTTCTCAGACACACATCAACATGGAACTAAAAACCTTCCTAAGTATATGGATGCTAATGGTTGGTGCACCCCAACTGCTACTGTGTAGACCATAAATGGCACTTTCCAAAGACCTACCTAAAACATTGCACATTTATGGTCAGACCAGAAAAATGAGGGAAGAAACCACAGCAGAGAAGCAACCACCATGGGTCAAAGCTGTGGTTTTCCAGAGTACCACTAGGATACTGGTGCTGTGATTGACGGTACCATGTGGTACTTGTGGAGCTTCCTCAGTCAGCTAAACACTGGCAAAGAAAGAGGTAGACCAGATGTCCCTGGGAATCTCTCAGGACAGAGTAATCCTCCTAAGATATAAGAAATCCACACTGACTCTCAGCAGCACCCATGAGATCAAACAAGTGGATTCATGGACAGACACTATGTAACTATAGAACTGTGTTGTGGCATTGGAAAGCCTGTCATTTCCAAGAAAAGTTAAGAAAAATATTTACCAGAGCTAAATCATTCATAATTTATTATGAAAGTAAATATGGACTAGAATAGCTTCTCAGTCAACAGTTCTGACTCCCACTTTAAACCAGAGCTTACTTGGAAGCAGAGCAAACCCCAGTCCCCTGGTCCTCTCATTTACATTCTTAAATACTTAAATCCCCAGGCTCTCGTTTTAGGAGATCAATAGATAATAACAAAGGGTTGAAAATATGAACACAATGTCCAATACAAAGCATTTATCTAGAACATATTAACACCCTGGAGATCTTAAAAGAACCTTTGCTACCACTGTGTGGTTAGCAAACTTGAATCAAACTAATGTATCCTGCAAGTCAAGATGAGGTGAGTAGTTCTTAAAAAAATCAAGTTTAGATCATAAAAAATACTTTGAATATTTAAAAATTCCCCTACCATGCTGTATAGTCTGGGGTTAGCAGTTGATGTATCTCAGGTAATAATTTGCTAGTTATTCTGGCTTTTGGCATTACTCCCATTGTGGTTGAGGGTTAGCCACAGCTTTCAGTAACTGAGACCCAGACATAGAGCAAAGTCCCCTCACCCTGACTGGGGTTGCATCTGTGGCCAATATGCTGCCCACAACCTGACTGTAGATCCCCCTTAGACTCAGAGGTCAGTGGTAATCCCCCTGCACTTCCTCTGCAACTTCATCACCATAACTTGTCCACTAAGGGAAGGCCCAGAAAGAACTGGGCACTTAAGTTTCCATGTTCTAATATATGCAGAGCTCCAGAGACAAATGGTGGTAGGGATGAAAAACAGTGTGGATGTGCCTGAAGCCAGTGAGCTTAAAAATTATTCAAATAGTAGGATTTTTATAGTGTATATTTCACTGCAATAACTAAAAAAAAAAAAGGCACAAGATACTTTTTCCTCAAATTCCCAGAACTCTCCTTAAGGCCTCAATGTTCTGCCAGCAATGCTTACAGCTGGGGATTAGAAAAATCTGTCTCCTCCCTACACACACACACACACACACACACACAGAGAGAGAGAGAGAGAGAAAGTTCTCTGTGTGTGCGCACAGACACACACATACATACATATACTCACACATACACACATACATACTCACATATACACTCACACTCACACATGTACACTCACACACATTTATACTAACACACACACACTCACACACATGAACAAAGGCATGAGCAAGTTCTGTGTGTGTGTGCACAGACACATATACATACACTCACACACATATACTAACACACACACATACACTCACACACACATATACTCACACACACACACATACACACACTCACACACACACACAGGGCTGCTATCTCGAGGCCCCTCCTACCCATCACATTCTGCTAGGGAAGGTGCCTCAGCCAGATAGTGCAGCCAAATGTATGGTTGTTGCATAATTTTTAATTCCCTAAAGAAAACCTTGGTTTTGCTCCCTTCTCCCCCATCCCCAGTCTCCAGAACTTGTTGCTATATCTTCCACCACATTCTTTCTGGTCCTCAGTATCCCTTACCCATAAACAAGTATACTTCCATTTCCTTATAGGTCATTGAGGACCTTTTAGGTCACTCGATGGAAGACCCAAGATGATGGCTAGTTTAACCAGAAGCATACTACAAGGATGCTGGCAAAAAAAAAAAAAAAAAAAAAAAAAAAAAGGATGTCTTAAGCTCTTCCTCCACACAGCAGGACAAGTATCTGAAGAGAGGATCCTGGCATCCAAAAAGCATTTTCTGAGAGCCACTTCCTGTGAGTTTTCTGGGAGCATCCCCACCATGGCTGGTGGATGGCATGAAGGAAGACAGCACAGTGGCATCTGGGTGCTGGCCCAGACCTTAGCCCCTAACAATGCTGGGTATTTTCCTGCTTTTTCCTCAGCAACTGTGCCTGTCATGTAGCAGAAAGGAACAACTATTTAAACAAAACCTCTGGGGCTGCCATGGGAGTGTGGTCACTCAGCTCTGGGCAGGGCAGATGGACCAGCTGTGCAGAGGCAGGAGCCAGGAGACAGAATTATGCTTAAGGGGACCCAAAAAGCATAGAGGGGCACAAGCCCTGTCCTGCACCCAAGGACATACAAGAGGATGGAAAGGAACAAAGGTCTCCCCAGCACCTCATCTGTGCAGTAGGTGCTGTAGACACAGGTTCCCATGGGATCGTCACCAGCAAAAGCTTGCATGATTGTCATGGTGCAGTTGGGGACCCTGAGGTCTGGAGGATGCCTCCACACAGTACAGGGAGTGAGGCATTGAATGGACCACCAGATGGGATCCACTTCTGCAATAGCATTCCTAACCCTTCACGTTCCCAGGAACTGTCCCCCCCAAAAAAGCTCAAAGCCCTTAAAAGAATGAGGTCATTAGAGAAGTAAACCCATTTGTGTCTATGACGAGTGAAACAAAAGGAAATCCCACAAACTCCCTGTACAATGTACATTAAATAGGGAATGTCCACAGTCTTCTTTGGGCTTCCTTCCCCTGTTTTTTTTTTTTTTTTTGAGATATGGTCTCATTTTGTAGCTCAGGCTGCCAGGAAGTCACTATGCAACCTTGAACTCATGGCCATCCTCCAGCCTCAGCCCCCAGAGTGTTGAGATTACAGATGTGCAATATCACACCCAGTCCCTTCTGCTCTTATTTCTTGTCTTTATTTATACGAAATCACAAAGATATCAACAACCTTGGAGGTGCCCTGCCTCCCACAGGCCCGCTACTGTATGGGAGGAAAACGCAAGAAAAGAACTCTGAGGCCGGGGTCCCCAGTGCAGACTGCGGAAGGAAAGCACAGACAATGCTCTAGGGAAACACACGCCTGCCGGCCCGCTGCGCTCATTATACCCCAGCCTGGAATTTCCAGGTCAAGGTCTATGGTTCCCACTGCCCTGATCCACTGCCCTTTCCAGATTATCCTTTGTGATGCCCTTCCTGCTGAGGCTGAGTGGCCAACTCAGTACTCTACAGCCAGAAGGCAGTTACCCAGCACATCTCCTCTAAGGAAGGATCCTGGCACACACCCTGCTGGACCGGGACAGCTAGCAGGATGCTTGCTGGGAGCTGGACATTATAAGGGCGAACCTGAACTTCGGTCAAATAAACCTAACTGGCCCCCAGCAGGCAACTCTGGTTACTGGACCCAGCACACTGAAGGAGCGTTCCTGGAAACCTTCCACACGGGAGAAAGAATAAAGATTAAAAACCAAACACAAGTGTGTTCTCTCCTCTGCCCCCACAAGCCATCCAGACAGCAAAAGGTCTTTTGTGAACTTAAGGTGGCCTTGATCTCCAGGGATGATGTCATTACCCTAAACCCAATACTGTAAAATCAGAGAGACAATCCAGAAGCGGAAACACCATATGCACTGTGAGACAAACGAGCACTGGGATGACCCTGGTTACATATCAATCCAGGGCAGGGAGATCACGGGAAACCACACCATCACCGACACCTGAGCATGAGCAAGCTTTGTACCCGAACACAGGTGCACCAGTGTGAACCCTGTCTCCAACAGGCGTGAATGTGAGCAAGTTCTTCCTCACTCACCAAAATGGGATACACGTTTGGGTGGCGTGACACATTCAATTGTGTCTCGTCAGAATATTGTACATTAACAGAAACCTAAACTTTGTATCTGAAGTGATATGCTAGCTTACGGGTCATTCCTTGTAAAGGCTCTCTACTAGGGTTATTTTATAAGCTAAAGAAGTAAGGTCAGGTCATCTGGGTTATGGACAAGGATAGCCAAATTTCTGATTATAGATTTTTTTTAAACTAAAATGAAACAGTTAAATGCTTACTATAAAAAAAAAAAAAAAGTAGGACAGCAATTCTTTTCAGAGCCAATACTTTTGCCGAGTTCAGGATACCCCTGTCCCTCTTTGGCGGGCTCAGTGGCTCAGTAGCTGTTTGCCCGTTTGCTCAAGACACAAGGCTCTACAGAGTGCTGAGGTTGGGACCTCCCCCAGCCCTGGCCAGGTCTACCCCCACCCCAAGCCTCCAGGAGTCTGCATTGGTTCTAAAGTCAAAGTCTACTGATGCTGGCCCTTCTCCAAACAGACAGATAGATCACTGAAAAGTAACAAGCTTCTACTGTGTCCATCCTCATCTCTGAGGAACAGACTCAGGCTTTCTGTTCCTACAGTGACCTAGCAACCCCCCTGCAGCAACTTCACAGATGCCACTCATGAATTTAATCAGCTAGAATCCCACATGTGAATCTTCTAACCCTTCCATGTTAATCAAAGCATCCCACCCCCAACCACCGCCTTTTCCTTCCCTTCCTTCCCCTAGCTCTCAGAAGCTGAGAAATCATCACCCTTCTGGCCTAGTGAGGCAACAAGGCTAAAGTCCCTGCATTCCCTGAGCCCCACAAATTCAGGGAGCAAGGCCTCTGCCATGTCTTACTACATTCTGATGTGCTTATCAACTCCATTGTGTTTTAATACTTGTCTCCCCTTCTTCCTCCATTGGTAGGTAACCAATGTGTGTTCCAATGCTGGCCTGGCTAAGCATGCCTCAGAGCTTAGGAAGGTGCTGGGCTCCAGGGCACGATCTCCCTGACACTGACTGACTTTCTTTCTTGGATCTCAGCTGTGTCACTAATGCTTCAAGTTCAAATGTGAGTGTCTGGAGAGAAATGAAGTATTACCTCACGTCCACTCAGAGTGAGGTAAGGAATGGAGCAAAGAAGGCAAGCGGGAAGGTAGAAGAAAACCACAAAAGTGATTTAAGAAGGAAGCCAACTGCAGTTAAAGGTTGATTTATCTCCCGTGGTTAGGCATCATAATTCTCTCCCAAATGCAGGCACAGCCAGAAAAAAGGCTGAGTCTATTCTCAATAATTAATAGTGTCAGGAGAGTGACACACCCTACACATCCCTAATGGAAATTGCACATAGTTCTAGTCCATGTTCACAGTTCCGACTTCCTGAACATTTGAAGTTTAGAACTTTGAATGCAGAAAAACTCACCACAGTCTAAACAGAAGTAGTAGCCTAAGTCAGGTGAGAAACTAGGCACCACTGTGAGTCAGGGAAGCCTCTCACAAGGACAGCATGGTAACACAACTGACCAGAGCCGTGTCCCTGGCTTTCAGGAAGAAAATCTCAATGCAATTCCCATGCCAGGGAGCACCCTACCAGGGAATGTGAGGACTCGAGCAGAGTGTGTGTGTTCCTGAAGCACTTTGAGGGTTGGAAGCTGGGGGTTCAGGAACTGCTGAAGGGAGATAATGAACTCCTGAGGACAACAGGGCAAACTTTCATTACCACCTCAGCAAGAGCACACTTTTATTCTCAGAGGAGTAGATGTAGACAGATCACAGGGTTCCATTAGACCAAGAGCCTAGAAAGGTCTCCATTTCAAGCATTTGCCAGTGTTATCACTGACAGACCCATGTGGCCACCTCAGAGAAACCAACATCCATGGGAATGGCTTTCAGTAGTGAATGTTCCTAACAAGGTTATAGAGCCCAGCAGCCAGAAGGCTGTGCATAACCCAGAGAGTGAAGTCATGCGCCAGGGGAAATTCTCCACACAGCAAGATTGCTACAGTGATAAAGAGCTGAAAGCTATTGCCCACCTCAGCGATTTCAGTAGCTACAGCCCCGGAATGAGCTGACATCCTATAGCATCCACTGTGCCCAGCAAGGCCAGGACATCTACCAAGCTAACTTTCTCCGCCCTGTGACAAGAACAGATTGTCACAATAAGCCAGAAGAAGCTTGTGAAAAACAAGACAAGGTGTCCAGCTCTGGGTCAGACTGAGAGAAGGGTGGCCCAGCCTGATTTGGGTGAGGAAATTTGGGTCAGCCAAAGGGAGATGGTCAAAGGACAGATGTGGATACACAACCCCAAGGCAGCAGAGTCCCAGGCTAGCCTCTGGCTGATGGGTGACAAACCGCTGTAAAGGACAGTCCTAGGCCAGCTGACAAAAGTAAGAAGTCAACTATACAATGGATGTGACATGGTTAAAATGTTAAAGTCCCTGAACTCAATAAACATAACCACAGGATGTTAAAGAACATTCCAGATTTCACATCTAATGCTGATCAGCTTGGGGGCCCACAAGGATGACCTTGTAAACCTGCTTTCTCAGGGGCCAGTAAGATTCATAACTCTTGTGGGTGAAGGTCACATACAAAGCAAAATGTAAATATTGAAAAATCAAGTGGAAGCTCATGGAAGTTCATTTCCATTGTTCCTGAAGCTTTTTAAGAAAACTGATTTTTATTTGGAATCAGGGGTCAGAGTCAGAGTAATCACCTTAAAATTAAGGCCAGCTTTGGCCACGGAGTGATTTCAAGGCCATCCTGGGCCTATCTCAGAAAACAAACAATGGAATAAGTAAATAAAAAAAAAAAGCAAACACAAATCTTCCAGATAGGTCTCATAGGCATTAATTAATTAATATAAAGAAATAATTGTGGAGTTATATCCTGCCAGGCTTCAGCAGCTGGAAGGTAGGAGTGAGGCAGCCTTTCTAAGCAGTAGAATTAGCTACAAAGGCCACTCACTCTCAGCCAGCACAGGGGTGCTGAGCAGAGCACAAATAACACAATGTGCCTCTACAGAGAGGATTTCCGGTCACCCCGTGTACTCTGTGCTTCCCCACTATAGCCTGGGCCATAGGAGTTCCATCTGAAGCACTGGGCGCCCAAAGAGAGAGTCACAGAGGCTGGCTGCAGGTGTAGCCATCACACTCAGAGCCTGAGGGAACACAGAGGGAGAACTTGGTTAGGAAGGGTTCCATGGGGCCCTGAGGATCCCCAGTAGAGCTGACAGTAGAGATCACAAAGAGGAGTGTATTATAACTTCTTTCTTACATGCAGTACTCAGAGCACCCCATTCTGTAGGGTTAGGACATAGAAAAGGCAGGGAAACTATTGAAGGCATTTCTCTGCTCCCGAACCTACTGCTGTTTGCTGTCTCTCTCCAGTTGTCCCTACTCATCCAAAAGTCACCAAGAACCCCCCCCAAAAAAAAAACAACCCCAGGCCACAATCACCAGGTTCAGAGAGAGCATGGTTTCCAGTAGGATACATCCCCAGCAGTTTAACCATATGCCTGTGGACTGGGGGCACTTGGAGCACACATAGACACAGCCACCACCTGATATTAGATGGTATATGTAGTGTCTTTAAAAAAAGAAAATGGCTTGGGCTATAAGCCATCTCAGTAATGAGAACAGACAAGAGATTTGTCATTTCCTTTTCTCTCCACAAGAACAAACTAAGGATAGAAAGCATGTGTGAAGTTGGCCAGGCTGTGAGGTCAGAATGACCGACTGTTTGACATGACCCCATGCCCATCAGCTCTGTACAGATGTGGATCTTCTGTCTAATGATGGTCACAGGAATCGACCTGGGTTAGGGTTCCAGAAACTCATCCAACAAGGGAACACAATGGTCAGACACGCATGATGCCGGGGCTGAGGCTTAAACACCAGAGGTGCCAACAACAGGCTGATGCAACTATGCATTTGAAGACACGTTGGCCATAAGTTTGGAACTGGGCCGGTTATAACTTTGTATTTAAAAATGGCCTAGTACAATGGCATTAATTACCTATTCACTTAGTTTTTCAATAAAGGAGTACAGAGGAAAAGCTCTTCTGTGTAAATTACAAGGGCCCTGCTGACAATAATAGCGGTGACAATGGGCAGCAGCGCCTCCACTTAAACCAGCTGTTACATCGATACATGCATGTCTCGGGGGAGTCAGGGTCTTCTCTGAGACATGGAACTCAGATTTAAACCACTGAAAATGAAAGGGGTTTGGAAGTACACCTCAATCTCCACGCAGTGATGCCGTCTCGAGGGTATCCTGACGTTTGTCTCACTGAAGCAGCAACGAGCCTGGACTAGGAGATCTGCCCTGAGCAAGCCACTGGCTCTCAGTCCCTGCCAGTTAAATGGGGACAAGTGGCTGAGTGGCTAAGCTACTTTATGTGTGTGGAAGCCTGTGGCAGAGGTGACCATGACCCTTCACGTCATTCTCTCCAAGGGCATCACTATGGTTATGTTGAAGGACAGCCAGAAGAGCAAAAGACAGAGATTATCTGTGCCCCAAAGGCCATGGAGAGGTAGATGAGCTCTTAGGGGTCCACATGTTCAACGTCCCCACCACCCAACAATTGAAAGGAGTGACACGAAGCAGTGACCACGCCAAGGTCAAAAGCAGGCCGATGTGAGAGGCAAGGGCAGATCAGCAAATAACTGTAACATGCAATGCTGGTACCTATGGCTTTCTTTTTAAAATGGGGGAAAGGGATAATTATATGTACCTCCATACAACCCAGTACCTCCTTGTATACATGCATAAGAGTGTGTGACATGAATAAAATTAATCAAGAAAAATGTTGAGCACTATTTAGCTTTAAACAACTTCAAGGAGACATGGAAGTCTTTTCTTTCTGGGTGACCTGAAGTATCTAATTTACTACAGTTATTTCCACTTTTATGCTAGAGTTTTCATAAAAGAACTCAGCAGATGACATGCTAATCTGTATATACATAAAACTAAAAAACCAAAACTCCTAGAACTAAGACTGAATTATAGACAGGTGGCAGGATACAAAGTTAAAATACAAAGACAGTTCCTTTCCAATACACAAGCAATAAAATGTGGAGTTTGAAATTAAGAGCCAAACACAGTGCCATTTACATTTACAACACCAAAAGTGAGATATTTAGCTATAGTCTAATGAAATATGTATAAGATACTTGTGAGGAATGACATCAAACTCTTAAAAGGAACCATATAGCTAAATTTTAATGAAGACTAGAAATCTCCACAATGAAGTAGAGACGAATATTTTGAAGAGCTAGATATTCACATGCAATAAATAAATAAATAAATAAATAAATAAATAGCATGTGCCAGCCATGACCATGCTAGCCTACACTCTACACTTAATCTGGAGAGTCAAAGCTGGAAAGATCTCTAGTCTAAGTCCAGCTTGGGCTATGTCAAGACCTTGTCTCAAAAAACAAACAAATTTAAAACCTAGACACGAACTTTGTTTTGTTTTTTTATAAAAATTATCTCAAAGTAAGTCACAGATAAAAATGTAAAATGCAAAATCACAGAGTCTCTAGAGGAAAACAGACAACTTGGAGTTTGGCGATGATCATGTAGAACACCAGACACATTAAAAAAAAAAAAAAAAAAAAAAAAAAAAAAAGCTAAGTAACATCATTTTGTCCAACTGTCTTTCCCCAAATAACATGGCAGATGGGGTGACATTAAAGCTCCCAAGAAGCTTACCCAGAGGCCTGACGCCTGCACTTGGCTATCCAACCCCTGCAGCAGCCAGTTCCTTTCAACCCTGGGTGGATACAGCCTTCCATGCACAGCTGACCCTGAGCAGATACTGGCCTCCCCTCCCACACGCCTTCCTTGACCCAAGTCTTGCATATTGAGTGAGTTAAAGTTCACCCTCACTCAACCTAGCAATTTCATTTCCCTCAGATTTCTCAACATCCACTTGGCTATGTTTCCTCCTTAATTCCAATATCATCTTTTACAATTATTGGGTAACCTCTCCTAGCATTATGGTAGCTGATGGAAACTTTCTAATTCTCTCACATTTTGCCTGCTGATTTTTTTTCCCTTCCCCACCCCCTTCTACTGCAGAGACTCTATTCACTAATAAGCCACAAGCATTGTCTCAAGTCTCCTCGATACAGGGTAGTCAAAGGAATGAAGGAGCCAACACTTTGTGTACAAGGCAGGGAAACTGTCCTTCTGCCAAACTACAGTTATACTCTCTACCTCTCCCATGGTTTATTTGGTTCTACGCTGTTTCCCTTCATTTCCCTTTGAGCCCTATCTTCTTCCATTACCATCTTCGAAAATGACCTCTCAATGTCCCCCTTCTAGGATCCTCAGTCTATAATCACTGTACTTGTCCTGGGTCTCCTCCCATTTGTACAGTTTAAAAGCCACCACCACAATAATCCATGGCACAATGATGGGTGGACAGGTCAGTGTTTGCTTCTTGCTCCATTGTATAGTGTCCAGTGAAGGGCTCAGACTGCCAATATCATTCCAATCCCATATAAGTGCTTCGAATCAGGCTATAACTGCCTCAGTATTCTGTGTTTGTAAAGCCTCCAGACACTTTGTATGTACTTTATGGCATTTACCTGAGCCATGTTTTCTAGTATCCACCACAAACCACTGACCTCAGAAAGACTGAAAGACATCTGGGTCAACAGCGACTGCTCTCCACAGGAAGCAGGGTCTATTGTCACTTCACACCTTCCTCCCTCTGTGATGGACCTGGCATTCCCACTTCTCACACGTGGCCTTGTTTGTTGAATTCACATCATGCCAGGCTAGGCATGGAGACATCATTGAAACCCGTGTTTCTGTGCAGATCGCCATCTCTAGTCCCTCGACATATGCAATCACGCATACACACTCCCTCATCCCTAAGGTGGCCTGGGCCTCAGCTTAATGTCGAGTTTCCTCCACTGTACATATTCTTCTTGAGTGTGGAGACCACACACACCTACAGGTTAAGGAGGAACCCAAAATATGCAAAATCCTTCCTCTGCGTGCCTTTTCTTGCAGGGCAAACCTCCCCAGTGTCAAAAAGTTGGCCACCCAGAAGTGCTTAGCGTGATCGCCATCCAACAGTTTTTCCAACCCCAGTATTCATTATTCTTTATTTTAGTATGATTATCCAACATTCTAGCCAATTCCATATCACATTATTCTCTTTTATTCCCAACATGCATTGCACTATTGCTCAGTGACCCCTCTTTGAAGTGTCTTTGTCTTGCAAGGCACACAGGAAGAGGGCCAACTGCTTGCTCTGTGGAGCCACCCTGCCTACAGGGTCCCAAAGAAAGGCTCCCCAACTTCATTGCACTAACTTCCTTTCCAAAAACTTGCAGCATTTGCACATGACTTGAGTCCTTGATTCTCTTTTCCTGGTTTCCCCTTCTTGCCTCCTTTCCTTCAATGATACTCACCATTGGCAATGTTTCCTCTTTGGTGGACCTAGCTTTTATTACTACTAAATCCAAATACGAAAACAGTGATACAAAAGGTATAAAGAACACTGTTTTTACAGTTCGCTTCTAAAAGGATAGAAACACCATGTGTTAATTTGTTCAATGAACTAACAGGACACAACTAGCCACTTCACGTGTGACATAAACATGTCCCATCCCATTGTATCCAGAACATCGAGATCTTAGACTCAACAAAAATTCTCTGATGCCTACTACATGTCCCCGGCCAACTACAGACTTCCTGTAAAGGTCAAAAGTGAAATGCCACTAGGAGTTCCCTCAAAAAAATCTTAAAATAAAAGTCACATTCCAAAGTCCATAATTCTCATGAATCCATCACAAAGTCCCCATTATGCTATTGAGAATGGAAACAATTATACACTTGTATTGCAAGGGAAAGCATTCTAAAAATGAGCTATACAGAACCTTCAGGTTCTTGTTCACAACATGAGTTAGCTTTGGCTTGGCTTTGTTACATGGCATGGACTTCACGCATCACACCTCAGTGAGCGGACCCACTCCAGCCTCTGCAGGGCTCTCTGAAGAGAAAGTTGTCCTCCAGCCTCACCAATCTCCCAGAATGCTGCTCTCACCTCGGTCATCACAACGACAGCTCCCACACACACATTTCCATCCCTTTTCCTTCTCTGTCAGGGCCCACAGTCTTTTCTGTACTCTCTTTTTAATAAGTTCACTTGTCATCTCCAATTCTAAGCTGTAGCTGTCTTTATCCCACCTTCCATGTACTAAGGATCTACATAAATTAATTATCTATTTCTATCACACTAGTGTTTGTCAAAGAGGGAACTCAATTCTCTTGAGTTGATAAAGGAGAGAGGAGGGCTCTTCTTCCCACCCCAAAGGGGCTATGTATATGGAAGGGAGTGCGTGTGTGGATGGGTGGTGTGTGTGATCTGTGTATGATGTACTTATGTATATGTGCATGTGTATGGTGGGTATGTATGTATGGCGCGTGTATGTATGTATGGTGTCTGTGTGTGTATGGTGTGTGTGCAAGGTGTATGTATGTATGCATGGTACCTGTATGGTATGTGTGTGTGTACATATGGTATATGTGTATATGATGTGTGTGTGCATGTGTGTGTATGTAGTCTGTGTGTCTTTGGGGTCAGTGTGTGTGTGGTGTGTGTGTGGTGTGTGGTGTGTGGTGTGTGTGTATGGTGTGTGTGATGTGAGGGTAAGTGTGGTCTGTGGGGTCTTTGTATGTGTGTCTATGGGGTTTGTGTATGTGTGTCTGCATCCATGCAGGGATTGCATTCAGGTGTTGTTCCCCAGGAACGGTTCACTTTATTCTTTAAGACAGGGCCTCTCTCTGGGACTGGAGCTCACTGCTTAGGCTAGACTAACTGGCTGGTAAACCCCAGGGATCTGCCTGTCTTGGCCTCCCCAATACTGGAAATACAGGTGTGCACCACCAAGCCCAGTTCTTTTACGTGAGTGCTAAGCATTGAACTCAGGCCCCACTGAACTGTGCCCCCAATCCCATCCCATTCCTTGCAATACTGAGAATTCCACCTGAGCTGTAGCCCTCCTTTCACATGCCCCAGGTTCCTTAAAACACTAGGACGTTAAAAGCAATTCAACAGCTCTCAACTCTTCCTATGAATAGAATTCCCTTCAGCCAAAATCAGCAGCACCTGACATGACAGCTGGACTGTGCAGCCACCAATTACATGAGATGCTCTCGGTAAGACCCATTTCTGGGGGGAACAGCTGTGAGGAGTGACATTGCGTGTGTTGAGGAGACTTTGGGAAGGGTGACCCCCATCCTCCATAGCTAGGATTCTGACTTCCCAAAACTGATTGAGCCCTTCTCAATATCCCAAAACATGTCTGTTGACCCAAAGCAAATCCAGTGATGAGATTTCAAGAGTTCAGTACCAAAGGTTAGTCCTCTAACCCCCTCTGAATGACACTGGGAAACCCAGGTCTATGGAGATACAGCCAGCCCCAACTCCAGCTCCAGAAACCTAGGTGAAGGCTGAGAGTAAGTGCTACTATGATGCTCAACTTCTGGGTACCCGGAAAAGTGGCTGGAGAATCCAAGAATCCCGCCCTCTGAGTTCACATAGGAACCTGATTATCTAACTCTGAAGCTGAGTGTGATGGCCCATGTCTATAACCCCAGTTCTTGGAAAGTTTAGGCAAGAGGATCAGGAGTTCAAGGGCATCCTCAGCCATCTATTAAGTTCAGGACCAGCTGAGGCTATGTGAGACTATGCTTGAAAATGAAAAACCCACAGATAGTCAACACTCCATAGTCAAGACTTGGATGCCTGGGGACCAGTGAGATATCTCAACAGGCAAAGGCTTTTGCCACCATGCTTGATGACCTGAGCTCAGTCTATAGGTCCTACATAATAAAGAGAAAGGACCAACCTCCATATGCACATTCGTACACACACACACACACACACACACACACACACACACACACCCCTCACACACATAAACAAATAAGTAAATAGATAAATTAAATGTTAAAAATAAAGAATTTAAAAATTTGAGTTCCATGGCTTACTTGGACATAGCGATATTCTTGATTAAAAGGAAGCCTCCACCTTCTAGAACAAACAGTAACTCACACAGCCACTGAACTTGTACAAAATCAGAGACTCTTTCTCCTCAGGCTACATGGTTTGCCAACCTGTCATAAATGTCACTCCCCCTCACAAACCATTGAACATCTGCAGCCAGCTGCTCTGCCCTTCACCTCCTCAAAACCCCGCTCTGTGGGTGCTTCCTTCCAAGGTCTATGCTATCTATACTCCCCTACTACTCCCCAAGCCACCTGCTCTAGTCTGACCTCAATCCATTTGCACCTGAAGGACCACAGCCACCTTTAATGATTTTTCTGAGCTGCAGCCCTTGCCTGGTCATGCAGCTCTTGGGTCACTGCCTTGCTGTCTTATTCAAGGATGGACCTCACCATCACAAATCACCATGACATGGTTTCCAGTGCATACAGCTGGGACATTGTGACCCCTTCCACCTGGCATGATTTCCTCCATGCCAGAAGAATGAAGTAATGTAGGCCAGCAGGTTTTAACCTCAACAGCTGTTTCTATAGTCTACATTTGAGGGGCTTTTTTTCTCATTTAATAGTAATGGCTTTTCAGGCCAAAGTAAAATGCAAATGCCAGTAACATAGAGAAATGGGAATGTGTAGATCCAAGCCCTGATGCCACCTTACTCAGAACTAGCAGGAGTGATGCAAGAGGAAGGCCACATCTGGGCACTGCATAGGTACACACACATACACACACACACACTACCACACACACACATACACAAACATACACACACTCTACCACACATACACACACACTCTACCACACACACATACACACACTCATGCACTCTACCACACATATACATATATATGTGTGTGTATATATATATACACATATATATATAGTGTGTATATACACGCACACATACACACTACATTAAGTACAGACACATACACACACTCTCTCTGCCACATATGATTGCATACACATAATCAATACACACATCCAGACATGCATGTCTACTCAGCTATCCCTTCACATGAACATCAAGAATACAGTTACATGGGTTTACACTTGCATGCCTGTCTTCTAGCACAGAGTGGAGGAGAGAGGGAGAGAAAGGAGGGAGGAACATCATTGTGATACACCAATGGTAGTGTTCAGTCACCAACAGAATAAAAATCTACTTGAGACCCTCCAGCCATCGTCTTCATCCGTTTTTTTTTTTTTTTTGGTGGGGGGGCACATTATCAATGAGCATAAATTTTCCCATCACAGATGAAACTGGATTCTTTAATCAAGTTCATCACAGAAGGCCCAAGATCCCTCCCCTCGGAAGTGACTCTGATTTTAAGATTTCCACATGGAGAAATAGTTGCATGTATCTAACAACTATCTTGAGGACAGAACCAAAGTCTAAATGAATAATGCAGTTTTGTACACACAAAATGAAAGCCACTTTATGCAATGATGTCATAATTTTGTACACAAAACAGAGAGGACCCATGCTGTGACATCTTACAACATCAAGCTGGCCCTCAAAAAGTTTCAGGTTTGAAAATATTTTAGAACTCACATTTTTACACTGGGCATATTCAACCTGTAATAATATACAGCAGCCTCTGAGTTAAATTATCATACAGCTAGTTATATGAACCATTTTGGCTGTGCCATGTGTTACCCAGTGAGTCTCCTGTCTGTGAACTTCCCCACTCACTGGATTTATCTAAACACTCCAGGTTCTATACCAAACAGAAAGGTAGAGAAAATTATACCTTCCTCTATGACCCTGGGCTTGAGACCTTCAGGCATATGCTAGACTCTACCCCACTAGCAACCAAGGAACTCAAAGAGGCCCACACAGAGAAAGCCAACATTTGGCGACCCTTCACCTCTTACTGGTTCTCTAGGGTAATCTTAACTGACAGTCACCACCCTGTCTTTTCCTAAGATGATGCCAGAGCCTCTGGGAACATAACTCAACTTGGCTTGTGCCCTGAACTCTCCCTGGGGGTGGGGATTAGCATCTAACTTCAATGAGTATGAGAGAAGGGTCTGGACAAGTGTAGAAAGAAAGGGCAGCCTGGACAGGAAGAAGCTCCATGGCTTAGGAAGATGGAATGGCAAAGTGTGACTGTAAATTGGAGGTGATACATCACAGCAAAGAAGATTGGTGTGACCTGAAACCAGAGAGCAGTGGGAATTTCAGCAAGGGCTAGGGAGCCTCTCTCTGATTTAGTCTTCTGAGGGTGCACATGGCTGCCTGGAGCTCTAGAGCAGGAGGCTGGCTGGAGGCCAGGAAGTAAGCAGGAGATGATACAGATGCTCCACCTGGATGGGCAGGCTATCGTCTGCAGTCAGAGCCTCTGCAGGGAGGGCTGCTGCTCAGAGATGGGAGAAAAGTCAGGGAAGGTGGGGGCAGAGGCACCTGGGATAGGAGAGAGGCAGAGCTGAGTCATCCTGGGCAGGGGAGGGGGACTGGACTGGAGGAAGACACAACACGGAGCCACAAAGTCAGCCTGCACAGGAAGCCCACCAGGACAGGAGACCCCCAGGTAGCTAAGAATGCTACCCAGGCTGGCTCCCTAGGGACACTGCTGATGGCCTTCCAGGTGCAGGCACAGCTCTGAGGTCCTACAGCCTCTGGGTGCTGCCAGGGAGCAGAACACTCAGTGGGATATCATGCATGCTCAGCATCAAAGCACAAGCAGGACAGAGAGAAGTGTGTGTGTGTGTGTGTGTGTGTGTGTGTCTGCTACCACGTCCCAGGCTGTGGGCCAGTGCACTCCATGTGAGTTAGGCAGACCCAGCCTCTGGAGGGAGAGTCCCACTCTATTGTCCAACATTAGTTCTGAAAGCTCGTAAAGGAGTTTGGAAAATTTAGGGGTGGAGAGAAAGGGGCTGAGCTCTGCCTTGAGTCTTTCCCACTCAGAGGCCACCCACCTCGGGAAGAGCCAGGAAGAGTTAGAGTACTGGAAAATAGATGCCCTCACCGGTTTCTGCTGGGAGTTCCAGGAAGAGCCATAGCATTCCCATAAACCTCTATGATACCTCAGCATTTCAAAAGCCAGGCAGCAGGAGGTCTCTGCCCCTGTACTCCAGGTCCCCACCCAAAGCCCAAGGCCAGCATAGTGGGACAGTACCTCCAAACTGTTACATGCAGTTACAAATCTAAATATTCCCCACCCCCTGTCTGCTACACTTCCAGGACTATTAATACCTTATCTCTCAAGTTCTCTGTTTCCTCCAGAAGAAAGCCAGGCCCAAGCCAGAACCAGAGCCTAGCCTTCCACCTGGGGTTTCCACCCAGTTGAGGCATGTGACAATGCGAGCTGGTGGCTGGGTCTCCTGAGAAGTAACTGGGTTGTGAAGTAGTGCATCCCAACGGTGAGGGCCGTGTGGCCTTGCCCAGAAATGCCTGGTCAGAGTTCAAGGACATGACAGGGTAACATGGCTTCCAAGCTATTTATGGGCAGGAAGTGTGTATGGAAGGAATCACAGCCTTTCTGGGAGGAACACTTCCTTTAAGGAATTAACCAGGAGTTGCAATCCCAAAGCCACAGGAAATGCAGTTTCCACTTAGAAGGGGCAACAGGGGCTGGAGAAGCCTGCCCGAAGCCAGGCTTACATGGGATCCACTGCAAAAAAACAAAAGGGATTATGCCATAACCACCTTGAGAAATAAAGAAGGTCTCAAGAGACACAGAGAACTTCATCTCTGGAAACCTAAGCCAAGCATTTCCCAGCCACGGGCAGGCTGGTCCTCACTGCACTGACTCTCGGACTTTTTATGCCAAATATGTTCTCCTTGGACAAATAAAAATGAGAAATTACAAGAATGTGGAAGTCGACCAGGACGCAGTGGTAGATGCTTGTCATCCCAGCATTTAGGAGGATCAGGAGTTTGAGGTTATCCTGGGCCAACCTGGGATACATGAGACCCTGTCTCAAAAGAACCCGACTAACTACAGGGAATGTCTTAGAGGAAGCAAAGGTCATTTTAGCTAGCACTGAAATGCAGGAGCCTGCAAGGTGAGAGGCTCAGGGACCACTGCCTCCTGTTCTCCATGGCCTGGGCTCCAATCACCTCCCAGCCCCTTTCCCCGAGAAGACAAGGCCCTGTAAATCTACCTGCTGCTGGCCACATCTGCTCTCAAGAAGCACCTATGGGCCTTGTATCCATCAATTTCTCAGTTTCTAGTCTAAGACTGACTAGCTAGCTATCCCCAAACATTAATCACTCACGGACTGTGGGCACTTCCTGCCTACTCAGATGCCACTGTGTTGCTGCACATCTGGGTTCCAGACCTAAGACATAATCTCAGGCATCCTTAGGGGCCAACAAGATCTGTCAGCTGAAAAACTAGAGCAGTCCAAAGACACCAGATACCCATGATGCCACTCACAGGCTCTCTGCATCAAGGAAGATAAACAGTTTTGTTTCAAGCCCCCCACCCCAGGAACAGGATTAAAGAGTTCTGACCTTGAAAAGAGAGGATGACATGAAGGGGCTGGCCTGGTACCAGTAGTGGCTAGGAACAAAGCTATTCTCCAAGCACTCCAGGCTCCCACCTCCCCCTCCCCCCTGAATTCTAGCTAGCTGCACTCCAAGCATTTGGCTCCCTTCAAAAGCAATTTGATGTTTCCCTAAACAGGGCAGTCCTATTTCACACTCAATAATTTTTACATGCTGTTGCATAGATTTTTGTGATTTCCCTCCCTTTTATTGCCTGGTTAAAGGCCTTTTAAAGTTGACTTTCTTCGGTCATGCAATGTGTAGATACATTTATCCCCACATGCACACAGAGGACCACACCCCAAGCCTGGGGATGGCACTGTGAACCTGGAACCTCCATGGGACAACCTTCAGGATTTGATTCCCATGTTTCCCCTGGGGACACACACTGCAGTTTTATCATCAAAATGTCACTGCACTGTTTAAAGTTTATGTTCAAGGCATAATTTCTTTTATGATTTACCCTCTTAATCAGCACATCTAATGACCAACAACATGTTTACATTACCCCAGAGTTTCCCTTAAAAGGCAGCCCAGCCAGCAGCATTCTTCCTCAGCCTCCTCAGCTCTCCGATCCCCTCTTCCCTCTGGACTCCAACTCCACTCCCAAAGTACAACATGAACACTTTCAGAAGCATCTGAGACTGCTGGGGCTGCCCGGGGTAAGGTACCCGACCAAGGTCCACTCCTGGATCACCCCAGTTCATGAGCTGCGCTCCTTTCAAATCCTTCACCTCCCTTCTAAGAACCACTAGATTCAGCCAGTACTACTTGTTTACAGCATTTGGCTTGGTTGTTTGGTTTAGTTTTGCATGTGTTTTACAGTTGTCCTGACAGTGGCCCCGCACATTGTCAGTCTCCTCAGTGACAGGTGATCAGTGAACCATGGAACATGCCATTGGTTGACACAGAAGCTGAGGCACTGATGCTGTCCAGGAGTGGGTCCCCATCACTTAGATAAGCACAGAACTGGACAGGATAGGAAGGAAAGGGACCACCTTGCCCAGAGCACAGACAGAGGCCACGTACCCTACTGGCCTCTTCCTGGGACATGGGATCACCCCCCGGCTCACCTGTCTGGGCATCCCAAAGCATCCATCCTGGTTAATACCCTGCCTCTGTCCCTGTGCTTTTCTCAGGGGAACCTCCCCAATGCCAAGGGTTACTGCAGATAAACAGGATCCTCCTGCCTCCCTGAGCTACTTTATGTTCTAAACCAAAATTTTCCCAAATCTTTTCCCTTTTCACTCCCTCATCAACTCCCAGCCTTTTGCTTCTGAAGCTGGGTAGAAAGCAGGTAGAAGGCTTTAGCCATGGTCCCTTCATGACCAGCTGCCCATATCATGGTGCAGTGGACAAATCAGGACTCCACAGAGAGTGCACAGACCATGCCCATCATTGGATCAGCTCATGGGCAAGCAGTAGCCTGAGGCTGTGTCACTGCAGACCTTCTAGACCCCTCCATGACTTCCATGACTGCATGGAACGTGGTCCTCAGAGCATACTGGGTGCTCCATAAGGCCCCATGCAGCCACTGTGCTTCTCAATCTCCTGTTGCTTTGCTTTTGTGAAAGCATTTGTCCCAAAGCTGCTTCTGTGGGTTCCTGATCTCTTCCCCCTCCCTCGGAACTCTGAGGTGGGCTTCTGGAATGACTGAAAAGTCGTGCCATCTGCAGATGACCACACTCAGTCAACATCCATCTCCAAAGTTGCCAATGAGTTACTTACTGAACCCTGTCCTGTGGGGGTGTTCCTATGCTGTGACAGGCACTGAGGGGCATAGGGAGAAAACTGAATAGTGCTGAAGAAAGGGGCTTCACACACATAAGGAAGCCATCAGCGCCTCTGGGAAACAAAAGCTAAGTGCCCCCATTTCACACAGACAATAGGATTAGCACTTGCCAAGATGTCTCCTTGAACAGAGATCCACCCAGCACCCTCAGCAGAGCCTGTACCCTGCCCATGCTCTTAGACACTGTTAAATGCAGCCCAGGTTCTAGCATTTCAGAAAGGGACTTTTGTCTTGGTCAATCTATTTCAACAGAATGTACTCTAATCTGCTACCCAAACCCCCTCAACCACTCATCTCTGGGAGACCAGAAAAGCTCCTGCCATCAACCTGGGAGCAGCATGCTGCACAGGGCCCATTAAACACTGGCTATAATTTAACAGCATTCACACAAACACTGCCTTGACCATGATTCTCGGCACCCAGCCTTTCATAGTACTCTACCTGGAGGATGGTTTTACAAATCACTTTTGTCCTTAACCAGAAAAGGAGGTTGGCAAGGAGAAAATGTCAAGAAGACATTTCCTGTTCCATCTCATGTCCTGCAAGGGGTCTGCATGCACCATTCATCACTCCCCCACGGCCTCTGCAAACACTCAGGGGATGACCGAAAGGCATGGCAGCTCACCCTTGTTATCCCAGCCTTTGGGAGGTGGAGGCAGGAGGACTGACAGGACTGCATAGATAGTAAGGTCCTGTCTGCAGGATGGGAGGAGGTGGTTCCAGGATTGTGAAAAAAGAAACTGACTATAAATCATCACCATTATCTCAGCTCCCACACTGATCTCCTCTCCAGAGCATCCCTGAAATGCATCTGTCCAACTCTATTGACAATGTTAGCTTCCATTCCAGGTCCTCTTGACTGAGTGCTGGGTTCTCTGTCCTAATCAACTGGATAGAGAGTGGGAGTGGGCCCTTCCAAGGACATTAGCAAAGTAAACGCTAGGGGAACCTGCACCGTCCGTGATGCCTCATTTCCCATACATCCATCTGCTGATAGGCAGTTTCCATAACTTGGCTTCTCTGGACTGGACACAGTAAGAGCCTATGTACTGGCTATTCACCATAGCATTTTCTGTCATAGAACATGCCAGGGTGAGATTACCAGACTCAGCCATAAGACATTAGCTCCAACTCCTCCATTCCAACACAATGCTTGCCATTAATCTGTTCACAGCTCACACCAGCCTGAGTTCACACTGGAACAGACCAAAGTCAAGCTGCACCTTTCTGCTCCTCCAAGGCAAGGGGGAAGGGTCACAAAGCAACTCCCAATAAGTGTGAGTTCCTGCTACACTTTGTCTTGCATGTCCACCACTCAGGGTGTCAATAGAAGGGGGAGCCGCTAAAACAGCTGCAAACACCCAAGCATCAGAAGCACAGGATGACACTGTCACTTTGTCCAGAAGAGCACTGTGAACATTTTTTTTTCCAGTCTTCCTTTGTTGGTTTTATTTCCATCATGTTTTCCATCTGGGAGTACCTTAAGCATAGCACTCAAAGACAATGGCATACCAACATTTGATTATGTATGTGAATGTCATTAATCACAACACTTTATCAACTCTCCAGTAAGCTGCTCACTTTAAAGAATGCAGCAGAGGTTTGAAAAGAGGGAGATTTTACCAACATCACAGTTTACAATCCAATCAAGGAGCCAACGAGGAGAAGTGGCACCTAGCAATACAGCAGTCACTCGTCTGCCTCCCTCTAACACAGCACATAGACACAGGCCTCATGGCAATCCTAAAGGAATGTGTCACTTTTCCTAGTCTACAGATGAGAAAATTCGGGCACAGAGAGGTCAGAAAGCTTGTCCAATGACACAGTTACTTCCTGGTAAGTCAAGAATCTAACCTCAGCTCCTCTGACTCTGAGTTTGCAGCTGTATGACACTCTTCCTAGAGTTCCGGGATCTACTTGAACAACTTTTGGGGCTCAAGGAGAACAGACATCAGCATGACACCGTATCATCTCATTATTAAAGTTATTCTTTGGCATTTACTTCAGAACAATCCAGAATTCAAAGTTTATGGACACTATTAACCCCATGCAGTTTTTCAACCCAAAGTGAGTACAAACACACTTGTGGGATAAACTTTAAAAGCCAGGGCAAGAGATGACATATGGTACCCAGGATCTATTACTCTGCACTTATATTTTGGGGTGCTCTTAATGTGGTTTTAGTTTAACTTGTGTAAAAAAAATAATAAATTAAAAAAATAAAACAATGCCCAAAAGACTGTGAATGACGACTTGTTGAAGAGGAAAAGCCGTGTCTCTGAATGTATTAATAGATCACAGCCGCATGAAAAATGAGAAAATATCCAAAGTCAACAAGAAAACATTAAATTATTATTTAAAATTTTTTTTCAATTTCAAAAGCCTGAGTTCCAGAATAAAGAAATATAGTCACTAAATTTCCAGCATTGGAAAAGCAAAATTTAATTATAAAGAAGGAACTCAATAGCATCCGGGTCAGACTTGGGTAATGTTCTGATAAGAAACATCTGGTGTTGGCACCAGCCTTGCATGCTGAAGTGTCTGTCAATGACAAGCTCTAGACTAGGGATGCATGGAAAAAACTGGCCCACTGCATAAACAATGTTGAGAAAACCATCATGCCCGCCCATCAGCAAGCATCACTGATCCTGACCAGAGCTTGTGTGTGCATCCAAAGTGAACCGATCTCATCTAGAGACTAAGGGACTATCTGATAGCTAGGATATTTTTCCCAGCACTGACCCATTTTCCTGCCTGCCTCAGTAACCTCATCTTAATTTTATAGGCCATTTCCTGACCAAAATTTAGGAGTTATTTTAAACCACTGACCCCAAATGGTTCTTAATCTCCAGGAAATGGGTTTGGTTGTAATGGGACACAAATTCCCAGTCAGGCAACCAGGTGGCTGAGGCCAGGGAAGTGGGGTGTGGTGTGTTGTGGGCCTGCATACAGGTCATCACAAACCCCAGCTGGGCTCCACCCTAGCTGACCTCCAGACAAATGCTCACTGCCACACTCGGCAGGTGAGTTGCCTAAATCCTAACACTAAGGCTGGGGAGATTCAGGCAAGCCCTGTGAAAAAGCTCACTCTCTTCCTGATGAAGAGAGGGGCTCTCAGAGAGCCAGGGCAAATTAATTTACCAGCATCAGCTTCTTCACATACCATATGCATGCTGCTGGGACCTTATAAGGAACACACCCAGCTAGTTGTCAGCAATAGTACCCCAACAAGGACCAAGAAAGAAAATGAGGAAGGACATTTCATATGCAATGGTTTGGCTTCAGACTAAGGGTAAGTGGATGGTGTTCCCAGATGTTGGCATGCTGATAACATTGGGTTGCTGGCCAGCACCTAATCACACACCAAGCTGCTTCCTAGAAAAGCAAAGAGAACAGCCAGAAGCTATGGTCTCTAGACCAGCAGCATCCCCTGCCAGAAATTCAGAACCTCCAGTTCACCCCACACTGCTGATCCAGAAACTCAGGTGTATTCTCTATTCCTTGATGATGCTGATGCTGGTACCAGCTTCATGATGCTGTGACATAATGATCCAAGCAGTTTCCTCCAGCCCCAGTTGCCTCCTGACATCATTGCTTGACTGTTTACTCCTCGGAGTTTGCTTTTCATTGAACAAGCAGAGTATCGCTTGGCATTAAACAAGCACTGCACACTCGATAAATGCTTTGCAAACAACAGCTCATTTTCTCCTCATCAATAGGGTCACTGCCTTTCACACATGAGGAGGTCAGACCCTGTATGCCTACATGGACCTCCAACAGGGCAAGGCAGATCCTTAGCCCCTTCCTCCCTAGATGTGTCCCATTGTCTTTCCAAATATGCCTGCTTGTATCTGGTTTCCTAACATTCACTTAACAGAGAAACAGGCTTTTCTTTTGTCTGGCTAAGCTTAGATCACTGGAATTAAGACCAACCCTCCCTCTGGCATGTGGGTTACAAGAGCAACAGAGGATGAGGCAGTTACTGATGCTCCTTAGCAGTTGGTAATACAGCACACAAGGCCTCGAGGCAGGAGTGGTGTATCTGCTATATCTGACTTAGACACCACACTCCTCACATTTCAACTTACCACACACCAAGAGAGATTTAAAACCCAGATAACATGAAGTGTGCTTATAGTGTGCAGTGTAAAAACCAAACCTGGGCCAGGCTTCCATAATGAACATTACTAAGCCACGGAATAAACTATTTACATAGAAGGTCAGCACTGTGTGTGTATCCATGTCATGTTTAGTCTGTGCTGGAATATCTGCTCAGAATTCCAAATTCAGGGAAACACCTTCTTTGGCCACCATTTTCCTTTGTGTTCTCTAATAATACCACAGGATGGACACTGTGACATAGTTTCCATGAGCCAGTACACAGCTCCACCAGGACTCCCCAGGGGATGCTGAGGGAGCAGCCTGGAAACATCAGGACCAATTAATTACCAGTGATTAACTCATGTCTCTGCCTATGTGTCAGGCTCTCTCCCAAACATAGTCAAGGTACTTAAAAAAAAGTGTCCTTAGGCATCTTATAATTGGCAGGGAAGTCCGAAGCAACCTCCCCAAGGTGACGGCATAGCTATGTGGCAGAGAGGGCAGCCTGCCTTTCCTGGTGTTTGCTTACCTCATGCACACAGCTTCCCTGCAACATGCAGGCCACCACAGTCCTTGGGATTATCCTCACTTTATATACTGGGATGAGGGCCTTGAAGATGACAATGACAGCAGCTGTTGTCATCAGGATGAACTTTCAAATCCTGTACCACATCCTAACTCTAGGGAAGATTTCAACAGGAGATTCAGAAGAATGGAGAGGCTAAGGGAAGACAGAGCATTTGTTGCAGGTGTGGGAGCCATGGGCAGAGACATAGGACCTTCCTATGTCAGGCAGTGAGATACCTATGCATTGCATACACCCATACTCAGAGGACCTGCATTGCAAAGTGGGCCATGCTGACACTGAAGAGCCCATCAGCCCCACGCCATAGAAGGAGTGTGCTGGAGGACAGGTGCCAGAGCGCAGAGCAACAAGGGTTGCTGGCAACGCTGCCAAGAGCAGGAGGTCTCATGTGGGTCAGAGACATGGAGGCCAAGGAGAGAAGGGCACAGCTTCAGAGTCACATGTCATCGCAGTTAATCGGAAACAACCACACTGGGGGTGGGGCACCAGAAGGCTGGCAGTATGGGTAAAATCTTTCAAGTTCAGCTCTGCACACACTTTAAGTTCAAAATCGAATGGGGACAGCTAGGGCGGGGTGTCAGCTATGGGCTGCAAGCTCAGGAAGGCCAAGGGCAGGGGTGATGGAGAATGCAGGGAGATCCCTAGGAAGACAACTGAGAAGAAAAGACAGCAGAGGTCTACTCCACAGACATGTCCAGTGGGCCTGGGGACAGGAAGCAAAGAGCAAGAAGGTGACCCTGCACCCCAGGACGGGGCCAGGAAAACAATGGCAGAGAGCATGGGCCCCTGAGTAACAGAATATCAAACATTAACCCCAAAGGAATCCTAGAGTTAAAACCTCAGAAGAAATTCCCAATGACCCAGTTCTGATTTTGACCCCTTCATTGTGTGCTGGACAATGGCAGAAATCGCCTTTGGTATTGTTCTGCAGCTGACATATTTGCTGGTCAGGAAGAACAATGCGCCAAGATACTATGTTAGGCATTCTATTGTTGTTCTTTGCTTACTTTATCCTGAGTTCCAAATGCCAAGCCTGCTTGAGAGACACTTTAATGAGGTTAATCTGTTTCCAATGTTAGGAACAATCATTGTTCAATGCTGTTCTGTTGTGGACAAACATTGTACAATTCATTCTAACAGATATTTGTGACAAGTCTCTTGAAGCCCTCACCCTTATCTCCAAGGCTCCGTGGTCCTGCGTGACTCCTGGGTTCCATTGTCTGTAAAATCTTTACCACCAACTCTTCACTAAATCACCCAGCCTGTTAGACCCTCCCCCCCCACCCTTAGGAATATGCCCACTCCTGTTAATGAATAATGTAGGGATTTGTGAGTCCCTCCTGCCCTTGCCCAGACCCACCTAGGTTTTCTGGATCAGTTCCCACTGGCACTCCTGCCTTGAGTAGGTCATCCATGCTTAAACTTTCCAACCTCCCCCCATTCCCACCTGTCAGAAGGGACAGGTCACAGGATGGGCTGGGTATTCCTTATCGCTGATGGGTTACACCTTGTCCTTTCACTCCTGTTAAGCTCTGAAAGACCAAAAGTCAGCCACTCCAATAGCTAATCCCAGAAACAAAGATTCCTGGTATCTTCGAGGAGAGATTTCAAGGTCACTGTAAAATGCAAAGATCCATAGGGTTGGGAGATGCTAGGAAATGCCATCCTGCTACTGGGTCAGTGTCCCAACAGCCATCGGCTTCTAGTCTAGCCCCCATGCCTCCCACGGGTTTTTCCCTGCCCGCCCCCCAAGGCTGGACTAAGGTCTTCTATGTCTTTGGGTTCCCTTAGATGTGACACTGTCCGCTCCTCAGTACTTCCCAGTCTGTATTCTCTCGGGCCTCGGGCAGCATATTACTCCCTGGGACCTGCTGAGTGGCCAGCACCTGCCTGGGACAAGACAGGAAGTGGGTGTTCCAAGTGCATTTGTAGAATAAAGGAAGACCAAGAGTATATAAAGGGGAGGATGGAAGTGGCTGCAAGGGAAACTGAGACATAGGGTTCAAAAGCACCCTAATTCATCTGTTTAATAAAGCAAACACGAACCCCTCATCCCTGTACTCACTCATGGTGTATACACTGAGTAACTCAACTTGTCAATCAATACTCCTGGTGGAGCCCAGTCTGGCACACAAACAGTTAATGCACAGACCTCTTGCTGGTTTCAGAGGCCCTTGCCCTTTTCCAGTTCTGTTTCTTGTAAAAGAGCAAGAGGACTTCGGACTATTCTCACCAGCACAATGTCCCCCTCCCCCAACCCACTCACCCCACCCCCCACCCCCACCATATGCTCTGCTGAGACTTACATAGGAAACCAGCCTTCTCGTGTAAAGACAAGTTTAAGGAGAGCCACCCATACTGGCATGGGAATAAAATCTCCTTCCTTTGAACTCTTTGGTCATTTGGTCCCTGGAGAAGTTACTAATGGTCAGGAGACAGCAAGACTGCTAGGCAGGCATGACCATACTTAGGGGAAAATTCCAATCTCAGAACAAGAAAAATAATTTGATAGGCATTCATGTAGGGTGCTTACCTAGCAAGTACATGACCCTGGTGCAATCACCAGGCAGACCTGTAGCATCTTACCATCTAAATGGTGTGCTTAGAAAACATTTGACTTAGATAAATACAACGGAAGCTACTTTGTTGCTGTGTGTCTCTAACAGCTAGTTTTAGAACCAGCAGGGCAAAATGTTATTGGTAGCATGAAAAGGACACTGGTTGCTAAATTAGCATGGTGTTATTTTTAGTGGATCTTCTTATAGACCCAAAGTCATATGCACATTAGCAGGTTTCCCAATTCAGGCTAAGTACCACCCTAAGGTATCATCTTAGGGTGCCCATAGTCGAGAGGGCTGATGCCCATAGTTGAGAGGGCTGATGATCCTTCAAGACAACTTGAAGAACAGAGGAGAGCAAGTGACCAGGAATGTACATGGTCATGCAGAACAATGAATAGGAACTAAAACAGTCCCAAACCTCAACATTAGTTCGTTTGATTTTACAAGTAAGACTGGGACTTTGTGCAGCTGACTCATCTTTTTTAAAGCTCTCTGTGTCTGAAAAGTTAGCTCTTACGGTTAGTTCTGCTAACACTATCATCCAGAAAAATCTACTCAGTGGCCCATGCTTTTCCATTATAACGGCCTAACCTGGCTCCCTTAGAAGAACTAAGAAGTCTTTTGGTCCATCTTTTCAGCCCTGTGTCTGAACCCAGGGCTACACACATGCTGGGCAAGCACCTCACAGCTACATCCGTAGGCCTCTTTCTACTTTTTCTTTTTAGGGAGAATCTCACGAATATGCCCAGGCCAGCATTAATCTCACTCTGTAGCCCAGGCTGGCCTTGAACTTGAGATCTTCCTGCCCCAGTCTCCCAAGTCACAAGAACTATAGACTGAGCTCAGCAAGATTGTTCTTTTGAGAAACTACCCCTCACCATGAGAAAGGGTAGTGAAAGGAGAGACTGGGACAATCTGGGAAGGAATTCTCTGAGGTCGGTTGCTGATACAATCGCCCTTCTTCAGTAACCAATGAAGAAGCTGCCACCAAGGAGGCAAAACTTGATTAAGAAACCTGAGTACATATTACCAGTTTATTCTAGTATGTAACAGTTAATAATTTATGGTAGAGTTGATCAGTATCGGTCCTGTAGAAAAGAGGTGAAATTCTTAAAAGGAAAAAAAATGCAAATCAAGAAACTGTTTGAGGTTTTATGTTTGTTTGTTTTTTGTTTTTTTTTTTTAATTGGAAGTGCCTGTAAGTAGAAAACAGCATTTTTAGCCATTTGAAGGGGAAGGCAAGGCAAACTGTTGAGAGGCCACACCTTGTGGCCTTTGGGCCTGCATGGCTGTCACAGCAGCAGCTGAAGTGTATTCTCTAGAGGCGAAAGCAGAAAAATCTGGACGGGCTCCTCTAGAGTTGGAAGTCTGGCTCCTGCAAACATCTCCCAGCGCCCTCCGGGCCAAGCACAGCACCAGAGGAAACAAAAACTAAAAAAAACAATTTGCGCAGGGAACAATGCGATGGAGTTTCTCTTTGGTTTCACACTCAAGTCTAAATGTGGTTATAATTTTCAGGCACATACTCATAAAAGGCAAGAAGAGTTGAGGCAGTGACTTTTAGGATGCGTAGAAGTCCCGCGTCTGTTCTCAAGCGTGCTGTAGGCTACACAAAAGTCGTGGGAAAGCAAAAATACAGATGTTTCCAGGCAAACGGCCCAGAGCTGTTCGGCCTCAACCATCACAGTCTCCAAACAACCAGAAACACGCCCAAAGCCATTGCCCCTGCACATGTGTGTGGGATTCTGAGCGGTGTGGGGTGTGCGTGCCCACCCTTCCAGCCAAGACCCACTCGCGCGCCCCGCCGCTGTGCGCCTTGGCGATGAGAGTTCAAATCTCCCTGGCTCCCCTGCACCCTCACCCCCACCGCGGTGCGCTCTAAGTTTCGGTCCTTTCCTAACTCTCCCGAACGCAACTCATAACAAAGGAGGTTCCGTAATGGATGCGCGATCGTAGCCCACAGGGACAGTGAGCGGAGACCCTCCGGAAGACTGCACCTGGCCGTGCCACCCGCGACACCCCCGAGGGCCGGGTGGGTTGACCGCGCCGGGCCCGGGACAAAGAGGCCTCGCGGGGCGCCGGAGGTGCAGGGAGGAAGGCTGGAGAGCGAAGCCCGTAGGAGACTCACCTTCGCAGCGGCCCGGCTGCGCTCCTCGTGGAGCAGAAGGGCGCCCAGCAGCAGTAGAAGCCAGATGCTGAACCGGGGCCCCATGGTGGCGCGTCCGGGGTGGCAGGGGACCAACAGGGACGGCGGGGAAGTGCAGCCCGGCTCTCGGGGGCCGCGGCGAGCAGCTCAGTCTCGGAGGGCCCGGCTGCGAGCCCTGCACACCGTCCAGGGTGCGGTGGCTCTGAGCAGAGACCTGAGCGCGCGGCCGGAGGAGCTCCCCAATTTGTTGGCGCTGCCCCCTCCCCTCGGCGGTGCGCGGGCGGCGTCTCCAAGGGGAGGACCCTGCGGCGCGGGTAAGAGGCGGAGGCTGCGCGCCGCTCGGGACTTGGTGTCGCTGAGAGTCCGAACGCCGGGGCTCTGCGCTCCGCACCCAGCTCCTCCCGCGTCCGGGTTCCCTTAGTCCCTTGGCTCGCCGGTCCCGGCCAAGCACCGGCCAGGGAGGCCGGCGCCCACGGAGCAGAGCCAGGAGGGCCTGGCCGCTGGTGTGCCGCGGGCCAGCGCTTCTTCAGGGGCCCATGCGCGCGAGCAGCAGCTCCTGACGCGGGAGCCGGAGGTGAGAGCGACCCCCGGGAGGCACTGGGACCCAGGCCCCAAATCTCAGACTTGGAGCTCTCGGGACAGACAGAGGCCGCGCGCTCCCTTGGATTGGAATGGCAAAGAGATGGAGGAATGGGGATCGCGCTGCATGGGCTAAGCGGCTCCAGCCAGGGCCTACAGAGACGAGTCCCCGTTTTTCTGTCTCCTGATGGGACGGGACTTTGGTCATCCCTCAAAGAATCAGAGGGACCGCACCGCGGAGTCGCGATGCTGCGATGACGATGCTCCCTTCCTCTGCCTGCAACCCTTGCTAACCTGCTTTGTCTCTTGACTCCAGGTTAGAAGGGTATCAAGCCAAGCCTAGAGCTGTGAGACTGGGATCATGGACCTAGTGAAGTTCTCAGCATCTGGCCCTACCCTGCGAGGGTAAGTCACCTTCTGCCTGGTCTCCTGGGTGCAGGGGGCCTTGCGTACAATTTTGAGGGGTTGACAAGTTGGGGCCCGCACGTTCATGTCTCCCTTCCACCCTTCCTCCCTCTCTGGTGTAGGTGGCTGCTGTTGGCGACTGTGACAGTGGGACTCCTGGCTCAGAGCGTCTTGGCGGTAAGTACACCTCGAACTCCACGAGCTTGGAGTTCCGCGCCCGCGAGGGTTTTGGACGCTCGCGAAGCCTCGTGGAAAACAGGCACACCGAGCCCAACTGAGTGTGCGTGTGTGTGCGTGTGCGTGTGCGTGTGCGTGTGTGTGTGTGTGTGTGTGTGTGTGTGTGTGCTATTGTGTCCGCCAGGCGCACACCTCGTGCAGTGCAGGCGTCGGCCCTCTCTAGAGAGCTAATAATTAAAACGTAGCCTCAGGCACCGTTTGCTGCCAAGCTTTTGGCCTTAGCAGCTAAAGAGGAATGTCAGTCACTAGGCCATGAGGAGCACGGATGAAGGGGGTTGGGAGCAAAGAGTTTCCAGAAATTCAGCAGTGGTGTCCAGGCACTGCGGTGGGCAGAGAGCTTCTTGCTTAAATATGAGACTCCAGAGAGGGGCGGAGCAAGGAGGAGACAACCTCCTGCTTTAACGTTGTAAGGGAACAATGAGCTAGGAACCACGGTTTCTCCCAAAATTTGAACAGGCCCTCAAGAGCTCCAGGCCAGAGGGAGGGCTGTGGACCAGGGCATCTGTGATCTGTTTGCTATGGCCGTTCCTCTTACCATGATCAAGGCAGGCCTGCCAGAATTGCTTTTAGACTCGAGGAATACATTGGAGTCTGCCACATACGTAGCCAGTCTTTCTAGAGCCGGGTCCTGGTGCCACCTCTGTGCTGGGTCTCGATGTTTAAAAGAGACTTGAAAACCGAGGACACAGGCCAAGTATCCTGTCTGTGCTGTTTACCTGTCTTTGTAGCACCCAATGACTAGAGAGGGCTTGGGGACACCAGTGCACTCCACCTGTGTGGAACCAGCACACTCTGGGGAAAGGAAGTCTGCTCCTGTTTCTTTCCCCTTCACCTAGCTGAAACCATCAGGGGTTCTCTGGCTTGCAGTAAGTGGGAACTTGTCCCACCAAAGAGTTGCTTTATGTTCTACTGGGACCCAGGGCTGTCAGGCATGAGGAGAAAGGGAAGGCTCTGACCAGACTTTGGCCAGAGAGTACTGGCTAGTCTTATAACTCCTTCCTGCCCCAGTTCTAAATTCTGACCTAAGAAGAACAGAACCTAATTAGTTAGAATTGCCATTACCTGTGGGCCCTCATGCATGACTCCCACTTGGCTAGGATCCATAGATCACAGTAGATAGATACTTGCACCCAAGTTCCTAGAAAGTGTCAGACAGTGTGCTGGCCCCAGAACCACTGTACAACTATCAATGTCTTCACTCCTGAGAATGAAGACCTTATTGGGTATAATTTTTTAAAAAGTCCTAAAAGGGCTTGCTATGGAACGGCTTTTTGCACAGCTCTGCCCTCATCTCCTGACACTGAGCATCAGTTTGTTTCCACACTTCTCAGAATAGCTGCAGCTTGTCCCCGAGGCCATATTCCCTGCATGGACAATACAACTCCGTGTCTGCACATATCTTTTCCCATGATACAAACCCACCTCAGTATATTTGGCCCTCCTACCCGAGGATGTGATCAAAAGCATGTGTTTCCCAGCAAAGCCAAATTGCCTAGAAAGACTTTTCAAAAATTCAGATCCCTAACTCCATCTCAGACTTTCCAGCAGGACTTTCTGAGGTGCCAGCTTCCTGGAACCCTCCATTCTAGGAACATAGAAAACCAGGAATCCTAATCAGTTCACATGAGTTGAGGGACAGCATCTGAGGTCTTGTGCATGTCTGTTTCATTCTCTGACCTTTACATTCTAAATATGCAAATACAGTAGGCAAACACTGTGATGGCTTTCCCACAGTTGTGTGGATCTTTGTGCCTGAAATGGTGTGTAATTAGTTATGGTCAACAATGAGTTTATCGTCTTCCAAGCTTCTGCTGGTCCACTGGCTTTTTCACAGCTAGTACCTGTGACATAATCCCTTGATTTTAAACCCTGTGCATGGAATTCTTTCTTGTGATGAGCTCTGTTCTCCCCTCTTTGTCTGCCTGACTCTGTGATCCTGTTTCATTGTTTTTGGTATCTGTAAGCTTCCTGGGATGGGTCAGTTAATTAAGTTGGACCACTGGTTATATATTGTTCTTTGTGCAAAAATGGTTGAGAATAGTTAGTGAAAAGAATGGATAATTATTTAATGAATGCTTCTTGTATACCAATTTGTGCTCATGAAGTACATCAAAGCCTCCAGGAAAATAACCTCCATGTGGGTAACTCTTGTGCCCATATTACAAGTGCAGAAAAAAAGAGGCCCAATGTATAAATAACATTCCTTGGATCTTTCTTTTGTAAATGGCTTAGAGTATGGGAGCCAGGCACCTCACCACCACACCCAGCCTCCTGGGTTTTCAAGCCAATGTGAGGATGTTCCTTAGGCTTATCTTTGGGTCTTCTCATGTGAGAGCTTTCCTTGGTCTTGACCTTGGGCAAACACCAATTTCCAGGAAGTGGGGAGGAGGTGTCCTTCTGCTACTCTGGAGACCAGGAGCACAAAGGAAAGGGAAAGAAGGAAGCAGGGTACACACACTGTCACCATCCTCAGTGTGTGAAGGCCCAGTGTGAATCCAGATGTTCTGCCTATGCAACTCAGGACCACTTACTGTCATCCACACAGTCATTTCTAAAGGCTCTCAAACAGCAATAATACAAGGCCTGAAAAACCAGTACACAGACAACTGCCCAGCCTGAGAGCAAGTCTTAAGTCATAAAGGGGTTCCAATCCAAGAAATCCTCCAAGGCAGGCTGCCTGGTTAATGATCCCAGCTGAATGAGCAGCTGCAGCCTATTGAGGGCACTCCCAGGCTCCATGTATGTTTGGGTCATAGGGACTTAGGGAATAGTGTCCACTTCATAGGGCTGTGAAGGGAGCTGGAGGGTCTGGAGACTTAGGAGAACTGTGTGTTCCCATTTCCCTGAGGCTTTGATCCCTTTGTGTGAAACCTGGGCCCCTAAGAAGAGGAAGTCTCTGTGAGAGCCACAAGCATTTCCAGCCCTCTGGAGCCTTGGAAGCCACCTCCCCTGAGTACTTAGATTGCCACGAGCAGCCCATAGGATTAGAGATGGGTAGGAAATGTGAACCGAAGAGCATGGACAGGAAAGGGCTCCAGCCCTTTCTGGGGAAATAGAACCAGAAAGAAGGAAAATGTGAAATCCAAGGACAAAGTTCCAGAGCAGAAAAACAAAGATTTTGATGTAAAAAATAACTCAAAGAGCTGTAGTTGTAGATCGGAGGAGAAGAAAGGAACATGAGTGTTCCATGATTAGGGTGGGGAAGGGGGTCAATACAGAGCCCTGCTACTTCCCAGAAAAGTGCTGGCCCCCTGAGGAAGCTGCTGCCAGAAAGCTGCAACTAGTGGTTGTCAAAAGGGTTAGAACTGGAGAATTCTAGAAAATGCTGTGAAATCCACTTCTGGCTTTTTACTGCTAAGACTATTGGCTAGTGCTCCCTGCAGAGATGTCAAGTTGGACACTGGCATAAGCTGCTTCACCTTGAGAACCAAGCAGTCTTGGCAAAGGGTGTTTCCTGTGTGGCCACTAATTGGCTGCTGGAGCTCAGAGAAGAGGGGGCTCCTGAGATGCCCCACAACCCAGGCTAGCCTGAACTGCTCACCTCTGCCAAGCCTTGTGCTACACTTAAGACTTAGGGGTGATCCTGGGGCTCAGGTGTCCACTGGGGTGGGGAAACTTGTCTGGATGAATGTCAGGGCTTCCTAGCATGTAACACAACAGAAGCTTCCATGCCAGGCCTTTGCCGCCTTGTTTTGAGAAGTTTCTGGAATCCATTAAAAAAAAAAAATGGTACTCCTCTAGCAGTCAGTCCTTTCAATTAATGACAGTATCTCAGGACTGTGGCCTTTGTCCCCACTGACTTCTCCAGGTGACAATGAGGTTTTTTGTTTAGGTAATCTATGAAAGAATCAGATGATATGCAATCTTAAGGGGGGCTCTGTGACTCTATCTAAGTCCTATGGGTGTGGTTAGAGGGTAAATTTCAAAGGAAGTTAAGTAGCCAGGGCTTCCCTAGTGGACTCTAATCTGTTCATTTTGGGGGTGGTGGATCTCCTGTCATTGGCTTCTGGTTGCTAAAGCCTGTTCTGCAGCTCTTGCTGGGGCTAATTAGGAGCAGTGAGCTTTCCAGTACATAGCCTGGGATGTGGTGTGTCACCCCTAGTGGCCCTGGCACAGTAAAGCCACATTAATGAAAAACTTTGCAGAAATCTACTAGAGTCTATAGATGGATGTATTAATGTTCTTCCTTTTGAGAAATGTGCAAATGTTTGTAAAGTGTTATCTTGTCATCCTGTAGGGTGGAGGGTATATAGGAACTGCCCTGTCTTTGCAATTTTTCTGCCAGTGTCAACTATTTGAGAATGCAGTTAATTGAAACTTTTGGGTGTTTTGGTGGTTGTGGTGGTAGTGGTGATATTGAGATATGATTTCACTATATAGTCCTTGCTAGCCTTTAGCTCACAAAGATCATCCTGCCTCTGCCTTCAGAGTACTGGAATTAAAGACATGCACCACCATTCCCAGGTCTTAGGAGGTTTTACCAGCTAGTCAGACCTCAATCATGAATCAATCACTTGTCAGTGACCAACTGATGTGCCAAGGACAAGGAATTTCTAAGCTTGTTCTCCCTCCAGTGAGTGAAAGTCACTTTGCTGACTTAGGAAATATAGCAGAGGTGACCCTATGCATTAAAGAGGTTTGTCCCCTGGTTTGGGTGGGGGTTTCCTCTCCCAGAAGGCCCTGGAGGGGCAGAGGGAGCCTTCCCCTCCCTGCAGGATGGTGAGGTAGAGTACACGTAGCATTTGCTCTTTTTATCATGGGACGCCCCTGAGATCTCTGTCCTTTGTGATGACTGTGTGTAGACTGCCTCTACAGCTGGAGCATGGGTTCTGATCTCCTGAAGGACTGCCACAGCTTTAGAGGTTGAGGCTTTAAGTCCCAACTCTAAGATCGGGGTTCCAGAAACAGGGGTTTCATAGATGCAGCAAAGCTCCTCTGAGATCTCCCAGGCTGGCTTATCAGCTTCCCAACAGTAGTCTGGGTAGAGGTTTCTGGGGGCTGGTGCCCCCCAGAGTGTAGAGCCTGTGTGCTGTCACCAGACCTATGGGTGCCCCGTGAGTTTTAGCCAGAGAAGGACAGAGGAACCCCAGTGTATACCCAGTGGATCAGAAACACAGAAAAGACAGCCTGGGACCTTTGACTAGAATCTGAAGTAAGCCGTTTAGAAGTCATTCACTACTGTTTCCAGGTAACCAGTGTCAGAATGAAGGGAATAGCCCAGCTGATGTCTACTGTTTCCTTGACTTTGGGAGTAGGGCACACATCTGGGTCACAAAAGAATTCTGTGTTGATAAGAGAGGAGGGGAGAGGAGAGGATTTTGAAAAAACAGTTACTACCTTAGAGCTGGCAGAGAAAATGGTTACTCCATTGTCTCTTGGGGCTGAGGTAGATGGCAGTGGGTTGCACTGCCCTTAGGAGAGCAGAAACCTCCCCACAGGGCAGCAGATCCACACTCAGCTTCCTTCAGGTCAATGCCCTCACTGTGAGAATGGGAGGGCTTCATGCCCTATCCCACATGAGAAAGGGTTAACTTCTGGGGAAGCATAGGTGTATCCAAGCCCATGTCCCCAGCCACCACTTCACCTGTGCCCATCACATATGTGTGCACACACACATCTTTGCATGGTACAGGCCTCTGTGTGGGATCCCCCAATGGTCACAGCCTGTTTCAGGTGGCCCTTGGGGAACTTGGTCAGTGATATGGCCTGGCACACTGACCTGCCACTGCTTTGCTACTGATAACCAGAGCCCAGCAGCAGGAATGGTACAGCCTCTGTCCCGCCCTGGCAGATCTGCCCTGTGCACTTCTGTGAGTGTTTCTCACTCAGGTCCAAGGAGACTATTGTCCCCTTCCTGTTAGAGTTTGCTCAGCAAAGACTAAGATACCTGTGCTCACCCAGAAATGGGACCCACTGAAGAGTCTAATTGAAGCCCCCTCTTTTGAACTGGTGGATTCCAAACCATCCTGGGAGATTTGTAATTTTATGAGACTGACATGCTGCCTCCTGCACTAAGATGGCTCTGAGAGGTTTTAGAGCATCACAGAGCTGGGGAAGATAGCTAGCTCAGCCTATAACCCTAGAGCTTAGAAGGTTGGAAAAGAAGGATTGAGAGTTTGAAGTCAGCCTGGGCGAGATAAGCAAGACCCTGTCTCAACAACCAGGGCCCAGAGAGTAGTGAACAGTGAGGAGGGGGACCATTTATAATGAAAAGGGGGGAAAGAAGTGGAGACATTGAACGTGCTCTACATCAATCCTCTGCCTTTCGGCCCAGACACGCCCTACAGTGGCTACACACCTGCTCAGGTGTGGACACTGCACTGGAGTATGTGCTCTGTAGCTGGAAACAGGGGTGAGGCCTAGAGGAAGTGGAGGTGGGCTGGAAGTGAGTGAGGGTGAATTCAGTTCCTGGTACTGAAACACATCTTTTGGGTGAAGACTCTACTTAGAGAAAAATCAGTGAAAGACTACATCAAAATGTGGTTTTCCTCACTCCATTCCACCCCCCAAAATTAAATGTTACATCCATTAGATAAAGCAGGGGGGGTGGCATTTTGCCTGTGGGCATTTGCATTTTTCCCTAGGGATTGTTTCCACCCAACCCATAAAATTCCTGTTCTGCTGTTTCTGCTCATTTTGTGATCTCCCACACGAGAATTAGAAAAATTGTATTTTGAATCCCATGGAGCCATTGCCTGGTGACTGACAGGACTCACTGAGCACTGCTCTTTCGCTGTGTTGAGCTTGGCACAGGGTTACAGCCTCTATGAGATCAGGAGAAGGGGCTTGTGGCCTTACATGGCCACAAACATGGTCTTGCTGTGTCCTACAGCCCTGGCTGGGTCCAGGGTGCAATCATTTACAGACACATTCCCTTGGTGGCTTCATCCTCTCCAGATCTCACCCACAGTGGCACTGGCCCCAGGAGAGGGAGGGCCCCAGGAGAGGGAGGGAGGGGGAAGGAGAGAGGGGGGACCCCACAAAGAATGTGAGCCCTGATAATCCTGAGCCAGTGGGAAGATCAGCACTACCTTAACCAGGAAGTCTACAGTGGGGTGAGGATTCTTGCCCCATTTTTTCAGTGTCTGGAGCATGGAAACCATGCTGCATCTTGTTAGGTCACTGTTGTGGTGACCTGGAACCTGAGCCCATATACAAAGTCACCCAGTGCTGCCTCACATGGTAGGAGTTGGTCTACACACGTTGCTAATGCCACTAGACAGTTATTTCCATTTCTTTTGAATCTAAGAAATATCAGCAAAGGGGAAATTTTCATTTTAATTAAGTTAAGTCAAGGCATAGCCAAATTATTTTCAGAACAAATGGAAGGCTTTTAACAAAGAACACTGTATTCAAATAACTTCAAGATCCAAGTATAATGTGGTTAGGAGGGAAAGCTCAAGGGCCCTGGTTTGGTAGAGTGTGATATGAAGAAGCAACTAGAATCTCATATAAAAAACAGAAATTCCCTGCACACCATATCCGAACAGCACTAACTAGCTTCTAGGATGAAGTGCCTTCACATTTTCTATAGACCTGTCAGAACCAGCTGGTCCTCTGGTAGAAGAGGCCAGCCATGGACATCTCCCAGGGAAATGCTTTCTTTCCTTCTTTCTTATTTGGAGACTTGCTTCATTGTCACAAGTAGCCAAGTCATAACTGAGTAAGGACTAGGATACACTCCTTTCCTGTCTGCAAACCACCTTCCTCTTCCAGTTCCCACCAGGGCTGGGTACCCCACCCCACCCCCCCCAGAGAGGACCTCAGCTTTGACAGGATTTCCTACCATCTTACTGTCTGGCCTCCTCCCTCTTCCTGCAATACAAGGAACTCTGGGGCCAAGATCTGACCCTCTCTGGGTTCCGTGGCAGCATCTATTGCCGTCAAACTTAGTTGGGTGTGATCACCCACATCTGGACACTGGGATATGGGAAGAGAAGAGTATTTCTAGTCATCACCAGGAAAGGGTGGCTCTGGCCCTGGTTTCTGTTGCTTTTATACTGTTCACCTGGAGGTTCTGCTGATCCACCATGGTCTCCTTCTGCCAGGCAGGCCATGAGCTGGCACAAGTCCTACCTATCCCACCATACAAGGCAGTAAGACCCATTGGGCCCTGGTTACTTCCACTATTGGGTCCAGTGAGACCCCTGGGACCCAGTGCACTTTGCCCATCACTGGCAAACCTTTCGTGGTTCCTGAGTCCTCCAATAAGAACAGTTTGTTATCTGCATCTCACCTGATTGGAATTTACCATGTAGAAATGAGTGAGCTGTTGCACTCTGGAAAGGGAAGGAAGTAATCAGATTACTCATGCTGGCTCTTGAAGTTAGGTTTTTGTTTTTTGGTGGGCTCTATTTATTTTTTTTTTCTTTTTGAATTCCAAAATTCTTTACTTAGGAAGTACAAGCAATTAAGAGTAGAGTTGAACCTCCCTTGGTGTTGCAGGCCTGTAGTTCTAGTTAGGTGAGAGACTGAGGCAGGACGATCACAAGTCCAAGGCTTATCTGAACTGAAGAGTGAGTTCAGTGCCACCCTGGATGACATGGTAGGCCTGTCTCAAAATAAAAAGGCAAGAAGCAGGCTAGAGCTATAGCTCAATGGTAGAGCACTCGCCTGACACCAGAAAGAAACAAACCCAACCAATCCATGAGAATAAGGTGGGATCTTGTCAGAAAGTTCTGGAATAAGGGACAAGTGAATATGGTGTGCAAGTGAACAAGTGAACTTTGAAACAGCTGGGGTTTGACTCTCTTGAGCAAAGTCTTTCCTTTTGACTATCTGCCTTCATTCTCTGTGAATGGCGCCAGATCAAAGCCGCTCCAAGTCCATGTCTTTAACCGAGGGGGACAGGCGGACTGACAGACACACAGGTTTTTAAAATTGCCCTTTTGTGTCTTTTCCATGGCCACTTCAAGGAGGACTGTTGCCACACCTCAGGTCCTCCTTCCTCTGGGTGGCCAGATGCTATCTCTGTCCTCCAGTCAGGATCTTCTTCTTCATTAGGTCAAGCTTGAGTCACTAAGGATAAGGATAGAAGTCAGGCGTCATGACCTCTGACCCTTTTAGAGCCTTGTTCCTGTGCACATTTCCTCACTGTTCCTGTGCACGAAACCTCACTGACTCTGTGATTCACACACCTCATACAGACAGACATAGTGTTCATCTGAAAGTAACCCTGCTGCCTCGGGGCTCTAGGCAAAGGGGCGGGGGTGCTTTTCTTTTTAAAATTGTGGTAAAACATACAACATGAAATTGCCACCTTGGTCTCTGCAGTGGGAAGTCTAGGGTTTTAAGGAATTGTGGCTATGATGCTGTGAGAAAAAAGAGACTTCTCTCAGCCTGTGTTGCCTATGATGAGCCTGAGGACAGAGGAGGAAGAAGAGACTCCTGTCCTCTCAAGCTTAGGCATGGGACCTGGGGACATCGTGTAGGCAGGGAGTGTCTGGCGAAGTAGTGAGACCTGGCTCAAAAGGACAAAGATGTGTTCTGGGCAGAACCCAAATGGCCAGGGCTTTCTGTTCAGAATCACAGTGCTAATCTGTGTGCTGGGTGCCAGAAGTATGTCCATCAAATGTGTGTGCTCAGAGTCAGCCAGGGACATTCTTCTCCATTGGTTCTGCTTGATTTGAATTGCCATGTTCAAAACTACTGGGGTAGGCAGACATTGGCTTATCTGCAGAGTCAAGCTAATGCAAAATATGCTTCAACTGCAAGACAGCGTGCCAAAGTATTTCCATTTCATAGCCTGCATTTTTTTCCTTGAGCTGTAGACCCAGAGGGGAGTGGGCACATGGCCAGTAAGCACACTGGGCTGAGTGAGCTCTGTCCTCAGAGTCACAGAGGTTGCTCAGTGGCATCCTCCTCAATACCACTGGAAATCCAGCCTTACAGTCATTAGGGGGTGAGAATTCAGGTAGTAGAGGCTGGCAAGATGGCTGAGTCTGTCAAGTTCTTGCCATGCAAGCACAAGGAACTGAGTTCAAGCCCCAGAACCCACATGAAAAACCTAACCAAGGTGTTTGCATTCCTGCCCAGCACTCCCCAGTGCTGGGGAGTGGAGACAGGCAGATCTCTGGGGCTAGCTGGTCAGCCTGTCTAAGCTGACTCTGTGAGCTCCAGGGTCAGGGAAATTCCTTGTCTCTGACAATAAGGTGGAAAACAATTGAGAAGGGCATCTGACATCTACATCTGACCTACGCACACACACATCCACAGAGAGAGAGAGAGAGAGAGAGAGAGAGAGAGAGAGAGAGAGAGAGAGAGATATGCACGTGCACTTGCACACACACCATGGAAAGCTGACTACTGCCCCAACTGCACCCAATGGGGTTGGACAGACTCACTCCTTCTGAGACCCATCCACCGAGCTGATGGTGTGGACATAGCAATGCAGCCTACCCCAGAAAACACTTCATCCCACTCAGTGTGGTCCCTGATGAGAAGGAAGGAGTGTCCAGAGGAGCCATGGTCCTTCCCTGGATGTACAAAATACCAAGCCAGAAACAGTCTTCTCCCCTGCAGGAGCAAGTACTCTGTCCTGTCCCCCCTCCACATCCTATTCACAGGTCAGTGTACAGCCTGGGACTTTGCTTTTCTGACTCTGATGATGCTGCAGTTTGGAGACCACAGTGTGAGTAACCTGAAACACAGGATCTTAAGAGCCCTGGCAGCCATAGAACTTAGGTTTGCCTGTGGCTGGTCTGTCTGGGCACCAGTAGTATATATAACTGACAATGTTCTGGAACACTCTGAGTAACCCATCAACTTGCATGCCTACAGGTAAACATTAGGAATGGCATCAAGGAAGATTATTTTCTTTTGCTTGCCTATAAGAAGGCAAAGGAATTACTGTTTTGCAAAACTCTTAGCTTTGTATATGAGGACCTGAACCCTGAGGGCATCTCACAACTGTGACCCTGATCTGCAATAAATACCAAAGGGAAAAAAAGAGGATAATATAATATGTGGCTTATGGCCCCTATAAAAATGAGCTTTCCCACACAGTCAGCTTAGCTATCATTTTAACAAAGTTGAGGCTGAGTGTGTCGAGGAGAATCTGAGATCAGCATCCTTGAATAAGCATTTAGAGTGGATTGTGGGAAACAGAAAGCTACACCAGGCTTCAAGAGTGTTCCTAGAAGTCCAGGGTTGCTGGAAGTCTCTTCCTTTGAAGTAAGTCTGGCCGCCAGTACCCCCATACACACACACACACACACACACACACACACACACACACACACACACACACTCACACTCCTCCATTGCTCTCTGAAGGCTTTTGCTGGTTGTTATTTTGGATTTCAGTGGTCAGTCCTGTGTATTAGTCTATAGCTGAACATCTGTCCAGTGTTAGCAAAATTCCACCCACATCTTACATGTTCAGATAAAGATGGATTGCTGTGATAGGAAGCTCTGAGACAAATCACACTGGAAGTCATCCGAGCGGAGGCAGAGAGTGAGAGACGGGTACATAGGAAGTCCTGTATCTTGTTACTTCCTCACAGACACGTCACTTGGCCGTGTGTGCCCCACACCTCATCTGGACCCCTCACGACTGTGGCCTCTGCCCCTGCTTCAAAGTTCAGGATTTACACATATTGTCTCCTTCTGAGAAGGGAGAGCCAGTTCTTCCAAGCCACAAATGTGTCCTGTCTCAGAACCTTTTTATACATCCAGGTCCAGGTTACATGGCTCAAATCAGGCTCCTCCATCTGTCACAGCTGACACCTTTCATGCCTTGAGCCTTTGTTGTCCTCTGCAGGAGGACTTCAGAATCCTCCCAGTGCATGTGGCCAAAGGATTCCATTCAGAATGCAGGGGAAGCCCAGCACAGGACCCGGTATAGAATAACCACCTCCCTGAAGGCTCTGGTTACTGCACTTCCTCTCCAGTCGTCCCTGCCCCCCTCCCACTTTGGACCTCTGCATCGCCTCCTTTCGGTGGCTGGGAAGCAGCTTCCTAAGCCCTGAAGCCTGTGACAATAATTCCAAAATGTTTCCAGTACAGGAGCAGTCTTTCTGTCTCTTCCTACAAGCCTGTTAAAGCTATCTCAAATTTCCATTCCAATATGCTTGACAGAGGAGAGCATTTAGCTTGATTACTGATCTGAAGACTGTGGACACCATTATCATCTCTGACCAAAGTATCTTGGTTATGGGTAAAGAGTGGTTTGGCACTATCACTGGCTCAGGAATGCCTCTCACACTACTCACCTACCTGGACCCTGTAATGGTGCTCCTCCAGTCTGCAGCCTGTCATCCCCAGGGCTCTTGTCCTGTCTCATCCTAGCCACTGGCCCAGAGCTGGGTGAAGTGGCCCTCTACTGACTGCTGCCACCTGATCCCCTGGCTTCCATTCCCACACATCCCAGAGACCACACATCACTGTTGCCCTGGCCTTTCATCACTGACCATGCAGAACCAGGCCATCTCCCAGCCAGCCCTCCTGGAATCAAGTCTCAGCATCGCCACATCCTTAAGACATATTCACATCTCAAAGGCTAGGAAGGGTGACCCTCTCACATACTCCCAGCTGGCTTTTCTGAGTGTGTCTCCCCACAGTGAAGAGGTCAAGGGGGTGTTGGAATGAAAAACAAAGAAATCCAGTTTGAAGTCATTGGCTTGTGTTGTTATAAGAGAAGAATTTATACTGTAGGTGCCAGTGAAGCGTTAACCTCCCCCCCCAGCTCCCTACAGAGGCCTCCTGCTGTGACCCATACCCCAAGAATTCTGTTTCTGTAATCAGTTACAGCCATGCCCTTCAAAGTTGTGAACATAAACATCTTCATAGCCTCTCAGCCACGTGTGCAACAGGGCTAGAAAGATTAGAAAAGCCAGGCTAGAACTTTCTCCTTCCCTGAGGTTTTGCTTTAGAAGCATAACAAATATGTTGAATGGCTGCTGAGTGATAACTAGAGCTATTGGCCAGAATCAAATTGGGAATATCCCACTAGTACAGACCTGGCCAAAGTGACTTGTGCTCAGCTGACTGAGCAAGAAGCAGTCTTGAGCTGACCCCCTGCAAATCTCATCAGAATATTCTTGTTGCTTGTTGTTTAGTTTTTTCCAGACAGGGTCTCTCTGAGTAGCCCTGGCTGTCCTAGAACTCACTCTATAGATCAGGCAGTCCTCAAACTCAGAGATCCACCTGCCTCTGCCTCTGCCTCTGCCTCTGCCTCTGCCTCTGCCTCTGCTGAGGAAGGTAGAGCACACACCAGGCCTGGAAGAACAGAGACACCAAGCCCTCCCTGGCCTATGTTAGCTTGATAAATGAACGGTCTCATGTAATTCCTCTAATTAAGTAATTTTCTATATTAGATCATTTGGGGGATAAATAACATGATTCACTGTCTCTAAAGGTTTGCTTTGGAAGCAATAAGCAGAACACTCCCCTAGCCAAAGATATAGACTTTGGTAGAGCTAATCTGTGCCATGAACCTCATGACTCGTTGAGGTCCCCATATTATGGCAATAAATAAATAAATAAATAGATAGATAGATAAATAAATAAATAAAAATAAGAATGCATTCTTCTACTTTAGTGCAGTGTGTTCACTCTTCATAACCAGCTCAAAAAATAAGACATATCCAGTCACTGAGAAAGCAGAAGTAAACCGATTGGTAAAGTTTAGACTGTTGAACAAATTCTTTCTTTCTTAAATCCCTGAAGCATTACATGTTCTAAGTGCAAATGTTTTCAAAGGTAGACTAGATTTCAATTGATACCAGACGTGACCACAGCTTGTCTTGTATTCTACGTATAAAAACTACCCCTGTAACCACCATTTCCCTGAATCAGCATTGTACTATGAGGCATGAGGCAGGAGCAACATCCCTTTTATAGAAAAAGAGGAGACAGAAGCTTTGGCCATGCCAGGTGCCTCTAGAGCTAGTGCTGAGACCGAGATCCTCTTTTGCTTGAAGTGTCTGTCCCAAGCACATTATCTGTGGGTCACTTATCACTGTGTGAAGTGCTTTTGTGGGTCCGCCCTCATTGGGTGTCTTCAGTCATGACCATGAAGAAACAGGAATGGAGGCAGTATGGTGGTCCTAACAGGAAGGAAAAAGATACCCGCTGACATCTATGCACACTCAACAAAGTGTGCCAGTCCATAGTCAGTGGAGCAAATACAGAATTATGAACCCAGCTTGTCATCTTTTTAATCTCGTGTGTGTGTGTGTGTGTGTGTGTGTGTGTGTGTGTGTGTGTGTGTGTCGGCCTTCTATTGTCTCCACCTTACTTTTTCATCGGTCTCTCACTAGACTGTCCGGCGCATGAGCTGTAAGAATTCATCTGTCTCTAGCTTTCTAGCACTAGAATTACTGATATAAACCACAGTGCCCAACTTTCACATGAGTCCCGAGGATCTGAACTCAGGTCCTGACCCTTGCATGGCAGACACTTTGCTGATTGGACCAGCCATCACCCCAGCCCCTTGTCTGAAAGCAGGTGTGACATACACAATATGCACATAGCTTTGAGTTGAACAGCCACTGTGTATTCTGCTTTTCACTCTTTCTAAAATTTAGGTGTGGTGGATAGTTTGCTAATAAAATGTGAGGGCTACTGCTGAAGATTTTGAGGCTTCCTGCTGCCCCTTGAACTGGGAGTAGGATTTGATTTTATTTTGAAAGTCAGTCTTCTAGCTGCATGACTTCACCCCAAGCAGGCTAAATAAATGAATTTTCAGCAACTAAGCAGACGACTGATGTGTCAGCGATTTGAAGGGGGTGAAGTTGCAGGCAAGTGTGGAAAGATACTGTGGTCCCCGGGCACTCTCCTTGGATGGCTTCATTGTGTAGGTGTGTGGTGGGTCGGAATGAGCTGGGGGGGGGGGGGTGGGAGTGGGACACTGTCCAGAGCCCAAGTTCTTCCCAGCCAGAGTGTCAGTCTGATTGGGGCAAATCCCCCTGAAGTCTATTGAACCACCCAGCTGCTTGTCCCCAGTCATGGGGCAGCTCAGAGAAGAGAGCAAAACCTCCTCAGGCCACTGTTTCTGGGAGCCACTTGTGGTTCAAAGCCAAGTGCATGGCTTTGTTTACCCAAGTGGTTGGTGAGCTCCATCCCCTTGCTCTTTCAAAATCACTGCTCCCTCAAAGTCCCACCACTTTGATCTAGAGGTCCAGGTGCCTTCCCAAGCTGTTCCTCCATTTAAGCTGGTCCGACCACTCACTCACACACACACACACACACACACACACACACACACACACACACACACACACGGGTGCAGCTTCCTCCCCAGCAGTTCCCTACCAGCTTCCTACCGGTATCCCATCAGGCTGCAGGTTTTGACCTAGTTTGGCTGACTGATTCTTCTCTAAATAGCTTGGTAATCAAGCCGAGGGCCAGTTAGGAGTTTCCCCATTGCATTCCTCTGGGTGAGTCTAACATCCTTCTGACCCTGGCCTGAAATCGCTCCGGAGAAACGCTGTTTAAATAAATCCTGCGGGGCCCAGATTCTCTTGGGGTCAACTATGTCATTGTCTTTCCATGTAGCTTTTTTTTTTTTAATTAAGGAAATTTACTGAAGTGATTTTCTCTAGAATGATCTCTGCCTTTTTTTCTAACTTAAGAAGTGAGTTTCTACTGAGTCTAAAGTATAGCAATAAAGAGTCAGGATGATGCCACACACAGCAAAGGGGAAGCTGCTGGCATCAAGAAGGCGGGCATGGTGGTCCATGTTTGTAACATCCCCTCCTCTATCAGATGCATCTCCATTGTGACAGCAAAAAGAACCCTGTGGGGGGTGAATTAGGGTACCCTCAACCCCCACAATCTTTTCTGCACCAATTTTGCATTTTTCTCATCTCAGAGATTTCCATGTTATTGGAAAATGTTGAAAAGACTTGAAGAGTTCTTCATTTCCTGTTTGTTCACCATGTAGTGATCAAATCCACCACAGGAAGATGGACTGGGCCTGCATCTGTGGTCACCTTGACCCTCCCTTAGACAGCTATAGTGACAAGAAGGAGCTCACCCACCCTCATAGCTCCACCAGTGGTGTTTTAATTTGCCTCTCTGTTGCTGTGATAAACACATGACCAAAAGCAACTCGCACCCAATTCTGTACCATGGTGTACATATGGAGGTCAGAGGTCAACTTTCAAGAGTTGACTCTTCCCTTCCATCATGTAGATCCCAGGAATCAAGTCATTAGTGCCTTTACTGTTAAGCCACCTTGCTGGCCCAAGCACCTCAGTTTTAGTCTAGTTCAACTTAAGAATCTCTTTATGTGGTTACTGCTTTTCCCAAATCACTTACTGTTAGATTTTTACCATTGGTTTACATATGAAACTGCGTATCTAAAAATGATGATGGCTTTGCTCATTAGTTCATGAACTTTTCTTTTCCTTGTCTTATTGCACTGGCTACAGCATCTTAGCCACATTAAATCAGGAAGTACTTACCAAATGTGGGCACATTGCATAGACTACTCTAGTAAGCTTGGAGGTGGACATTATATTTTCAGAGCAGAGGCTTTCTGGACTGCTTTCGGGTAAAGGTGGCATGGGATATAGTTTCCTGTCTTTCTGTCTCTAACTAGGTTGGGTCAGATTCACATTCAGAGAGAGACACACTAGGGACATACTGACACTTACATAAACCAATGCTTCATGCCTGCTGCCATGAAAAACGTGACATCTCCCTTCTCAGGACACTCTCTAACACAGCATGGCCTCCTCAACTTGAACATTGACTGTGTCTTACTGTCTCCCCCAAAGCAAGCACGATTTACAGAAGGCAAGAAATGAGCTCCTAGGATATGGATTTATAGTTTGGGGCATAAATTTTCCACAGGAGAGTCACTTCCTTTGTCCATACTACAACCTGCTGGCCTTGAAAGTTTGATTTTGAAAGATCATCAGGGAATCTTTTCCGTAATAGCTGGTTTTCTAAGTTGCCAGTTTATAGCGTATTTCCGAGATCAGCAGTGGTCTCAAAGGTGTTGCTGGCTTTTGGGAACAGTGGTGCCCACTGCTGAGCTCAATTGGAGGTCTTCACCACCTAAGCACACAGTGATATGTCTAAAGCTCTATTCCAGTGGTATTTACAAAGTCAGAGCTCCAAGTAAGAAGTGGGTGCGGTGCAGGAGGCACCATACATAGCCTTGCTGAGGGCTTACAGGGCTTGCCTCTGGAATAAGTGGGTCCCATGTGGGATGACTTGGCCCTGGTCACCCCTACTCTGATCTCAGAACTGTCCTAACTGTAGATGCCACTTGTGAGCAGCTCCCTGCCTACCCTTGTTTTACCTTAGCTGGCCTTGCCACTAGGCAAAAATGTGTTGAACCAGCAGAACCAGTTTCTTTTTAGTAAAAGCAGCCATGCTGAGTCTCCCAGTTCTTAGAAGGCATCACAGCTTTCTCCTTGTCTGTCTAGGGCCTCGTGTCCACCCCACATGCAGCCATGAAAGACCCTGAGTCTTCCACAGGTGTGCGGTGACTCAGCCCGAGCCACTGCCCTTGACCTTGTGACTACAGTCCCCTTCTCCAGCCCCTCCACAGGGGTGGGTGGCTTCATGTGGCATCTTTTCTTTTTCAAAGACTTCCTGACTGAAGTATCAGACCAGTCTACCTGCACCGAGCTCCTGAGTCCTGCAAAGGGGTGGCCCACAGCCTAGGGTCCTGTCTCACTACCCCACAGTACATGACCCCTATGGACTCATGAGCTCTGTATGCACCAATGCCTTTGCCATGCTCTGTGCCTGGGTTGAGGCCTTCGACAGTCACAGCTGCTTCTCTGCATAGTTCTGACTATAAATAATTACAATGTCCTGGTCTAAGATAAATTCTTAACAAGACGGAGGCCCTGGACTAAGTGATTCAGGCACATGACCTCAAGTTACCTCCCCTGGGGTCATAGGAAGTAGGAACACTGCCCCCATTCAACTGATCAGGAAACCAGGCCCAGAAAGTTAAGTTAGTGGTTCCAGGTATCACTGGAGCTGCCCGACCCTAATGCTCCTTCCACAGTCGCAGCATTTGGTGGCACAGCAGGGAACAACTTATGTGCAGTGTGTATAAATGCCTGAACTCAGAACCCTAGAGTGACACTTGTGACATAAACTCAGTTGGCCTCTATGGAGCTGGATAGCACGTGCAGTGAGGCTGAGCTGTAAAGTCCTTGGAAGCCAGTCAAGAGCATTGACTCTTAAATGTGAAAATCTGAAGAGAGCCTGGGGTTTGGAAGCACTTGCTGTTATTGGCTTGTCAGTCTCGGCAGGCAGGCTCTGCTGTGCTTACAGTTGCCTCTGTGAGTATTGATGCTATGCACATATCACAAGGCACTAGAATTATGTGCCAAGGGTTCTGTCCCACAGCCTTTCTCCTGGGCCACACAACAGAGATCACCACATATGAGCAGACTCATGGCTATGTCCACGTCTGGAAGCAGCTTCCACTCTCAAACAGAGAAGAATTCTATATCCTATCTACCATGGCATCTACAATACATATTTGAGATGCTTTTCAGCTAAGTAAACTCATTTCCTGCCAGGTAGATGTGTAATCTAGGAAGCGTGGACAGAAACCGTCTAGTAGAATATGGTGAGAATGGTTGAGAATATCCCAGAGCAGCCCTGTAATAAAGGCCAGGTAGGCATCATTTGTGAGCAGCTGACTAATGGAAAGCTTTGATTGCAGGAGGAGTGGCTAATCTAAGAAAATAAGAGTGTGACATTTTTTAGGGTGTTCTCTCAACTGTATTGAAAGAAAGAGATATAACAGGAAGGACAGAGGACAGTGACTGAGAGTCCTCTACTCACATCAGACCAGCCCCACGGAGAACAGCCACCTGCCCATTCTCCAGATGCAAGCCACTAGAGTTCTCTAAGTTTGCGTGCCTCAGGTGATGGATGAGTCCTTGGTTCTGTCCCACAGTGTCCATTCTGGTTTAGCCCCATGGCTGTCAAGAGGCCTTTGGCATACATCTCCAAGGGGGTGACGTATGCCCTTGAAGAAAAAGAAAATCTAGGAAATAATTTTTGTGTCTCTTTTGAGATATGATTTCCCTAAGTAATCTGGACAGGTTTTGGACTTGTGACTCTCCTGCCTCCCCAGTGCTGGGTGCTGAGTCATCATTATTGTATACACCTTTCTTCTGGGTGATTCAAAGTACTTGATTGGTGGGCACTAACTCACTGTCTTTATAACATGTATGGGAAGTAAGGATGGGGAAGGAGTAACTTTGGTGAGCAAAGTTCAAAGGTTACCATGAAAGCCTAGCCGTCTGCCCATTTATGTTGGACTCTTTATTCTTCTGGTGGCAATACAACTCTCACTCTTGCCCCCAGATGGTCACTGGGCTGTGTGTCTTCCTTCCAGAAGCCTACATCTGCTTGTATCTGTGTATGTTCCCAGACAGTTTGAGATTTTTTTTTAATTAACTTTTTTTCCTCCAGGCAATTCTGAATAATTTTCTTCACTATTCTGGAACATTGATGCTGAGAATTAAGAGTTGACCATTTCCTCTTTTCCTGGAAAATATTCTAATGACTCTCTGATAATATATTTGATTGTGTGTCCTGGGCATAGCCAACCCTTCATGAACATGTGGGGAACTATAATGATGCCGCACCCGGGGGTGGGGGTGGGGCTGACTATAATGGTGCTATTCATGCAAATAGATGAATAAAAAAAAATGGAAAGAGAATATCAAAATGAAGCTGAACAAGCAAGTTTTTATGGGATCCTTAAAACAGATTGTACTTTGGAGAGTGGCCACCGAGGCTGGCACAGTGGCTGTACTCATTGGAGTCATTGGTGCCAGCTTGGGCTGGCTTATGCTGCCTTTGTTTCTGACCCCAGAGACAGCCAGCCAACTCATCCTGATTATACCCTAGGAGTACTATATCACACCAATAAGAAAGCATACAGTTCTTACGTGTCCTGGAAAAGATGGGTCTTCTCCTGTCTGCATCCGGGATTCCTGGAGGAGCATGGGGGGCATCCTTCTGAGAACCTCAGGCCTCACCCCAAGATTGCCTGGTTCTGGGACCTCAACTTCTTAGTGTCAGTGCTATCTGAAGGCTTGAGCAGAGGAGGATTATCTCCCACTGTAAATGATGGACTGGTTGGTATGCAGGATTTCACACTCGGCAGTGGTGTTGACCTCTGCATGCTTCCCTTGGATCCCCTGCTGGCTCCTCTGCCCATTACAACAGAAGTTCCAATGTGCACCTGTGAGCAGTAGTCATGTATGAGGATGGGTAGTTCAGGGAGGCCCCACAGTGTGCTCTCTGAGGACACGGGGTGTCCCCATCAGTTTTCAGAGCAGCCTAGCTGTATCTTGCATCTATCAAGAGTAGAGTGTTGGGGCTGGGATTCAGTGTTGGAACAAATGCCAAAGACAGGTCCAGAATTAATTCCCAGCATCAGTACTTTATTGATATTTTGGTAATTAAATGTGACCATCAAAGAACATTTCCTTTTAAGTAAACATCATGGTAGCAAGGACCCCAGAGCTACTGTTCTTTTGTGGCTCTAGAACCACAAGAAACTCTTCCAAATACACTATCTACCTCTGTGTAGGTATTTGCTACTAATTTTTAAACAAGTGTTATAAGTTCTTGCTGAGGCAGATTTTTATGTGTTTTATATTCTGTAAACATGTCCATAGTTGGCTCAGATACTCGTACACACACACACACACACACACACACACACACACACAAAACCTTCCATAATTTTCAGTGAAGGAGTATTCAACTAAGCCAATCAGCGGGCAGTACCATAGGGCTTGTCTACCAGGAGCTACAAAAAAGAGCCAAATGCCATGGAAAACAAATGATGAGAAGGGAGTGGATAAAACAAAAATGATTTTCCAAAGAGTACTGCCAGGAGCTGCTGACCCAGGTTCTTCCATTAGTACAGGACAGGAGCTGGTGTGAGTCCAGCCAGCCAACACATGCTACAAACCCAGCCTTTGATGGAAGCCAATCAGAGGTTGAGTGTGTGAGACTAGGGACATGCAAGGCAGCCCTTCCTGTAGCTGAGGAACGACTCAGTGTGTATTAGTTCCTTTTGTGCCACTGACCACAGTACCTGGCAGGTCAAAGGGAGAAAGATTGGCTTTGCCTTAGTTTCAGTAGGAAAGACATGGTCCAGGTCAGTTTGCAGCAGCCAGGGCATGAGAGGGAACCTATTCACATCACAGAGAATAGGAAATGGGAGCCAACCTCCAACCTTCCAAGGCCTGCTCTTAGTATATGCTTTTCCCCATGTAGAGCCCATATCCTAAAGGTTTTATAGCCTTCCAAAATAATGACACCAGATGGGGACCAAGCATTCAACATATGAGCCTGAGAGGGATTTCTCAGACCTAAGCCATGACATATTGTTTTCCTGATTTGTGAGCCTCAGTTTTGCAAGAGTGCCTTATTTTCTGTGCCCTGAAGACATGAGCTCCTCCATCCCAGTCCTGTTTGGCCTCCCCAGCCCCAGGTCCTGGCTGCTAGCCTGTAGGACATGCTGAGTAAGAAGCCAGGCTTTTGTTTGGGGCTTTGTTGTGGTCTTGAAACCACAGGATAGTTTCTGGGAGAGCTGTGTGCCCCATAAAAGGAACAAAATGGTACATTGTGGGGAAAATTGGCGGCCAGGGGCTGGCAGATCTAAATCTGCCTTTAGTTTTGTGGGCCAGGCCATCAGTAGCCATTAATTCCATTTGTGGAGATGAGGGGCTGCTTAGCAACATCTCTTCAGGGTACCACTTTGCAGAGATGAGCCTGCCACAGAGCTCAGAGAAAGTTCAGCTATTTGCTTCTGAGTAGAAAAGAAAAAGGGAGAGTTGTTTTTATGCAGAATATCATTGCTTACCAAAGAGGACCAAATCCAATCACTAAGAAGAGGGTATGGGAGGAGAGACAGCATGCAGCAGTCACTATAAATTTTTCAGCTGTGGAAAAGGGGTTTTAAACACTTGGCACTCAGTGAGTGTGGAGTCAGCAAAGGTGTCTACAGCATGCAACCTTTCTGTGCCTCCAAAGCCCTGCAGGGCTCTCACATCTTTGCTACTGCTGCTTCCCATCAGATAGTCCAGGTCAGTGGTTCCAACCCCTCCTAACTGTGACCCTTTAATACAGTTCCTCATGGTGTGGTGCCCCCCAAACATGAAACTATTCTCATTAACACTTCATAACTGTAATTTTGCTATCATATAAATATCTGATACACAGGATTTCTCAAATGCAACCCCCTGTGAAAGGTTCTGTTGACTTCAAAGGGATCGTGACCCACAGGTTGAGAGCCATTGCTCTACATGGATGTGCAGTGGCCTGTCTTTACCATGTGTCTTCTCTTGTTGGACCAAGACACAGACAATGAAAGAAGAGCTCATAAGAGATCTTCACTAAGAAAGAGCTGGGAGTCCTGGCAGCACTCAGGAGACTGAGGCAGGGGGATTACAAGTTTGAGATCTTATACAAACATGAGGTGAGGGATGTTAATCATCTTTACCAGTTCCAAAACTGATTTTAAACTCAGGCACTGGAGCCTGAACCATAATGGCCCTTCATCAGGTTTGGTGGAAGAAGATAGGTGATAGGGCCCCACAGATCCTGGCCTTCTACCCAAGTATAGGTTGTCCATAGCTATTCAGACACATTCAGAGATCGAACTATGACTAGGATGCATTGGTGTGTACCAGCAGTGTGTTGGGTTTCCAAGGGCTTCCCCAAACTCCTGTAGAGCAGCAATACTATGTACAGTGATTAGGTTTGCCTTGGCCTATAGTGTAAGAGTGGCTGGATCCTGGGAGGAGTAGGAGAGGTTGGTGATAAGATGGTTCCATGACTCCCCTGTGTGCAGACCTTGAATTCACCCAATGTCACAGGCAAGCCAGGCTATATAGATCAACTCAATGTGTCTGCATCTAAACCAGCAACCACCCTGTATACCGTCTACTGTCCTTCAAAGACATCTGTCTGAAGATGTAAAGAAACAGAATAAGGATGAGCCAGGGGGGCCTCAAGACCACTGGGAGTATAAAAAGCCAGGATCACATGCTGTGTCTACTCTAGAGAAAGGAAGGGGTGTGTTTGCCCCCCTGGTCCTCCCTGACACCCTTCTGTAACACAATGCTCTGTTTCCTTGGGTGGTATCACCACCACCACAAACATCCCAGGAACAAGTCCAGTCCTCCAGACAATTCCACCAGAAAGCAGAGATCCTCTGTGAGTCTTAGGATGCTTTGTCACAGCTAGTTGGAAAGGGACAAAGAAAACTGAAGAAGGACTTGGGGTGGAGGATCTCCCTGTGGCCTGAACTGTTAAATCACCCTCCAGCATGTACACCATACACATCCTCTGATCTCCCTGATCCTCTGGTCTCCCTGGGTTGTCTACTGTGTGCTCTCAGGGGCACTACTGGCACAGACTTCAAAGGACCTTGGCCTTTCATGTGCCTAGGGTGTTTGGGGGTTGCTAATGAGCAAAGGAAAATTGTCCATTAAGGGAAGGACCTAAGCATATGTGCAGAGGTCAAGCAGGCTCACCCAGCCTGGACATTTATGGTATGTGAGGGAGCTGCAGTTCCTGGCAGTGGCTTCCTCCCTGGGTGGAGATGTGGGTGAAAGGAAACGCTGAATCATGCCAAGGTCAAGGTCAGGAAGGGGACAGGCGAGACCTACTTCTGGACCTGCTCATTGAAGGGACAGTGATGTCATTGCCTAAAAGGCAGAAAACCCAGCGCAGACTGGGTCCAAGCCACAGACTCACACTCTACAGCAGTTAGGAGAGTCCCTCAGATAGTTACACTGACGCCCCTCCTGCAAGTCTGCACGCTCCACACCAACTCCCCTAAAAGCACTGTGTCCTCTGCTTTGTGACATGGTGTCACTACAGAATTCCACCTTGGATAAACAAGCAATACCTGGCATGCAGACAAAACTGGACATGTGACTGACATCAGTAAAGCAGAAGTTCATCAAGACGATGCAGTCACATTACCCTATTGCCTGGCTGCTGTCTGTCTACCTCTGTAGCCTCTTCTGCTGCTTACTCTGTGTGGCTGAGTGTCTGCTTCAGGTGGACTATGAATGTTGTTCCTGGGACAATGCCAGGGACCTATGTGCTTTTGGCTCCCTGGCTCCCAGACATCTGGGAATGTTCCGGAGAAGACATTGGGGGTGGGGGTAACACTGGTGGTGTTTTCCAATGGGAAAGTGAGGATTCCTGGTTTGTAGTGATGGTTGCTCAATGGTAGGGCACTTGTCTGGCAAGATCAAGACCCTGGGTTTGAAATCCACCAGGCCAAACTGCTCTGTGAAAGCCCATCCTCTCTCCCTCCTGGGCTGGAGGTGTTTGAAGTTTATCAGTTTCCTCTTGCTCCCAGGTCTGCCGCTGCCAGGGGTGACATTTCCTGGCTTTTGTGGGACTGTGGTACAGACTGTGTTTTGAAAGGACAGGAACATAATAAAAACGGATATGAAAGAAGGGCCAGATGACATCACTTAGAATATCTGAGGAAGTCCACTCTTGGATGTTTATAGACCCAGCATGTTAGTTGTTTGTGTTTGATAAGGGTTCTTTGGAAACATCCAGAGAACTGCTCGGTTTTTATGAATTTTTAGCTGGAGCTCACATAGCAATAGATACAAAATGGGGGTATTGGCTTGGGTCCCCAAAGACCCTGTCTTATTAGTTGACCTTTGGGACAAGGCTCAGCAATTAAACCACACAAACCATGCTTGAACCAGATCTTAAAACCTTTTCTGAAAGAAAGAAAGAAAGAAAGAAAGAAAGAAAGAAAGAAAGAAAGAAAGGAAGGAAGGAAGGAAGGAAGGAAGGAAGGAAGAGAAAGGAAGGAAGGAAGGAAGGAAGGAAGGAAGGAAGGAAGGAAGGAAGGAAGGAAGGAAGAAAAAGTAAAAGGCCTATTTATTAGGGATAAATCAACATGCTAAGTATTTCTCAAAAACCTTACTCCAGAGAAAACAATCGAAGAAGATACTACGTTACTCATGTTGACTCCATTAGCTATCCATAGACTTGTGAACATATATGCAGGTCACTGGGTGAAGAATTGAAACATCCCGGACTCCATAAACAGTTAGCTCTCTGGATGATGGAAATGTCATCTGCTATGAGCTCTGTGCAAGGAATGGCCTGGCCTTGCCCCTCAGTGGGCAATAAACAAAGATCAAGACTTGAACATGGAAGCCTCCTGCCTCAGCCAGCCCAGCCCTGCGCTCTCTTGGGTTTTCCTTCTGGGCTCATGTCAGGATGATAGGTTCTATGTGTCTCATAAATGAGGGAACTGCAAGGACAGGGATGTTTCTTGCAGGGCTTTGGGGCTGACATACCTTCCTCCAAATGTGGCCTGATTCACAGCAGGCTATATTCCTTGCTGGGAGATGGCCAGCTGGACACCCCAGGCAGCTGTTGGCCCTAGAGGCCCCATCTGTATGCAAGGCACCTCTTTGAGGACATGAAGCTGGAAAAGTCACCTGTGTTCATTCATGTACCAGGTCAGGGGAAGAGACAGAAATAGCTCCAGGAGTTTCACAGCCCTGGTGCAGACCTTCTCAGCCCAGGCTCATTCCCATAACCACACTTGAACGCTAAACAAGCCCTGTCAATAGGGTCAGCAGACAAAGCTTGGTCTAAGCCAACCCAGTGCCAAAGTGGTGTATAGGATAACACTGCGATCTAAGGATGCAGCCAATGAGAATTAAAATAAGCCAAGCCCTTCGATCCAAGGATGCAGAGGGCTTAAAATAAGCCAAGCCCTCCACACGGAGTTGAGGGGCAAAGAGAATAGGCACCAAAGGTGACTGTCGAAGGGTGATGTCAGAGGAGTGATAAGTTCCTGTGATCCGGGTGCTGGAGAATCCCCAGTCAGTCCAGCTCCAGGGTCAAGGAGAGGCCCTGTTTTTTGTTTTTTGTTTTTGTTTGTTTGTTTTATCATTTTATTTGCGTCAGTGTTTTGCCTGTATGTATATCTTGTGTGAGGGTGTCAGACACTGGAGTTACACAATTGTAAGCTGTCATGTGGGTGCTGGGAACTGAATCTGGGTCCTCTGGAAGAGCAGTCAGTGCTCTTAACCACTGAGCCATCTCTGCAGACCCTGGAGACCCTGTCTCAAAACTTGAAGTAGAGAGTGATTGAGAAAGACACCAACATCAATCTCTGGCCTCCACAGGCACATACACACACACACACACACACACACACACACACACATACATACGCATGTACATGTACACACAGATGCTTAGTGGCATGTCTGGGTGGAGAGTTCACATGGCAGTGGTAGCAGGCTACACACTGGGCATATCTGATGGGCACTCTCGCCCTGACCAACAGGCAGGGCAAAGACACCAGGCAGCTGGGGGCCCTGGAGGCCCCATCTGTCTGCAAGGCCCCTCTTTGAAGAACGAAGCTGGAAAAGTTCAGAGTAGACTATCCACAGGCCCTCCAGTTTAATGAGTAGACTGCTAGAATATGAGGTCATAACAAAGGAATCCTGAGTCATTACTCATGTGTGAAGTCATTCGCATGCCCTTCCAAACACCACCAGGGTTGATGACCTTGGCCAAGCATATACAGGAGAAAAGGCAGAAACTATATCACAGAAGCCAGGCAAGCAGGTGCTCCCAACAGCTATGCTGTTGGTATCAGAGCTCCACCAGCCTCGGGGCCCCTGGACATGGACAGGGTTTGCAAGGTGAAGCTACATATATCAAAAAAACACAGCCTGCCCAGGCAGGGCCTCTGCCATTCCTTACATGCCAATACAAACCAAGGCACTCCATGCCTGGACCAGTCTCCAGTGCACAGAACAGAAATGTTATTGTATTGTGTGAAGTGTTGCTCAGTGTCTTCCATTCTGTTCTCAGATCTTTCGCAAAACATATGGCCAGAGGGTAGTGAACCGAGCTCATCCGTTAGGCATATTCTCAGGGAGAAAACAGCTTCAAGGATAAAGCCACTTCTCTTTTATGAGCTATGTTAAGTATTCACTTCAGACCTATATGCCAACACCAACATGCACATTTTTATTCCTGGCCAGAGAACACTAAGAACTGACATGCCATATAAATAATTAGAATTTAGTATAGGTAGGTAGGCTGTGAAGTAATGCCTGTATTAAATGGTGTCTTGGTAGACTGTGTCTCTTTGGCTGAACAGAACATGTACAGGATAACATCATATTTAAGAACATCTATTCCAGATCTAACATGTGGACGCTCCTGAGACATCTTCTACATGTAATTACATCTCTAGCCTCTGGGATGAAAGCTGACTCATCTTAACACTAAGACACAACAGTATGCCTCAGGCTACAACATGGCCACTGTCAACAGCCCGCATAAGGGATCTTTAATGGTGGCCAGTTTCCTTCTTAACATACCCAGCAAGTGTGTGGCAACTAATATCATGAGGTCGGCTTTGCTTGAGTGTGTCTCTCTAACTCATCCTTGAGGATGGACAGTTGGTAGATAGCACGGTGTTGACAGAAAGTAGTATCCTCTATTTGGTCTGGCCCACATGAAGGCAGATTCATGGGAGCTGAAGGTGTAGGTGACACAGCAAGCTGCCTATGGTGTCAAGTCTTGATGTCCTTTCTCTTGCCAGGACAGCCACTCTGAGAGGTGCTGGCTACTCACTCTTCTCAGGAGCTGGGTCTTCTATGTGCCAACTACCACCTTCTCCACGCCCCTTCCCTTACGCCATGCCTGTGCTTTTCTTGAGAACACAATTTTTTAACTTATTGGGAAGTTACCATGTCTTTTAAGCTCTGCTATTACTTTAATTGGGTTGATTTTATTAGAGCCCTTGTTACAAAGTCAGACAGTAGAGCATGCTCTGCCCAGCACTTTTTCACATGTGCCTTGCTAGTTTTGCTGTGTGCAGCAGAATGTGAATAGCTTTCAGACACAGTCGCGTGGTATGTTGTAGCAGAAATCCCTGTGCCTAAAAGGGACGGGTAGGGATGGGCAGTGAAGCCAGTGTGGTCCGATTTCCTTTTCCCCAGCATGAGTGGCTGTTCCAGCTGAGTCTTGACTGCTCACAGTGGTAAAGTACAAAGGACATCCCAGGCTGGGGAATGGAACAGCATGTACGCGTTCTTTGGGGAAGTCACAAAGTCAGAGGTGTACATGCTAGGTGCTTTTAAAATCCTTGACATTCCGTCATTGTGGGAAAATATTTTATGAAGTGTTCAGTTGGAGCTGAGAAGAAAAGGGAAGGAGACTTTGAAAGTGGAGGAATTGCAGAGCCAAGGTGGTGGGTGACAGGAGAGGCGAGGGCACAGTCCCAGACCAACAAGAGTGGAGGGATCTGAGGGGGTAAACATGCAGTAGGCTTTGTCTTGTGAGCAGTGTGTGAGGTGACTCCAAATTAAAGCACTCTTACCAGAGTACCCACCAGCCAGGTATGGCAATCGTAACTCTAAGAAGTGGAGGGGAAAAAATGGTTTCCAAAAATTGACCCACTGATAGACCTAACAAAAACTTCTGGAAATGAGTAAAATGGCTTCAAATAGGAGGAATTTACATCTGATCATGTCGTTTTCACTGTGCATGCATACAGCAATGCTCCCAGGATAACTGGTGTGGTGGGAAGATTTCAGGACAGTACCAGCTGTGTGACAACATCAGCAAGAGGGGCCTTATCCCTGGGCCCCCCTAACCCACCCCTGTATTTCTGAGGCACAGCAGCAGGAACTGTGCCTGCCTGACCATGCTCCTGGAACGGCAGGTTTGCCCAGAAGGGGCTAAAAGGAAGGTGCCCTGAGACTTGCTTCCAGCAGGACCAAAGGACACATTCTTGTTTGATGAGACTTTTGAGCTCAAGTCAGCTCTTGGAGGCAGATAAACAAGACCCCACCCCCACCCCATCCCCTTGCTGAGATTGGAGCTTGGCCATAGATTCACATATATACCCAAACTTCAATGAAACTAAACCTTTTGTTGCCTTGGCAATTGACCATGTTGCCATAGCAATTGTAAGAGGCAGGTAACAGGATGGATTTTAAGAAGTCAGAAGGAATTAGAAATGTAAGGATGGACTGGAGAGGTGATTCAGCAACTAAGAGCACTTGGCTGCTCTTGCAATAGACCTTGGTTCTGTTTCCATGACCCACATTGTGCAGCTCACAACCACTTGTAACTTCAGGACCAGGAGATCTGACAGCCCTGGCCTCTGTAGGCTCCTACAGTTTCATGCACATACCCCACACAAACACACATACACATCATTAAAAATAATAAGGATAAATAACCAGTGCCAGGCATAGTATAGTACACCTTTAATCCCTGCACTCAGGAGGCAGAGGCAGGCAGGTCACTGTGAGTTCAAAGCCAGCCTGACCTACATAAGTGCCAGACCAACTAAGGTTACATAGTGAGACCCTGTCTCGAAACAGAACAAAACAAACAGACAAAAAAAAGAGAAAATAAACAAAAAGAAAGTCGATGAACAACGGCATTCAGAGTTTGGATGTGATGATGGGCTAGAAGAGAAGGCTCAGCAGTTAAGAGTGCATACTGTTCTGAGAGAGAACGTGAGTTTAGTTCCCAACACCTGTGTTAGGATGGTCACACTCACCCGCCACTCCAGCTCCAGGGAATCCTCTGACCGCCATGGACTCTCGCACTCATGTGCACATACTCCCATGCATACACTTCTGAATACATGGTGATTAGAGGTAATAAAACTCAAATCTCAAGTAAAAAGATACTAGATGCTCTGGAAATAAATTGCAGGCATTTCATACTGCAGTCCGAATGTCCCCTTGTGCCAGCTGCCACCTGCATTTCCAGCGTTTTCCATGGCTCCACGCTGGCTCTTTGACCGTAAAGCTTTGCCTCCTCATCCCTCCTTGCAGCCTCTCCCCAGGTCCACTGCCCAGCTCTACTGCCTTCATTCCAACCTTCTGGATGAGATGACCCAAGACCAAGGTTCTTCCAGTCACTCACCTGGCACTCAGTGAAACCACACAACAAAGGAGCCTCAGCTCATCCTTGTAGTGACCCAGCTGTTATCTGAAGCCAGAGGAGGAATGCTTCTGGACAGGAGGCTCAGGGTGGCTTGTCAGTCATCACCACCTGCATGGGCTCCTCCCTGACCACAGCAACAGGGCAGTGCACCTTCCTCCATATTAGAGAGGGCACACACTCACTCCATAAGGGAAACGTAAACAGGAAGCAGCCCAAGGCAGGAAGGAGCACTATAACAGGAAATGCCAAGTTCCCCTCTCCTCACTCTGCCCAGGGCCCACTTGTCTCCACCTGCAGTCCCAGCCCACCCACACCTGAGATCATCCCTAGCCCCAGGCCAGGTGTTTTCTGAGGCAGTGTCTGGCTCACCGTCCTTGGCTGGAGCTCAGCTCTCATTCCTGCGTCTGCAGCCTCAGACTCATAAGCTAGGCTATCTGATGTTAATGACCCTGGACTTAGACAGCAAAGAGTCTCCGAGAAGCCTCGGTCAATCCTCAGCTCCCGTTGGAGGGTAAGTGACCGGCTTCAGTTTGGAGTTCGGCAAAGTTAGGGCATTCTACACCCAGACTGTGCTTTTCCACAACCCTCACTCTCATCACCATTCCTCATACTCAAGTCCACCAGGCAGCCAGTCTGCCATCTAGCCTTTGTTAGCCATCACAGAATGAATGTTGTGACTTGGGGAAAGTTCTGGAAGACTCCTCTCCCATCGGTCAGCCTCCTGCCCTCAGACCCCACCCCACTCCCCATTCCCTTGCACAGTCTCATGTTGCCTTGTCAACTGGTTTGGAAAGCACCAGTTTGGAGTTGCCTTGGTGGCTGTGTAGCTGAAGCTGGCCTTAAATTCCTGACCCGCCTCTACCTCCTGGGATACATGCTGTTCCCCAGGACTCAGATGAAGCGTACAAATATGCTGCCATGGGGACAAGAATGAGGACAGGCGTGCTGCTCCGCAGGGGCACACTGGGCCAAGACGGGTGCACCTCTGTGGCCATGACCATCATCCAGGAAACTCTGTAGCCATCCATCTTCCTGCCTCTCTTGGTCTTCAGAACAGCCTGGCCTCTCCCTTCCCAGTGAGACCTCCCATCCATGAATGCATGAGGCAACAGTGGCCGCAACACCCTGGAATTAGTTGGTGCTTGGTGGCAGGCCATCCTTCCAGGCTATTGGTCCCCTGGGTGAGCAGAGAGAACATTTCTGCCCATCATTTGTCTTTTTTCCTATCTGGCAGTAGTGTGAGGATGCTCTGGAGTGGCTGCACTTGACTGAGATGGTGTTAAACAAAGGCAGTGAGTCGACGGGACCTCCAGGCCGCCCTCTGTGTGTGCTGCTGCGATTTGCGTTTCCTTTCCATATACCTTGTCTTGCTAATATCATGTTGGAATTATTTCCTTAATTTCTAAAGCTGCATGTGCGGAAATGGCTTATACTTCCTGTTTTGATAAACTAATAGAACTTTACTGGGAACCTTGTTCCCAAGTTGGCTCTCTCCCCTTAGTTGGCCTGCTGGGGGATTAAAGAGATCTTTAAAACGCCCAGCTTGACTGGACTTGTGACAAAACAAAGACTTGTATAGATTATGCTGCCTGCAAATAGGAAACATATTACCTTTGACAGTAAGACTTACCGCTTGTGTTACTCAGAATCAGTTATTCAAGATCCCTCTATGGAGGAAGTTGGGGTTAGGTGCTGGGGGCTATCCACGGTGAGATATCTCTTAGTTCCCTTCAAAGAGTTCTTTTTGGCTGGAGGTACCGGCTTAAAAGTACTTCCTTGGACAAGATGTCTCTTGGAACATGTGGAGGACAAAATATTCTTTGTTTTAGGACAGATGAGTTTTGTTCTTGGATCTTCATATAAATTTGAGAAATCTTTTTTTTTTTTTGGGGGGTTTTTTTTTTTTTTTTTGTACAAGTCAAAAAAATAGCCAGCTTCCCCCTTTTCATTTACATATGGTGTGTCAGCTTTAAATGGTCATGATGTGTGGAGGAGCCTGGGTGAGTTTCCGTCAATGTATGCCCTTACTGGATATGGCTGGTCTTCACAAGTAGCTAGAGAGATTGTCTTAAGACCTCTAAATCCCCTGTGTGTTCTGTTTTCTGGTATTCGAGTTATTGTTCAAAGATAACTTTCAGTGCCCTGAATGTAGGTGCGGGTGTGTCTCTGGGAGGAGCAGTGACCTGCATGTCACTCAGGACTGAGCACACCCTTCCCAGCAGGCATGGAGGAACATCTTCCTGTCTGTCTGGTGGGAGGGACACTGTCCCTGGTGAAGGCAATGTGACACTCTGTCTTGTCAGTGCCCCTGAGCTGCTGGAGCTGTGGCCAGTGCCAGCTCACTGTGGGACCGGATGTGCTTTTAATCTTGCAGCTGCTAGCACGCATCTCTGTCCTGCCTCACCACATTCCGTTTATAGATGGCAGTATCCGAGAGCCAGCAGCTAGAGCCATGACTTTGGAGCCTGAGAGGAGCCTGGTTCAGGAAGCTGGTGTCTGCTTTTCCTTACAAGGTGTCACAACCTCTGAGCTCCCAGAAGCAAACGGCTCTCGTAACAACCCAGCCCAGGCCTCCAGAGTGGTGTGGGGGTATCCGTGAGGAATGTGATAAAGATGTGGCCAGTCTTACATCTTTACAAAAGTAATGGTATCACGAGTCAGAAAGACTCCAAAGGGGGGAAGAAATTCCCATTGGAAGAAAAGAGTCGAGTGAGAAATTCTGCCCGGTGTCTGCCCTTTGTTCCTAGAAACTTCCAGCCATGTGCAGGGCGGTCACAGGCCTCTGCAACATGCTGCTTAAACCTTCTTCACTTTGCTACCTGCTGGTTATTCCCAAGGCCTGTGACTTCCAACCATTCCGCTGTGCTGGCGGGGTGGGGTAAAGGTCATCTGACAGAGAAGAGCCCTAAAAGGCGGTATTTAAGAAGGAAAGGGGCTGAAATTCATCTGTACCTTGGTTGGAAATCCAGTCTGAGACCTGGACTCCAAGATTCTCCTAATTCCCATAGGGAGCAGGGCTCAGAGTCAAAGGGGGGCAGTGAAAAAGCATTTCCTAGGATGGAGAGGTTGGCAGTCCCCTTAGCCTGGGGCTCCACTGAACCAGCGACAGTCCCACTCATTGATAAGGTCACTGTGTTCACGCTGGTACAGCCATTGAAGGGCTTGGCCCTCTATTAGCTGTCCCTCTGGGTTCCTTTCACACGATGTCTATGTGCAACTTGGACTTGTAAATGGGGTGAGGAGGGCTGTGCCCAGTCTTTTTTTGCAAGACAAGGTTTCTGTGTAGTGCTGGCTGTCCTGGGACTTTCTCTGTAGACCAGGATGGCCTCACAAATCTGCCTGCCTGCATGCCTGCCTGCCTGCCTGCCTGCCTGCCTGCCTGCCTGCTTTGCCTTTGCCTTTGCCTTCTGAGTGCTGGGATTAAAGGTGTGAGCCAACACTGTCCAGCAGCTGTGGTCACTCTCATCTGTGTTCCTGACTGGCTCCAGACCCACACTCCACACTTAGGGTATCAGCAATAGTGGGAGGACAGCTGCCATTTAGAGGTGGCCTATTTGGATGACAGTCCCTGTCTCTAATCTGTTGTCCCTTTTCCAATGTCACCTATGAAGCCACCTCTAGATCCCTCCTCCTCAGCCTTAGCCAGCATCTTCACCACTGTGCTCTTTGGCTTCCAGATGGCTATGGAGTTCTGCTCTCCTCTTGGCTGCCCACACAGTCTGTTCCTGGGAACCGTTTGCAGGACTCCCACTTCAGGACTCCCGTGGGCACAGCCAGCCTTCCGCATGTCTGTTATTGAAGCTACATGCAGCTCTGTCTCATGGCTCCAGACTTAACATTATTTCTACATCACTGGGGCTCCACAATACAACATATGTCCAAAGCTGATGATGAGTGAACATTAGTGTCCCCTCCCCTCCTCTGGCATCCATGTCCAGTCTTCTGCCTTATTTGTAGGACCATATGCTAGATGGAACTCAGTTCCCAGTATAGCAGGTGATAGGATGCCTAGTGGGATTTCTTCAGGAAGGAGTTGAGGATTGGTGTCTCTAGTCCTTGCTGAGTTTGGAAGTGAAGCCCACAGACAGATTCTAGTAAGGCAGTTTCCATAGGATGAGCACATGGGCAAGTCTGGCTGGTTCCTTGTTCCTGGTTCAGTCTCCAGCTACCCAATTCCTCAAAACATGTACCAGAATTTAAATGATGTGGATTTAGGCATTGACTTGTTTACTTAACCAGTCTTCTCTAGTTATCCACACACCATGAAGGCAGGGACTATGTCCAATATGTCTCCACCTTACACCAGAGCCCAGCATAGTTCAAAGTAAGTGGTTGGCAAAGGATAAGAGAATGGGTGGTCTATGTGAGTGAGCGACTCAGTGAGCGAGGGTGCGTAAGTGTGAGAAATAAGTGTGAATGGGTTTGTGATTGCATACAAGTGTGAGAGTGGGAATGAGTGTACACGAGTGGGTAAGTATGTGAGTCCATGAATGAGTGAGGATTGAAAGAGCTTGTCAAGGGAAAGCTGATGATTGGCTCCAGCCACCCAAGCAGCGTCCAGACAATTTGCCAGATACTCTCACCAAACAGCCAGCCCACAGCACAGGTTCCTTACTGGTCCCAGAATCTCAAGGGAGGGGCAACTCCAGAGTAAACATAAACGCATGAGGCTGGTGTCTCAGGGGTGGAGATCTTGTGGCCACTTTTGTGTGACTACCACCCTGAGTCATTTTCACCCTGGGATTGAGAACATCCCACTAAGCAGTCTGTTCAGCTCACCTGAATGGGTGTGTGCCATCCCCAGCACATAGTGAGCCCCACCCTAGGGACTTCATTTCAACTGCTAATTGGCCAGGCACTCCTGAGACCCTTGTTTTAACCCATGGTTTTGTAAAATGGGAAATGTAAAATGCTTGAAGAGGACTCGAAAGACTATATAGAGGGAAACTCACTCTTGTGAAGATGGCAATGAAGTCCAGGGTGGTCTCCATGCCTGAGGCAGTGAAAAGGCTCCCAGGATGGTCAAGTGGGAAGAACCACCATTTCTGTAAAGTACCTAAGAGCTAGGGTCCTGATTTGACCTTGAATAGTACTGAGCAGTGTCGTGGTGGGCCTGTGTAAGCTTTCAGCCTTCCTTCTGAGGCGGGGGAGGGGCTGTCCAGGCACAGAGCCCACACAGAAGCCCCCTCTTTTCTCATCCACAGTCTCAGGAAGGTGTTCACATCTTGAGAATTTTCTAGAGCCCCACTTCCTGTTGGAAGAACTCTGTGGTTTGGTCCAGAGACATGCCGGGTCTAAGAGTCTGTCTGGGGCACATGCCCTGTGTGTCAATATTTCTGTTTGTCCTAGAGGCCTGACACTCCACTTGATGTCTGGAGGGCTCTTGTATGTGCTGGAATTCACAAGCGGACCCTTAAAGATAGGTGAGGCCATGGGAAACTGGCCTGGTGTCTAAGGGACCGCCTCTCAGTACTGTATTTGATTCTCACCTCATGAGTCCAGCTGGTATTGCCTGTTTCTCAATTCAATCCAGGGACCACCACCACCGCCGCCAACCCTCAGACTAGAGAGCCTGTTGGATCAATTTGAAACATTTAAAATAATTTCATTACGTATAGGAATTTGGCAAGTGGCTCTAAAATTAAAATTTAAAATCATATGAAACACCAGATGGATATATAAACATAGGTTCTTCCCTTTTATCCCTTTTAAACTGATGACTTCCCAACACTTTCCAAACAACTGCTGAGTGAATTGTTGGTAAATGCAAGGCAGCTGCCGAGACATCTGCCTAGTAGGGTAGTAGTCACACATAATAGGACATGAGTGTGGTGACCCATTCAGATTCGTGCCTCAGTACCCAGGGTCTTCTAGGAACCCACAGTTCAGTGGGTACCTTGATTCTAGACATCTCACCTTCAAAACCTGGACTTGATGAACCACAGTGTAGATGTACACTGAACACACACACACACACACACACACACACACACACACACACACACACACGGGTAAAAACATAGATTCGTATTTTAAAGACATAAAAGGATTTTATATATGTTTACTTTTACACCATGAACCTCCTGTTGTTTTTAATCACCTCAAAAAGAGCTCTGGGGGAATTGTTTCTTAAATGATTCAAGAATGTTGGGCATTTTGAAATTCATCAGACAGTAGACTAGGTAGAGAATTATTAGCAGGGCTCCAACTGAGAGGCTGTAGAGTGAGACCTCTGTTAGAAAATGCTCAGCCAACAAGAAAGCTTCTATGTCTGTACAAAAAGAGCCTGAGGGCTTGCAGATTCCCCAAGGTGAACTGTGGCCAGATGGTGCTGAGTCTGACATCTATGGTGGCCTGCACACCCAGTGGAGCATGTACATGAAACCTGGGCTTTGCAAGATATGTGAAGTCTATGGCAGTGAAGTCTATCAGCATCTCCACAAGGATACCTAGAAGGATGGGAACACCAAGAGCAGGCTGGTGTGCTGAGACCTTCTGCTAAGTCTTTGAGGCTTAACCCAGAGTGAAAACTCTGCCGTAGGTCTAATGAGATGGCTTATTGGGTAAAAGCACTTGCTGAGTCCAGTCCCTGGATCCATATTATTGAAAGAGAGAGAGCTAACTCCCACAAGTTGTCCACTGGCCTCCCGTGTGCATTGGCCCACTGCACAGGGACATGAAAATACCTAAGTGCATTAAAAAGTCTTAATTCTATGGTTAAAACCTTTTGACATTAGAGGCATACTGTCCTTTGCTGGGCCCACTTGCATAAAGTTTGGCTGAGTGAATGACAGAAGCTAACAGTGTCTACACAATCACAGGATCCCTTGTGAGTAACTACCAACATCTGGGAGCTTTGGGTTGGATGGCATCAGATGGTGGCCAAGATGGAACAGACTGTGTCTTTTGTGTTGAACTTTGTCCTGCTCCAGCATTGGGAAGGGCCCTAGCCCATCTGTGGGGGACCGTGGGGACCACACTGGGTATAGTATGAGAAGAATAAAGGGTTTTGTCATTTCCTATGTTCAGTGGGCATGGCCTGAAAGGGAAAGTCCAGGTTCTGCACCCTTCTTTCATTAGAAGTGTTGGGATAGAGAGGAGGAGGAGACGAGAAAACACCCCCAGACCCTGGAGACTCAAGAAGTTAGCAGTTACCCTGTATAACACTTAGGAAAGGCTGGTTCCTCGGTGTCTTCTCTTCACTACAAAGAGGCGGGGGGGGGGGGTCTCAACTTTCTTGCTGATGTACCCCACCTGAGCTGGAGATGCTATTGGGGGTATCATCTGACAGGTGTATTTGCAAGCTCTATCTCCTCATTTGCAAGCATCTCCCTCATTTGTCTCATCGATATTCAGTGGTAGGAGTGGGAGCATCCCAATGGATCACTTGCCTTCAAAGTGTGCCCTGAATCTCCAGATCACTGAGGATCTGCCTCCCGGGCCCTGGGTTTGCAATTCCCTGCCAGCCCTGGATTTGAGGAACGTTTCCTCTGACCCACAAGCCTAGACTCGTGGCTCAGCATCCTGAGTCAGTAGTTTCTTCAAAACATTGTTGCCTGCAAAGTGTGTTATGCCAGCAGCAAGCCTTTGTGCACCTGTGAACATCTGGGACAAGGCTGCGCCCTTGTCACTCACAGCAACACGAATGCCGCAGTAGTGTGGTCTGTGGCCAACAGTGACAGCCCATGCTCGGGGCTACACCATGGTGGGTACTCTTCCTGAAGTTTGGCTTGATGTTAGAGTAGGTAGGACTCACCGCAGGATCTGATGCCACTCATAAGTAACTCTGTCTTGTGTTTGGTTTCTACAGGGTGTGAAGAAGTTGGATGTGCCCTGCGGAGGGAGAGACTGCAGTGGTGGCTGCCAGTGCTACCCCGAGAAAGGAGCACGGGTAAGTCACAGCAGAGTAAAATAACATTTCATGATGCTGTTTGAAAGTGCCTTAGATTGCCCAGTTGGATCACACTTTGTGATGATACATACAGTAGGACTAGTTCCCTTTCATCATGCAGTAAGTCACAACATGGGTTCCATTTGAACCACTCTCCTTTCCAATTTCTCCTGCTGATAAACACACACAAACACAGATGCCCCCAGGTAGCCATAGGGGTTTGGCTCCTAGGGACTAAAACCTGAGACTGTTCAAATTCCTTACATAACACAGCAGGTTACCTGGGCTTGCCCTGAGGTGTACTGAAGTCTCCAGATTGTTTGCAACAATGTATTGAAATCTCCAGATTATTTGCAACAATGTATGTAAATGTAAGGCAATCAAATAGCTTATTGTAATGCTTAGGGAAGAATGGAAGAATGATAAAGAACTCAGTACTGTTCAGTACAGGCACAAGGTAGTTTGGTTTTTAAGAATTATTTGTGTGTGATGAATGAATATACAGCAATACTTTAGACTCATGTTTTACATGTGTAAATATTTTATAAACACACTATGTTATATAAAGAAAAGCATGGTTACCCCAGTGATACAGTGTGGGTGTGTGCAAACTTGAGAGCTCTGGGAATTGCACCATGGGCAGGAATCCTATGAAAGCACTCATGCCCTGAGTGTGCTTGATGAGGGCTACTCTCCAGACAAGTAAGGAGAGAGTCACAGAGTGACCCCATGGCACCCAGTAGGCAGTGGGTTTAACATCCTCCTTCAGTCTTCTGGTGATTGTTTTTAGCTCTGTTGCCTTTAAAACTGGTGTTTCACTTTTAGGGTTACTTTTTAAATTTTTATTTGTTTTTTGTTTTATGTATATGAATATTTACATGTGTGTATGTATGTGCACTACCTATGTGCAGTGCTCACAGAGGCCAGAAGGGGACATCACACATCCCAGAACTGGGGTTACAAAACATGTGTGCTGGAACTAAGTAAACCCTGGGTCCTTTGTGAGAGCAGCACATGCTCTTACTGCTGAGCCAACTTGCAGAAAGGTAGACTTTCTGACCTACACCACTATAAGCTGATGCATACCTTTTTAAAAGATATGTGCATGCCCCGTCCTTCATTAGGCAATGTGTACTTCTTTGGCACTTGTCTTCAGTGTGCTGTGACCACCCCCACACCCACTGCCCTCTTACTCCCCACTCACACTTTTCGTCCGCCTTCTCAAGCTGTTCCTTTCCCACCCTCATATCCCTCCTTCTCTCTCTTCCTCTCCCTGTCTGTCTTTTGCAGGCACAGCCCAGACTTATTATTGTGTGAGCCATAAATTTTTAAATTAGTAGCCTCAATGTTAGACATTTTAGTATGCTATAGACTAAAAACAAAAGTTCACATTTGCCTTGTTTTATGATACGTTTAACATGTGATGACTTTTGAAATTAATTTAGACTCTCTTTAACAATTAATGTAACCCAGACTATTAACTATATCTTAATTAAGCTATATTTCATTTTCTAAAAAGGAGGTAATTTTTTCACTGGGTGGAGCTTCGTGTTGGATCATGTGCTTAGCATCCACAAGGTCCTAGGCTTGGCCCCCAACCAAGTTTTCATGCATGGGACAGTGGGTGTGGTAATTCACAGCAGGTTACCCTGTGTTTGCTACATCTCTCTTCTTGGCTCTCCTGGGATAAGCCAGCCAGAGCCCAAGCCCAAGGAGCAGCTCCTACTTGGCATTCCTCATGGGTTGTGATTTTCCAGAGCAGAGCCCATAGATGAAAGGCTTGCACGGTGCCTCTATGAGGACTTCGTTCCCCCCACAGACCACTAACACTGCTTGAGAGAGACTGCATGGCAATGTGCTCTTATGTTCCACTCACGCTCCTGAGTAGTTCCAGGAAGGAATCACCAAGGGTTCCTGTATTTTAGAGAATCCACACCACAGCCACTGAGGGCTTGCCATTTCCCAGTGTCCCTCACCAAGTAAGCATCTGGGTCTGGTTTGGCCATGGCCCAGTTAAATGACAAGCTGACTCCCACCCCCCAACCTCCCGCTTGACCAGTGTGGTCATCAGAACCTAGCCTGGAATGGCTTGCTTCTCATCGTTAGGCAGGTTGTCAAGACAGAGGAAATGATCCATCATGGGGCTTCACCTCGGTGTCACCCTCTCAGTGTTCCTGGGCTCAGGTGGTCAGTCACTTGGCAGAGTCCCTTTCCATGCTTGGTTCTAGCTTGATGCTATTTCATCCTTGCACCTGTGAGGGGACAGAAAGCTGCCATAAGGCTGCAGGCACAGTCAGCACACAAGATGTTAATCCAAGTGTATCATTGCCCATCACAGGGTAAAACGGAGCTGACGTGGAAACTGCTAGTTGTTGGATGCTTCACCAAAGGCATTTTCTTTCTGGGCATACTGAGTGTGTTCACCTCAAACACCAGTGAAGATTTAGAATCTGTTTCTGTATTATAGACCAGGTGTGTGCACACAGATAGGACATTCGTAACATTGTCACCCATACATATTTCTGCAGAAAGCGGGGCTCCTTCTGCACTGCTTTTGGTTCAATAATATTTTTCTTAAATAATGTAATTGTAAAAATAGCACTAGGGCGGGGTCTGCTGTCCAGAGAGCCTGTGCATGGTGTGTCCTTTCCCACAGCTTCCCCTGGGGTCACTTACCATATATTTTCCCCACGGTGCTACTGTGGCCGTCACACAGCCTCCCTGCAGACTGTGCTCCACTAACTCAACCTTATATGGACATGGTACCCTCATTACTGTGTTCTCACCATAGCGACAGCCAACAGCAGAAACTGTCACTGGATAACTTTTGGACTCCAAGGAAAAATCACAGATGCACTGTGTCCGGTTCCAAGAGAACACTCAAGTTACAACATGAATGGGTTTGTGTAAGATTCAATGAGCATAATTCTCCTCCCTTGAGGCTGAGCTGCAGGGAGGAGGTCATTGCTTCCCACAAGCAGAACCATCAATCTCTAGAAAATTCCAGTGAGCTTCAGGACTGGGGCAGGAAGAGGCAGGAACTGTGACAGAGTCCTCTGTCCGTCTGCCTGCCCCCCAACTCCCTGGCCAGAGTGGAGAGCAGCAGAGTGGGGTCTAACCTTCCTCTTCCCGTAAATTACAACACATACAACTCTAACAGATGGTTTAAGACCTCCTAACCTATCCTTTCTCCTCAAACACTGTGAAGCCAGATGCAGCTCAGTAGAAAACAGAGTGAATTCCATCATAGAATGTTGTCCAAAGCCACAGTGTCACCACCATCTAACTTGTGAAGACCTTCTGAGATCCCTTAAATCTAACAATGTAAATCAGAGTGAAAGAACTCAGGAAAAATGAAGGGAATGATGGCTGCTCTTAGTAGTGCAAGCCTTTAATCCCAGCAGAAGCAAGTGAATCTCTCTGAGTTAGAAGCCAGCCTGGTCTATGTAGTGAGTTCCAGGGCTACACAGTGAGACTTGCTCTTTATAAAAAGAAACATGGTGGGGAGGAATGCCTCATCCTCGGGAGCAGAGGCCATGGCAGCTGGGAGCAGCCAGACACTGGTGAGTTCTTCTCTCTAAGTGGGCTGTACTGTGGCCAGTGCCTAGCCTCACTGATAGGCTGACGTGGCGCACTCAACATACCCAGCAGAAGTCACATGCAATGTTTCAGGTGGTTACCACAGGGAAGGGCAAAAAAATGCCCCCTATGGCTTGTGTGTACATGTGGCTCTCACCCACTTCAGGAGCCAGGGGGTTGATATTCCTGGGACTAGGGAGCACAGTCGATCTGACATCCCTAAGTACAAGTTTCTGTGGGGACCAAATACGCATCAGGACCATGTTCCCTTAAAGTTTGTATGGTGCTGGGCATTGAAATTGTACTTTGTTAGTGTCTGGTGCATTAGGAAGAGCCCTGGCTTCCTATGCCTATGGGATTCTATACTCCAGCATTCATAGACTCCCACCCCAGCTATAAGCAAGGCCTTTGTCTAGGAGCAAAGGCTTCATCAGTGAGCAGCAGATGGCGTCACCCATGTATGATGAAGGGTGTTGGATGTGTCTCAAGGATAAAGTCAGGGTGCCCACAGGGGACCTGGGAGCAGGACAGTTGGGGAAATGAAGTTGGAAGGAGAGCAGGAAAGACTGCCCAACTCCAAGGACCATCTGCAAGGGGATGTGAACATCTGCAGGTGATGTGGCAAGCTCCTTGAGGAAGTTGCTTAGCTGAACCAGGGTCACAGCCTTAGAAAGTGAGCTGTTGAGGCCAGTATTTTAGGCTCCATTCAAATATGGATCCAGTTTGAGTCTAAGACAATGCTGTGAAAGACCTGAAGCCTGGCTCCAACACAGGGAATGGGTTACACACAGCAATCATTGGACAGCACTGTGCAAGGCATCTGTCCACTAAACGAATGCCTGCTGCACAGCCATCATGTGTCAGGCAGCACTGAGGAACCAGAAGACACCCACACACACCAAGCAGTTCCCCATATGCCGGTGTTCTTGTTCCTGGAATGTGCGCTCTTAAAAAGCATCTTCTTCTAACGTGTTTGGTCAGCAGTGCCTGGGTTGTACTGTAAGCCCTGCAAACATGCTATTGAGTAGGCAGGATAAAATTAGATTTTACTTTAATTGATAAATTTAAGTGACAGAGGAGATGTTCAGGCCCAGGGGGCCTGAGGGCCACCTGTGTCCATAATAATGTCAGTTCTGGTGAGGAGAGGATGGAGGGAGGGTCAAGGGGAGTGAGAGAGACAATGAACTTAGTCAAAGTGTAAGAATATCCTAGATAGTAAATCCTAGGTAAGAATGGAACAATGGAAAGCCAGTTTCCTGAGCATTGGGTTGGGATTTGTGATCTATTGAGCTCATATCTATGTAAAAAGATGTGATCTTGAAAGCAAATAGGCCAAGGCCCAGCCTATGTAGAATGCTAAGCCATGAACTGTCATTCAGCCTATAAAGGAAGTTCCTGAGGGGGTGGGGGTTGCTTAGCTCTCTGCCTCTCTCTAAGATCTCTCTCTCTCTCTCTTTCTCTCTCTCTCTCTCTCATGTGCATTGGTGTTTTGCCTGCATGTATGTCTATGTGAGGATGTAGGATCCCCTAGAACTGGAATTACAAACAGCTGTGAGCTGCCATGTGGGTGCTAGAAATTGAACCTAGGTCCTCTGGAAGAGCAGCCCACTTTTAACCACTGACACCTCTCCAGCTCCCTCCAAGGCTTTTTAGGAACATAGTCTTCTTGCTTTTCCGACATGAGGCTGCACATGTTACTCTGATAAGATCCCTGCCTGTCAAGTGATTTTCATACAGGTGACCCTGGTGATCCAGCTGCCTCCAGCACATGGGGACTCTATCCTTCTTGAAACCATACCTGAACCATGATAAGCTTTACTCTAGTTTACTCTAGTTTTTGTTCTTACCAGCAAATGCATTAATAATGGGAAATGGGGAAATCTTTGGTGCAAGTTCTTTGGCCTTAACAGAAGTCATTCACATCATGGCTATTTACTGTAGCAGCCGAGCCAGTGCCTGATAAACAACCAACTGGTGGAAACACAGGACAAAGATGAGGCCATGTGCAGTGACAGACAGATACTCTGATACGGTGGGGGTCATCCCCAAGAATTTCAGTGTTTGTGTATGTTGTTGTTCACCCTCCTTCTCTTTCTGGTTAGCCCTGTATACTCATATGCCCTGAAAATACATTAGCAGCATGTTCTCTCATGATGAAAAATTAAACATCTTGACTCCTGACACTGCCAAGGAAAGGCAGCTGATTCAGAGCCACACCCACTCAGCATCCTTCCTGAGTCCCTCTACCCTACAGATCCAGAGACACCGATGCCCTCTGGACCTTTGGATTGACAGCAAATCAAGGCAGCCCTAGAAAAGGAGTTTTCTAGCTGAGAGGAGGCAACAAAGTGAAGAGAAAAGTTAACCCCTTTGTTGCCTGGTTCCTGGTGACAGGTGTTTTCTGAAAAACAGCATAGAAAATAGACATTGATCTAGATGTTCTAAGGCATAGGAATGACCCGGCATCTGCTGCAGGTGGAGAAGACCCATCTGAAAGTTCAAAGTGCTCTTTCTCAGGGAGCCACATCCATATGGTCCACATAAGGATGGGAGCACAATGTCAGCTGCTCTCCACTGGTTCCCACAGGCTGCTGATAACTGAGGTAAAAGGAAGCTTCATGTGACCCAGTCAAGAACTCTGGCCTCAGACAGCTTCCCTTCCCTGCCTCTTGATGGAATGTTTTGACAAGTGGGCACTAAGGCATTTTCCCAAGGGCATTCACCCATTTTTTTTCACTCTGCTGTGAGAGAAGGCACGATGCTGTCAAGTCGTTTCCTTCTTTTCTACACTTCTAGTTCATGCTTAACAATTACAGGACTTCTAAAAAGACCAGCACTATGGGAAAATGTTGTGAGTTGTGCAAGGACCTTCTGTAATTTTGTGTACCTCAGGCAGCAACTGAGATGGTTGTGTCTTCACATGGAAGGAGTGACATGGTGTGTCTGCAAGTCCAATTGGTCACGAAAGCCCTTCAGTTAGTCTGTGCAAGGCTCCAATTGAACACCTTTGTGGGCGATCTTCTGTCCATTGTCTGCAGTAATAGCGAGAACACTAAAAAAGTGTCTGTAGTTACAGAGTTACTCTCCTCATTTCTATTAGATACATTAAGACAATGACCAGTGGAAACTATGGCAGGAATGACCCAGCCACACAATTCTTTATGCTTTCCTCTCCCAGGAGCATTTTTAGCTGGCTCTTCCTCCATGCATGCACACAATGGGTACTGGGAAACAGGAAATAATAAGACCATGTCCTAGCTTCTCCATTTTTACCACAGTGAGAATTACTTTCTTCAGTATTCCAAGGACAAGGAGGCCACACAATCTTGTGTTTCTGTCACTGGCATCAGAGCAGATGCTAAGTTAATTTATTGTTGACAGCCTTAGGCATTTGGGAATTGTCCTAAAAAGCTGACCAACCTGTGTCCCTGAGTAGCCTTGGTGCTCAACCCCTGGCATTCCCACCCAGCCTACTTCACTGTGGTGGAGACAAGCCGCCAATCAAGTGGCCAGATGTCTGACTCATATGGGAAGCACAAAGCAGCTTTCCAAAGGCCACATGTCCCCACTGATTAGAAAGATCAAAATATGCCTGTCCTTTGCCTCTGTGTCCAGCCCAGACACTGACATTCTAGAAGCGATACAGAAATAGCCCCTCTGGAAAATCTGCACAAGGCCCACATTAATTGGCCAGTTTCCCCAAAACACAGTAAAGGCAGAAAAGACACACTCCCTGTAGGGCAAAAGTGACATCTCTAAGTGTTTCAGGGAAGGCAAGTCCTAAAGGTTTGGGACCACAATGGAAGGGTAAAGGAAAAGAAAGGAATGGAAGTATGTTGTACAGAGTGGGCTCCTTGGTGTCAGCATTGTGTTTTTTGTACTGCTATCTTTGGGAGACACAAAACTGATCTCCAAACCTAAAGCCTGTCTTAAATAGACAGATGGTGCTGAGGTTGGATTCTCCATAATAAAAAAGGAGAATACTGAGGCAGGTCTGGGCTCTGCTTGGGAATAAATACATTTAAAACAATGCATGTTATGTGGCTTCCATGCATTCTTAAGGGCTTGTCATTAACAATTGTCAGAGATTAGATTTGGGACTACATCCAGGTCGGTATCTGTATCTCTTCGGTTTGGTGAAAGGCATTGCGTGTGCCTAAGCATCAATGATGCACGTTGGGTTGCCACAAAACTCACCAAATCCTCTCAGAAAAAGCCATTCTCTTTTGTATGTGTTGTTTTTAGGGGGACTGGGCATGGTGGAGCACATATGCTATTAATTCCAGCACTCAGGAGGCATGTTCAAATGATGCTTTTTGAAAACACCAAGTTTTTGAGCAAGGTCTCTTAGCCTCCTCATGGACATTGTTCACAGGTGAGCAGACCACACTCCTGAGGTGGTCCTGTGGCTTCCAAGGTCTCTTATTTCTCCTCTACAAAGAATAGAGAAGTTCAAGATTGACAGCTGGAGGAGAAAGTGCCTAGAGAGACTAGAAACCGACAAGAAAACACCTGCCATAATTGAACTGCATTCAAATAGTAATGTTTCAATTTTTCTGTGAATGGGCAGAGAAAAGTGAACTGAACTAAATAATAGCATTAGGATGTTTGCCTTGGAAGCCAGGAAGACTGAAACAAGAGTTCCACAGCTTCACTAGCAGCTTCCTAGGACTTCAGCCACCCTAGGTCTTTCATGGCACCTAGTGTTTAGCGTGGTTGTTAGGCAGAGCCATCATTGGTAGCACACAAGTATCTTCAGGGTGTTGTAATGACCACTAGCGCCAAGGCTCTTTATAAAATTGCAAGACAGGAGGTTGGTGGTGACACATGCTGCCTCATCTTTGGCATCTCTACCATCCCATTTCCCACTCAGAAGGCTCTCAGACTAGGTACCTCATGGCAATGAGTTCTGGCAATCTCCATCCCACCCTCACTTCAGCCTCTCACCCCCATCATCCTCCACCGCCTCTGTTCCTTCAAAAGTGTATCTCAGCTAAGCTTAGGGAAAATGTAGTCTCATTCTTTTCATATTAAAGATTGATACTATGCTCTCAGAAGGCTGAGGCAGGAGGGTCACTGCAGAGTTCTAGACCAGCCTCGGCTACAGAGAGCCTGTCTCAAAAATTAATTTAAAAATAAATATTGTTAATTCTAAGTATACCCTGACTTCCTGATCGAAGCCTCATAAGGGAACCCTTGACCTCATGACCATCTTCTCCTGAGTGTCTCATCTTCCTTCTGAGACGCTGGCCTGCGGTCCTTTCTATCACCTACTGTCCCAGCAGTGGGAAGAGAAGTGGAGCAAACCTCTTCCCTGAAGACCAGAAACCATGCTTCCAAAACTCTGCCTAAATTTCCCATCACCCTGACAAAATATGTTAGCCAGATACAGTGGCACACACCTTTAATCCCAGCACTCAGGAGGCAGAGGCAGATGGATCTCTATGAATTCCAGGTCAGCCTGCTCAACATGGTGAATTCCAGGCCAGCTGAGGCTAAATAGTGAGACCCCGTTTCATAGGTGGATGAATACATGAATATATGGACACATGGATAGGTAGAGATAGATAGGTAGGTCGGTGGATGGATGGATGGATAGATAGATATATCTATCTATCTATAGATAGATAGATAGATAGATAGATAGATAGATAGATAGATAGGTAGATAGATTTTTATTAGATTTTCCCTCTTCATTTTGGTCTTCCACTTGGACAGTTGCCTTTGAACCTCAGTCCAGGATGATCTCTGAGTCCTGTTGAATTACTGAAAGGCATAATGAAAGGATCTGGTATAGAAAAAGAGACTGGGGGTCTCCCCTTAGTGTGTCTCTCTGTCTCTTTCTTCCTGTCTCTCTCATCTAAATATGGCCCAGTTCAAACAAAGACATCCCATGAAAGTGGCCATGGACCAAGAAGGATGTTTCTAAATGTGAATTGATGCTGGTATTCTGGGAGCTTTATTTTGAGGCTAGCATTGATAGACGAGGTATGTGGCCGTCTACATATCCTCAAAGAGAACAAGCCAACAAAGAAATAAACAGAAAGGACTTTGTGGGTGAAAAAAATGACCTTCCTAGTCCAGAAAATGAGAATGACCTCTTTAATAGAGAGAAATAAATTTTAATAAAAAGGATGCCCTTCAAAAATGTCAGTTATCTTGGAAGGAAGGATGAGTCATGGGAAGCCGAAACCAATGGCAGACTGAATTAAGTTGTCTTCTGAAACTGACATTTACAGGAACAAGAGCTATCCCCATGACAGGGCATCCCTCCCAGGGGCCACTGAAGTGTGGAGAGACCTTTCTGCTTGTCATCAGGCTTCCTAGAATTAAAGAATGTGCTGCAATCAGGGAACTCAGAACTGCAGTGTCTGCATACTATGCATGTGTGCATATAGATGAACATACATCTGTGCCTTTTAAAATTATATACATGTATGTATTAAAGTTTGTATTCTCTGTCTTTCCAGATGTAACAACTTACAATTGTAGAAACCCCTTTTATTGGCTAGTATCACACTCTATGGGATTTTTGCTATTTTTATCATTTACTCTTGTCTGAACATTTAAAGAGAGGCCAGTGTGTACTTTGTAATGTCCTGGGATGTTATTTGAATCCACTGTTGCCTTTTAAAGTCCACCCCATGTCTCTGTCAAACCCTGGGTGGCTTACTGATTATTGCTCTTTCACACTGCATCTGCCTTCTGCGTGTGCATCTACTCTGTAGGCCACAGCCATAGGCACTGAGATGGGACCCTCTAAACCCACCCAGACTTGCTCACTCCCCTTCTATTGTCACCGTGTCCCCTACTGGTCTCTGTTTGCTCTTGGCATTGAGCCCCAAGGACTCCAGACATTGTCAGGGAGTTGGCTCACAGATGGGAAAGGAGACCAGCAAAGCCAAGATCAAATACTACCCTAAGGAGCTAGGGAACTGTCCCACACTCCTTTCCTCTACATCTCTCCACTGCCCCCAGTTCCACTCTGGGGGAGTTGAAAGTATTTTCACCTCAGTTCACAGATGCTGACACTGTAAATAAGGCATGAATAATCCAGTACTTTAATAAGTGATTGACAGTGGCCATTGACTGAGTCCAACACCCTCAGGCTCAGGGTCCCCTCTCAGAGGTGGTTCCTTTCAAAGAGAGCCTCAGGCCTCACGTGGGGGTGGAACCAGGCACAAAGAGTAAAGGCTTGTCCAAAGTCCTTCAACAGACTTTTTGTTTAATAGTAAATTTCTGTCTGTAAAGACCCAGGCAGACTGCCTGTCCCCCCTTCTAGTGATTTCTGAGCTGGGCAGGATGGAGAGTAGAAGGCTGGTCCTACGTGGCTTCTCTTCCTGGGTTTACTCACACCCCTGTTCTTTCAATCAAAGCTAGCCATATTGTCCTGTTGTCTAAAATTTAAACCTTTTATTGTTTGTTTATCGCTGTGATTATTTTTAACACATGTTATTTTAGAAGATAGCTTTTTTTCTTGTCTATAAAAATCTTATCTCATTTTGCCAAGAAAGATAACCTATAAAGATAAATCTTCCAATTTAAACAGTAGATATAATTATACTGAGAGGTTGTTTTAAACAATGTTTTCTTTAAATCTTATTTTGTGACCACTACAGTAAAGCGTGTATTATTTTTAACATCCATCTGAAATAATAATTAGTGTCTTGTTCCACTTTGTGGGGGAAACATGAGCAAGTGTTTCCTGTACCTTCTTGGCAAGTTTTGCTGTTTATCTCTTGTTTGTGTCTGAATTTCCCGTCTTCCATGTGCACAATGGGTGTTGTGGAAAGCCATTGTTCTGACTCACAGAATTTCATTTCCAATATTCAGCATGGGTTCCAACATATGTGATCTATGGTGGAGTACTTAGCCCATTTCTTACTAGCCATATGGTTTAGTAACTAAAAGTTTATTTGTGTCCACAGCATCTTACTCAGGGGCAGGACATCCATTGTCCATTTCTTTTCCAATTAAGAAAGAAGCATGATGAATTGATTGTGAGTTTCCCCAACCTAGGGTTGGGGGGTACCTGTTCCATGTTAGTAACACAGCTGGGCTTTTCAGAACCCCCAGCTGACCTGGAGCCCAAAGTCAGGGTCCTCCTCCTTCCTGCCCATGAACACCCATAGAGCAGCACATCTTCTAGTGGAAATACATCAGTATCCACTTTATTTTATTTCCCTTTACAGAACCCTTTACACTTTTATTTCCTTTTACAGAACCAGGTGTACACCTCCAAGAGTGCATTTCACTGTCCCTTCATAGACTGTTTCCGCTAGAGGTCTTTAGGGGATGACACATTGGACTACTGTTCTTTGATAAGGGAAATTAAAATACTTCAGAGAATACTTCTGTGACCAACTGCCCATCAGTCTGTACTCAGTGGCAAACACAGGGATATGCAATATGAAATGAAGGCTACATTTTCTCCATCCTGTCAGGCTCTTGTATGGGGCATCCCTGGCCTGCCAAGAGTCATAGCTCTCAAACACTTGTTATACACATGTGCTGTAAATACCTGTACCTCAGTGCTTAGGATCTCTGGGAATATGAGGATGCCCCATAGCCTTACCTGTGTGAAAGTTGATCCCATATTCACACACAACATCTGCATAATGGTGCCTTCCTGCCTCTGTATTTTCCTTGTCCTCTTATACACATATTTGGTGCAATGTACACCAGAGTGGAACACTGTTTGACTTTATCCTCATTGGATTCCTGCTTTTCCATGACTTAGCCCAGCACTGTACAGCCATAGTCAGTGCATCATCTAAGAATCCCAGGGAACACACTGAATCAAACTGACATTTTAACACATCAATCTCTCTTGTGCTGTGTTCGGTTTGAGGGCTTGGTGTGAATTGTGGGGAGGAGAAAGTGGTGTACCCCTGTTCGCAGTGGTGATACTTGGACTTACAGGAAACATTTGGTGTTCACATAATTCTGATAGATCAGTGAAGTACTCCTTGTTTCCTTTTGAGGAGATTAAATCAAGAATAAAGTAAGCTGCCCCAAATCACATAATTGAACTGAGATCCATCCAGTGCTGGCCCTGATGGGCATCCTTGGATATTTGAGTACTGTGTTACATACTTGAAACGTAGCCGTCCCAAATTGTTCCTGCTGCTTCAGCCCCATCTGCATGGGTGGTCTCCAGCCTCCCCATCTGTGTTCACTCTTGTCTCTTTTGGAAGCAGTTTTGTGACAGGAACTGCCATCATCTAGATCCCTGCTCCCTCTTCCTCCTTGGTGCTCAGGGATTGTGATTGTGATTGTGATTGTGATTGTGATTGTGCACCAGGAGGCTCCTACAAATATGGCCAATGCTTGCTCCATGGCCCTAGACACCACGATTCCCTAACTCCTGCTTGCCCTGCCTGGCCCAATCCAGCCCTGCACTGCACCCAGACCCCCTCTTTCCCCCCGCCTCCTAACCTTAGCCTGATTACACCACCAGTCTCCTGAAACTCTTGCCTCTTCAGAGCATTGCTGACTGCCCTGGAAGGCCCTCAAGTCTCCTCCTCTGAGCCAAGGGTGGTACCCTGCAGCCCTGCCAGTAGCTCTCCTGCGGGGGCTGCGAGTCTGGGAAGTCATTCTTGCAAACCCTGGTTTTTTTCAGGCCTCCTACCCCTGCCCAGGATGGAGGGGAGATGTTCCACAGCAGGGGATGTGCACACATGCTTCAGAGTTTGCCTTGTAGTTACACACCAGCTTGCCATTCAGGGCTGAAAATTACATTCCACATGAGGAACCTCATCTTGGAGTCTAGTCCCAGCTCCAACATATACATGCCCAGGAATTCACTACACTAGACACCCCACCTCAGTTTCCCCCTCTGCAAAATGGGACCAAGTCCCCACAGTAGCTACAGTAAGGCAAACATCTACTTTTCTCTTTCCCTCTCCCACCCCCTAAATCTTGTAGTAGCGCCTGGGTTACAGCTAAACATGGGTGATCTCCACGACCAAGTCTGGTCTGTCCTAAAGGTCTGCTCTGGGGACCCATCTCATAAAATTCCTTTTTTTCCATTTCACTAATTCCTTTCACTCATCAATTTCTGCTGTTCTTGTGCCTCAGATGCAGAAGCCAGGGCCGGGACAGAGTGGCTCTCCAAGCTTTCCCAACGTGTCACCTGCCACTTCCCACTCCATACCTCTAAAAAGGGTTCAAGAGGAACATAGCAGTGCACTCAAACTCTGCCCTACAACACTTGGTCTCTGGGGGCAGCTGGTATAGGCTACTTGGTCTCTCTTTCATCCCTGAAATGGTGGTGCTGTAAACACACCCTGGAACAGCCAACCTGTGGGAGCAGGGCAGTTAGCAGTGTGGGGGCATGCATCCTCCTCCTCCTCACCATCCCAGGGGGTGTAAGAGCCACAGATGACTCAGTCTGCCTTCCTGCTCCAGGGTGGGTCTTTCTGAGCTCTCTCCACCCACCAGGCAGCTTCTCCATCAATGTGGCAGAGACCCCCTCATACAAGCCTATCTTCCCAGGAACAATCTGCCCAAGACCATAGGCCAGCTGGACCAGACCTGTGTCTGATAAGAGCTGATCAGTCCCCAGGGAGTCTCTTACTGGGCGGGTTTCAGAGAAATCCATTGGAATGCTTTTGTCTCAAAGGAAAAGTTGGAAGGGGTCACAGGTCTTTTTCATTCCACACGCGCCCACGCACGATAGTTACCAGGCTCATTTCATATTTAATAGGGAGAATTCTTTTTAAAGAAACTTCTCCTGTGGCTCTGCCTAATCCACAGTAATGATGACCACTTGTGTGCATGATTCTAGTTTTTGGATTAAAGATTAACATTTTAAATGTGCTCCTATCTGTACCTGCATGAGCTAACTCTTTGGAATCTCAGATTACCTCAGGGGTCATCCTCGTATGCAGTGTGCCACCATTGTAGTTGCCGATGTCGGCCCCTTACCTCCAGTATCAGAAAACAAAAGGTGAGAAGACTCCCCAAACACATCATTGTCTCTTAAACCAAGAATATCTGGATCCCAACCCCCTCCTCTACATCCCGCCCCAAGCACAGCAACCCAAGCCAGCCACAGCCTAGTCCGTGCACATACATCTGGATTACTGTGTTTCCTCATAACTTAATTTGAAAAATTAAGTAAGACAAGTCCTACAGAGAAATAATCACTAAACCAATTGTGCAAAGGACCACGTATGAACCTGTGCTTCGTGGCTCCTGCCACGTGAAGTGATCTTTCCAACCATGCACAGTGAGGGCTTGATAGTCTCAAAACCTAAAGCACAGAGAAGTACCTTCTTAACACTGCTGGGGTTTGCCTTGAGGAAGCCTCCAGTTAGGCCAGAGAGAGGCCAAGCTTGCACACTGTCTGGGATTGTCTGCCTCATGTCCAGCCCCGGATAGATGAAGCATGTATAGCATGCTCATAGCGTAAGGCCTGTTGCCAGGCATGGCACTCATCCCATCCTCCTAGCATTGACTACGACACATTTTGTCCAGGAGACTGATGCCATCCATCCCTTCCTTAGTACATATTTCAAAGGGACACTCCTGGTTTGGGGCTGCTATGGTCATATTGGGCTTCCCCGGAGCTAGCCTGTACCCACCAGCATCATTTGTTCTCTGCTGTTGGGACTGATGCTCAGATCAGAAGACAGAAGCCATGTGGTAGTTTGGAGGGGTTTCTGCTCTTCAGCTTGTACACAGAGAAGAGGGGCTGCCTTCCATGAAGAAGCCTTCACTATGTTCCCAGTGTTTTCACCCAGGATGCTGTGGGACACTGGAGGACTTTTTCCCCCTCAACACAGCTGTACTGAGGCCGTAGCATCTGGTTTGTGAGCCAGAATGAGATATATTCTTTCCATGGCACATATAAAGACTTAAGAAGACGAAACAAGGCTTGATGGTTACATAGAACAATGTGCACCCGTCTTCCGCCTGCTTCCCCAGAGAGAACTCTGAATCATAGCCCTGCAGATGAGTAAGTACCAAAGCAGGTGCTGCAGACAACAGCATGAGTCATCTTCTTCCCTAGATACTTGACAAATACAGCCACTTTATTTATGGAAAGTCTTCATTGCCGCTTCACAAATTATTCAAAGTATACATACTAAAGGGTACAAGGTCTGAAAAGTGTGTCACACAGAGAAGATAAAATCAACTTTGACAATTGTGCAGAAGGGTTTTCTTAAATAGGTCCAGCAATAAGCATGGAGTTTTAGCAGGAGGAATTGACAACACACACACACACACACACACACACACACACACACACAAAAATCTCTTGGTTCTTACACAACCCAGTAGTAAGAGGTTGTCATTTATAACTGAAGAAAGATGGTTTGGGGTAGAGATGGCTAATCCAGTGTGTGTTATATAAAACATGCGCACAGATTCTACTGATGGACCTAACTCATTTCAGTTTTAAGATTCCAGCCAAGCCAGGTAGGCAGTGGTGGCACACACCTTTAGTCCCAGCACTTGGGAGGCAGAGGCAGATGGATGTCAGTGAGTTTGAGGCCAGCCTGGTCAACGGAGTGAGTTCCAGGACAACTAGGGCTACACAGAGAACCCTTGTCTCAAAAAAAAAAAAAAAAAAAGAAAGAAAGAAAGAAAGAAAAAGAAAAGAAGAAAAAGAAAGAAAACCCAAATAAATAGAAATATTCCAGCCAAAAGCCAGGCATGCAGGCACATACCTTCAGTCCTAGCACTCAGGAGTCAGAGACAGGAGGATTTCTGTAAATTCCAAATGAGCCTAGTCTACTTAGCAGATTCAGGCTACCCAAGGATACATAGTAAGATTCCCATCTCAAAGAAAAAAAATATGGCCAAAGAACTCAACTTGGATTATAAAGGCCAGTTTAGAGGGGCCACCTTATGAATGGCCCTTATTTATTTTTTCAAATGGAATTCTGCCACTGGTATCTGGACTGGCACAGGAGAAAAAAGAAAAAACAAAGAAAGGAAAAGTGCTGTTGTCCTGATGCTTGCTTGGGTTAGTTATACATACTGTTCACATTACCCAAGAAGGCCCAGAGACAGCAAAGGGAAGAAACTGCCATTCATGAGCCAGGAAGATGGTGTCTGCAAGCTGCATTCCTTAGGAATCTGCATTTAGAAATTTAATTTTTTATTCATTTGACAAAGATTACTCTGCTTCACGGCAATAGTGGCTTTAAGTGTAGGATTCCTGAGTCCCTGTCAAGTCAGAAAGAGATTTATTGCCACAATTAGATAAGCCTATGTATACACAGTAAGCCAAGAAATAAATACTGCATTGTCTCGTTTCATTTAAATTGATGTACTCAGTTTGAGAACCTGCCCCACTGTGGAGAGTATAAATTCTGTCCCTCTTGCTCTGCAGAGCAAATGTATCCAGAGGAAGGTAATGGTTCCATGACCCATCCCATGACAGAAGGGAGATCAGACACACCATAATCCAACAAAGATGCCCATCTGTGTACAAACTAGGTAGCAATCTTCAGTTGGCTTCAGGAGGACCATATAGAAGAAAGACTGGAGACAAAGTCCTACCAACAGCAACGGTCCTGATGGTCTGGCTGGAACGTTGGTGTCCTGTTGATAAGATGAACTCTAAAGCTGTCTTTAGCTCTGTAATTCCACACATGCCAGCACCTGTCGCTTCGGTGTTCAGAGCCAGGGCATAGCCAACAGTCTGCCAGGATCTCATGTGCCCTGTCCTCAGGCAGGCAGCTCTCCCTCTTCCTCACTAACGAGGTCACACTCCAGCCAAAACAGATGCCTCTCATCCCCAGACTGCCCTGCTCTCTGGCACGGGAGTGGCCACGCCTCCATCTCTCAGGCATAGGGAGACTTTGCCCAGGGCCAGTTTCTCAGAGGGACTTTACTGCCTGCACTGCCCAAAGCTCGAACATACCTTCCAGCCTTTGACATCTCTGACTAACAGTTCTGTCCTCCACTCAAGGGGACACTGTCCCAACCATATAGCTGATGCTTAGCAACCTGCTTCAGTGCTGAGGGATAAAGGCAAGAGGTGAGGTCTGTGAGTTATAATGGTGAAGAGCAAAAGCAATGAAATGAACTCAGAGCCCTAACTGGTCTCATGAAGGGAATACCTGTGTGAACGCTGGTACGATGGCTTCAGCAAGTGATGGTGTCTCCTGGCCAGTCTGGCAAGCTTGCTGGGCTGTATGCCTGGCACCTACATGGTAGAAGGAGAGAACTGAGTACCTTAGTGGGTAGGCTGCCATTGCGGGTCACAGTGGAGTGCTGTGGCAAGGTTAAATGGCACTCCACATCCCCAGCGTCTTGGGGACCCCTGCATCTGAAACACAGAGGGGTGTGAGGAGCCCCTCAGAGGTTCATATAATGCTCAGTCATGTAAGAGAATAACTGACATTTTGGTTTCCTGGGAAGACACACTTGTATGTGTCTGCCAGTGTGAAACACTGTCCAGAAGAAACAGAAAAAAAAAATCTCACATACAACCCACTCAGCCATTCCCAACCATGTCACCAAACCCTTTAGTATTACTGATCCTCCGTTACTTGCAAAAATAAGGAAAATGTGTCCCAACAGACTTAGTGTACACATTGGAAATAAAATGTATAAGGCACCTAGTAAGCCGGAGACCATAGAGAGATCGATGTCACAGTGTCGTTAATAGCTATAAAAGACATTAGTATCGCCCATTGCGTTGTCATAGCCTGTCGTGCCACATTAGCCCATGGACTTAATGAGCACCTGCCGTGTAGCTTCTTCACATGGAAAAGAGAGCCCTGGTCTGTGACACACAAAAGACAAACTGACCCTCTGGGTTGCTCTTCTTAATCTGGGGTTTTTAGAAAGTTTTGTTGAAGGTACTGAAGTTGGATGTTCGGTGGGGGAATCCTTAGCCCAGGGAACTTACTTGAGTGGACCATCTGAATACCCACACATCAGGTGTGCCATCACAGCTGGCGTTTGCATGTCTTTAAAAGAAGCCTTGCAGACATTCAGAGACTGAGTTGGTTGGGGTCATATGACTGGAATCCTGAGTCAGCTGACTGGTGCTGTCAAAGCAGGAGACCTTCTGCAGTGTAGGTAGACAGCACCCTGCAGGAAAACCGAGGACAAACGACCCAACCCAGACAGAGCCCTGAGTTCTTTTCTAAGTTTAGAAGTCTTCTGGAATTTGGGGTTTGGATTGTTCTAAGTTCACATCAGCCTGGAAGACTCAGAGGCCAGCATCGAAGCCCTGGCCGGGACACAAGACCCCAGCTTGAAGTCAGGCATCCGCAGCCCCTCCCACCCAGTCTTGCTTACAGAGCAGCACCCCCCTTCCACATTCCACCCCCACCTGGCACCCTCAGTGGGCCCCGTGGAACACCGACGGCTAGCCCTGGCTCTGGCTTCGCTCTCCACTGGGCTCAAGGCCCTTTGGGTCTGCTAAGTAGCAATGTAGTCACAGCATTAAGAATGTTCACCCTTTGCTTCTCCTCGCTTGCTATTGTCCAACATGAACCTCTGAGGTTGTGTGTGTAGCCCACCATTTGCACGAGCAATAATAGTCTTTCTGGTGTCCCTAAGTCATTATTATTTTTAATAAAATCCAGTGCTACCTTTACAATAAAACACCAAAAAATGGCCAAGGAGAAAACTTAGGGCCAAGGCTTGATTTGAACGAAATTCCTAAGACTGTACCTTGGTGGTCAAAGATAAGCTGTTACGTTCTTATTTATATGCCCCATGAAACCCTAGACAGCTCCTAATAAGCTCAGTCCTCTGCTGCCTGCATCTGCCTCGCCTGGGAGGCTCTGTTGGGTGTGGCTCCTGCTGCAGACACTACTGGAAAAGGGAAGGTTTCTAGGGTTCTGGCACCACCAACTCTCCTCTGCCCAAAATCCAAGACTTATTTTTCCTCATCAAATGAGAAGAGTGCGGGTCCTGAGATCAGTCACAGTCAGCTCTGTCGCCACTTTTTTCTAAACCCAGGAGCAAGATGAATTGCTGCTGGGAGGAAGGTATAGGTAGAGGAGTTTTTGCCCATCAGACTCTGGCACTCCTTTGCCCTCAGACCTGTCGACAGAACTTCCACTTGATGATTCAGCAGACCACACCCATTGCAGACACAGTCCAGGGTCAGCTCCTTGCCTGCAGTCCAGCGAGTGGGTGGCACAGAGTCCACTTTAAATATAACTCAAGGGAAAACTGACGACAGAGCCCATGCACGATGGACAATGTCACCTAAATTCCAAAGGTCTGTTTGTTGCTGCTTCCCGGACCTCCCTGCCTTCCCGAGACAGACTCCTCATGTTACCCTGCCATCCATGTGTTCCACGGTCTCTGCTCTGCACCCCTTTGGTATCATCTGCTCATGGCTATCCTCTTGGGAGTCCTCCCAGGCCCTGCTGAAGCTGGCTTGCCCATCACTCAGCTGCTGGCTCCAGGCTCACCACTTTCCCCTGTGCATGGCACCTCCAGATGGGCTGATGGTGGGGTATAACATCTCTCCTGCTTGTTCGCGGTATTGTTTTAGGCCAGTGTGAGGCTGTAGTGGAGATGTGCAGGGGCCAGACACCTCACCTCCCAACATCTAAGGTAGTGCGTTACTGTGAAACTGCGTGTTTCAACACTTAACAGGGGCCATGCTCTCCCTCCTTCCCCTCCCCCCCCCACACACACACATCACATACACACACACAAACATACATATACATACACCACACACACACACACACACACACACACACACACACCATACACAAACGGACACCGTGCACACACAGAGAAGACAGAGAGCTGGAGTGAATCCACTTTGTAATTGAAATCACACAGATGAGCTGATAACCATCAAAGCTTGAGACTAGCTCTTACTGTGGTCAGCCATGTCTCCCTGCAAGGAATACTTAATCCTCCTCAGCCCTGCATCTTCCTTATGGCTCAGATTCCTTGCCCAAGGCAAGGTGACACAAGGTGGCATTCCTTTGCAGGTGCCCTCAAGTTGCCTGCTTCACACTCTGTATGACAGCTGTTCCCCCAGGATATTAAGCACCAGAGGAAAGCAGACCCTGGAAGCAGGCTCACACAGGGCACCCCTGGGCTGCTATCTTCACATCCTCTTGTGAGGGTGAAGACAGCCACATGTGGGTAAAGCAGCCTTCCTTGTTGAGTATATCCAATCCTTTTTCCTTTAGACATTTCTAAAGTTAAAAATTTTAAGATGGAAATGGGTATCTACCTGTAATCCAACATTCAACAGGTTAAAGCGAGAGGGTCAGGAGTTCAAGGCCGTCCTCTGCTACATAGTGAATCCAGGGACAATCTGGGCCACATCAGACTTTTTTCTCTATGCGAGACTCTGTCTCAAAACAAAATTGTTTAAAATGACCTCACTTCACATATATATGACTCCCCTCTCAAAAAACACCAATGTTTAATAAATATACATTAGGCAAACATTTCCCATCAGCATAGTGTGTGTTGGCTCAAGCCAATTCAATTTTATTAAGTATCTGCTTTACTTAATATTGGGTAATTTGGGGGAAAAATAACTAAAGGACTCTGTCCATATTATTCAATGTGCATTGTGTGAGCCCTGGTATCTGGTCACATGCTGGACACAAGGATGTCAACAGTCCTAAGGCATGGTACCCTGTCAGAGTCCTTGCCATATCCTTTAGTGCTCTCTAGAAAGGTACAGGGAACGCTGCCCTTGGGAATCTCCAGGTCACAGGGCAGCACCTGAAGACTAGAGTTCCTGGAGCTTAAGAGGATTTACTTCCAAGGGAGAGAGCCAGGCCATCATCCTCAAACACACCCAAGAACATAATGACCAAGCCAAACAGCCTTGGAAAACGGAGCCAGGGGGACTCTGGAGCCCTGGAGCCCTCAACACTCTCAAGTGACTGAGATAGCAAAGGTGAGGACCCTGGAGCTTGGGGTCCAAAGTCTCAGGTGACCCTGGGTGCTCCGTTAAGTCCTGTTTCAAAACTTGGTGGTAAGCATTCCGACCTGTGGTTTCTGAGTTCAGGATAGCTATTCCACAGAGCAGCGGAAACTCATCCTCCCGGGACGGGAAGGCTGTTCTCACAGCCTTTGACTCCGTTGATGGTGATTTTCAATGACGCGTTCCCAGCATGTTCCTCAGAGGGGAATTCTATACAGAGGGCTGTGCATGCCTAAGAGGCCCCCTCAGACAGCCAAGGACCCCAGAGAGCTCCCTTCACATCAAGCCTGAGTCCTCTTTCCCATGGTATTCTGAACATTTGGGATTGTTATCAAACTTGAATCAAATCCTTATTTATATATTGACAACTGTTTTCCAAACAGACACGTATCAAGTGGAAGGCTCTTGTTTGTGTCTGGCAGTGTCTTTCCCTGCTATTTATTCAACAGTTGGGTCACAAGTAAATTATAAATGTGGGTAAGCAAGTGGGGTCAAGACTTGTTTTTAGGGCATTTCCTCATTCGTGGAAAAATGCATTTGATTTTGGGTCAGTTTTTGTTCTTTCTTTTTGTTTTTTGGTTAATTTTTGATCTTTTTATTTTTATCTTTTTTGTTTGTTTTTGGTTTTTCAAATCATGGTTTCTCTGTGTAGCTTTGTACACCAGGCTGGCCTTGAACTCACAGAGATCCACCTGCTGCTGCCTCCCAAGTGCTGGAATTAAAGGCATGTGCCACCAGTGCCCAACTTGGTCTTGGAAAATCTGTGCGTCCAGAACCCTACCTAGACTGACTGCAGTGGGTTTCCTTGCTCCTGCATGGTCAAACTCCTGAAAACATAGCTCTGGCATCTCCTGAGCTTTACAGCAGGGTGGGGCTTTGGGTTTGCAAAAGAGCTGTCTTCTGCCAATTAAGCAGCCAGATAGGAGTGCCCAGACCTGAGTGTGCTAGGTATGGCTGTCTGGTGTTCTGTGGTATCTGTGGCTGTGTCAAACATTGCAAGTATTCATTCCTGTTAATGATTCCTTGGGCTGAAAGAATTCCCAGAGAATTCCCAATGCATTCTTCTATTGTTCTTCAAGTCCTTAGGGATGACTTTGGAAGAAGAAATTGAATAGAAAGGCCCAGATCCAGGGCCTGGCAAACCTTCCTTTAAGAATGGGTCTACTATGGCCTGGTGCAATGACCTCATGTAACCCTGGGGACCAGGAGCTGTGGGTTAAAACCCAGTTCGGTAACTAACACCTTATTTAACCAACCAAGTAGTTTGAGAGATTAGGGAGAAATGGAGAACTCTCTGGTGTCCGGTGTGTGACACGGGAGACAGTGGAGACTGATGACCATGGCTCCTTTGGGGACACACCCACTACATCCCAAGAGAGGCCCCCTTTGCTCTTCAGTCTATACAATGTGAGCACTGATGGGTTCTTTCCAACTCACTCTAGAAACTTCTTAAGCATGCTTTATTTTGAATTTCTTTTCTCCTTATATGCCTACACAACTTGAGCAGCTTGTAGACTTCTGTTCTGGATCTCTCTCTCTCTCTCTCTCTCTCTCTCTCTCTCTCTCTCATCCTGTTTCCTCTCAGGGTAGCTTAATACCGTTTTTTAACAATAATAGTACAGGGTGACAAACTTTAGGCTTAAGATTCTAAAAGAGACAAAGGGTTGAAATCCTGAGGGCCTGGATTGATGGGGAGGAAGAAAAAGAATCCACAAGAGAACAAACATTTGTAATTGTAGTCAGGAGTGTCCATGTGGAGATATAGGCATGTTCGGAAGACTTTGAGGGAGTTCAAAGAATGACAAGTACAGCTGCTGCAGGATGCTCCTCTGCAGAGGGGTATAGACGTGAGCCAGGCTGGGACATTTGGCCTCTGGAGGATAGAGAAGCAAAGGAATGAATTGGAGCTGAGTGGAGAAGAGGCCAGAGCTCCAAGTCTGTCACACTCCTCCAGCTGCACATCCACTCCAGCAGAAAGAAAGAAGCCCATATTAGTGCAAGGCCTGTCTCATTCCTGTTCCCTCGAGGGACGCCTGAGAACCCCCTCTACTTCCTCCCTTTCCTTCCCACCCGTTATCTAATTGTGGCAGGAATAAGTATTTGATATTTCCTGCCCCAGAAGCCTTGGCTCTTCTGTGGGGGCCTCCATATCCTTCTTCCTATGACTTCCCCATTTGTCCTTACACAAAGGCATGGAGGGCTGCTTCTATCCCCAGAAAGAGAAATAAGTAGTGAGCTTTGTCCACAAGTCCAGGAAGAGGCCGTGGCAGGTAACTGATTAGTTGGTTTCTGTCCTGACTTTGTGGAGAATTAGAAGAGAAATATTTGCCAGAAGGCATAGATTAGAAACGAAAAGGATATCTGGCATCAACCGTGTGAGTGCCAAACCGAGCAGCCCTCCGTGGGTTCTTCCCTGGGTAACCTCCGAAAACGGGGGAGCTGCCTAGAGCGGTCCACATGGGGGACGGCTGGGGTCTTGATTGCTGAGGTTTGCTGGAGGCCTTCTGTTGTGAGTGAGGTAAAACGGAGTCTTCAAAGTTCTCCAGCAAGCCCATTTTAAAGTTCACCAAAGGCGGGGACGAATCAAAATAGGAAACTATACCTCGCACCAGCTCAGTCACTACCAGCTGCTCTCCAGGCTAAGTCATAAGGTTTGGACACTGTAGACTGAAGTGATGTTAGGATCGAAGGTCACCTGCTGTAATTTGAGACAGATCAAAGAAATCTCTCATTCTAAAGAAAACCCTTAACTCTTGCCTGGCTCAGGGGGCCATGCTATACCATTCCTCCTAGCAGGAGCCATGGCTAACCCTCCCCACTTGCTGGGGTCCAGCTGGAACCAGACAGACACAAAAAGTACAGGGAGCTGAGCGTGCAGGAACATGAACAGCAGGGTGGAAACTTCCTGAATGAAGATAGGCTAAAGAGACCTTGTTTCCCTCCCTTTGGCTGTCAGACTATTGAGACAAAGGACCCAAGGAACTGGAATTTGCTGGGTGCTTCTCCGTGCTGGAGAGTGAGTGCAGGGCTTCCTATACACTAAACATTTGCTCCTATATAAACATATACTCCACACCCCAAAAGCCACAGAGCAATCTGAGGCACCCCAGTCCCTCACTCAGTCTTTAGCCAACCTGTTGCAACCTACTTTCCACTGTACCTTAGCACATTCAGGATGTGACTCTTCCCCCCTGGCTAAAGCAACACCTGCAGTTGCTTGGCTAGAATGAGATCCCACTAAAACATGCAACACTGGAGCCTAGGTCCATGCAGGGCTGATTGCACTGGCCTGCTGGAAGCCACCCTCCTTCTCTCCATCCCTGCCACCTGCTGACATAGATTTGGTTGTCAGTTAATAGCTCATTCAAACGTGAGTCAAAATGAAACCGTGAAGTTTGAGGGCATGTGGGGAATTACCTCAGTTTGATAGAAACACGCAGGGAGGCGGGCTGTGTGGTGTAACTGAGGCCCTGGGAGCTGGGAAACCCTTATCAGCTTAATTTGTCAGCAAGCCCACGATCCCCCTCCACAGGGCCAACATACATCTCTTGGGAAATTAGATCTCAATGCAGTGGCCAGGAGGATGCTAAGTGTGGCCAGCATTTTCCCTACAGTGGCTCAGAAGGATAGCTTCGGGGAGCCCCTCAGACCCAGGGTTTCCTGCGTGTGGGGACAGGCTACTTTTCCCTCTGGCTGTGATAGGAGACCTGCCATGTTAAGTGAGAGAAGGCTTCAAGGGGTTGATGTACTGGAAACTCATGAGCTTCATGCCAGGAACGTGCCAGTTCCGGGACCTCTCCAGTCTGTGGGGGTCAGTGTCTCTCTCACTCCGGTCACCCTCTGCCCTTTCATCAAGCTGCAGTTCCATGAGGGTTACTAACCAGACAGAGCTTGGGATGATACATGGAAGTTTACCCTGGCCCTGCAGTCACAGGGTCAAAATGGTCTCAGAAGACCACATGTTAGGAATGGGAAGCCTTCGGCTGCCCCCAATTACACCTGGTACTCCCAAGCCATTTAGGGACTTGCCTTTCCCCTGAGGCAGGAGCCCCTCATTTGATAAAAATGAAATCTGACCAACCAGAAGGTCTGTGGACAGAAAGCATGTCCCTTGCTTTTGGATTCTCTTAATTAATGTCACACATGTCCCACCTGTTTTAATATTTAATTTACATGGATGAGGGTGACCTGGAACTCTTGACAGGTGTATACCACCACACTCAAGTCTGGTACCAAACCCAGAGCTACGTGCACACCAGGCACTCACTGGACCAGCTGAGCCCCCGCCCTTCCCACCCCTTTCCTAAACTCTGCTAATAATCCCAAGAGTAAGTCCTGAACATCTTGTAATTGGATCCCATTCTGAAATCCATTCAAAGTCATGATAGAAATGGCCAAGTTTCACCTCCCACCCACTCTGTGTGAAGAGAACATGGCAGGTAGCCGTCAGCCACTAAGGACACAGCAACACCATCATTAGATTTGCTATTTAGTAAGAATAGATCTGTAAACTGAACAGGAAGATTTCAGGAAAGGGACCTTATAAATGTTTGAATCTTCTGTGGTTTTATTCTGTGGTCCAAGCCAAGCCCCTGAATTCCCCAAGCCCTAATCTCCGCCAGCCCCAGGCTGACCAACATGACTAATGCAGTTACCCACAGCCTTACCATCCTTGGTCATAACACCGCTCCAGCTGGAGCAAGCCTGCCAAGCGTGCAGGGAGTCCTGCTAACAGTGCATGGCAGTCGGAGGGCTTTGGGAAAGCTCCCCCAGCCAGCTGTCTATCCACCCCCACAGTTGTCTGTCTGGAGATAAGTGTCCCATGCTGGTCATTCAGAGATGCGTCACGGTCTTGGATGCGGCTCACAGTGGGGCTCTGCCAGACAGGTCCATAGAGAGGTGGCCTGTGCTGACCTGGAACCAAAACGCCCCCACAGCGTCCTAAGACATCCCTTTGCCTCTGTGTCCCAGATCTGTCATTCACTCGAATGGGTTCTCAGGGTCAGGTTCTTTATATGTGGGAGCTTGTTTAATATGAGAGAGAGGAAGAGAGAGGGGGAGAGGGAGAGATTAAAAATGAGTTTCTATTTCTCCTTTCCACTTAGTGATGGATACATATTTTCCATTAGCAAAGCATTAAACTCTTTTTACTTTTTAAGAACAGTGTAGGTGGCATATTTCACAATCTTGGCAAGGCAGACATGACATTTGGGGAGTAAATCAAATTTTGAGGGCAGAAGTATTGGCCCAGACTTGGACTGCCACTTAGGGAAATGTAGCAGAGGGAATCGGGTGAAGGGGAGAGACGGCAATCTGCAAGATTCTACCCGCTTCCCCGGGGATGAATGGTTCTTTGTGGAGATGGGAGGGAGTGGGCAGGAATAAGACCCACCCTGGATTTAGAGACTGTAGGTGGGTGGACAGAGGTTATGTGACCCTCCACCCTGGGTTTTTGGGTGGGATTTTTTTGTTTGTTTGTTTGTTTTGTTGTTCTGTTTTGTTTTGTTTATAGTCACAATTTTTTTTTTGTAACTTTGACTTCAGTAGAGCTTCTCTAAAGTTAGACTTAAACAGCCCCCTGATGAATTGAGCGAAGGGCTAGTATCGACATGAAAGCAGCTGTACCCCAGGAAAAAAAAAGCCATCCACCCTGGGAAAACTGACAAACACAGACCACAAAAAAATAAATAAATAAATAAATGGCCAGACCCCTCAGATAGTCAGTGTGCAGAAGGCTTTGATGTTATTTTTAGAAGAACACAAAAATCTAAATCAAAATCAGATTTCACTTCTTTTTCCCTGTTTCCTCTTCCTGGCGCTACCACTTCTTGGGAATTCATTTCCTTGGCCAGCCTTACAGACTGCTGTGAGGGAAGAGACTGTCGCTGTGGGCAAACATGTTGCCCATTAGGTAGTATCAGTAAACATGAAGAGGTAAGTTTCAGAGGAAAGCCGGGAGTCCCCATTGCTCACCGATGGGATAGAGGAAGTCACTATCAACTGTGTGTGAAACCAGGCATCCTGCACAGAAAGGGTAGAAATTGGAAGCCATCAACCAAGTTAAAGCCCCCTTCTTGAGCAGGACCACATTCCTATAAAACTATTTTCTTCTTTAGTTACTACCATTCCTTTTTGTTTTGTTTTTATTTATTTTTTGTTTGTTTGGGTTTTTTGTTTTGTGTTTTTTTGTTATTGTTGTTGTTGGTTTTTTTTTTTTTTTTGCTCATCTATCAAAGAATTTTTTTTAAAGAGTCAATTGCAAATTCTTGCCAATTTTTGGTTGTAAGGTTTTTTTTTTTTTTTAATTGGCAGTAAAAGAATGCATGCATTATGGTGCAGCTGCTGAGTGCCTGGTTTTCTGGCAACCATTGTAAAGGGAGTATAAGAAACAGATAGAAGGAATGGGGGGGGGCTGAGGAGACATCCAAGGGAATTGGTTACCAACCTACTGCACAGTTCCCTGGGCTGACAACCCCTGGAGTCCCAGTTGCAAAACTATTAAACCGTGTGTTTAGAGCAATTCCAGATGGAGTCACCCTTGGCTACATAGCCGTTACAGACCATCCTGGGCTTCACTGGATTTAAAAGAACAAAAACCTTCAGTGTTATCCTATCCTGACTTGGTGAAGGGAGGAAGAGGCAATGTAGTTTGCCCATAGGGTGTGTTGAAGTTGGTCCCAAGCTTGGCTGGCTCCAGACCTATAGTTCTGCAAATATGAACTCCACTGGTTGTTTTCCCTCAAATGACCAAAAACAACTGTGTTACATTGCTCCTAGTCTTGTGAAATCTTTCCTCCTCCAAGGCATGTAATATTCTCTGGGTGACAGTGCAGTTTTAAGAAATACATGGAAAAAAAAAAAAACTGGACTTCTCAAATACCGCTTATATTTTGGGAGATTTGCCATGAAACTGTTTAAAATGTAGATTCCCACACACTGACCTAATGTAGTTTAATCTGGTCTTACACCCCATCATCTTCCTGGCAGGAAAGCCATAAAGCACCTGTCCCTCTTGGAGGGACACTGTATGAATGCTGGAAGAGTCTGTATGGGGCTGCTGCTGCTGCTGCTGCTGCTGCTGTCTATAACCTCTGTAGAACATGCCATCAAAATTCTCATTGACTTGAGTAATGTCCCCAGGGCTAAAAGAATCTAATGTCCTTGAACATGGTCCATATTAGCAACACGTCCAGTCACCGTGTGGAGCAATCTGAATTGTTCTCCAAAGTGCACAGCCAGCTGGAGTTCTAGGCTTTCACAAGGTTTTAGGTGGGATGTTTGTGCAAACCCATCAATCACTGTCCAACAAGTAGATCCTATCTCCCCAGCTACTCATAAAGTACATTTTGTTTATAAAGACTGAATTGCTCATGCTCCTCCTGGCATAAATTTTTGTATGGAAGAAAGTTCTCCCGCAGATGCAATATTTTTTTTCTAAACATTACTTCACTATACTTCTGTTCTTCCAGCTAACCTCTAAGGTGGTTCTTATCAGTGAAGGTACCCCACCTCTTATAGGAAGTTCTTTTTCATAGGTATTCAAATAGGAGTTCCAGATTGTCTCTAGAAAGTAGGAAGCCCCCTTGTACCAAGGTCACTAACCTGACCTCTGACTCCTTGAGTATAAGTCTCCATGTTTTAATGTTTCTGTCAAAACACCCTAAACCAAGAAAATGGTCATTGTGATTTTGACATTACCTTCCAAAGGGAGGAGAGCTTCATCTGCCAAACCCAGAGAAACCATTTACAGCTGAGTGAGGTTCATCACTAAGAGTACAGAAAATGCATGCAGTGGGTAGGATGTCTGTCCTGGATTGCTACGCCCTCCAGGGACTTTCAAACTCAGTGCTCTGGGCTCCCAGAAAAGACTCTGGAGTTTATTTACCCTGCCAACAAGCTTTGCATTTTGTGAGTTTAGCAGAAAACTACTTAAGAGGGAAATACATTTCTTAAATCGACTTGTTTCCCAAGAAGATACAGCCCTTGGGGCTTCCAACGCCTCCTAACAAAAAACATCTGCAGTACTTCCGGAATTTTCCTCAGGCCCTGAGCACACACCCACACATTTCCAGTTCTTTCCTAACCATAAAGTTGGCTTCTACAGTCTCTGGTTTTATGGCCAACTCTTCCATCCAGTTGTTCCGTTTCTCCCTTCATTCCAACTTAACTTCTTGTGGTGGGTACTGCTTCTCTGCTAGGGGACAGAACATAGTGTTTTCAAAACCTGTCTGCAATGAGGGTCCCCAGCTCATAAAGTCTAATCACACATTTCAAAGTGAATAAGGGCATAATCAAACAGCATGGAGAATCAAATGTGCCACATGAGCTCCACAAAGAGGCTCACTCTGTGGACCTGAGAGCCCGATCCAAGGCATTTCTGGGATAGTAGGGATTGGTTTGTGTGTTTGTATATGGGAGTGTGTAGCTTTGGAGCCTGTCCTGGAACTCGCTCTGTAGACCAGGCTGGCCTGGAACTCACAGAGATCCACCTGCCTCTGTCTCCTGAGTGCTGGGATTAAAGGTGTGTGTCACTGCCGCCCAGCACAAATACTTTTTTTTTTTAAGTTTCTTCAAACTTTTCATTTTAGAAAATACTCAGCTGTGTTTCTTACTGTTTCCAGCCAAACTTGCTAATGACTCTGGGTGTTTCCACTCACCACTGCATATATATTGGGAGATAGTTGACCTAAAGGGTCTTGAAAACCCCAGCTTTGTACCTTAGACTGGAGAACTGGAAGCCATGGTTTGGGGGTTGGAGAGATGTAGTCAAGAGCACTTATTAATTGGATTAGGTCCCCAGACCCACGCCTTTGCCCTTCTGCAATTCCAGTTCCAGAGACACCAACGCCCTCTTGTGGCCCCCATGGGCACTGCATACAACACATTCACACACGTGCAAACAGATTGACATTCATGGAGGAGTGTTTCACAGACAGTGCATAGCTCCTGTGCCCTCGTGGACAGGGTAGTGATTCTTTCATTAGGGTACTCACCCATTTGGGGGGGGGGTTCTGCCTTGTAACCTCAGCACCTTCTGATAGCACCACCTTAATGCTAAGGGGGCCGTTCACTTCAGCATGGGGGTCTGCGTATACTCAGGCCAGAGCAGTTTCTGTCCAGATGATACAGCTTAGCAAATAACACAACAGTGATGGGTTTTCAAGTTTCAGAGTTGTTTCCTTTTGCTATTTGGCCTTCCATGCTAACATTTCTGGGTCAGTTGTGTCCTTCTGACAAAAAGTCAAGTGGTAGGGTGTGCAGCCAGAGGACCCAGGCTGAGGTCTGAGGAACGGCAGCATTTAAAGAACCCAAGAAGAAGTCCAAGAGAGAAGATGCAGGAGAGGTCCACCATGCCCAGCTCCATGGGGGTCTTTGAAAAGGAAAAGGCTTGTGCTACCAACACCTGCCAGTTCATCACACTGAGGGAAACGGGCAGAGACCACTGGGCACTGTCTGTTGTCTCGCCTTGTGGGAAGTTGCTGTGGTGAACAGTCAGGACAACTAGAGCTTTTCACAGCAGGAGATGGTGCTGTGGTGAATCACTGAGCTAGGAGGACTACAGCCAGCCAGTGGTGGTCAGGGCTCTGCCTCCCAGACTCTTGCCCAGCACATGGAATCCAGAGCAATGCTACTGTTTTGCATGCAAAAGATTTAATATTTGGATCACAGAAGTCGTTGCCAAACTGAGCAGCTAGTAAAGTCTCTGACCGCATGAACCAGAATTCCCAAATGTAGGTCAGAGAGTGGGTTATTATTCATAACCATAATCTGCCCAAGATCAGGGACTTGAAGAGGCCGGTGCACAATGGATATGTAGAGGACTTTATATAGATGTAGGGAGTCACAGCCAAGTGTGGCCCTCAGCAGTCACAAGTGAAGGACCCCATAGTACTGGAGCTGTACTTCAAGATTAGTATACTACCTGGTCTTGAAGAGGTTACAGGCTAAGAATGTACCAGCAAATTAGGAGTCATGCCCAGGGACCATTCTGTGCCCACATACCTCCCTCCAACTCAGGCAAGACCCAGGCCATCCAGTTGCTTTCTAAGGAAAGTACATATAGCTGGGTATGAGCTTCTGTGATAACAGTATTTTAATAAGAAACTTATGGTTTGAGTTATTTGTGTTTACAAGCCAAGGCACTCACAGTCCAGTACCATTGGGAGCTAACCTTTTAAACCTACTGCTGTGTGTGTACAAAATGGAAGCAGGGGGAAGGGGAGCTTGCCACAGCATGCTTGTGGAGGTCAAAGACCACTTTGTGGAATGAGCTTTTCCCTTCCACTCTTACATGGGTCCCAGAGACTGAACTCAGTCCATCACTGAGTTGTCACACGCCATCACCATCTCACCAGTCCAAATGGCTTTCACCATGCCTTTGTTTTGTTTTCTGTCATGCTTTTCCTCTTTCTAGATATTTTTCACACCTTCTAAATGTAAGACGTATAACAGTACATGTGTGTGTTCACATGTATACTTAGATAAATAGGCAAGTGGATCGATGACAGAGATGATAGATACCAAGATGATGGTAGGTGCATCGCAGAGATGGACAGGTGGCAGAAAGAGGCACAGATATTTACATAGGCAATAAATATTATAGAGGATGGGTAGATGGTGAATAGACATTTCTCCTGAGAGTGCTGACTCCCTCTGTGAACAGCTGACTGCTTGGTTGTCTTGCCTGATAGAAGGTGGGTGGAGACTGGTCCTCCAAGCTTGCCTAGCTTCCAGGAGTCTGGAGGGCTTTGCTGCATGCATGTCAGGGAAGGAAAGCACTCACACTGATCCTGCATGAGACCTCTGGTGTCCTGGAAACACACCCTAGTGGTCATGCTGGGGAAGAGGACAGAGTAGTTTCAGGAAGCTGCTTCCTGGACGTTCCAGGAAATCTTTGGAGCAGCCAGATGGGGATGGATAGATAAGATTCATGTCAAACATCTAGTCAAGTTGCCTTTGAAATTACACAAGCTCCCAACACACACACACACACACACACACACACACACACACACACACACAATGTCCTGTGGCCCAAGCACTGCCCTGGACCCCTCAAGAGGCAAAGCAGGTGCAGAAGGGATTTAACAGGGAAGTGTATGAAGCAGCTAAGAAACTAGGAGCATATCAAAGTGAACTCATCCCATTATCATGTCAAAGAAAAAGCAAGGAACAGCCTTTCCAGGGGGGAAAAATGAAGCGTTTGCAACATTAGGGCATCATTAATCATTAGAAGTCATCTATTCACCAAAATACACAGGGAGCATCATGGGGCTCCGTAGTGGCCAGAGGGGCTATACAGGTTTAAGTTAGCCATAACACAAGAGTTCCCTTGGCTTGAGAGTGCTGTTTAGGGACCACAGGGAGATAGCAAAGGGGATACCAGGGTGTTGTTAGGGAAAGGAAGCACAGAAGCTAGCTAATGGGTTATTACAAAGATTGAAGCAAGATGACAAGAGAGGAAAAGACAGATGTGCAGGACAGGAACTCCATTTAAGCAGTGATAGGTCCTTGCACATAAGCCAAACACCAGCAGTATCTCCACTTGTCCAGAATTGGACTCTGGAGATGGTCTTTAGAGAAAGAAAAAGGAGATTTGGGGTTATTGTAGGACGTGGGGCCTGAGGGAATAAAGCCTAAGTTGGATTTTCTACATTCTGTGGTTAGGAATCTGCATATGCTTGGGCAAATGTCCAAAGGGAGGGGACCATTGAGAGGGAGTGAGGTGTCCTAAGAGGGTTCCAGGACTTGAGTTTGGCTAACTCCAGAGTAACAGCTGATGACCACTGAGCCAGCACCCAGGAGAAGAGCCTGTTAAGAAGGCAAGCAGCACAGAGCAGGGTGAGAGGCCCTGAGCTTAAGTACTTGTACCTGCTCATGATGGATAGGAGAGTTTGGTCCAAAGAACAGCAGGAAGCCAGGGCTCCCTGGCTCAAGTTATGGATGGGAGAGAGGAAGTAGCTTTGGAAACCGTACCTGAGTGAGAAGCACATGATCTACCCAAAGTAAAGGACCCACAGTCACAGCTGGCCGTGGGAAGTCAGGAGAGTCCTTGGTTGTCCCTCTACTGCTCTCCACACTTCCGCCCATGCAGCTGTCCTGTGGGTGGGCTGAGTCTGCCCCAGTGTGCCAGCCTAACAACGCTCACCTTACGGGAGCATCCTTGGGAATCGGGATGGGACTGCTGAGGTGTGAATGGCTGCTAGTGTGCAGACAGACTCCTACCCACATTGCACAGCAAGCTAAGACACAGAAGGAACCCTGAGGACATGGAAGATGAGGACAGGCGCACACATACGTATACACTCAAAGGAATTGTGAATTTGTCTGTAGGCTCTTGTAGAAGAAGCCTCAGTGAGGGGCTTAGATCATCTGCAGGATATCCTAATTGCCAAACAAAGCCAACATCTGCAATGACAATACCGCTTGGGGTCCTGAGCTCACTCTCTCCCTGGGCCCTCACAAAGGAAATCAGGTGCATCCCATCTTGATCACATGGAAGGTCACCGACCCTTTGTCACACTCATGGAAAGGATGGGTCTCAGGAGGGTGAGCTTTACTCAGTATCTCCTGCCATTTTGTTGAAGAAAATTGCTACCCATTTTTCTTCTTTAAAACAAACAAACAAAAATGCCATTAAAGGTAGATCACAAACATGTGTTGCCTCCAGTTCCAGGGGACCCAACACTCTGTCCTGGTTTCTACAGGAGCACCAGGCTCTACAGTGATACACAGACCTACGTGCAGGCAAAACACCCATAAAGTAAAATTGAAGAAAATAAAATAAAAATATAAATGCCATTACAGGGAAAGAATTGGTGGAAGCTGGAGGTAACTGGGCAGTTAAGAGCACTAGCTATTCTTGTAGGGGACCTGGATTCTTCCAGTCCCATAATCCACGTGGCTGTTCACAACTGTCCATAACTCCAGTTCTGAGAGATTCACCATTCTCTGTAGGCTTTGGACACACTACATGCACATGGTACACATGCATATATGCAGGCAAAACACTCATACATATGAAATAAAAACAGGTAAAAAATTCAGAAAGAAAGAAGGGTGGAGATGTAACTCAGCCACTGAAGTGCTTGCTTAGTGTGCGGAGCCCCAGGCTGGTCCTCAATTCCTGCAGAAGGAGCAGAAGAGTAGCCACCCATTGCTGCAGGGTGAGCTTGAGGCCAGCCTGAGCTACACAAAACCCTGTCTCAAGAGAGAGACAGAGACAGAGAGGAAGGAAAGGAGGGAGGGAGGGAAAGAAAAAAGAGAGAGGGAGAGAAAATAAAGGAATGGAGGAAGGAAAGAGAAAAGAAAAGGAAATTGTCATGTGTCCTGAGGTAGGTGTCATGTCCCTGGGTCTTGGGTCTCCTGTCTGTATAACTGAGCCATCCATCATCCATTATCTCCCCACAGACTACATGGAAGATTGGTCTCCTGTGGTCTGTTTTCATTCTGGATATGTGTTTGGTGACATCTAAGGGTCACCTTAGATGAAAAATCAGGGGAAGGAAGTTCAGGACACCAGAGGGCGGTCATTTGCAGAGCCATGGTTGTGAGTTCAACTCCTTATTCACTGCCCAGAAAACAACCTTAGCCTGAGGGCTTGGGACAGCATCAGAGTGGTTCTGTAGGGAAGCCCTGCCACCGAGGGCTGGAGGGTCTTCTCATGGGACTCACCCCAAGGAGCAGATCCTTCTAAAGTACAGGGAAGAGAGGCTATGTGTGACCTGGTGTGGACGAACAATCAGACTCTTCAAGGGTTGGGCTGGAGTGTAGCCCAGTGACAGCGTACTTGCTTAACATGTGAAGGGTGTGGGTTCTTTCTCCAGCAAGGGACTGGAACTTCAACTTAACTAGTAGAGTGCTTGCCTAGCATACACAAGGCTCTGGGTTTGATTCCCAGCAGGACATACTCTGTACATGGGGCCTTGTACTTGTAATCCCAAGGGGATCAGTTCAAGGTCATCTTTGGCTATGGAGAAAGTTTGAGGCCAGTCTGGGGTAGGTGAGACCCTATCTCAAAACATAAAAACATCAAATAAGCAAGAACACTGCAGAGGCCATGTGCATATGAGAAGAAAGAAATGGGAAATGTCAGGGCTGTGCCACCACCCAGCCATGCCCATCCCCCCCCCCAGCCTTTTAGGGCTGGAGTGAACTTGTCCCAGGTCAGGTGAGTTCTCTCGGTAGGAGGCATCTCAAGCTTTTAGATCCAAGTGCCACACATTAGGGAGGCTCCAAGCATACAGGTTCCAGCCATTCAGAGACTGCAGCAGACTCCTCCCTTCTCAAGTAGGTCTCGGTGATCATGTAGCGTGGGTGATCATCACCACTGCCCTTGACCACCCACAGACCACTGTCTATGACCTAGCCTCTCAGAAATCACTTTTTTACCCTTTTATGTTGTTCCTAAACCACATCGCTGCCAACTGAGCTCTGTTTGTTCTACTCTTCTTCCCCAAACTGTTTGGGAAACACTCCTGCCCTGCCCTGCCTTGCCTGGTTTCACACCTCAGTTCCTGTCTGCGGTGAGCATGCCCAGGCTACCAGTGGATCTCCAGAGCCATCTCCCAAGTGAACTCACTCTCCCAGGATGTACAAGGCAACTAGTTGACCACACCCTAGCCTCAGTTTCCCCCAGAGCATGAGCATAATAATGATATGCGATCCTGGGATTTGCAGGAATTAAAATCTAATGTGTTAACAAAGTTGGAAATAGCCCATCCTCCTTTAACAAGACAGCTCAACTACTCTACCAAAGGGAAAAAGGAACGTGACAGCTCCTTGAACAGCCTGGAATTAAGCAGCCACAGTTTTCCTCAGAATTATTCCTAAGGGAGGTTAGCACCCCATGACAAATGAAGGACTTGTCCTCTGTCCCAAAGAGATGAGTCACGTGACCCTGGAGAGACTCAGAGCCTTCAAGTCAGAGGGCAGGCTTCCTAACCACCTGGAGGCTAAGGCTGACTGCCACCTGGTGTTGACCACTGGAACTGCACTATCATTCCCTGGCCCTGTTCCTCCCACCAGGAATGTTGATTTCACTTCAAAATCGAGATATTCAGTAAACACTAAAATCCTTCCTTTTATAGATTCTTGCAGACTGATGTCGGTACACACCCCTGATTCTCTGCAACTTTTGACACCACCACCCCCATTCCACAATGGTTCCACCCACGTCCTACCCATTGCTAAGCATGTTCAGCTCATCGTGGGCTGTTGTCCTCCAAGCAGTCAGGCTCAAACCCTACCAGCCCCACACCCCCAGGAGGAGGAGCACCCAGCATTCCAGAGCCCTGCCTCACCCGCACCTCAGATGCCCACAATACTTCATTATCTAATCAGATGCTAAACGAGGTCTGATACGAAGGCCTCCTTCCCTGAGTCTGGGTGGTCTCCTTGATGACTTCATCATGAGGGCCTGGGCAACATTCCGTCGGCTGTGCAGACAGCCAGGCCAAACCCTCTACAGAGCCAACAATCAGTTCTATGTGGCTGGTGCCGGGCTAAGGCAAGAGTGGGGTATTTCCTAAACGGCTCACGGGGTCTACAGAACTTAATGGGGCTGGGACAGTGAGGGTGGCAGGTCTTCTCCAAAGGGCTCCCACACACACACAGAAACTGTGATGTTATTATAGTGGTCTCCAAAGGGGTTCGGGCTGGCAGTGTAGATCAGAGCTCATGTCTCACAGGTGCCAGACCCTGGGCTCAACCCTCAAAACCACAGAAACAGGAGGAAAATTCTCTAAAAATGGAATTGGGGTGGGAAGAGTCAGATAGCAGCAGGGAAGACTGAGCAGCCCGCCACTCCAAAGGCTGAGGGCAAGAAGCACTTGTGGGTGCTGAAACGCTCTGCTCAGGCGAGAGGCTGAAATGAGGCATGGCCAAGCTTCCCAGGCATGCAAGCTGCTGGAGGCCAGGAGCCACCAGGGAGCCCTTAATCTAGTTAAGGCCAGACCTGACTAGTTTAAAGCCTTTTTGTTTCCAGCAGTATTTGGAGAATCAAACTTGTTAATCTTGTCCACTATTTTGTTTTGTGGTTTTTGTGTCTAAGAAATCTTTTACAACCCAAAGTTTCAAAAAGTTTCCCTGTAATATTTTCTTCTAGCCTGTTTTGGTGGTGGTAGTGGTGGTGGTTGGCTGAACGTTTTGTTTTGTTTTGTTTCTTTCATTTGAGTTTAATCCATTTCAAGTAGGATGCTCCTGAATGGGGTCCTGGGAGTATAACTGAAAGTTTGCTTCATTGCACGTGGATGTTATTTACTTTAAAATTTTATTACATGCACACACATACATATAAATATTTGTGGAGAAGAAGCATACTTGCTCCATGGCATTTGTGTTTGTGTGTGTGTGTGTGTGTGTGTGTGTGTGTGTGTAGGTCAGGAGACAACTGTCAGGGTTTCCCTCCTTCTACCATGTGAATTCCAGGAGTGGAACTCAGACTGTCAGTCTGGATAGCAAGAGCCTTTACCCACTGAGCCATCTCACCAAGCCCAGATACTATTTACTTTTTAATACAATCTTAAATAGTTTTGGAGAGTAGCTCTAAAGGCCCTTATCAAGCCACGTCATATAACGAATCCAATATTGTTCGGCTGGCACTTGCTAATTCACACTGTGGTTGATCTAACATGTTCACAGATGTGAACTGGTCATCCTTATGAACAATAAACAGTTCTAAATTCTGGGGTAAAGAGTAAGAATACCCGGGTCTGAAGATGGCTGCCTTTGCAGATGCCTGGCATTTTTTTCCAGTGTGTGCCATCAGGCTTACAGAAATTCACTAGTTCTTAGGAATTCCCCAGGATCACCAAGAGCCATGATGTGCTGCCCTCAGAGGAAGGGAGATCGCCTGCAAGGAACTGGGGAGGGCCTGAGGGTCTGTGGCTGATGCCCAGGAAAGGTGAGACAGGAAGGGTCAGCTTAGGAAGGAGAGGGAATTTCCTACCATTCAGCCTTGGGCTTTGCGTCATGAGGATCTATTCTCTCTACCAGGAAAGGCTGTCGCCGGATTGAACATCCTGATTTGCACAGACGGGTTCTGTCCTTGGAGACCAGTATTGGGGCTTCTCTGGCCTTTGTCCCAGTGTCCAGTTGCATCTGCATACACACTGTCTAGTGATACTTTGCCCTGTTTTTAGATGTAAACTTTTCCAAATTCAGGAGCACTCTCAGAGGCTGAGAATCTAAGTATGCCTCCTCCAGAACCATAGAACTTCATAAAGTTGGCTTTGGACTTGGCCTCACCCTCAGCCAAAAAATTTACTGGTGACCCAGGTATACACCAGCCATGACTCCAGAAAGGGAAGGACAGGGTGTCGAGTGGACAAGCCCCTGTCCTACTTATTCTGTCTTGTAGGGAAGTTTGATTAAAGTTAATATTTAGCTAACAAAATATTTTTCCCTCTGCCTTGAAAGCCAGACCTTTCTCTGAGCTACAATTTAGTCCTAAGGAGATTTTTCTTATTAAAAGATAACCATCTCCTCCCTTAAGCGCCCAGTGGAAGGAAGTGGAGAGGCAGGACATAGTGGTATCTCAACAGCAATACACACAGGAATCTCTAGGGATTGTGTGAAATACAGATTCAATGTTCCAGGGCCCTGCCTGGGACTCTACTTCTTACGTGTCTAGCAAGGACTTGGAGTGACCCCACACAGAGACACAAGGGCAGAACTCGGCCAGCCAGGAGCCAGGCAGATGATGGCCCTCAATGATGAGCCTTTCTAACCCGTTATAGCTCCTTCCCACTGGTGTTCAGCCCTTCTCCTTGCCATCACCAAGGGACAAAATGGGATCACTGCTGTTAAACTTCTGCCTGAGATGCACGGTGGAAAATGATGGTTTTCATAGTCCTGCTTTCTAGGAAGCCCTCTCTGTGGCTAGAACGGGGCAAGGGTAGGGCACATGATCTTACAGGTCCTTTGAAAAATGTCTCAGGCTTATACAATATATTGTGTCCCTGCACTATGGAGATGCAGGCCGTGGGAGGGAGGATATTTTCAGGGATGTTGCAGGAATTGGAAGAACTTTGTGGATTTGGGGATTTCGAGGTTGGTGTGTAGACATCTTCTCTCAGGACAGTTTTATTTTTAACCTCTTTACACAAGGAAAGGAAGGGATGGGGATTAGTTTTACGAGCTGGACTTTTCAACAGATGATGGAAGTGTCTGCCTCTGCTGATTAGCAGGAATGGAGACCCTTCTCACCTGTGCGTGCAGCTGCTGCTCACACTCCATTTCCCACTTCCTGATCAGGCAGGACATCCTGGGGAAAGCCCCAGCCTGACCACTCAAACACAGCTCCCAAGAGCACACTGAAGCTGTGCACAAATACCCGGTTACCCACAAGGCAGGGTTCAAGCTGACAACAGGAGCCAGGACCAGGCCCCAACATCTATTTTCCCCAGATACCCCCTCCCTGCCCTGAAAAGAAGCAGCCTGGAGGCTGTGGAATGTTCCAGTCCATCAACATTCAGGAAAAGTTCAAACTTGACAAGATTGGCTAGTGCCAAAGAAGAAGAAAATAGTTCTGGCGAGGGTGGAGTGAAATTGGAGCATTTCTGGTAGAGTCTTGAAATGGTGCAGCCTCTGAGGAAAAAATTTGGTCACAGCTCAGAAACTTGAATGTGGGACTGTCACAGGACCCACTGAGTCCTGGGGATGAACACCGAAAACTGACAGGAGGAACTCAGGCAGATATTTTACACACATGCTGATAGCAGAGCTGTTCAAAGTCCAAGAAGTAGAATGGGCCAGCCGGACGACTCAGCAAAAGATGTTTGCAGTGTACCCTGCAGTGTTTGCTCCCCCAGGACCCATGTAAAGGTAGACTGAGAGGCCTGCCTCTGATAAGTCATTTTCTGAGCTACAGATGTATGCTATGGCATGCATGCCCAGGCACACACATACAGAAACACTCAGATATGCCCTTTAGTAGTTGAAAGGGGCAGGCTGGGTACATCTGTACAATGGAATAATATTCAGCCATGAATATGAGGTACTGGCCTTTGCCGTAGTATAAATGAGCTCCCAAAGCATTGCATCAAGTGAAAGAAGCCAGACTGAAAGGGTCGCTCATCATGTGATTTCATTACTGTTGATTTATAGAGACAGAAGGCTGAAGGGTGGTTGCTGGGAAAGATGAATGGGGAGGGGTTGTTTAATGTGTCTGGATTTCCCTCTGAGGCCAGGAAAGTACTTTTGGATCTAGATAAAGGTGAGGATTGCTCAGTATGGGAAAACACTGGGTTATGCAATGAAGAGTGACAGACAGTGTGCTTCAGAGGAGACAAGACTAGAGCTCACCTGGAGGTAGACACCCATCTGAGAAGTGCAGGTCAGAGGTCCCCTGGCAGTGGAAGGAAGTGAGCTCGCAGGGTACTTTGTCTTTCCCATCAAGGGGGCCCAGGAAAGAGTTTGAGTACGAGGGAGGAGGGGGTCTCCTGTCCCTCACACAGGTCCTGTGGTAGCTAGGGATTTGTGTATTCCTCGGCTCTAGAATAATTAACACTCCCTCACCCCCCACCCCCTACCCCCCCCCACCCAGCAGACTTGCAGGCTGTGAACAGTAAAGATGGATGCCACTGTGAGGAGTGTCCCAAACCCCTGGAGTGACCCCTGTAAACACTGTCAAGGGGGGGCCTCCACACAGCATGGAGAACTGAGGTTCTAATCCAAGGGAAACTAGATCCATTACCACCACAAACCAAGATGGACATGACTGGGAAAGGTCCATAAATGCCAGAGTCAAAGCATGTTCTTTTCCCAAACACACAAACAGCAATGAAAACACAGTGCTTCAGAGACAGGCTGAGCCTAGCGGTCCTCGCAGGAAGCCACACAGTAGGACCAGCCTCTTGCCTATAATGTTCTATGATGTATGGACCGCACCACGCTCAGGATGCTGAGCTGGCCCTGTCCTGGCTGGGCATTTGCTGGTGTGGCATGGCTGGATGATACCAGCAGAAGGCATGAAGGATAGGGAAAGGCACCAACCCAGATGGAGCCCTGGGGACTTCTCCAGACTCTCCTTGGGTTGAGGAGTTAGGGTGCCTCAGCTCTGGGGTGGGTCTCTAGACTCCCCCACCAGTCTGTCTTCAAAGAATGGGCCTCTTCCACCCACAGACCTGTGGCTCCTACAAGAACCAGTAGCAAAGGGATATGAACAGCGCTGAATAAGGTCTCCCTGCTCCTGGGTGGGCACCTCCCATGACATCCACCCCATACCTCACCTCCCACAAAAATCTGTCTTCTCACTTTAATACTATGAGACACTAAAGATGACCTCTCAACACTCAGTAAAGACATACACTTCACAGTAAAGACTGTCCTGTTGGCAAAGGAAGACAAGACCAGAAACAAAGATATAGGCCTCTCCCAACCCCCAGGACAGCAGACAGGTCTTGACCCCTTCAGCTACTTCACATACTTGGGACCTTTAGTACATGTCATTACTGATTATTTTGTAAGCGTATGTCCTTCCAGTTCATCCCCATCGGAGCATGTATTGGAACTTTCTGTTTGAGGCTGAGTAATATTCCAGTGTAAAGATATACTGTGCTGCCTGGCTTGGTGGCACACACCTTTAATCCCAGCACTCGGGAAGCAGAGGCAGGCAGATCACTGTGAGTTCAAGGCCAGCCTGGTGTACAGAGTGAGTCTCAGGACAAGCTCCAAAGCAATACAGAGAAACCCTATCTCAAAAAACCAAAAAGAAAAAAAAAAAAAGCTCTACTGTGCTTTGTGTAGCTCCTGTGTATATTACACTGAGGAAAGTGTGGGTCATTTTACACAAAGGAGACTTTAAAAGCCAAGCAAGTTGATTCTGTTGTTGCAACTCAACATTTGACCGCTTGCCATCAACCTCACCTGTCAAACTCACTTTTCACACTGAACCCATTTCCCCTGAAGCTCTCTGACCTCTTTCCTTAGCCAGGGATCCCTCTGTGGTGGCTCTGGTAGAAAATGGCCATTTACACAACATTCCTAGAGACGGGAGATCTTAGAGAATGGGACATGCCATTTGGAAAATGACTGTAATTGAGAGTTTCAACTGTGTCACTGAAGATGTATTGTTCCCACAGGGCCAGCCGGGGGTAGTGGGCACCCAGGGGTACACTGGTCCCCCAGGGTTGCAAGGCTTCCCAGGGCTACAGGGCCGCAAAGGAGACAAGGGCGAACGGGGAGCTCCTGGACCAACTGGACCAAAAGGAGATGTGGTACGTGTGCTGACTGGGGTCCTCTGCTGGGTGGCACTGGGGGTCTTGGCTGGGGTCCTCTGCTGGGTGGCACTGGGGGTCTTGACTGGGGTCCTCTGCTGGGTGGCACTGGGGGTCTTGGCTGGGGTCCTCTGCTGAGTGGCACTGGGGGTCTTGGCTGGGATCCTCTGCTGTGGGTGGCACTGGGCCTTTCTGCTTGTGTTAATTGTTCTGATTCTTTACAGGGAGCCAGAGGCGTCTCTGGATTCCCCGGCGCAGATGGAATTCCTGTAAGTGTTTGGGAAGATGAGAAGGTTAAACATTGTGTGTGTTCCAAGCAATGCATTTATAACTTAAAGAAATAACTTTGAAATGAGGTGGCTTCTTTGTTTATAGCATCAAATAGGGTGGGGGTGGGGGTCCTCTGTGCTCAGTTTTCTCCTGGATTCCAGGCAAACAATAGATTTCCTTCCTGGAGCCCCTTATAGATAGGGCTGCAGAACTGGGTCTACTTGGCTGGAACTTGACCTTGTTAGCAGTCAAAAAGATAGAACCTGGTGATAGGGCTGCAGAACTGGGTCTACTTGGCTGGAACTTGACCTTGTTAGCAGTCAAAAAGATAGAGCCTGGTTCACAGACGGTCTGTAAAGAGCTGACCTCGAGAGTTTCATCTGTCACATGGACAATCTGTATATACAAAGCCCAGCAAGTACCAGGGTGGAAAGAAGCCCCCGTGGCTCCTGCAGCTGCCCAGAGTCTCTGTGGTGATGGCACAATCATGAGTCAAACAAAAAGTTATAGGTGGGGCATGGCTCAAGCCTCTCATCTAGTATTTGGGAGGCTGAGGCAGGAGAATTACCATGAGTTCAAGGCCAGCCTGAGCTGTAGAATAGGTCACACTACACACACACACACACACACACACACACACACACACACACACACACACACACGGATCAGGGGACAATTCACTCATGAGAAAAATCTCAAAATGTAATAAAAGTGTTTTTATGAGCTAGTTTACTTCTTGTGGCAAAAAACAAAAACAAAACCAGCCTGACTCACAGCCTTCCTCGTAGGACTGGGCCAGCGGATTCCCAGGGCAGGCTTCCAGGCCAGACCTGAGCTCAGGGATCAGTGTGTTTACCACACATCCTGTCACGCCTCCTTCGTCTGCTGCTGTGCCTGGAGGCATGGGCCCTGTAAACCTAACCATATTCAGTGTCTTCTCTCTTACTATGCACACATAGGGAAGGAGGCAGTCCCCTGGCCAGCTTTACTGTCACCACTGGTACCAGGAACAGGAGGAACCAGGGAAGTCTGCTCTTTGCCTTCAGACCCATAGTCCCACAGTCTTAAAGGAAGTCTAGCAGAGGGAAGGTGGCCATGTTTAACAGAACATGAGCCCAGCATGCCCCCGACCTCAGTGTGCTCTGACAGACTTGGGGTTACACCACACTGTAGCTGGGAAAAAGGAAATTACTGTATCATTACTTGGGGTCTTGAGAAATAGAAAGAGAACAGAATCCACACATTGTCAGAGATAAACAGATCATAAAAATGTTTTCCCACAAACAGCCTGAACCTAAATTCCCCATTTTTAAACTACTTTTTAGAACTCTTTGGGCTGCCTGGCAGTTCTGTCTTGATGGTTTGTTAATCCAAATGAATGAATGAAGATGGCGGGACATTATGGATCACAATGGAGACTGATGTGTCTCGCTTTCATTCAGGTTTTTTTTAATCATCTGTGTGTTTATTTCATATTGGAAGCAAATGATTACCCAGTTAAAGGAACAGTCACCACCATTTCCGCAGATGCCAGAGTCGCTGCAGAGAATACAGCACAGATGATGGGACCTGAATGTCACTTGTCAGTGCTTGTCAGCTTGTGAATCGTGATCTTAAGATCGAGTTATATGTTCAAAGCTGTGTAAGACAGCATCCTTGAGAAGCTTAGAGCTGTGTCCCAGAGAAACTCGTCTAATTAGATATGCAAGATGGATGTCTAGTCAGTGTGACTTGGTGCTTTCCTCAAAGCTCAGTTTTAACCATGTTGGTGTGCACCTTCCAATATAGTGGGTCAGTTCTAGGAAGGAACCACGGAAATCAGTCTCCACCAAACGGATGAAGACTTCATCCGCGTGTTCAGGGGAAATTGCCACGGGGACAGCAGAGCTGGAGAAATCTAACTTCTTGAGGTGAAACTGAAAGACCAGGTCTAGAAGCCCCTCTTGTCCTTACCCAGAAGGCCACCAGAAAGGAAAAGGGACACTCTTGACTTACCACAGGACAACTGCCCAAAGCACAGGCCAAAGCTGCCTAAAGCAAAGAGATGTGCAAAAGAAGACGTTTCTCTTAGTGTTTTTCAGTATCATTGGTTATGTGGGATTTGTTCCCAGACTCTTAAAATTTTCCAAATTTCTCAAATCTGGGGGGGGGGGGAAGGCATCCAAATGGCCCCAGAATATGGTTTTTACCCAGATACATCATTGAAAGAAATTGCACAATTACAAATATCAAAACAGGCTCTGTTCTAATAAAGCATAAATTGTCAGCTATTGGCTCAGCCCCATTTGTCTGAACCAGCTCAATGCAATCCTCACCCCTCTAGTCACTCAGCAGGTGCTTGGTCATGTTGTCACCTCTTAATGCCTCAGGGTTTTGTTATTCTTGACTAAATCTAAAACTTTGCAGGGTACAGTGGTGCACACCTGTAATCCCAGCATTTGGAAGGTTGAGGCAGGAGGATCTCAGGTTGGCATCCAGCCTAGGCTACATAGTAGGGCTTTCTCAGATGACAATAAAGCAATTAAAACAGTGTGTCACCAAAGAAAGCTCTGGGGTGTGACTAGCACCTTCATTTGAGATTTGGCCTCTCTGGCTCCCCATCCACGGTTCAATGAAGCTGTATAGCCATCCAACAGCCGCATCTAACAGCTCTTAAAGGCTTTCAAGGTTACTGCTTCCCACTGCCTGCTGGAACGTTTCTGAAGCAAGGCAGAGAAAGCCAAGTTACTTAGAGCCTAAGAATGGTACCCTGCCTTTACAGCCTTGTGCCTGCTTAAGACACACCTAATTCTTTGCTTGTTTAATCTTTCATCCTTTCTTCATCCATTTTTGAGTTATCTTTTTTATTGGATTTGTTCTGGGAGTGTGGCTTTTGAGAACATTTACCACTGTTTCATGAATCGATGACGTGAAAACTTGATTGTTCACACACCATTCTGCTTCCCAGGGACACCCAGGGCAAGGTGGGCCCCGAGGAAGGCCCGGCTATGATGGCTGCAATGGGACTAGAGGAGACGCAGGTCCACAAGGGCCCTCTGGATCTGGGGGCGTCCCTGGGCCCCAGGTGAGTATAAGAGCAATGTGGTGGTATGTTTAGCCAGGAGGCCTGGGGGGGGGGGGGAGGGCACCTATCAGTGTAACTGGACCTAACCTAATGTGGCATGAGCTCCACTTCCCAGGTTCATCCCAGGAGGGCCACCTGCCAAGCCTTGTCCTTGCCATCATGGCTGATGGTAGCTGCTTTTCCTGCCCACTTTATTCTCTCTTTTTTTTTTTCAGCTGACTGTCCTGGGTTCAAGCAAGTTCACTGCCCTATTCTTGATTCACTGTTAGATAGAAGCTAAGTGGCTTGGTGTATGTTCTTGCCCATTATCTTCCAAGGATCATGTCATCTTCTCCCGTATTCTAAGTCAAATAACAATGAATGTTTCAATAACCCAGCTAAAACCAGAAAGTTTGATTCTTGTCCCAAGTGTCTGTTAGACATGGAGGAATCATCAAATATGATCCCTGGGGACCTGGAAGGTGATCAGGCTCTCCAGCATCTACGAAAAGACAGATAGGCAACAGAATTCCTGTAATCGTCCACTCTGTGACCTCATTCTTGGGGTCTTTGCAAAGAATCCTAAAATGCTCCCTCAGAACTACATTTGTAAATTGAGGTTATGCTAACAGCTTTTCATTAAGCTTTTGTACTTTGAAAACACAATGAGGTAAAAAGAAGCCATGAGCAAGCATCCCCAATTTCATCCTACAGCAAGTCAGTTTCTCTGGCCAATGGTTTCCACCTCTTCCTTGCAGGGCCAGCTCACCGCAACTCTTTTCTGTGTAGTTCAGGGTGAATTTCATTACTTCTCTGTCTATTGAGCTTAAGTTTCATGACAAGACACGAAATACTGATCACATATAGATATTCAAGGGAACTGTTTGTACAGACTGCCTGCCTTTGATGTAATTCAAGCCATTCCCCTGCATTAAATATCTCTAAGAGTCTTGTTGTTTATATTGTTGGGGCACCAATACCACTACAAAGATAATATAGTTCTGTGCCAGGGGATGAGTGTGGAGGTCCTGAAGATAATTTAAATCCTATAACATATTTCCATTTTAACTCAAGAGTATAAAATAAAAAATCTCAGACTTAAAGCTGGACCCTAAGAAGTTGGTATGGGGGATGGGTACTGACGTAATTCATAATCTGAGTATTGTAAACAAAGCTGACAGTCACCTGTGTCATCTTGACTATGCTGGAAGATAATGGGTTCTTCTCTGTTTCCCCCCATGGTGTATCTGCTAATTTAGGGGCCCCAAGGACCCAAGGGGCAGAAAGGTGAACCTTATGCACTGCCTAAAGGAGTCCAAGAGAAATACAGGGTATGTATGCCATAGGTAGGAGACGGGACTTGGGGAGCCCGCATAAATTGTCAACAGAGATAATTAGAAATTAGCTCTGATGAAAGGAAGAATGCAAGGAAGTCACAGATCCATGGTGTCATTCAAGGCTGTGATTGGGGTCATCGTATTCTGTTTGGGATGTATTTAGTTTTCCCATGTTCTCAATGCCCAAGACCAAATACCTCAGTCTAGGGGTTGGGGAGGCTTATATATTTCATACTTATTTCCAACTCTGCCATATATAAAGGTCCAATGATGCTTAACCAGTAACTCTTGGTGGCTCAGGAGATGGTTTAGTTAGTAAAGGGCTTTGCAAGTATAAGGTCTGAGTTCAAATCCCAAGACCCATGTAAAAAAGTGGGCACGGTGTCTTATTCTTAACCCCAGCACCGAGGAGGGGAGACAGGATTTGCCTGGGATGGGATTCAATAGCCATCCAGACTAGCCTATTTAGGGAACTCCAGACCAATGAGAGACTGTCTCAAAAACATGGCTATCTCCTGAGGCATAACATTTGATATTGACCCATGGCCTCTCATGTGAACACATATATACCTGCAAGAACTCACACACCCATATGCACATACACACACAATAGTAATTCTGAATTAACCCTGTTTCCTCTCAACCAGGGTGAACCTGGAGAGCCTGGACAGGACGGCTACCAGGTGAGTATTGTTTTCATTAGGGATTCTTCCATGCAGAACTTTAAAAACGTCTGAATAGACACACCAGTCTGCTGTCTTCAAGCCATGTTCTTTGTCCATCCACAGGGGCCTCCTGGCCGCCCGGGGCTGATAGGACAGATGGGTCCCATGGGAGCTCCTGGAAGACCGGTAAGTCCCTGTGCTTAGTCACCCCAGGCCTGTATCAGGACACCTGTGGATGGTCTTTTTTTACCCACTGAATGCCATTGAACCACAGATGGTTCTAGCTGGGGCACCTGCCATCATGGGTAAGCTCTCTAGGTTACATATTAACTATGTGACAAGGGGCCATCATCCCCGAGCAAAGCAAACCTAATACCCCACTCGGGTCAACAAGAAGGAAACAGATTTTTTTTCTGGGCCAGGCCATGTGCAACAAGTACATCCCACTGGGCCATAGCCACTGTAGGGGAAGCACTGGACATCATTTATAGAATGGAGGCCACAGGTCGCCCCTCCCTTCCAATGCAATGACACAGCAAAGTGTGATAGGATAGAAGCAGGATGAAGGAAGGCTTGCAAGAAAGGAGGAGGAGGCTAGTGCTCCCCCAGCCCTGCCTGCTCCCACCCACACTGAGTCTGCAGCACATCTCAGCCCCCACCGAAGGCTTCTGCCTCATTAAGAACACTTCTTAGCGGTAAGACAAATAAACATTAGATTACACACAAGAGAGTTTGGCTCCAGGTGAGTGACGTTCTCCCAGAAACCCATTCTCAGGACTGAGGCATGTGTTCAAGCCTGGGAGGAACACCTGTAGTTCCCTCCAGACTGCAATAATCAGTTGTAATAATGATTATGACCTTTACAAAGCCCTTGTGTGTTGGGTCTTTCTGCCTTAGCACTGTGGCAGATGCAGCCAAGATGGGGCAACAGGACCCACATGGCTCTCCCTTCGAGTAGCTGGCTTACTCACACAGCAACAACTGTGCGACTTATGGTTTTCCTCTAAATAGAGTTCAGAGGAGCTGGAGAGGTAGCTCAGTCAGTGGCATGCTTGCTGTGTAAGCCTGAAAGCCTGAGTCTCATCCCCGGCACCTTGTGAGAAATCAAGTATGGTATCACATGCCATTAATCACCGAGCAGGGGAGGTAGAGACAGAGTATTTCCTGAAGCTTGCTGAGCAGCCAGCCTAGCTGAATTCATAAGCAACAGGTTTAGAATGAGAGCATCTCAAACAATAAGCTAGAATATGACCCAGTGATTGAGGAAGGTCACTGACCTTCACACATATGTGCATACATATGCATGCTCACATGCGCGAGCATAAGTGTGTGTGGCAAGTGTGTGTATGCATAGTTCAGACACCCTTAGGGTGCACATATGCAGATGCTTAGTCTGTGGAATTGACCTACAGATCTGTCTGTGCACATTTGTGACACCACCACCAAAATGTGACAGTGTCTTGTGGGCAATTTGGCTGCAGTCACAGGGCCTGAGACCTCACAAAGCCTAGGGACAGACACATCAAGGACACGGGTGAAGTCACAAGCCCAAAACACACAAGCAAACCAGGAACAGCTGTGGGTAGACAGCCACACATTCCAAGGGCAGTGACCCGGTCCTCCTCCTGGCTTTTCATCCCAAGACAGATGTGGGGAAGCTCTGGCCATACTGTTGGAAGTGGGCAGTCAGTGGTTTTCCCAGGGCCTCTGAGCAGATGTCATCTGGGTCATGAGAGGGAAGAAAAATATACATGTCTTTGTATTTCTGCAGGGACCACCAGGACCCCCTGGACCCAAAGGACAACCAGTAAGTTGGTGGGGACAAGGGTGAGGGAGGGGAGGGGCTCTTCCATGATTAATGTATGCCTTCTTTGACCAGAGAACAACTTGGCTGACAGCTGTTTCTGGTGTAGATTATGCTGGTGTAGTTTAAGATTTGATGCATAGGAAGAGATCCTACAGAGTGTCTGGACACCTGGCCCAAGCCTTTGTGAGGATGCTGAGTGATACTGTTTGAGGCCCCATGTGCAAATCACACTGATGAGCCACAATGAAAGACGTGCAGCTGAACAATCTAGGAACATATCTATAGGTGCAATTTTCCAGGGTGGACAGGGGGACACTACATTTACTTAAGAGAAATAAGAGACCCTCGTCCTATCTGGATGTAGTGAGAAACCATTAGAACCCCAGGTCAACACTAGGGACATGTCCAGTGCTCCTGAGTCAGGTGGATCCCAGATCCACACTGCTCCCTTGACAGAGTACTTGTTATATTGGTGGAAACACAACCAAGCATGTAGTTTGTTAGAACCTTGGATAACAGAGCCAAGATTTGTTGTGACCTGAAAGAGATGGATAAATGTCCAGACTCAATAATGTTGACTAGGAAAATATCTGATCAGAGATACTGGGGTTCAGCAGGATGTCTTCATGTTCCCACGCCTGATCCATATGCAGTCCCATTTCTGTGACCCCTGGTGACCTCGCCTGCCACCCACCCCCATACCCCTCAGGCTCCATCCACTCCAACAGAGTTCCAGCTGGGCCTGGAACTTGAGGAGCCTCCTGGATACTGCCTCCCCCTCCCCACACTCACCCCCATCAGATAGCCCTGAGCAGGATGGGAAGGGCCTAGAGCCAAGGAAAGCGGAAGCAGTGGCCCAGCCCAGGCTCTGGCCTCAGATCTCCCCTGGCTGCTGCAAACACAAACAGCCCCTTCACCCTGGCCAAGTCACTTCCTGGCAATTTTGACAAGCAGCTCTGAGCAGAGAATGCTATAGGGGCTCACATGGCGGCCATGCTGTGCTTTGATTTCAGCTCCCAGCCAGGTGGTGAAGCAAGAAAAGCAGGATTTAATTAAAGGTTTTGCTTTTATTTTCAAAAGATATCTAAGCATCAGAGGAGGCAGACAGTAGACCAGGGAGAGAGACTTCAGGGGTCCTGAGTGACTCTTACTCACTGTAGCAGTAGAGAGACCCTGGGAAAGTGTCACAGCTGCTTGAGGGCAAGAGGAAAGGGTGTGTGTGGAAACACGTGTGAATTTGTGGGGTGCCTCCTCACATGGCTGCTCTCAGGCTGGTCTCAGGCGTCAGGGAGGGCTAACTCCAGCCCAGCTGCTCCTCAGAGGAACTGTTAAATAAACACTGGCTGAGACACAGGCCTGACTTTGCCTCAGAAAACAATCCAAACAGGCACATAAATATGAAATGTGACCAGTGTTAAGTTCCCTAAAATCATTAAAAAGAAAGAAATGTTTACATGAAGTTAAGGTGGTTTTTATCTAAATGAGATGACTTGGGTCTCCAGAATCTAAAGGCGAACCCTAACCTCCCTTGGGTGGGCTGATGTGTCAGCTGACAGGGTCCCTCTCAGCTCCGCCACTCAGCCTTCCTTAGGCAGAGCACCCTGCAGGGCCAATTGCATCCTAAAGGGCACAAGGGGTCATGGTTCAGGGAGGGCTTGACCTCTTCTAAAAAATACTTGCATTTCACTGTGATCCTTGATTCTTACAATCTCATAGATACCATCTCTGTTTCCAGGGCAACCGAGGACTTGGCTTTTACGGAGAGAAGGGTGAAAAGGTAAAGAGACCTGGTGACGGGAACTAGTGAGCAAACCGCACTGCCCAGGGTGACCTGGTGTTTTCCAGGTGACCTGCAAACACACCTGCATAGAGGTCACCCACACCCCAGGGACAGTTGTGGATCAGTGAGACATGAATGTGAACTGTCTAGGTTGCCGTAGATTCCCACAGGGATGTGTGACTTCCGCTACTTTAGGGACTGGGAAGTAGAAGTGTCTCCTAATACGTGGGACCCAGAGATGATTGAAGGGACCTCAGCTAAGCCAGGTGGTGGTGTCACATACATTTAATCCCACACATAAAGGCAGAGGCAGGTGGCTCTCTGACTTTGAGCCAGCCTGTTCTACAGAGTGAGTGCTAGGACAGCCAGGGTGACACAGAGGAACCCTGTCTGGAAACATAAAAGTGAAGGGATTGGACAGAAGAATAATCTGGAATCCTCTCAGGGAACAATGACATGGCTGCCCTGGGTTGTGTAACTTCTGTTACCTCCTACTGCTAATCTTCTGAGACGCCATAGCCCACACCCGGCCAGCCAACTACACCCTCATTCACAAGAGCCCGCCTGCTCCCTGAGCAGCAGATCCGTCCCTCTAGCTGTACTATGTGTGTGCTACCATTCCATGGACACTCTGCTACTTCACTGAATTCCATACATGGAAATCAGGATTCCTAAAACGATAAGGGGGGAATTGAGTATCAAAACACATAAAAATATAAAGTCCCCTACAATGAAATATCCCACAGTAATAAGGTAAAATAAAAGGATAGAGGGCTTGGGAAGAAATGACTGTGGGAGGGGACAGTCACATGGTGAATGGTGAAGATGAAGTTATGTCTGCAGGCCACAGCAAGCCCTCATGGGTAGTTTTTGGACGTGTTAGTGCTGAGGACACGCAGGGAAGCCCTCTTCAGAGGGTGACCCAGCACTCAGTCTGCTGCCATGCCTGTTACTCGATAGCAGAAGACAAGTCAATCAAGTCCTTTGTGTCCGTCAGTTTCTAAAGGGGAAAAGGTATGAGCAAGGCATGAGGCTCACTGATACGAATGCAGTGAACACCTCCTGAGATACTTGGTCTAGCCTTTGCTCTTCAGTGTGCACAGCACCTCTCGCTTGTGGTGGTACCAGAGTCAAACCTAACGACTTCCTTGTGTAGAAACCCATCAAAGGCTGTAAACCACAGGTGCAGTGCAGTGTGGAATTATCAGTGATCTCTGTGACCTCAACACGTAAATTCTGAACAATTAGTGATAGAAGTTCGGTTCACGTCATTTTAGATCATGGTGATTTTGATGCGATGATATGGTGAGTTAGATTATGATGACTTTTGTTTCGGCACAAAGCAAGCAAAACAAAATAGTGTGTGTGGTGGGATTGTGCTGTCACCTAAGTTATGTGCCCTTCTCCTGATTCAAAACTGTCACTTTTGCTGAACAATCTGCAGGGTGATGTGGGACAGCCAGGACCCAATGGGATCCCATCTGATATCACTCTTATTGGGCCCACAACAACAACATACCATCCGGATCTGTACAAGGTAAGAGGGTGGTCATCCCCAGGTTACCTAGGAAAAGGAGAATGCAAATGCAACTTTCTTCATTTTATGCAAACAGTTGCACCCTAAGATGGGAAAGATCTCACCCATGAATTGGGAGAAAACAACTCAGATTTGCACCAGCTATTGGAGGTCCTAAATGGTTCCTGCCAATCTGCAGGAGGCAGTTGTGAGCTGCAGGATTATAAGTGTTGACAGTAAAACTGGGACAAGGGTCTGCCAGTCCAAAAATAAGAAAAAATGCAGTGAAAAACGTCTATATTGCTTTTAGAGCCACTTGGCCTGACATGTTAGTGTGTTACGCCTATCTTTTTCTAAGCAGACCTTTTTTAACTAAATGTGGTCATTAGGGGGAGGGAGGTCTTCCTAGGGTGTGTTCTCCCACTGTGAGGCAGATATGTGGGAGCTAGCATCTATCTACCTGGATGATCAGAAGTACCTATGCCCTGTTGCTGATGGTGGAAGAGAGAAAGATCACAAATCATAAAACAGTCCATTCATCTTGTGAGAATAGAAAAATAATCCTCTTTGTATTTTAGTTTTGAAGCTGCAGCATATATGGCTGTTATTGATTACCAGGAAGATTGCCTGAAGTTTTATCAAGTACTTTTTAACTTCATATCCTGAGCCAGGATCGGTGCCCAAGTACCCTGCATCTCAAAGGTGCAAGGTTTCTTATTCCATGTGTTTTTCACAGGGTGAAAAGGGGAGCAGAGGAGACCAAGGAATACCAGTAAGTTCAATATAGAACTCTTTCCCTCTGTGATTGCTCCATCCTCAGGGTTCAGGGGTGCACGTTGATGGTGGGACATGCTCCTCTGAATAGTGGTGTGTGCTCTGGTCTTAGCCGTTGGATTATTGGGTTCTCATGAACTCCTCTACATGGGAAGGTATCAAAGATACAGAGTATATTTTGTATAATAATATTAGACATTATATAATGTATATTATAATGATAATTAGCATCGTCTGAAGTTGTAAGCTGAGCATGACGGTGTGCGAGTGAGGGGCTGGGAGGGAGACAGGCTGGCCTTTACTGTGGGCCAATGGATCACTACCATCTTGTTCATCCCATCCAGTTCCACTCACCATTCTTCCTCGATGTCACTTACCTTGTGGTGGTGACGTGGCATCCTGGATAAAGGTGATCCACAAACAGCCCTGTGTTCTCCCCACCCTCCCATCACCTGTTTAGCATCCTGTTCGCTGAGTGGCCTGGGAAGGCTGAAGAGTGTCCCAGGGGTGGAGTCAGCTCTCAGCACCCCTCACACTGTTTTCTGTCTCCTAGGGCACCTCCCGGAAAGGCGAGGAAGGCATCATGGGATTCCCAGGAATACGGGTGAGCCATGTGCTATATAACCATGGCGAGTTGGCTTTTTGCTCTTTTTTGCTTTTTAAACAGATTTTCTTTTTTTTGATCAGTCTTTAGATTCACAGAAAAACTGAGCAAAAAGTCAAGATTCCCTATGATCCTCTGGCCCCACTCTGGCCATAGCCAGCCAGCTGGGCATTTGCCACCAGGGACACATCCCTCAGGTGCATTTGCTACAACCCATGAACCCATGTTGACCCCATGCTGAAGTTTTTAAAACACTGTACCTGCCAAGGTTCCTCCTGATGTGAGGCTAGTCTTGGTTACAAACTGCAGAGTGTATGTAGAGTGCAGGATCATTTCTGGTCACCCAAGGAGTCCAATAAGAATGTCCCTCATGGGAGACACATCTGTAAGAGGAAGATGTCACCTTCAGAGCCGTGGGCATCAATGGCCATCGCAGCACCTGGGGTGGTGTGTGGCCACCTGAACCTGTGCTTCCAAACCTTGAAAACAGAAGGCTGCTTGATGGTCATTGGAATTGTCATTCAGCCCTCTGAGGAATTTCATCACTTGTTCCAGACTGTTCATTGCTTGTATTTTCTGTTCAACACAGGGTCATCCTGGCCTTGATGGAGAAAAAGGAGTCTTTGGACAGAAAGTAAGTCTGACACACAAAATGTGAGCTGTTCTGAGCCTGAAACCTCATGTATGTAACAAGTGGGACCCCAGAAAAATGCATTTGCCCCCTGCACTTACAGGCTCACAAGCGATCATCCCAACTCTCACAGCCCTTGGTGGAGCATCAGGCTTGCTCATCAGTCCGTTGGTTCTTCCAGAAAACACACCCTAGGTCTCTGTCACTAGGTCCCCAGTCCTGGGCCTCACACCCCTCTGTGTCATTGTCACTCATAGGTTGTCATCTCAGTGGCTGAGTTCCCCTCTGTGTCTTAGAGAGCTACACATACTTTGATAGTTGCTTATGTTTAATGATAATCTAGTTGTTTTCCTTCTGTGTTGTACAGTTTTTTGGGTTTTTTTTTTTTTTAAGAAAAGAAGATGGGTATGAGAAATGTATTACATTGGCTAAACACTAGCTACAGCAAAAAGTACACATAGAAATGTTTTTATCTAATTAATGATTTATTTACTCACAACATTAGCTATTTGCATAATTCAGCCCACCTACTGCAAAGCCCGGCACCATCCTGTCACCCACAGCAGACTTTAGATCTGTGGCAGCCCCGGAGTCATGTGACCTAGCATGCCAGTAACTTGGCAACAAAGAAATAATAAGCACATTTGTTCCTTGCTGCTCCATGTTTCACCCATGTAGGGGTCATCCAATTTAGTACATATGCACCCACACATGCTAGCAGACTGATGGGTGGCGGTACACATATAGGCCACATTTACTTGCCCCAGGATACAGCCGTGCCTTCAGTCAGCTTGCAGTGAGCACCAGAGTGCACACACAGGGTCTCACAGCTGGTGTTTCCACCATGCTGTCCTGTCAGCTGCCCAGAGAGCAGCCTCAGAACACCCGCTCCCGTGAACCCTGCTCAGATTGCCACAGCAGGTACCCATGTGTCACTCTTGAGCCCAGAGGCTAAACTAAGACAGAAGAGCTATGTGGCTGGTCTGGGACAGCAGGTACCTTGCCTCCTGGTGTTACAGCTGATCTCCATGGCTCCAACTATAAGCCAAGTTCTGGCACTGACCATGTACCATGAAGACAGATATCATGGCTGTTCTCATTTCTTCTCATTGCTGACCCTAAACTCAGGGTGGCAACCTTACCCTAACTACAGCCAATTTCCATTACATTAGTTCTTGCTAAGAGAAGTGTCCCCCTGCTCCCCAGCCAAGGCCAGAATGCCACTAGCTTAAGGATGGCAATAAGCAGATATTGTAGAGGCAACTAAACAGATACTGCACCCCAAACCCAGCTGAATCAGCATATCGTTGAGGTGGGCGGGTGACATGTTGTCACTCATCATGGAACACAAAGGAGCTGTCATGTCTAAAACAATGCCCCGGGAACTAGAAGTCCATGAAGACTAGAACCCTAGACTATGGCCCAGCAAGCCCTGGCCCCTGAGTCCCACAGCTGCTGCTGTTCAAGCTTAACTGTGATCACGATGCCCATGCAGCTTTCTCTCTGTAACTTGGGAAGAAACAGACATCTGTGCTTAAATGGGTCAGAGGAAGAAATAGTTTACCCAACTGAAAAAATAGGGAAATAGGCAGACATACACAAATGACTCATCATACTGTGTTAGTACAAACTGCATTATCCAACTGGCCCAGCTGCTGCCTCCACATGGCTTCCCAGATGTGCTGAAGCTGGGGTCTTAAGAGCCAGAACCCAAGGCAGCTCCAAGAAGCTGCTGTGGACAGTGACCCATTAGAATGGCACGCCAGAGAAGGAGGAAGCACAGAAAGCCATGTATCTTAGGGAAGCCCCTGCCTCCCTGTGAGAACAAAGAACCTGATACACATGCCTGTGTGCATGTACACACAGGCACAGACGCAAGGACACATGGACATGGACTCCTAGCACAGTAAACAGCTCCAGGGGAGCAGAGAGATATCTTATGCATCTGGTTGTATTACGTTTTCTGAAAATTTAACAATTGTTTCCCTCATTTGGGGAGACCTGTTTATGACAGCAGTCTTCTCCCACCCTGGAGAGACCATAGGGCATGCTCATGCAGGCCTAGTGTCCTGGGACCGTGCACTGATTACATCCCAGTGTGGACAGCACCACCGGCTTACAACAGAACTTGTAGACTGCAGGAGTCACATCTACCCAGGTGTGACTTGCCAGCTCTGTGGGAGTTACAAGCAGGCAGCAAGGCTGTGCCCACAGGCTGGGCATTCAGTGACATGCAACTTCCTGCACCTTGGCCCTCTTAGAAGTCTTTGCCCCAAGCAAGACCCCTAAATTGCACTGCACCAAACTCCTGCTCTTTGTGCCATGGGTATTATGATAAAGCTTGTGGGGACCTTGGCGAGTTCCATGGCAAGTGAGGATGGCTGAGGTGGGGGACAAATGTGCCAGGTAGATAGAGCTTAAGTGAGAAGTTTGATTAGAAAGGGGAGGGAGGGGGAAGGAAAGAGAAAAGAGGTAAAGAGAGACAGAGAAGGACAGAAGAGAAGAGGGAGACAGGAAAAGTCCTGTCTGCCCCAGGGGAACCGAGGGGAAGAGAGCGGAAGTAGGCTGGGGGTCCTTTTAAAGGGGTCCTTTGCACCTGCGTGCAGACTACAAAACCTTGGAACCCTGGGCTGACCAGGCTACTTCCTGAGTGCATTCTGCCAGGTGACAGGGGCAGGCCAGCATAATGCCTGAGTCCTTACCACAGGGCTGAGGAAAGACCTACGATCCAGAAAGATGTGGAAACATTAGAGGAGACATTCCCTTGAAGCCTAGCAGTAAATACTTCCTGACCACACACTCCTGCCAGCTACTAAGGACCTCTGCTAACGAGTCTCCTTGGGGACTCAGGGTTCTTCCTCGGACATAAAAAATCAACCACTCTTGAATGTTCAGCTCCACCTAGTGTGAGGCCTAGCATCATCCACAGCCCTGCAAAAGAAAATGGACAAAAAAATAAATCAGACAATCAATCCATCAAACAGCATGTGAGCTCCTGGGTCAGAAAACCTGTAAAGTAACTAGATGACAGGCCTATTTCCTACTTCACGGTGGCATGGCTTGGGACTTTGCCATATGTGGCATTTTGCAAGAGGAACTAGCTGCTCGGAGAGCTTCACACACCCGTGGGCACTTGAGAAAACTCAAGACCAGATTGCTGTTGAGGATGTTTTAATGAAAAGAGAAATCCCAAATCAAGAGGCTCTGAGGATTCTGTTTGTTGGCAACTGGAATTTTTCAAAACTCATCATGGAGGGTTTAACTAGTGGATCAAGTGTGACCCCACTGGTCAGGTGTAACCCCCATTGGTCAGCTAAGAAATTGCTAGCAAGGCAGCTAACTCTCTGGTCCCTAGAGTGAGGCTGAGGAAGCCTGGCAACCACTGCAGGTGGACACAGGTCCTACACGGTCCCTTGCTGACTTGGATGCTGGTGGGGAATGGAGGGGATGGGGACCATACTACCCAGTGCCATCGGGGCAGAAGTACAAGCCACCCAATATTCTCAATACCAGCAACCGAGAAAAAAAGGTACTGAGAAAAAGTACCAATGGGAGGGCACTGGAAGATATCTCAGTGGTTAAGGGCACTGGCTGCTCTTGCAGAGGACCGGACTCTCTTCCCAACACCCACTTGGTCATTCAGAACCATCTGTAATCCTACTCTAGGATCTGACCCCCTCTTCTGACCTCACAGGCATCAGCCTCTCAAGTGGCACACAAGTGGCATATGTAGACAAAGTACTCATACACATAAAATGAATCTGGAAAAAAAAAGCACAAAGGAAGGAAAGGCTGCTAGGAACTAAACGAGACTTGGCAGACACTATAAATGCCACATTTGGACTCTGGCTCCTGGTTCAAAGCAGCTTTAAAGACACGTGTGCATCTGAATTGGGGGGTTGATGGTGCACTTTGGGCGGGGTGTGCTTAAGGGGGTGCTTCGTGGCTGCATTGGCTGTGCTGGTGAAAGAGGCATGGGGTTGATGTCTGGAGGTCCCCCCCCCAAAGCTGGAAGTAACAAGCCATATCTTTCTTGCAGGGAATCAAAGGCCTGGATGGTTTCCAAGGCCCCAGTGGACCCCGAGGACCCAAGGTGACTTGTGTTTCTGTTTCTGATTATATCCTTCCCTTCACCTAAATAGCATGGGCAGAGGACATGATCAGTGGTCATTAATGTGATCCCCTAGTGTGTGGGTGCTGTGTGCTGCCTGCCTCCACTGGAAGGGCATCAGGAGGCTGACTTTTTAGCAAAAATGGGGGAAGGGGTTACCTCCAGTTCCTGTTGGAGAATCAACTTGTATAATTAACCATAAGGGCTGGTGGGAGGGACCAAGTGAGATGACCCAGGGTAGCTATGAGGGGGACCAGCCTTATGGGTAGCCCTTTCTGCTAGTGGACATGTCTGGGGAGAACAGGGAAGTGTGAGGGTGTATCTGGAGTCCGCATGAGGCAGCTCTACAGAACAGATGGTGCTGGGCGTCCCTGAATCTCCATGATGTCCCCCTTGCCTGACCAGATGGTTCAGATGTCAACACTGTGAAGGCCTGAGCTTCAATGTCATGACACAATGGCACAGTCTCTCAGGCACATCCGGCATCCCTACCCCTGGCAAGGGCTTCAGGAGATCCACACACGCTGTGGTATTCCCTTTTATGTCTGTGTGGTAGCTGGGATGCAGGAACTCCCCACTGTCACATGGTAGAGATGTTGCCATGGGGACAGTCCAGGTCGGATAGTAAGAAAAGCTGCCTTGTTAAACCAATTCCACATTCAGCTCACTCCTGGGCAATATGTAAATTAAGAAAACTCCAGAAGGCTAGACTCACAGTGTCTTCTTTCCCCCAGGGAGAACGTGGACAACAAGGGCCCCCAGGACCCCCTGTCTACTCGCCCCATCCATCCCTGGCAAAAGGTTGGTACCAGAACTTCAGGGCACAGTGTGGCCTCACATGGACCCTCTTCTGTTGGGAACAGAGCCATAAACTCTCCAGGCAGATTTCTAAGTGAAACAAAATGAAGGTATTCAGAACGCAACCTTCAGAGACAGTCCGGCTCCCCTGGTGGCTTAGAGGTGTCATTAGAAACAGTAACTTTGGTTCTGCCTAACAACACTCACTACCATCCAGGTGTGACTCTATCTTGACCGATGGAGGGCATTTCTGCATTTCTAGGAGACCCAAAGTTTCTAGTTTTTAACACCTAGAATTCCACTGAGTCCTCCTAAATCAGTTTGCTCTCTGCTGAAACCTGTGTATCTCTATGGTATCCTCTGTGCCTTTACATTGTCTTATATTTATCTGAATCTTAACTTATTAGACTGTGAATTAGAGCTCTCTGAATTTTCAGCATTGGAGCACTCTCTACCTCTCTCTGTGCACAGTGTACTCACTGGGAAGTGGATGCCTGCAGTGGCCTGTAAATGGCAGCCTCATTGCTATGGTAGGGGCTTATTCCTAGACAATGATTCTCACTGCAAGGGACCTATCTTGGTTGCAGGTGCCAGAGGTGACCCAGGATTCCCAGGTGCACATGGAGAGCCAGGAAGCCGAGGCGAGCCAGGAGACCCTGGCCCCATGGGACCCCCAGGCCTGTCTATTGGAGATGAAGGTAATGGAGTTTTGTAGCATCAGAGTTTGGTCTCAGGTGTGAACATGGACCATTAGGCTTTTCTGTGGCTCCAACCTTCATTCTCACAGATTAGCCTCAACTACTGATGAGATGAAGAGTACATGCAACTGTAACCAGGTTAGATTGTGACCCTGAGGGGTGACTGTTGTGATCTGCTCCCTAGATGGAAGAAGCCAGGTGCTGTCCAGTGTTGTCAGCAAATGGCCATAGTCCCAGGCCATTGTAGAAGCTGTAAATGTAGACAAGCTGTGAAAAAAAAAAGTACCAAGGCCATCACTTCTGCTGTCCATGACACTTGTCCCTGATGGTCCCTGTGACACAAAAGCTCACACAACCTTTAAATATCAGAACACTCCCCCACTGCGAATGCTCTTGGGTTTCAGATACAAAGAGAGGCCTTCCAGGAGAGATGGGACCCAAAGGCTTTTCAGGAGAACCGGGTCTCTCAGCACGCTATCCAGGTCCACCAGGAGCTGATGGAAAACCAGGTCTCCAAGGAGTCCCTGGACCTGCAGGCCCACCTGGGCCAGATGGTGAGTAGCTGGTGTTCACCTAGAGCCTAACATCTGGGGTTTTCTGTTAAATGGTTCTGAGTTGATCCAGTAGGCCAGTGGATGAGGATAGGGTAGGCACTCCCAGAGTGCACACCAGGACCATGACAACAGCTGTCGCCTCTCAGCTTGTAGAGGAACAACAGTCCCGCAGCCCTTACAGAGTGAACTGTGGCTGCAGGGACTTCAGCAGGACGTCCAAGACACTGTGTCTAGAAGAAGCAATGAGATGAAATCACTGTGCTTGGGTCTCTGCAGGCCTCTCCTGTCTTAATTCATGGTTCCTCTCCTCTGCTTCAGCAGTCCAGGTCAGCGTGTGACAACCACTGCCTTCTTTGCCACTGCAAAGCCAAAGTCACAGGAGATAAAAGTCGGTGACAAGAAAAGAGCTGTAAGAAGGAGTGGTGGCCGCTGGCCAAGGGAGACAGGAGACCCAGAGAGTCTGCACATATAGTAGATGAGGGTGACGGTTTGGCCAGCCTGTCACGGCACAGCAGCTGAGCTGGTCCCTGACTCAGCCAGGATGATCCCAAGAACGACAAGGTAGCATTTCCAGGCTGTGACAGTCTGTGCTGTCCTTATGTCAAGAACACTATCTACTGAGGACACGCTATCTATGAAAGCCATTCTTCTCAGCTGTAGCATTCAGTTACACTTTAGATGTTGGTAATTTTCACATGGGAACTTTTCATCTCCGGAGAGATTAGCTTATGAGGCACTAGGAGGAAATAAAAGGTCATTCTCTCTTTCTGGGTGATACTGACCCAATTGTAGGCCCTTCCAGCAGTTCCTCCTCAAATCCTCCCTTCAGGGGAGAGGACATCTCCTGAATCCTCCCTTCAGGGCCAGAGCATCTCCTGAGTCCTCCCTTCAGGACCAGGGCATCTCCTGAGTCCTCCCTTCAGAGCCAGGGCATCTCCTGAGTCCTCCCTTCAGAGCCAGGGCATCTCCTGAGTCCCAGGAGGGCATCTTCAGAGGGCAGAGCATCCTATTTGCTAATGGACAGTGTTAGGTTTTAGTTAAACTTTGGAGTCAGAGACTGTTTTAATTGCTTTGGGAAAATCCTTCTCTGTGTCATCTACAAAAGGAAAATTGTTGGCAGTATTTCTTCCAACAAAGAAACAGTTGTATAGGATAAGTATATAGGAAACCAGTCACTCCTGCTTCTACTTCACATTCTAAAGTAACATTGTAACTTGCTATAACTCTATTTGCCCAGCTTTCTTTGGTCTGGAAGACAGCACATTTGTTTGAAAAGTTTAAATGTTGCTTCCTTGGATAATGCATTTGCACAAAGCTATCGTTACTGTTTTCTATTATGCTGAAAGTGGAATTTATGGCGCGAGTTTGATCTGTTAATGTTGACAGGAAGATATTTATTGATGATGAGAATTTCTATGAGCCTATCTTTCCTCGTGCAGCATCCGTAGGGTTTTCCTTACACGTGTCAAGAGCATAAAAGCAAGCCACGAGTGAGGGCCCTGTCCCTGTCACTCCATGCTGCCACAAGCATGTGCTGTCTTTGTGTGTGAATTTTGCTCACTAAGTGACTGACATAAATAAACTAATATAAGTAAACAGAGACAGACAGCTATCTGGCATGGATTATCAGCTGATAAGGGAATACAGTGTAAGAAAGTTTATCAGCTACAAATGTTAGGGCATTCCCCTTCAGCCCTTCTTGAGTTGTTACCTCTGTGAGACACAGTGTTACCATCTGTTTTTCTACCAACCTCTTATGTGAAAAGTAGCCAACCATTGGCTTTAGGTGTGTCTCACAACTAAGTATCCACCTTGTAACTTAGTACTGGGAGCACAGAGTTCAGCCTTTCTCAGAACTGAGATTTTTGGAGTCTTTTCTCAGGAATTGTGTTTCATGAGCTATGGCTTTCTGGGAGTCAGAATGCTTATTCACACTGGAGTAAGAGCAAACCTTGATACCAGCTGTCATTTGAGGTGAAAAGGCTCAGCTGGCACAGTTTCTAAGTCAGCAGACTGAATCAGCTATTGGCTTCTTCGTGGAAGTCCTGTTGAGATCCCCCAATCCCAAAGAACTTGTTTGAAATTATGAATGAATTCAATTAAACAGAGGGAAACATCCCAGGGGAAAGACAGAAGGCTCCTCTGTGCCTTGGTGAAGGCCTTATTAAACCTCCTAAGGACGTCCCTTTGTCTTCAACGACAGGTCTTCAGTTTTAAAAAGCAATGTTCTAAAGACTGGGTGATGAATTCCTCTACTTACAATGTGCTTTCTCCTCACCTATCCAGAGGCCTGGAAGCTTTAGGTTAGAGGCCAGTCCAGACCTGAGCAGCTCCTAGAGGGGTCGGTCACACAGGTGTCTCTTCTTTCCCTTCCATGAGGCCTGCCCACCGTTCTCGTCTCTCAGGACACTTTATAGAACTTCTCAATGGCCTCTTCATTACAGTGCTCTCTCTCTCTCCCACACATACACACACACCATTGTAGCTAATGCAGCCCCTGAAATTCTCTCTGGTTCCTTCTATCCCCATTGTGGATGTAGCCTGGTGCAAACATAGTCACTCCTCCTCTGTGCTCTGAGCTACACATGTGAAACTTCTCACTGGAAACAGCCGGCGCTGAGTCTCAGGGATACTTCACCTCAGAATGCCCAGCATGGAGCTGCAGATCTCCACCTTCCCACTCTCCTTCCTGGCCAACATGTTCCCTGATGTCCTTGCTCCCCATAGCCTCTGAGCTTAAGCCAGGACCCAGGAGTGTCTGGGCATCTCACTCTCCATACTGGACCCTTATAGTTCTTTCATGATCCCCTTTGCCCTTAGGAATAAAAACCCAAGAGGATCCCCTCCCCTCCTCCATGCCAACACCCCTCTTTGTCCCCTTTACACACCGGCTGGTCACGGCCGGGTCCCTCTATCAGCTACAGTTCGTGTCACTCCCTCAGGAAGCCCTCTCTGGACACCACTAGTTCTAAGTCAGTCACTCCCAGATGCCCTGGCACAGTGCTGGCTATAATCTGAAAATTCACTTTTGTTTGCTGCCTGGCAGTGCTCAGGCTCCGGCTCGTGGTGGATGAATGGATGGATGAATGAGTGAGGCTTGTTACATGTGCAGTGGGATCATGTTACACACAGCAGCGCTCACCCGCCTCTCAAAACCCTCTGCTTCCCCCGGGAGCTCTCTCAAACACCATCCCACTGCCCTTGTCCAAGAGCAAGAGACTTTGAAGTTGCTGCTTCGTACTCCTTCCACTTCCTGTACAGCCACGTGCATCTAGCTTATTTGGAGATGTTTGTTTGAACTATGAGCACTACTAGGTTTAACAGGGATGAGGCTTGGTGTCCCACACCTGTAATCCTGGCACTTGGGAGGCTGAGATTCGAGGGACACCTTAAGTTCAGGGCCAACCTGGCCTACAGAGAGAGACAGTGAGGAGCAACGGCCCAGCCACACTCACCTGAAATGCAGCCTATTATCCACCACCAGATGGCAGTCTTCCCGTAGGTCTCAGGGTTGGGTAGCCTTAGTCTCATCTGGTCACCTGGTACACATATGTGCAATTACTGGGGCACTATAGTGAATCCTCTGACCTTTGGTGAGGAAAAGGACTTGGAAGAGGAAGGCTGAGGTCAAGATCATTCAGTGACGTCAACCATGTCTTGTACCATTTAATCAGAGGATTCCCGTTAGTTATTGTGGACACATGTTTACGTGTCTACATGTGTGGTCTTGTGTGCATGGAGAACTAAAGGGACAGGTGAGGTCTGAGCACTTTCGGAGTGCACTCACTCCTAAAGAGGACAGCATGGAGAGCTGGGGTTGTCTTAACTCTTGTGGGGAGTTTTCCCTTGTGGTGGGAGCGGTCTGAGAAAGACTAGGAATGTGTGGCCATCTTGAAATTCCAGTTACTGGATTGAGTGTTTCTCGGAAGGAAAGACATTGGTCGTGACACATTGATGGAAAAGCTAAATTTGCAGGCTCTAGTGGCACGTGGGTGTCCAAGTATGTGTCCTTGGAAGTGTTGATGTGGAACCGGAGCTCCAGGGAGCTGGGGTAGACTTGGCTGAGAGCCTTGCAGGACCTGATGCTGTCTCTCACCAATATTCTTGCCCTGTGTATTTTCTCCTAGGCTTCCTGTTTGGCCTGAAAGGATCAGAAGGAAGAGTGGGTTACCCAGGGCCTTCCGGTTTCCCAGGGGCTCGAGGGCAGAAAGGATGGAAAGGTGAGGATGACCGCCACAATCCAGCCCCCATGTCACCTTACCTTGCAGGTTGGCCCTGCCCCCACCATTTATTCCTTTGAAGGGTAAGGATGGATATTTGGTCTGAAATTGGAAATGTTACAAAGTCTAAACTTTCTGAAAACCAGCATGACACAGCAGGTGGAAAATTCCACAGTTGGTGTCATATGCTGGGTCACAGTCAAAGCGACTGCACCAAAACTGTTGGATAAAGTTGGATAAAGTTGGATAAAGTTGGGCTGCGTACAGGTTGTATGAAACACCTTGTATTCTGATTAGAGTCTCTGCCCGAGACACCTCACCACATATATAGACACTACAAAGTGAGAGAATATGAAGCCAGGTGTGGTGGTGCATGCCTTTAATCCCAGCACCCAGTGTCTAACCTGCATGCTCTTCTTCCACCAGCCCTCCTTACCTGTCCTCTCCCTCTGCCGTCCCAAGCCCTATTTAACATACACATCCCTCTCCCACTCACGCAGGTGAAGCCGGAGACTGCCAATGTGGCCAGTTCATCGGGGGTCTTCCAGGATTGCCAGGACCCAAGGGTTCTCCTGGTGTCAATGGGGAGCTGGGAAAGAAAGGGGACCAAGGAGACCCAGGCCTGCACGGTATCCCTGGGTTCCCAGGATTCAAGGTGAGAAAACAGTGCCCCTGCTGGTCATGGTTACCTTGCAGCTGGCAGGTTCCTGAGACTGGCTGGAGTCTTCACTCACACACCAGAGTGCTTTTTGAAACTGCTCTCTGATCCTCTCAACTTTAGACAAAAAGTTACCACAGGGCTCAGAAGTTCCACTTCCAGGCTGCAGGAGGGAACTCCAGCCCCGTGTCTTAAGTGTACGCACTGTTGTTCTTTTGCTATAGTTATTGCCTATGTGTAGTTTATTGATAGAGGGGAGAGAAAGGGGGGTAGCTGGTGGCCAACCCAAAGCAAGGGGAGAGAGAAAAAGAGCAAGAGAGAGAGGCGCACTTGGCACACTTGCTTTAAAAGGGAAACTTGTGCATGCGTAACTGAATCCCCTGGCAGCCAGGTAAAGTTTGAGCAGCAGGTAAGTCATGATATAGATAAGACATGGCCATGAACATCCCGCCCATCATCAGGGGGCGTGGTCAGCAGAGTGCTGGTTCCCAACACGGCACGGTGTGTGGAATGGCATTATATATGAGTCTTTTTCTCTTTCTCTCTTAAGTATAAACAGCCCAAATGTTCACTGTCTGATGGGTGGGAAGGTAAATTGGCATAGCCACCCTGTGGATCACTATCCTGCAAGGGTGGAGCACTGAACACACCACCTTGTGTTTGCATATGCATGTACACATACACACAGGCTCACCATGCCTCCCAGGCTGGCCTTCCATCCCTAGCAACCATCCCATTTCAGCCTCCTGTATTCTGGGATGACAGGCTTGCAGCACAACAGCTACCTATCCTATCTTTTGAGCAACAGAGAAAAAAATTATTGAAGTGCCTGGCCAAGGACAATCTCAACAATCCAACCCTGCATGAAAGAACCCAAGCCACATAAGAATAGTGTTTCACCTTAGTGCAAAAGACTATGCCAGCCTGATCTCAAATTTGAGGCTAGCCTCAGCTACATGAGGAAGACCCTGTCAAACACACACACACATACACACAAATATTTCAATGACAGTGACCCTCTAAGTCTAAGCATTGTTAACCTGCTCAGAAAAGAGCATGAAGTGAAATCTTGGAAAATCAAGTCAGCTGTTCAGCTGACTCATTCCTAGAGGCCAGGTGGATCCTCTGAAGCATATGGTACCTCTGAAACCTATAAATAACCCAAGTATGCCTGCTCCCCACGTGCATACACCAGTGGACTTTTCTCCAACAGCCTCTGGTTGTGTTTGTTGTCCTGAATTTAAGTGTATATGTCTGAGTGTACAACCCTGTGTAAAAGGATCCTCTAGGATGTGTGTGTGTGTGTGTGTGTGTGTGTGTGTGTGTGTGTGTGTGTATGTGTGCTGGATGAATGGATGGATGGATGGGTGTCTGGATGGGAGATGGAGAAAAGTGGTAGATAACTGGTTATCTAAACAGTTTATTGTATAACATAGATTGATTTACTGTTTATAATGATGGATGGATAGATGGATGGACAAATGGGTGGGTGGACAGATGGACGGATGGATAGAGAATTAGTGGTTAGAAAGCTGGTTGGCTGGTTAGTTTTTAGTGTTTGTGCTGTACAGCCTGGCAGAGTGCTTGAACCACTAAACTCAGTCAGTAAACACCCACTGAGCGCCATCTGTTTGTGAGCAGTTGTACTGAACATCAGAAGTGTTTCCCTTCTCTGCCGAGACGAGAACTAACTCAATAAATCAAGTTCCCGTGGAATTCTCTAGCATGAGGTGGTCTACAAGTGCATGTAACATTTCCTTTAATTAAACCAACAACTCAGGAGTCCCAAACTCTCACAAGTAGTTAACTATTATGCACCACAAAGCAATGTCTCCTACACAACAGTCTAATACCAGACTATTTCTACCCTGTGGAGCTGCAGTCGATTTCACAGCCTACAGTTTGAGGGTCTGTGCGTAAGATGTCTGCCCTCCATGTTGTCAGCCTCTGCTCTTTGAGGTGTGTCTGCCCTCCACGTTGCCAGCTGCACTTTGCAAAAGATTCTATTGTCCCCCATTCATCACATCTAGATAGCAAATGCTCATGTCTTCTTTTACAGACTTGTTTATTTTTGTTTTAGGTGTATGGGTGCTTTGCCTGTATGTCCATGTGCAGGGAGGGAGGAAGGGATTGTGAGTTTACACCACATGCATGTAGTGCCAAAAGAGGCCAGGAGAGGGCATCAGATCCCCTGGAACTGTAGTTACAGATGGTTGTGAATGTGTGGGGTGAATAGTTGTGAATGGTTCCCATGTGGGGTCTGAGAATTGAACCTGAGTCCTCTGCAAGAACACCAAGTGCTCCAGCCTCATAAACGAGCATTCCTACCCTCTGTCCTGGAGGTTTATTACCTGTTTGGATTCTAGCAAGTGCATTTCCAGGCCTCGTTCCAGGCCAGTGCTTCTCTAAGTTACTGAGTCTAAGAATCCATACTGGGTCTTTTTTGAGCTCTGTGTCACATTTCAGCTGTCCCAGGCATCTGAAAACCCATCTTTCCCTAGCTCCTGTCGGTGCATGCCGAAGATGCCAGCTCATGCATTGTTCTCTGAGTGTGGAGATTCTAGGTTTTCACTCTGTAACTGCCTAGAGCTAATTTTGTTAATTATAATTATTAAAAAAAAAAAGTTAGTTTCACAGTTCTACTATCCACAGAACCAAGCTAGCCATTAGGAAAGGCACCACAGCTAGCAACCAGCTTCCCAAAGCCTAGATGCGATGTTTCTGGTATTGCGGAGAGTTCTTTCAATTGGGTAATTGATTGCCCACACACTGTATAGCTTAAGATCCTTTCTTTCCACAGGGAGCCCCAGGCATCACTGGAGTTCCTGGACCCAAGGGGATAAAGGGAGACTCCAGAACAGTCACAACCAAAGGTTGGTCCTCTGCGACTGAGTACTTGGCTCAGTTAACAAGCTGTGGGTCCCTGCACAGGTAGATTCACATGCAAATCTTTCCCAGGTGAGCGAGGACAGCCAGGTGTTCCAGGTGTACATGGGATGAAAGGTGATGACGGTGTCGCAGGCCGTGATGGGCTGGATGGATTCCCTGGCCTTCCTGGTCCTCCGGTGAGCAGTTGCCATGGTGCCTCTAGTCCCGCCCACTCATCAAGACCTTCATGCTCTTTACTCATTGAGAGGTCATGGCCTTGGCATTGGCACTCATCCCACCCAGTGCTCAGAATAGATAGGTCCATTCTATTTTACTCAACAGACATCATATTTTTTTAAAGACTTGTGATTGAAGGTAAATCTTCAGCCCAGGGTAAACACTTCAAAGAATAGATAAATAACCATCATGGTCTACTACAGAAACAAGACCCATGCATTGTCAAGAAAGCATCCTCCGACTCTGTTCCCAGAGCATATCTGGAAGAGGTGGTCTCCCTCAGGGTTCACAAACCTTGATTGCTCTAGACATAAGCTAAGAACAAAAATGTGCTCCTGCAGAAAACCTGCTGGCTCGCATGCGCTCACACCATCCACCTATATCTGGGCTAGTCCACTCTATGATCTCTGATAACCCCGTGAAATGCTTTATAAACCACATACACTCAAGAGGCTAAAATGTGGACACACATATGCGTTGAGGGTCCCACAAACAGAAAAAGAGCATGACCCAGTGTCCTTCCCATAACACTCGCTTATACAAAGGAGAAAAGTGACATCATGGGCAGGGTGACTTCTCATCAGCTCCTGCCTACTTGCCATCAGAGGTCCCCTTGCATCCAGGACTCTGCAGGCATTCTGGGGCAAGCAACATCTCATTAGCTATATTTAGGACTGATGCTGGTCCCCATTGGGCGCTACCATGTAAGCATTGTCCCTTTCCACTGCCCAGAGCTCACCACTCCCTACTTCTATCCCTCATCACTCACCCCCAGGTGTCCCCCCTGGCTGGTACCATCACCACAGGACATGCCACAGTCAAGGCCCATGTCCTCATTTTAATCCCATAATCTCCCCTTATTCTAAGAGCTCCTTCTCATCCAACCAGCTCCCTTTCCTCTGATGCCTTGCTGTCCCTTGTGAGCAACAGACATGCTAATCCTAATAGATGGGCTGGAGTTCTTGTGCCCATGGTCCTGAGTATAAATGTGTGTCTCCCGGGCCAGCTCTCCACCAGGTTGGTTGGTGAGGCTATAAAAATCTAAGCCAACTCAGTCGCTCTCTCCTCTTCTTGACCTACAGCACAGAATTCCAGCTAAATGAGGGAGGACTCTGATGCCTGTATGTATTTGAGGGTAACTGAATTTCTCTTACAGGGTGATGGCATCAAAGGCCCTCCAGGAGATGCAGGTCCCCCTGGTGAACCCGGAACCAAGGGCTTCCCAGGAGAAGTGGGTCCTCCAGGACAGGGCTTACCAGGCCCGAAAGGCGAGCGTGGTTTCCCTGGAGACCCTGGATTCCCAGGGTCTCCAGGCTTCCCTGGTCCTCCAGGTCCCCCAGGAACCCCAGGACAGATAGGTATGAATGAGTCCTACCCTTATCCTCCTGAATTCTGGGACAGTCAGCATGGCTATGTGGCCTACTGCTACACACTACACCAATGCATGTGTGCCCAGGGAACCAGACAGGAGTAGCATACTCCATGTCTATTCACAACACATGGAACAGATGTGCACTGCAGTCTTCTTGAGACCGCCATCTCCTCTGCTAAGTGGCTGGGATGTGGAGCTTCTTTGGGCAAATGCACACTCAGACATGTGCACGCACATGGGTAAGCCTGTGACTCTCATTGGTTCTAACCTTGCCTCTCCCCGCTTTGTTTGTATCTCTCCAGATTGTGACACAGGTGTGAAAAGGCCTGTCGGAGATGGCCAGCAAGTCATCATTCAGCCAGGTACCGTGATGTGTCTCTAGACTGTGTCACCACCCTCGATGGTAAAGTGTGGAACTCAATGGCAAGAGCCCCATGGGAGCCTGGCCTGTGTCCTCATGCAGATGGGCAAGAAGGGCTCCTAGAATAGCCATGCTTGCAAGACATCTTTCTTCAGGTCAGGATGCTCAGGAGAGAGGCCAGCTGAACATCATCCTAGGCCCCCAGGAGCATCTGCAGCCCTGGTGTCGTAGTCACTGTTACATTGCTGGGAAGCGATTCAGTGGCCATGGCAACCCTCAGAAAGCATTTGATTGGAGGCTTGCTTACAGCTTCAGAGATTTAGTTCATTTTCTTCATGGTGGGGAGCGTGGTAACACACAGGCAGACATGGTGCTGAAGAGATAATCGAGAGTTCTAAATTCAGATCTGCAGGCAGCAGGAAAAGAGAAACACTGGGCCTGGCTTGACCTTTTGAAACCCCAAAGCCCACCCCCCCAGTGACACATTTCCTCCAGAAAGTTCACACCTCTCAATCCCTCTCAAGCAGTGCCTCTCAATAATGACCACACATTAAACATGTGAGCCAATGGGAGCCATTCCTATCCAAACCATGACAGCATGTTTAACTCTGCACCTGCTCAGAGCAACTCAGCACAGTGGCTGACTCTGAACAATGCAAATTCACAAAGAAATTAAAGAATTTCTTTGGAAACTACAAAGTGTGACCATCTGAGGACAGATGTTTTCAGATGGAAGAAACCTGTACCCTGGGACCTGTGGGGATTCACAATGATTTGGTTGGTGAGAAATAGTATTTGCCAGCACAGTACCCACTTTTTTTTTTTTTTTTTTTATTAAACTGACTTCATTTGCACCTTATGCTAATATTCTGACTTCTTTACATGATGAAATTCTGCTTTTATTTGCATCAGAGCCAGCAGTAATTAGGACAGTGGGTTCATCTGAACATTAGGCAGTAGCCAGTCTTCCCGGCTGCTTCTGACCACAGTGGTACCCAGGCAATGAACCTCAGCATTGTCACTTTTTAGCTCACTCACCTCTCCTCTGTCTTCAGGTTGTGGTGGAGGTCCCAAAGGATCACCTGGCCAGCCAGGACCCCCAGGCCCCACAGGTAATATTCAGACCTCACATCATAGCCTGAGGTTTCTGCTTCCCACCTGGGGTTTCCCTTCCACTGGTCCTGCACACCTGCTCATCTCTGAACACAGTGGGGTCCTGCCATCTGAAGGCAGCCTCAACTGTGGTCACTTCCCAGGGAAGCTAGCTGTGAAACATACCATAAAGAATGTACATGGTGCTGGGCAATGGTGGTGTAAACCTTCAGTCTTAGCACCCCAGGAGGCAGAGGCAGGCAGATCCGCATGAGTTCAAGTCCAGCCTGGTCTACAAAGTGAGTTCCAGGACAGCCAGGACTACACAGACAAACCCTATCTCCAAAGAGAGAGAAAGAGAGAGAGAGAATGAAAGGAAGGAAGGAAGGGAGGGAGGGAGGGAAGGAGGGAGGGAGGGAGGGAGGGAGGGATAGTACGCACTGGGCTCCACTCTGCTTGGGAAACATACAGCAAGAGTCCCCATTCATCGGATGCCGTCATCCTACATTGGATGCCACCCCCAGCCTTATCACTTCCAAGTTCCATGATAGACCTCATTGGTTCACAGTGAAGCTGGATCACATCCTGTTGGTGCTCAGGGGATCTGACATGGCTGTGGTTTCCTTGGGTGTCTAGGTGTCAAAGGCATCAGAGGAATACCAGGATTCTCAGGAGAGACTGGTGCACCAGGGCTCAAGGGCTTTCCTGGAGACCCAGGTCGTGAAGGTTTCCCAGGACCCCCAGGTGAGTCAACATGGCTTGTGTCCTCATATTCAGGAATTGGTTCATGTGTGTGATCAGATCCATCCCAGCTCAGCTATCTTCCAGGACTGATAACTGTTGTCCATGCTCCTGAGACGTTAAAAATCCTTGACTCTTATTTTTTTTTTTTTTAACTATTGACATGCTGTGTTGCTGTGGAGATCTGATGGGACCAGCAGATGTGACATGGGGACATGTCCCTCCATAGACAGTGAACATCCTAGCACTGTCCTCTCCTCAGAGTATTCTGAACATATAGACAACCCTGTCACCATTGGCTACCAGTCTGTAGTTAGGCTTGCATGATCTGTACACTTGAGAAAATAATTCACAATGGGGAGAACCTATCTTAATCTTTGCTCATGACTTCGTAGGTATCCATTCATCACTGTGGGGTGAGCAGAGTAGAGCTGTCCATGCCATGGTGGCCAGGAAGCAGAGAAAGGGACAATACAGGGAGGTCCAGGGAAAGTTGAGCCACTAAGAACATATCCCTGCTTCCCCAGCTACGCTCTATATCCTCCCATCACTACCTCCCAATAATGCCATTACATTATTAATCCATAAAGGAATTAAAATATTGATTAGTTCAGTACCCTGGTGGCCACATCATTTCAGGAAATACCAAGGTGTGCTTCACTAATTTGCCAAGCTTTTATTTTATTTTAATATGTAAGAGTATTTGCCTGCATGTAGGTATGTGTACCACATGCATGCCTGGTACCCAAAGAAACTAGAAGAGGGTGTCAAACCCCCTGGAACTGGAGTTGAGGATGGTTGCGAGCTACCATGTGGATACTGGGAGTCAAACGTAGGTCCTCTGCAAGAGCTGCCTGTGCTCTTAACCAGTGAGCCACCTACCTCTCCAGCATTTCCTTAGTCCAAATGGGTAGGTACTTAAGGATAAGCATACAGTGCACACTTCTAATCCCAGCACTCAGGAGGCAGAGGCAGGTGGATCTCTGTGAGTTCCAGGCCAGCCATGGATCGGCACACAGTGAGATTCAATGTCAAAAAGATTAAACACGCAGTCTTCAGGTTTCTCATCAGTGCCACACAGAATGTCCCCGTGACAGCTGTCCATAGCTTCCCCACCACTTCCCACTGACCGTTTTCATCATTCCATCCGTGTATTGATAAAGCAAAGAGTTTGAAAGCTGATAGTGAAGGAAATCAAAGAGGCTTTAATGACATTGAGAGGTCCAGGCCCCGAGAGGGCAGTGGGCAGGCCCTCCGGTGCAGAGATACCCCTGAAGCCTCCGCACCACACACTGACTCTTTCTCGACTCTTGGCAACACTATCCCAGAACCTGGCAATGCAGACTTGTGGTTGAAGGTACCACTCTTTTGTGTTTTAGGGTTCATGGGACCCCGAGGATCCAAAGGTGCTACAGGCCTCCCTGGCACAGATGGACTCCCAGGCCCCATTGGACTTCCAGGACCAGCTGGACCCCCTGGAGACCGAGGGATTCCAGGAGAAGTCCTAGGGGCCCAACCTGGGCCCCGGGGAGATGCAGGACTACCAGGACACCCAGGGCTAAAAGGACCTCCAGGAGAAAGAGGATCCCCTGGAATCAGAGGTGAGTCACTTGACAGGTAGAGGGGTGTGTCCCAGCTGCATTGCAGCCCCCAGGGTGTGTGCAATGCCCTTCTCTGGGTGGCTTTGGTTAGAAGCCCACAGTGCACATGTGAGACAATGCAGTCTTATTCTATTTTTACTCAGTCTCAGCACAGCTGTGGAGTGTTAACGTATTAACCCTCCATGGCCCTGACATCTTTCACAAATGGACCCATGGACCTCTGTGCTCTAGTTCCTCTGCTCACCATGCAGGCTTGCTGCCTTCTCCCCAGACCTGTAATTGGTGTGAAAATTGGGAAGGACATATCCCAGAAACTGCTGGATAGGCTTCTGCCTGTGGTCTTATCACTTGTAGCCTAAAGTGCTTGTCAGTCAGGGAGGGGGCTCATGTTCTCTGTGGACTCTCCAGCCCACCATGTTGCCTGCCTGCTTTGGCAAGGTTCTTCCTTCCCATGAACCATCCTGCCCCTCCCCCCACCAGCCCCTCACTCTAAAGATAGAAATTTGAAAAACGTATCTTGGTTTCCTGGGTGCTGGGGAGCCAGCATCACATCTGTGCTCCTAGGGGAACCTAGCTTCCAACACTTTTCTTTTTCATCATTTATTTACTTGAGATAGCCTAACCATATAGCCCAGGTAGGCCTCAAACTCATAGTCCTTCTGCATTGGCCCTCAGAGTGCTAAGGTTACGGCCTGAGCCACTGTACCCATCCTCAGCTGCAAATGCAGTACCACTGAACCTCTCCCTGTGACAAGTCAGTAAAGAGTCAAGATGCCTGACTTCAGGCATAGATAGACTTCAGGATAGACCCAATCCCTTCTGAATCTGTCCCCTGCATCTCCTCCCACTGCCCATCCAGAGGCATGGTTATGGGTTCAATGAGTAAATACACAATTCTTGATAGCCTGGCCTTGTACACTCTAATCAATCAATCAATCAACAAGGAGAAAATGTCCAAATATAAGGGGGTCAGAGGCCAACTGTTACAGAAAAATTTGGCAGACAGTAGATGCCTATAGTATCTAGCCACTGGGCAGGGTGGGGCATGTCAAACACAACCAAGAAAAACAAACTGCATGGGTTCACATACACATACATGAACTCATATACATGCATGTCACAGCATGCCAAAGTGCATCACATTTCCAAACATGCTAATTTTCTACATATTAAAAACAAAATCGAAGTTTGAACAGTGAACTTAAGTTCGTGAAGGAAAATTCAACCATGTAGGTTGTTAGTATTCATCTAATAAGGAGGACAAACATCTGAAAGAGAACAGCAAAATTCCAAAGAATAAAGCTACCAAAAAGCAAGGATGGGGAGCAATACATGCTATCAGTAATCAAAAGCATGAAGCTACAGCCCAAGCCACTCCTCCACCCCATCCAACGGGTCCTGGTTTTGCCTTAGTGTAAGGAGTAAAGTTGGGGGACATTGGCAAATTGGTGAATTGATGTCATCGTGTAACTCAGTGTATTAAGAATAGCTGGTGTTTGCTTTGACTTGCTTCTTCAATTTCTGGAAGTCATCTGTAACGCAGCCATGGTTGTATGCACCAAACCCCCACACTCTTCCTTACAGCACTGACTTGAGAGCAGGTGGCTGCTGGAAGGGACTAGAACACACCCCATGCGTCCACATGATTGGACACTCTATTCACACAGCCATCTGTGTTTGCAGAAAACATTTTAATATCTATTTTATATTTTGAATTATGTTTATGTGGGTGTGCCTGTGGGAGGGTACAAGTGAGTGCAGGTACACTAGGAAGCCAGAAGAGGGCATAGGAGTCCCTGGAGCTGGAGAGACAGGCTCTGGGCTTCAGCAAGAGCAATGCCAGATCTCAGCCACTGAGCTATCTGCCCAGGCATCAGGAATCTTTTTAAATGTGGCTGAGTGCTGATATTGCCAAGCTGGAAGAACTAGGCCAAGGAGGATTACGGTGAAGCAGTAACTGCTGTGTTTCTCTTTCCTGGAACACTCACACAGGAACAAAGATAAAGCAAACACTCAAGACACTGGCCTCTGCACCCAAGTGTCTCACATGTTTCCTGGCTTTAGCTCTGTTCCCCTTGTAATGTGAAGGCGTCCTGCCATCCTGACTGATTCCTGCTGATATGTTTATAGACTGAGTCTGACAAAATAAGAGTTATCTGTGTTGAAACAAGCAGAGATGGTCTCACAGCTCTTGTCTCTGGTCCTTGCAGGAAGCCAAGGGATGCCCGGAATTCCAGGGCTTAAGGGTCAGCCAGGCTTCCCAGGGCCTTCAGGACAGCCAGGACTATCTGGACCCCCAGGACAACATGGATTCCCAGGAGCTCCTGGGCGAGAGGGGCCCTTGGGGCTGCCAGGCTCCCCCGGCCTTGGAGGTAAGACTCTGGCACCCCCAGAAATGCATGGGGCCCTCAATGGTGCCAACAACCAACCTAACATGGTCTTTTCCTGGACGTTCATCAAACCCCCCAAGAGCTGCAAGAGGTTCCAAAAACAGGTCCTATATTTTGTCAAAAAGAATTTAAGCAGCTGGAGTGGGCAGCTCAGCCTGGCTACCTGTAACGTATGTTGGGCCTACATGTGATTAGAGAAAATAGAAAATTTCACTGCTAGTTTCAAAACCCTTGCTCCGATGTGGAGAGGAGACATTCAGAATGAGTAATGGTGGGAAGGTGGTGAAGGTGAAGATGCCCACAGGCGCTGACAGACAATGGCTAGCTGATGGACCCAGGAGCAGTTAGCCCTCCCAGGGTGCTCAGCACAAAGCTGACCCAAGGCTTTTGCATCTCAAGCACCAGCAGACATTTGTTTTGTTGTGATTTTATGAAACTCACTCTAACTACATTGCCCAGGCTGGTGTCAAACTTCTGGGCTTAAGCAATTCTCCTGCTTCAACCTCCCAAATGTTAGGACTGTAGGTGTAAGCTGCTGGATCTGGCTTCCTAGCTTTTTGTTTTGCTCATTAAGAACTTTTTTTTAACATATAAAAGTTTAAACTGTGCCATACACTAACAAGTGAGAAAGTTCTTAGTGGAATATTTACTCCTAAACCTGAAAAAAAAATCTCTAATCCTCCCGTATTCCCTGGTTTGCCACAGATGGGCAAACCATCTGTAGGCAATCAGTTATGTACACAGACCCTCTTGCAAACCAGGCCTTTCCTGGTGCCCTAGTCTCAGCGGTCCCGATATGTGGCTTTGTCTGTATCCAGAACTGCTGCCTGGACCTGCATGAAGCCAGCTCTCCTGCATGCCACGATGGTGCATGGGTTTACAAAGTGACAAGTGCCGAGAAGGAGGTTTAGGCCTTCTGCTAACGTGTTCCCAGGGGCTTACCAGCTCCTAGTTCCACACATGGTCTATAAAGATCTAGGAGAAAAAAATTAAAGGCTGGGCTCTCAATGAGCCACACTTTACTAGATAGATGGTCTCACTCGTGAACAAGCTTGTGTCTGGTCAGGGTAAGGCAGGCAGAGGCTGGAGGGGCATGCAATGCACATTTCCGAGGCCGTACAGAGAGGAAGAGCCTGGCACCGAGAAGGAGGCAGGTGACAGGAGAGTGGGGAAAGGACTCTAAGAAATGGGCACCCAGAACAGAGGCACAAGCGCCCCAGGGCTGGGCTGGGAGCGTATTTGAAGGAAAGGGGCAGAGCATCCTGGGTGAGGAGAGTGGGCAGAGGGTAGAAGGTGGTGACACCAAGCTGGGGTCATTGTAGATTTAAAATAGACAAACACCAGCCCCTTGCTATAAGCAAAACTGGGTGGCAGGGAGTACTTGTGGGTGGAGGAGAACAGTGGTAGTTCTCCAAAGTCCGGGCTGAGCCAGGGACTCAGGAAGGAGCCACCAAGTACTGGCCTCTCTGCTAACACTCTGGCTCTTGGCTAACCCTGGGTCACTGTGCCTGTCAAAGCTGGCAGTGTCCTGCTGCGCTTCACGCCATCACCGTGGGTCTCTGTTTATGGAGGCAAGGAGCTATTCCTGGGGGAAGCCAGACTGGCCCCAGCTTTGTCACAGTGGCCTCTCTAGGAGGTCTATGCCTGCAGGGCTCCCGGGCCATATTTTAAGCTCTTCTCTGTCAGGATGGTTTTCTGTTTTCCTCCAAGGAAACTCATCTTCTCAAACACATCGTAAGGGTTGCCTCTATGCCTTTTAATCCTGATTCTCTCTCTGACAGGTTTGCCTGGAGACAGAGGTGAACCTGGTGAGCCTGGTGTTCCTGGCCCTGTGGGCATGAAAGGTCTATCTGGGGACAGAGGTGATGCCGGCATGTCAGGCGAGCGTGGTCATCCTGGAAGCCCTGGATTTAAAGGAATGGCAGGGATGCCTGGCATCCCTGGGCAAAAAGGTAAATGTGAAGTCAGGCAAGGACATCCCCTGCTGGGGCTGTGAGGTGGGTCACACTCTGGCTCAGGCCAGAGGTCCCCACAGCTGGCTGGAGACTGATCTCATACACCTTCAGGCCTGAAGCCACAGGAACCTAGGAGATTAGCTGATGCTGCTTACTGTCCCTCAGCAAACCAGTTTGTCTGTCACCTTACCTAGAAAGGTGGTTTCCCTAGGGTTATCAACACAAGGAAGGTTCTAGACAGAACCTGCTGAAAACAGGGTCAAACCCCAGGATGATGGTGTCTATCAGACACCTGGCCCCTGGAATTGAATTCATCACACACACTGAAACAATGCAAGTCATCTTCATGGGAGGAAGTTGCTGGAAGTACCTTGATGACCTCTGTCCATGTTGAGAATAGTAGTGAGTCACTTTCCAAATCCTCGTGGGACACTTTCCCTGTGCCACCCTCATCGTGTCATCCGCCTGACTTCTGTGGGCTCTTATCAGCAGACAGCTGAGCCCTACATGGCTCCTAGAATGTGGTTTTCCCGGAAACCCCTGCTCAGGGAAAGGGACTTAGCAGCTTCTTGTGTGAGTTCAAGGATGCAAGACACTGACATATCCCAACTCTTGGTCTCTACTAACCTTCTCCATCTTCCTCCAAAGGCAATCGAGGGTCACCTGGAATGGATGGCTTCCAGGGCATGTTGGGACTCAAAGGAAGACCAGGGTTCCCTGGAGTCAAAGGAGAGGCAGGATTCTTTGGAGTACCTGGTCTGAAGGGCCTGCCTGGCGAACCAGGTGTTAAAGGTATGGCCTTGGCTTCAGGTCCGGAGATCTCTGTGTTTGGCAAATAAGCCAGACTCAGCAGGGCAAATATCCAAATATCATATTATCTCTCATATGTTGAAAGTGTATCATATGTATGGATGAAAATGTCCTGATGAATCCTATTGTTTTGCACAATTCACGCTAATTAACAAGCAAATGAGCCAGGCATGCCAGTGATACCTGTAGCCCCATCTATTCAGGTGTAGGCAATGGTTTGAAAGTTCCAGTCCTGACTGAGATATAGAGTGAGTTCCAGGCCAGCCTGAAGAACTTAGTGAGACCCTGTCTCAAAAATATCAGGTCTGGCTCAGTAGTTAAGAGAACTGACTGATCTTCCAGAAGACCTGAGTTCAATTTCCAGTACCCATATGGCAGCTCACAACTGTCTGTAACTCCAGTTTCAGGCAACCCAACACCCATGGCAAAATACCAATGTACATAAGCTAGAGATAAACTTTAAAAAAATAATAATGTCTTTTAAAAGAGTGAAAAGGGGCTGCTGAGAAGCTCGGTGGTAGAACATATGGTCCTCAGGTCCATCCCCAGAAGCATCAATAACAAGTAACAATAAAAGGACCCTTCATGGGGGCCCACCTTGGAGCAGCACATGCTGGCGGGGGGGAGGGGCTCTCAGGCCTCAGCATCCAGAAGCTGCAAATCTGGAAGCTGAAAACAGCCAGTCATGCCTATGAGATCTCCTCCCACCTCCCCCACACACTGACAGGATCCTGAGCAAAATCACTGGCAGAGCCAAAATTGTCACAAAAGCCCATTCTGCCCTAGCAAGTGGGAGGTGGCATAACAAGAGTAGAGAGAAGGGGCATGCAGCCAGACATGGTGGCACATAATCCCAGCACTCAGAAAGCAGAAGTTGGATCCCTCTGAGTTTGAGACCAGCCTGGTCTACATAGTGAGTTCAAGGTCAGCCAGAGCTACATAGTGAGACCCTACCTCAAAAAAAGAAAAAAAGAAAAAAAAAAAGAAAAGAAAAAGGGACATGCCTTTGGCAAAGGAGGGGACAGCACTCTAGAAGGAAGAAGGGAGCTACCTACCCATAAATTCTCCTTGGAAAAAATAATTGGAAACTTATCTCTGGGCAAAAATTTCCATGCAAGTGTTCAGAGCAGCCTTGTTAATAATAACCAGAAATGGAAGCAACCCAAACACCTACCGCCCACAGATAAATAAAACGTGGCACAGACATAGGACAGAACATCCAAGAACTTAACAAGCAGTAAATCATGGTTCCAGCTCACATGTTCTGTATGTGTGTGCATTGTCTAGGGTTAGCAAGCTTAGATAAAAGTAGATGAGCAGTTTCCAAGAGCTGGGGTGGGGGACAGGAGGAGGACTGGTAATGACTACAGGGCTTAGTCCTCTCTGAGGAAAGTGTTCTAAGGTTAGAGTTGGTGATGACTGCACAGCTGAATACACTAAAAACTACTAACTCCAGTGTTTAACACAGTGAGTTGTAGGTGGTGTATGCTTTTAATCCCAACACTTGAGAAGCAGAGGCAGGTAGATCTCTGTGAATTCAAGGCTAGCCTGGTCTACATAGGGAGTTTCAGGACAGCCAAAACTATATAGTAAGACTCAGTATCAAAAAAGCAAACAAACCAAAACAAATTAAAAAAAAAAAAAAGTGAGTTTCACGGTATCAATACGGATACTTAAAAACAACAGATGGGAAAAGAAAATCAAGGAACAAAGAAAAGGAAAGGAAACCAGGCACAGAGGTAGAGATGGGCTCTCATGAGTTGGAAAACAACAGCCTTGTCTTCATAGTGAGTGTGCACCAGCCAGGGCTACATAGCAATGACCATAAAAACAATCTTGGCTTAGGGCTGGGCTACGGCTCAGTCATGTGCTTGCCTACTGCCCACGGTGATGAATCTCATAGAGAAGAGAGTCAGAGGGATGGATGGAGGGAGAGAGGAGTAGAGGATAGAGAGTGTGTGTTCCCAAAGAACGGGTTTGTTTGTTCATTTTAGTATTTCTTTTTGTTTTCTTTTTTCTTTCTTTCTTTCTTTTTTTTTTTTTTTTTTTTTTTTTAATTCTTTTATTGTGAAGTGTTCTGCCTGCATGCATCCCTGAAGGCCAGAAGAGGGCACCAGATCTCATTACAAATGGTTGTGAGCCATCATGTATGTGGTTGCTGGGAACTGAACTTGAGTCCTCCGCAAGAGCAGTCAGTGCTTTTAACTACTGAGCCATCTCTCCAGCCCCTCTTTTTGTTTTCTTGAGATAGATTCTTGGTATGTTGCCACCCTATAACTGGATAACTGAAATAGCAGGCACCTAGCTATAAGTTACAATTGGGGGGGGGGGGATTTGGTTTGGTTTGGTTTTGAGACAGGGTTTCTCTGTGGTTTTGAAGCCTGTCCTGGGACTAGCTCTTTTAGACGAGGCTGGTCTTGAACTCACAGAGATCCGCCTGCCTCTGCCTCCCGAGTGCTGGGATTAAAGGCGGGCGCCACCACTGCCCCGCAAGTTACTATTTTTTAAGGGATCTTTAGCAAAATAGTTCTGCCAAGATTTTAACCCAAACCTGGTTTTTTGTTTGTTTGTTTGTTTATAAATTTCAAACTAACTTATATATTTCAGAACATGGAACAAAAGTTGATCATTTAAAGTTGAATTAGAACTGGGTATGCTTGTTACCCCAGGGCATGGTAGGATCGATGTATAGTAAGCTAAAGGGCAGCTTAGACTCTATGGAACCTCAAAACAAAACAGAACAAAGGGGTAAAAATTAAAATGAAGTTAAATTTGAAACGCAGCTGCCCTGTGCTCTGTAGAGTTCCCTCCCTCTAAGTGGCTCCCAGGGCTGTGGTCCCCCGAGTGCCCACCCCCATGCTCAACAAGAGCTCTGAGAACAAGACCAGTTTAGTGTTTGATTCCCTTGCGATCGGAGGTCTTGGGAAATGACAGAATTGTTTCCTTCCAGGAAACCGAGGGGACCGGGGGCCTCCAGGACCGCCTCCTGTCATCCTGCCAGGGATGAAGGACATTAAAGGAGAGAAGGGAGATGAAGGGCCAATGGGCCTGAAAGGCTACCTGGGCTTGAAAGGTGAGGCACCACACAACTGGGAGCAGCTCCTATGCCCCCGCCCCCGCCCTCCCTGCCTTGACTCCAGGACAGCCCTGTGTTCTTCCCGGCTTACTTTGTGCTTTAAGTCTCCCCATACCTCAGCATCTCCCCAGTTATAGTTGGGATATTCTTGCCACCAGAGCCATGCCCCTTTTCTGTGTTGTGGTTGATGGCTCTGGACACTGTACCCAGAGTGCAGTTCCTGGCATAAGGAGAAGGGTCCTGCCCTCACCAGGCCTTACTGCTCTCCCTACAGGTATCCAAGGAATGCCAGGGGTCCCAGGGTTGTCTGGGATCCCTGGGCTACCTGGAAGGCCTGGCTACATCAAGGGAGTCAAGGGTGACATCGGGGTCCCTGGCACACCGGGCTCACCAGGACAGCCAGGGGTGGTTGGCACTCCTGGAATTACCGGGTTCCCAGGATTCATAGGAAGCCGGGTGAGTAGGTGTCTCTGCTCTGCTTGTCCTGAAAGATCCGCTCCCCTCCTCTGTTCTGGGATCAAGTCACAATTTGAAAGTAGCAAAGGCAGTTCTGAAAGCCATGAGCCAATATAAGGACAACGTTCCCTGTGCCTATCAGTGGCCATCTGAGGGCTCACCAGCCATTGTCCATCCTGTGTTTTCAGTACATGAAGCCTCAATGTTGTTTCTGCTCAATTTTGTCTCAGGGTGAAAAGGGTGAGCCAGGAAGAGCAGGGCTTTTTGGAGAGATTGGCCTTACTGGGGACTTTGGTAAGTGTCACTGGGACTGTGGAGGCAGGGAGGCCAGAGCTTAGCTCCTGGCTATGTGAGGTACCATCCGGTGCAGAGATGCTCCAGGGCATTTGGAGCCAGACTGCACAGTAGATGGTCCAAAGCTAATTACCTATAGTGATCATCTTCTCTGTGTGTCATAGGTGATATTGGGGATACTGTGGACCTACCAGGAAGCCCCGGCCTGAAGGGGGAACGGGGAGTCACCGGAATTCCAGGTACACTAGTTACATTATTTCTCCCATCACCAGCACATTGTCTCTGGGCCTGGCTTGCTGAGTGTTGTCCTAAGAGACTACAGCGATTGACGGGAGTCTTCAAAGCCACTGTGCATGAATAAGTCTGAACTATTTACTGAACTGGAGGACAAACTCAAGAGCTCTCCTCCTATCATCTCCTGGTTGGGATTGCAGCCAAAAACAGCCCCCATGTCAGGGAGGCAGCAGATGCAGCCACACATGTTAGCATGTGTGGTCATTTGTAGAAAGAACACGCCACACAGCAAATCTCTGGTTCCAGGTCTCAAGGGAAGCTTTGGAGAAAAAGGAGCCGAGGGTGAAGTTGGATTTCCTGGGATAACAGGCATGGCCGGACCCCAGGGCTCTCCTGGACTTAGAGGACAGACAGGTGAGAATGTAGCTGTACTCTGCCAGGGGTGTGGCCTCCCGAGACCAGGAGTAAGCAGCCAGCCACCTCTGTCATTTCCTCCTCCGCTGCAATCACTTATGTCCAAGAGACTGGCCACTTGCCTGGCTCTGTCTGGAGACCATGTGGGCTATGGAAGCCCTTAGTAATGAGGAAGACACGTCCAGTTATGGCCTTGTGGGAGTTTCTCTGGAGGCCTGTTCCATCTGCAAAGGCTCCTACATGTTCATACTTACCTGCACATTTCCCCCACAGGTTTTCCAGGGCTCACAGGTCTGCAAGGGCCACAGGGAGACCCGGGACGGAGCGGAATACCCGGTGACAAGGGAGATTACGGCTGGCCAGGGGTATCAGGGTTACCAGGTAAGGAAATCTTTTTTCCAGGAAAGGATACAAGTAGCCACCAACTCTCAGGGCCAAGTTGCCAGATTGCAAGGTTAGGAACCTCTCTGTAGCCTTCTATCACTGAACCCCAGGGTATCCAGAGGCAGGTATGTCAGGGACTGACTATGGTCATAGTGCAGGTTTGCAGTTGTGGAATCCACTGGCCAGAAGCCAGGCAAACTCTTGAGCAATGAAGGCATAGGCTTACAGAAAAGTGACCTGAAGATTCCAGGGATGTCTCTGGCCTTTCGTTAGTCACTCTACACAGGATAAACAGGTCAGAAGGACATACACAAGGGTCCTTATGTTCTGTTGCTGGCTGCCATATGCCCGTGTTAAATGTTACAAGACCTTGACACAAAATCCTGGGTCCAGGTGATCACATCCAATCCCAGGGGTCATCTGTGTCTCTAGAAATGCTACGGCTCAGAAGTAGAGAGAATGGAAATAACACCAGGCTCTCTGCTCCAAGCAAAGCTTTGTGTTTTTAAAATTACATGCATACACACACAACTGATCTGGAGCAGGGTATGCCAAGATGCATGTAGGGAAGTCAAAGGATAGATACCTTCCAAGAGTGAGTAGTTCCCTCCTTCCATGTAGGGACTGAACTCAGGATGCCAGTCATGGAAGCAAGGACCCTTACTCACTGAGCCTTCTCAGTGACCTGGGCACATCTTTTACTTTGTAAATCATATATATCTCAGGTATCTCAGAAATAGTGCCTCTTTGTCCCCTTCCAGCTCTAAAAGTCCTAAAATGTTCTGAAAAATGTTTGCGCATAGGCTCATGGGTCACATAAGAGTGATAGTTTGCATGTCACATATACGTCAGTGATGCTTGCAAGCACAAAGGAAAGCATGCTAGCATTGTCCTGGGACCACCTCCAACCAGAGCCTTCTGCTATCCTGCATGGCATGACTGATAATCATTTCCCGCAGGTTTTCCAGGAATACGGGGTATCAGTGGATTACACGGCCTGCCAGGCACCAAAGGCTTCCCCGGATCCCCAGGTATCCAGCGGTGACTTTATAAAAATCACCAGGTTCAGTGGGGAATTTTGTTGTTATTGTTTTGTTTAGGGGAGGAGTTGTTTTTTCTTTTTCTTTCGTTCTTTCTTTCTTTTCTTCTTCTTCTTCTTCTTTTTTTTTTTTTTTTTTTTTTTTTTTGAGGCAGGTTTCTCTGTTCAGCCCTGGCTGTCCTAGACTCACTTGGTAGACCGGGGTGGCCCCACTTGTCTCCGCCTCCCAAGTGCTGGGGTTAAAGGCATGCACCACCAACCACCCTGTGAGATATTCTTAAAATACATTTAAACAAGAAAAGTAGAAATTCATCTTATAAGTGCTATCAGACCAAATCTTATGGATTTTTACATTACTAAATATTCATCTACCTGCAGAGAAATGCATGCATTCATGTTCCCATTAACAGTTGGGTTCCAATTTCAACAAGCAAATGACAGCAATCCTGGTGAGGCTGTAGCAGCCATTGTGAGACTGTGGAAGTCATGGCGAGGCTGTGGCAATTATTGTGAGACTATATTGTTTAGTGTGCTTTGATTGAGCACCTGACATGGGAACAGGAAATATTTTAAATAAGGTCACATTTTTCAAAACCTAATAAAGGCAGAGCATGAGAGCAGCCACCAGAACCTGGAGACCCAAGCTGGCCAGCTGCTGCCATGATCTCAGACTCTCTGAAGACTGAGATCTTCTGTCCATAGTGAGAAGGTTCTACCATGTTCTCTGTGACATCCCTTCTGAGTCTCAAATTCCATGGTGCTAAGACCAGAGCAAGAAGACATTGTGATGACTGCCTCTTTCTCTGCTTCACACAATGAGGGTTGTCGGACCACACAAGACAGGCCACCTCCCCTGCAGGGATGGAGTTGGTGTCAACTACTCCCGTTGTAATTCTACCCCAGGTGCTGATGTCCATGGAGACCCCGGGTTCCCAGGCCCGGTTGGAGACAGGGGTGACCGAGGAGAAGCCAACACACTTCCAGGCCCTGTGGGAGCTGCAGGGCAGAAAGGGGAGCGGGGAAGCCCAGGTAAGTAGCCATCTCCACAAACAGACCCCATGGCAAATGAAGGAAGCTGTGTATCCAAGATCCTTTAGCAAGAATCCATGGGTGGAAACTCCTAGCTCGTCTCTTGCTGTGCTCTGTAGTCTGGCTTATTTTACCCCAATGTTGGCTCATTTTCCAGTCCCACTCAGTTGCTGAAGGACAAGCTCTCCCTCCTTGCCTCTGGTATTGGAGTCCAGACGGGGGATTAGCTGTGGTCATGGACCCCAGCATCCCATCCTCATGGGCTATGACAGCCATTCTCTCGGGGCAGTGTCTGAGGGCCACGCCCTCTAGTGGGCTCTCAGGACTCATGGTGTCTAGTGGCTGACAGCAGCTAGTGGCTGACAGGGCAGCCTCCAGCCTCCTGAGCAGTCATGTGCCTCTTCCTCCCCTGGAATGTTCCTTTTCCTGGGGACACCCCTAAGACTCTGTGAGGCTTCCTCTAGAGAGAACAGCACGAGAAGAGAGTGGAACCCTTGAAAGTGGGCAGACGGAACTAAGTTGACTTTTGTTTTCCTCCTCAGGGGAGCGTGGCCCAGCAGGAAGCCCAGGACTTCAGGGTTTCCCAGGCATCTCTCCACCATCCAACATCTCTGGGTCACCTGGTGATGTAGGGGTGCCAGGAATATTTGGCTCGGAAGGTAGGGCAGCCGCTGTAATGGTTGACATGTCTAAGGGAGAAGTTTTATTCTGAGCACTGTATAGACACAAAAAGGAACGGGTGCCACCACCACCCGTCACCCACACCACATGGTCCCCATGACATCACATGACAGGGTAAGCCCTGTACCTACCTGGGTGGCCTCAGAACTGCTCAAAGTTTTCTTCTTTCTCACCACTTAGTGTTTGTATCTTTAATATGCAGCCACCAACCACATCTACCACGAACTAGCTGAGTATTAAAAAGAGACAGAGCTGGGTGTGGTAACACATGCCTGTAATCCCAGCACTTGAGGGAGGCAAGAACATCTGGAATACAAGTAAGCTCAGGACAGCTTGAATTACATAGTGAGACCATATGTGAAAAACAGAAATAAGGGGGGGAGGAGATGGTGTAGAGATGAAGCTACCAAGAACAATTATTTGAGCATTGGTGTTCTTATAGACATTAAAACAGACAGAGGCAGCACAAGTGACCATTGATAAAAGGTAAAAGATAAGCAACATGCAGGTTATGCATTACAGTATTAGAGCCAGCCGCTGAAATGATAATTTCTGACACGCACACTTTGCCGGTGGTGAGGGTGGAGGACTGAAGGGATGTTTCCCAGTCACAAAGGACAAATACCACATAGCTCCATGCATAGAAGGACCCTGGAACCATCACATCCCCGAGGCAGAGACTGCATGGTCTCCTGGGTCAAGGAGGGTGTGGAGGGTTGCAGTTTAGTGTGGATGGAATGGGTCAAGGATTCTGAGAGCCTCTGGGGCTGCTATGTGATGTGGGAAAGCCTGGGATGTGCCCTTTAAAAACTTGAAATGGTAACTTTTATGTTAGTTACTGTTTGGGGCGGCAGGGGGGAGGGGGGTTGTGTTTTGTTTTGTTTTAAAATATGAGCTACTGTTGCTGTTACCAGCTCTCCAGAAGCTGGCTTCCAGAGCAATGTCTGGGTATAATACCAGATCCTCCATAGCAAGTCGTGAGTTCATGACATAGCTCCCTGACCCGTATGTAACCTTTCCAAACTGTGACTTATGCCCTCAGGCTACCGAGGCCCTCCAGGACCACCTGGGCCAAATGCACTTCCTGGAATCAAAGGAGATGAGGGGAGCTCTGGAGCTTCAGGGTTCCCTGGACAGAAAGGATGGGTTGGGGACCCAGGGCCCCAGGGCCAGCCTGGTGTAGTTGGTCTTCCAGGGGAGAAAGGTAAGTATCCACATGAAGGGGCAAGCAAGGGACTGCAAACTCTACTCCATGCATTGGTCCTGACTGTCCTGTCTTCATTGCAGGGTCCAAGGGTGCGCAAGGATTCATGGGCAACACCGGGCCCTCTGGGGCCGTGGGTGATAGAGGACCGAAAGGACCCAAAGGAGACCAAGGATTCCCAGGTGAGTGGTGCCTGCAGAGCCTGTGGGGTGACAGCTCCAACCTGTCCCTCGCTGGCATTTGCCCCATTCTCTAAAGGGCGGAGAGAAAAGTCAGGCGGGCCACCAATGCTCCTAGGGCCTTGGTGGGAGGTGAGTGTTGAGTGGTCAGTGTGAGGGACCTTTCACGTGTGTTACTGTGTGCCACCGGGTGGGCTTCAGGGAGAAGAAGGAGGCGAGGCCCAAGTGGAAAAACGAGACAGTTCCCTGTTCACAACACTCATGACTTCTCATTGCCTGGCAGGTGCTCCTGGCTCCATGGGATCCCCAGGCATTCCAGGCATTCCCCAGAAGATTGCCACCCAGCCTGGGACCATGGGTCCCCAGGGCAGGAGAGGCCTTCCCGGTGCACAGGGAGAGATGGGACCTCAGGGCCCTCCTGGAGATCCAGGTATGTCTCTGGGCAGGGTCCCTGTGCCCCACCCCCATCCTGAGAAAAGGCCCTTTGTCCCATTTGCTCTATACCCACCTCTGTCCTCTTCTGCTGGACACCACATGGCACTGTAACACTCACTTATCTGATGTCTTACAGGTTTCCGTGGGGCTCCAGGCAAGGCTGGGCCCCAGGGGAGAGGAGGCGTGTCTGCTGTTCCAGGGTTCCGGGGAGACCAAGGGCCCATGGGACAGCAGGGCCCAATTGGCCAGGAAGGTAAGTGATTGGGTGGCTGATAGGGCAGAAGTTTTGTTGAGGATAGGGACACCCACCCTGACCAGTCTACAGGTGAGGATCAGACAGGTGCCTGGCAGAGCTGGGACAAAGCTTCCAAACCCAACTGTAGCTTCAACCCAAGCATGTTGTCCTGGGTGCTATAAAGACCTGTGATGTTTCTTAGAAGTATTTGTACATGGGCCAAAAGTACCAGCAATTTTATTTCCTCCCCCCCAAAAAATAAAAATTTGTTTTAAGCAACTCAAGCTTGGCCTAAGTGCCAGGGCAGCTATGCTAAAACAAAACACAAGGGTTATCACCAGTACCGGTCAAAAGACAGTATAGCCCACCAAGGACTAACCTGTAGCGAGTGGCAGCTGTGGGCAGCCACGGAGACAGACACCCTGCAGCAGGGGCAAATCAGAGTTAGTCCTAGGCAGGAGACTGCCATGGGGAAGGGAGACCTAAGAAGCAAGTCTGGATGTACCTCAGGGACAATGCTGAGTAACAGGGCCCTGGTGACTGCTGATTGCTGGACAAGATGCTCTCAGCCTCCTGGGTAGAGCCTGGGCCCTCAGTAGTAGTTACAGCAGGTGGGTGTCATTCTTCCTGAAGAACTTTCTACGCTGAGCATTCTAGCTTGCTGGAGCTGCTGGTCTGAGAAGTGATCCTGCTGGGGAAAAGAGGCCTAAATGCAGGGTGGTGGCTGGGCACTGACAGTTCTCTGACACCTGTGCCCAAGGTGTCCCAGGTGTGCTATGCACACGGCTCTCCCTGGAGGAGAGTCTCTGTAGCCACTGTGCTTTGCAGTCTTTTCTGTTCATGCATGATGCCACCATGATTGTCCTGTTGGCTTCCTGAGCTGATATAGTTCTTTCCTAAGGCTTTTGGTCTAGATGCCTGAGCCCCAAGCTTTGGGGAGAAAGAGGAGCAGGTATCCTATAAATGACCTGGGATACTGTCCTCTGCCCTGGTGCCCTGAGGGCCCACAGACAGTTAAATAGCAGCCACTTTCTCTTGGATCCCAGGGGAACCAGGCCGTCCAGGGAGCCCAGGTCTGCCAGGGATGCCCGGCCGCAGCGTCAGCATTGGCTACCTCTTGGTGAAACACAGCCAGACAGACCAGGAACCCATGTGTCCCGTGGGCATGAACAAGCTCTGGAGTGGGTACAGCCTGCTGTACTTCGAGGGCCAGGAGAAAGCCCACAACCAGGACCTAGGTAGGTGCTGCTGTCCCGTCCCAACTCTGTTCCCTGGCTTGATGATGGTCACAGTGAGATTGTGAGTTCCCAAGATGAGTTTCTCCCAGCCACATGGTTCGCCACCTTCTCCAGTCTGCACTTAGGCTGAGATGGCCATGGAGATTGAAGTCTCACCACACCCTCAGCCTCAGGACCCTGACATACAGCCTTTTAATGTGACATAGCATCCATGCCTCACAAGTAGCTCTAGCCAAGCATGGCTCCTTCTGTTGGAGGTTCCAGTTACTTCACAATCCTCTTGCTTTTTCCCCCCAAACCTAGAACATAAGTTGGAGCTAGACAGAGATCTGAGGGGATGGATTTACATCAATCCTTCCACACAGATGCTCACAAAACACAAGCGTGCATGTGTGTGTCTTTAAAGGGCATGAATTAAAAAAATACAAAACACCCAAGGTCAAAGTGGTTGGGTGTGTCTGCTCAGAGGGCCAAAGATCATCTGGAAGACTGGAGTGTGCTGTGTGTCAGTGTTGGTGACACCAGGGCCATCAGCTCCTGAAAGTGTACCAGCCATACCCCGGCAATGTGAACATTCTTGTCTATGTACCCATTCCCGTAGTAAGTTTTACAATGCAATGGGGAAAAGACAAACAAGGATAGGATGCAAAATAGCAATAGGAACAGGAGCATAAAGGCAGGGCTCAAACCCTGCTGACTTGCTGAGGGCGGACCCTGTGTGACTGACCGAAAGGTAACACCTGCTGAACTGGCAAGAGGAGTCGGAGTCGGCTCTGTGCCCATGGCAGCACGCAGGTGGAGGCAGGACTACATCCTCATGTGCTCCTCATGCAGGGCTGGCAGGCTCCTGTCTGGCTCGCTTCAGCACTATGCCGTTTCTGTACTGCAATCCTGGTGATGTCTGCTACTATGCCAGCCGCAATGACAAGTCCTACTGGCTCTCCACCACCGCTCCACTGCCCATGATGCCTGTGGCTGAGGAAGAAATCAAGCCCTACATCAGCCGCTGCTCTGTGTGTGAAGCCCCGGCTGTGGCCATCGCTGTCCACAGCCAAGACGTCTCTATCCCCCACTGCCCAGCCGGGTGGCGGAGCTTGTGGATCGGATATTCCTTCCTCATGGTACGTACTGCTTTTCCATTCTCCACCCTCGCTGGGACCCAGGAAGAATAAGCAGGGCTGCAGATCTGAGCTCAGTGGGTAAAGTTTGTATCCCCCGCACCCTTGTAAATGCCAGTGAGGTGGAGTATGCCTGTGACCTCTGTGCTGCAAGACAGACAGTGGGTCCCAGGCACTCTTGCTGGCCAGACTAGCCAAAAGCACTAGATTCAAGGAAATACCCACTTCTCAAAAAATACAGTGGAAGCCAATTGAAAAACACCCAATTTAAACCTGTAACCTCTATATAAACATGCATATCATATGGGGCACTTGCTTAAGTTGTATGTTGTACAAGGGCACCTGGAACAGGATTTGAGGACTATAATTAAGCTTGACTCTGGCTAACTCAGCCATGTGCCAAGCAAGGAAGGGACCTTACTTGTCCGGTGTGAGGATTAACTTCCCACCGGGCATTTGCATGTAATTTGATGTATCTGTCCTAGCGCCTAAGTTGACACTTTCTGGTTTGTTGCAGTTGGTCAACAGGATTCTACCCAAAGTACCTAGACCCTTGTATAGGATCCTTCTGGAATGTAGGGCACCTTACACAGCACACACTGACTGGCTGGTCTCAAACGCATCCACCTGTGGGAACCCTGTGGAGCTCCCTTGCATTCAGAGCCCCAACTTGGCCAGTCCCGTTGTGTTCACTGGCACATGTTCATTGTTTTGTTTTAGTTTGGGCTCTTTTGAAAGAGTCCCATTTTGTAGCCCAACCTAACCTTGAATTCTTGGCAATCCTCCTGCCTCAGTTTACAAGCTTGAGCTACCAACCCCTGTCTATTTCAGGGTTTTGTTTTGCTTTTACCCACTGGGTATTTTGAACGATAATTGATATCCTTTTACATTTTGTTTAGCAAAAACGTAGTCAGCCATATCTACAGATTGTACCAACTTCCTGGTTGCAGCATTCACTAGACAACCAGTCATGGGTGCTATGGTTCATGGCATTTCTGTACCAGCAACACCGTACCTCCAGCATCAGGGCAACTTTGTGCATGAGGCCCAGGCCCCTCAGCACCCCTGAGCACCCTGACAGCAGAGCACTGTCTCCCAGGTCTGTGTTGACAAATAGCTCTATTACTGACTCTATGAACAAACAGGATGAAGGGTGTGGCTTGACTGGCATGAACCAAGCCCCAGACTTTAGCTCCAGCACCAAACAAGCTGGCACAGAAGCCCTTACCTGCAAGCCTCAGGAAGTGGAGGCAAGAGGAGCAAGAATTCAAAGTCACCCTTTGCTATGCAGAGAGCTTGAGAGCTAGTGTGGGCAACATGAGAGCCCTTAAAAAACGAGCTCTTGGTGTGAGCTACTTGGAACACTAGTGGGGGAGAAATCACTTGAGTCCAGGACTAGGGCAACATAATGAGTTTTTGCCTCAAAGTGTGTAAATAACACGCCCAGCAGAGGTCCTGGGGGTTTCCAGCATGTGCATCCTAACACACTATATCCTGCTCTCTGCACAGCACACCGCAGCTGGGGATGAAGGTGGCGGCCAGTCGCTGGTGTCGCCCGGTAGCTGTCTGGAGGACTTCCGGGCAACACCTTTCATCGAGTGTAACGGAGGCCGTGGAACCTGCCACTACTTCGCTAACAAGTACAGCTTTTGGCTGACCACAATCCCTGAGCAGAGTTTCCAGGGCACACCATCCGCCGACACACTCAAGGCCGGCCTCATCCGCACGCATATTAGCCGCTGCCAAGTGTGCATGAAGAACCTGTAGGCTGCCCACCCTGCCGGCCAGCAGCTGTGTGGGAAGGCCTCTTTGGTGCTCATTCTCTCCTGTATTTGTTCCATTTTTGTTTGAGAGAGTGTCTCACTTTTCATCCCTATCTAGCCTGGAACTATGTAACCCAGGCTGGCCCCCAACCTGTGGCAAACCTCCTGCCTCAGCTTCCCAAGTGCTGGGATTACAGGCTTGTGCCACCACACCCAGCTTGGTGCTTACTCTCTTAACTTATTACCTCAGATGCTGACCCCAAAGGTGATCTTAGTATTTTCTTTAAAAAAGGAGAAAAAAAAAAAAAGCCTGCCAAAGCAGCCCTGTACTCACACCAGTTGCCTGTCAGCAAGTGGGCACGGGTTCCTCCAGGCTCTGATGCCTGTGGGCCTCTGCCCTGTTACCCCTCACCATGTGGAATGTGGACATCATGCCACCAGGAGTAGCCGACATAACTGTCCGTATGTCTCCACTGTCTGCAGGGGGCCACCTTCCTTCACTCTTCACTCTTGTCCTAGAATGAGGCAGACTCTGCAGGACAGCAGAGGGGACTGGCCAATGACACCTGAGGCTCACTGCCACCTGTCTCCACCCAAGGATCCTTGCAGGGCACTCTATCAAGTCCTGTTTCCTTGGCAGAGGGGATGGCACTATCATTTTCTACCCAATCCAAAGCTGCTACCTCCCAAGTCCCCACACGGTGGCACCTGCCTTTTTAAGACCCTGACAGTGGCACGTGGCACTGGCTCTAGCCAAACCCACAGGGAAGGAGAGATCTCACTAGCCTTCACCAGCATCTGCTGGAAGGTACACTTAGCAAGTCATTCACAGTGGTGTCCTAACAACCTGTGTCACCTTAAACACATTCCCCCTACCTCATACCCTGCTGCAAGCTGTTCTATGACTTTCCTGTGTAACACCACAAATAAAGATAAAATAAAGATATTCCAAGTATTTGACTATTTTATAGAGCATGTGTGTATGCTTGTGTGTGAGAGAGAGGTGATCTTGTGTATAAAGGCCAGAGTACATGTTAAGCATCATTCCTCAGGTGCCACTACCCTTCTTTTTTCAGACAGGACCTCTCACTGGTCTGGAATTTTGCCAATTAGACTGGCTGGCAGGCCAGCAAACCCAAAGATCCACCAGTCCTGATGTGTGTGTCTCAGTGGGAACAAACTGCAATTTTGGCGGATTTGGTCTCCTGTCTGTATTGTATTTCTCATTTCTCAATAAATATTTTGGGAGTCACTCACATGTCAGAGTGAGGAGGCTGGACATCCCTCAAAGACATTCCCAAGGTCATTCATTAGTCCCAAACCAGCTTCCAAATCCACTGTCAGAATTTGAAAGTCACACTCTCCAGGATGCAGCTCAGCCGCTGATGACTCTGGAATCTACCTAGGTTGTGGCCTTGTTGAAAGAGACAGGCCCCTGGGAGCAGGCTTCAAGGTTTCTAAAGACTCATGGGATACACAGTCCTCTCTCTCTGTGGTTGTGGATTAAGATCTGACTTTCTGCTGTTCCTTCACACCATCATGGACTCTGTCCCTCTGAAACTGTGAGACAAATTAAATATTTTCTTTTTTAAGTCGCCCTAGTGATGGCATTTTATCATAGCAATAGGAAAGCAGCTAACACAGTGTCCTTTGGGAGGTGGAATGCAAGGACTAGAGGCCCCACTGCAAAGCCACACAGGGACATAGAGAAAGCACATGTCCTCCCTGGCTCCAAATGTACTCTGATATTCTCCTGTCCCAAAACCTCCTACAGATAAACTTCTGTCAGATGCAGGTGTGACAGGAAATGCTGTGTCCCTTGCATGGCCAAAATCCAAGAACAAGAGTTAGATGGGGTGGACGCAGCTTGGTAGATTCGGGTACGATGGGGACATTAAGTAGCCCTAGCACTGCAGTAATTTCCTACAGAGCCATTTGCTCCTCTGGGGGACAGACCTGGCTTCTCTCTGTAGTGGGACATGGCTGTCCTATTGCCTTGTGATGACTTAGTCATCATTCTACACCTGAGTGGGCAGGGGATCTGAGCATCCCTAGAGGTGTCATACCTCCCTTCTTCCAGGACAAACTCTACCAGGGCTTATGGGTCAACAAATGCAGTTACCCACACAGATTTCCAGGCTCCTGTGACTCCCCACAGGGAGAAACTGAGACATAAATCAAGAAACAATGGCTGCTGAATTGTCCTGGGACAGGGGAGAGCCCCCTGTAAAACTGGAGAAACACTTGACATTCATGAAGCAGAAACAACTCCAGCCACCAGAGTGCAGCCTACGGCCTGCAGACCAATTCCACCCCCAGCTGTACTGCCTCCCCTTCATTCCCAGGAGAGCAGGATGCAGGAGTGTTTGCCTTAGAACCAGATCAGGCTCATTCTAGCTATCAACATACAGTGGCCTCAGAGGCCCTTTTCAATTGTGTGAGCCTCCAGTCCTTACCCCAGGGACAAACCTGCTTCCAGGACTCTTCTGAGGGGCACAAATCAGTGGGTTCCAGGTGTAGTAAACTGAGCCACACAGAGCCACCTGCAGACATGTCAGTGGCCTGAGGAGGAGCCTGAGCCCACAAACATCCAAAACAAGCATCAAGAGACTTTTGTGTATTGGTGTGCCCTGCACACCCTGCCTGGAGTTGATTGTGAGGCCCAGAAGAACTGATGTAGGAAGGACAAGAGGTTGCATGCAGTGGAGGCTTGAAGAGCAGTAACACCAGCCAGGAAGGTGTTACTGGGTTACAGGGAAGCACAGACAGGAAGTGTCACCGGGACCACCCCACCTCTGCCTGGAGCCAATGTACCTTCGACAGGCACAAATGCCTGGAGAGAGACTCACACCCAGATAAGATTTCTGGGTCCCTGGGTCTCAGATCCAGTGGTAGGTAGCTCTGCACAGTTGAGGACAAGAAGGGCCTGATGACATATTCCCCTCTTGTCTCTAGAGCTTCCATACATAGTGAGAATCTGGCCCTGATTCCTGTCAGTCACCAGCTTTTCCCACACTAGGGAGACAGGGCAGACATGACAGTTATGCTGGTCCTGGGAGGTCGGGTCAGGCAGCATGCAAACTTCCCTGCCACCATGGTCAAGTCCAGTTCCTCACAGGCATCTAAAGCTGTCCCTGTTTGAGGACACCGTGGAACCTAAGTGAAATGCCCCTATGGCAGGTTTCTGAGGCCCCTGATGGCAGCCCAGGCCCCTAGATCACATTCAGACAGGAGCAAGAAGTTGCCTAGAGGCATGAACTCAGACCCCTTCCACATCCTGCCACCATCCACACTGTTCATAAAGGCAAGTCACCCACTGAGGACTCAAAGAAACTATGACCTCATAAATAGGACCCAGGTATCTGGTTCCCCATGGAAAGAGCAAGGCTGATGTACCCAAGAAACAGGATGCTGGGGTTCAGGTCAAGACTTCGTTTCCTGAAAGGACATCACCAGGGGGGTAGGGAGGTGAGGGTGGGTATACCGGCTGCTAAGCAGACATTTGATGAATTAACTGCAGCCACACAGGGCCAGCAAAGTTCTAGAGAAGGCAGTGAAGGGAACACACTGTTACTATAGCAGCAGACATGGGTTAACACTCAAGTGGAACTGGCATTCTGTCCCTGAATGCCCTGGACTAGCCCCTGGACCATGGGGACATTCAAGGAAACAGCAGCTGGGAACCTAAGTCAGAGAATGCTGGGAAGAAAGGCTCGTGGGAATTTACCTGCCCACCCAGGACCTCAAACACCAATTGCAGAAACCAATGTCATGTGGCAACAGTTTCATTCTGAAGTGTCAAAGAATGACCCCAGGGTCTCTGAGTCACGCTTCCCAGATACCATTGGCCAAGAGAAGTATGTACAGCATCTGCCCTCCTGGGGTGCTTCAGACACTCTGTGCAAAACAAACTCACTCGCTTTCTGTTTTTAACAAGCTATTGTGAAACTGAAGTGTGGGGGAGGGGTGGGGGCGCTCGGGGATCCACTTCAGCAGGAGGAAGCTTTGGCCATGGTCATGATGCTCTATCCCACGCTCAATGGCAGCATTGCCTTTCAGCTGAAAGATGCAGGCTTTTCGGGTAAGGCCACTCAAGCTGCAACAGCCTGACCAACCAAGACACAGGTTTCCAGCAGCATTAATTAGCAAAACCCGCCCATGGGATCTGACAACAGGCTGGCCTCATGGAGCCCCAGTTCCTGCCAGCTCGCTCTCAGTGAGATTTCTAAGAACACAGGCGCTATTGTCTCCCACATTTGCCCACCAGTGTCTTACAGAGCAGGCACCACACCACCCACAGGAAAACCACAAAGGGATTTTGACTTGGAATGTGAGGGGGGTTGGAGGGGACTCCAGACCAGGTGAGGATCAACGCTCTGAGTGTAGCCACGACTGTAGTTCAAGCCATCCGGACAGCTTAGTAAAAGGCTCAGCCAAATATCCTAGAATGTGTAAAGACTGAACAAAACTTTAAAGAGAGAGACTCACTGACACAGTTTAATGACAGGTTCATAGCCACCGCCCCCACCCCCAGAATCAAGGAATCTTCCTGGGGTTCAAATAAAACTAAACACTCATGATAACAAGGCTTTTCCTCAACTCCTTTTTAATAACATGTAGCCCACCCAGTCTCACCCGGTATAAAAACAGGCATTCCTGATTTCTTATAAATTAAACATGGAGAATCGGCATCATAATGCCATCAGGTACAGGTATCAAACAGGACATCACAGACAACAGACAGTGCAGGATGTAGTGACCAATGACCATGAAAGTCAAGCCCAGTCCACGGCAGGTCCCCAGGCTGCAAGCCCCATGATGGTGGCTGATATGCACGGGGCAGCAGACAAGGTGGTACCAGGCTGGCTCTGCAGAGGGTTTCAGTACTACCTCCTGATACCCAGAGGTAGCTGGGTATCTTGGCTTGTTCTAGCAGCTGGTGTTCATTTCCACCCCATGCCATCTATACACAGTGTTCTGTGAAACTTCTGAGCCCAGAGCTGGCACACACACGCGCGGGAGACCTCTGCCATCAGGTGCAGCACCCAGATCCAGTCCGTCTGGGTGTTTTGCAGCTGGCTATATCCACAATCTGGGATGGCTCCTCAGCCCTCTGCTGGGCGATCATAGGCACCACCAGGTCAAACAAGGTCTCAAACAGGAGGTCCACATTGTACCCTGTTTTGGCGCTGGTCTCAAAGCACATCTGCTCGGCAGCTGGCATCTCTTGCTCATCTAGCATCTTGTGCTTCAGGATCTTCCTGTAAAGGGCCATGGCATCCTCTGGCTGCACCTGCCTGGATATCTTGGAGGAGACACAGCTACCCGCCTTCCCAGAGGCCTCTCCTTTGTCCCCGCCCTCTGTGGTCCGCTCCATGGCCAGGTCCACTTTGTTTCCCACAATGGCAAACAAGCAGTCGTTGTTGGCTGTCTCTGTCAGGCCCAGAAACCTGTCCTCCAGCTCCAACAGGCTCTGAGGGTGGTTCACATCATATGTTAGGATGACAGCAGCTGCCCCACGGCAGTACATGGAGCCCAGGCCATGGAACTGCTCCCTTCCTGGCAGGAAGCAAACAGAGAAAGACAGTTATTCAACTCAGGATGCAACCTCCACAACACTATGGGCAGACTCCCCACACTGCCCCAAAGGATTTAGGATCCCAGAGCAGAGAACTGAGACACTAATGGCTAGATAAAGCTGGCCCAAGTGACCAATCAGGGCTCCATGCCTTGCTAAAGCTGGCCAGGGAGACTGAGCAGGGCCCTGTTAAAACTGGGCTCTCCACCCCAGACACCCCAGCAGTTCTCACACCATCTAACCACACAACATTGTGGTGATACCTTGCTTGTACAAATAAAAGTCTGTCTGAGCTAACCATAGATGTCTGGAGGTCTATAGAGACAGACAGAAAGTGAGGTAGCTGGGAGGAAACAAACAGGATATAAGCAGGAAGAAATACGAACTGTCTTTTGTCTGCTGAGATGCCTGAACTCTGGGAGTTCCAGGCTAGCATTAAGACCCTGTCTCAAAAAAAAAAAAAAAAAAAAAAAAAAGCCAGACATGGTCACATGCATACCCGTAAACCTAGCCCTGAGGTAGGGAAGAAGACAGGAGAATTGATGTGAAGATTCAGTGAAAGACCCTATGTCAAAGGACTAAGATGGACAGTGATATAGATTAGAACACTGCCCTATTCCAGCCTCTGTGTGAGCATGGTCACACACACACACACACACACACACACACACACACACACACACACACACACACACACGAAGAAAACAGCTTAAACATGAGGCTGTCAGGACATGAGATACTTCATTGTCCAAGAGCACTGGCTGCTCTTCCAGAGGACCTGGGTTCAATTCCCAGCACCCACGTGATGGTTCACAACAGTCTGTAACTCCAGTTCCTGGGGATCTGATGCCCTCTCTTGTCCTCTGCACAAGTGGTGCACAGGCATACATGCAGGTAGAAAACATCTATACACATCAAATTAAAACCACAATACTGCCCACACGGGTCTTGGTGTGTGTGTGATACTGAGAATGCTACGTAAGCCCCTGCCATGGAGCCACAGTACCACCGCGGGTCTCTAACAGTCCGTGTCACACTCTGAGATGTCACCAGTCACATCGAATCCATAGGGAACTCGATGGCTTGTACTCATGTGGGTGAGGATCCCACCCATCCACAGCTCAGGAGTGTTCTCACATCTGCAGGATATCTGCTGTGACATGGGGGCACTGGGCTTAGGAAGCAGCTATGCAGGCAGGCAGGGAAAGCCACTGCACACGGTGGCACTGCACTCCCACTGGCTGTCACCAAGACCAGCAGTGAGCTGCAGAAGTGTTGCTGAGGCTCACACAGGATGTCTTCCATCCTACAGGCATCTGTAGCAAATACCACCACAACCATAGCCACCTCAAAAGTCACAACGGATATTCCACCCACCCACCGATGGATCTCGTTACTGGACGGTTTGTGCTGTCGACCTGACAGAATCTAGAGTCACCTAGGAGGTGGACCTCTGGGCATGCCTGCATACATAAATTTTATATTAATGGAGATGGGGAAACACAGCCATTATGGTGGGGCCACTCCCTGGCTGGGATCCTGGACTGTGTAAATAGGGAGGAGCTGTTCCCAACCACAAGCCCAGCTTCTGTTGACTCCCCACCAAGACAGACCACACCTTGAGCTGTGAGCTGTAGTAACCCAGCCTCCCTTGAGTTGCTTTTGTCAGAGTATTCTATCACACAGGAAAAGAAACTCAGACATTTATCAGTAAAAACATGGTCCGACTGTATGTTTGGTTTTTGTTTTTAGACAGAGCCTTACTTGGTATCTCTCATCCCTGGGCTTGTCTGGAATTGCTATGCAGACCAGGCTGCCTTTGAACTCATGGAGATCCAGCTGCCTCTGCCTCCCAACACTGCTTCACCAAGGTTAATAATAATCTTTAAACAAGGAAGTGTAGCTGGGAGCTTTGTCTGTGGATAATGAATTTTAACCTGGTATCTGAGGCTTATCCCACCGAAGTGCTGAAGGGTTTAGACCTTTGTTTGAGTGGAAGGTTCCATGAATACATAATGAAGGTGTCCTGGGCCAGCTTCCAACCACCATTTTCAGCAGCAACCTCCACCCCATCTTCAGTCTTCTGAAACAGACACATTCAGACAGAGTGCTTACGTCCAGCCAAACAGTGCTACCCTTTGAATATGTGGCTTTTGTCCCACTACAGAGTTTGCAACACTGACAAGACATACCTTTGCCTACAAAAGAGAAATGCTTCCTCTAACACACACATGCATACACGTACACATAAACACACACATATATACAATATGCCCAAACAAACAAACAAACACACACACACACTCACACACCAGGCATCTCAGAGCACAACCTTCCCATGTCATGAGGTTTTCAACAGTGAGAATGTTTTATCTGTTCAGTCACCCAGATTTCACAAGAGCATGACCACAAGGACACAGAGTGGGGACATTCCACAAGCCCTAGAAGAATTTTTTTCAAGTCTCTGTGACATAGTTCACTAAGGACAAAGAAAGAACTGTATTAACACCCACGCCCCAAATAGCTTTCTGTCCCAGATAAACTGATTTGAAGCTTGGTATATTGGCACACGCCTGCAATCCCAGCACTCAGAAGGCCAGAACGGGTGGTTTGCAAGTTACAGGCTAACCTAGGCTACACTGCAAGACTCTGTCCTGAAAAATGTAGGATTTGGCTTTTGAAAAGTAATTAGTAATTATACAAAAACAGAGGTCACAAACACTGAAGGAAAAGGAGATGTGGAACAAAAAACCCCGAATGAAGCAGAGCGGACACCAGTGAATGGCGCTTGCCATATTATGGCCACCATTAATCTGATGCAGAACTTACACCAGCTGAAGAACTTCCCAGCTAGTCTTTATGCTCAAATCTGTAGCTCAGCTGGGCTCACACCTTTAATCCCAGTAGTCAGGAGGCAGAGACAGGTGGATCTCTATGAGCAAGGCCAGTCTGGTCTACAAAGGAAAGTGCAGAACAGCCAGAGATGTTAACACTGAGAAACCCTCTCTTAAAAAAACAAAAAACAAACAAAAAATCTGTAGCTCTTCAAGCTGCTAATGGGACTCACAGGCTGCACGAATATGGGCACTGTCTACAACAAGCTGAATATAGCAGGGACTGGGGAGGGGAGGATCCCAGGCGTTGAGATGGGCAGAAAAATTGGATGTCAAGAGGACTTTCCTCCTGCACTGATTTTTCCAAACTCAGTCTGTCTTCATATGTAACACTGTATGTGTCTGGGAACTGGACATGTCAGGCAGGTTTGAACATGTCCTGAGACCCTCCCCCTGGTAACACATGGGCATGCCATTCTCCTTGTGCCTACCTCCTTCCGACACTGGGTTCTTCACCAAGGTGCTTGGCTTCCCTGAGAACTGAGTTAACGCCAAGTAACTACAGGCAGTGTGTTGTGGCTCCTTCTGGAACACTGGCATTGGCAGCCAGCATGACTTCCTAGGAGTTCCAAAACATACACAGAAAGTCCCTGGGAGTCTGGCAAGCCTCTTAGCATAAGTTTCCCCATTGTTAAAATACAGTAGCACCTGTTGAGTGGTGGTTGAGAAAACAACAATGAATTCACCCTTGTGAACAACTTAGCACTGAGCCTAGCATGTGGTCAATAAGTCATGAGTCTGATTCCTCCCACCCACCCTCATCAAGTGCACACTCAGATCAAATGCACACTCAGTCCTGCTCTAGTTTCTCCTGCAGACAGTTTCTCAGGCTTGCTGGTCACACAGGCATCTGACCCATGCCCTGCTGGCTCCCTAATTCTTGAGACTGACCTTCTCCCTAATCCTGGAAATTCATGCATTGGCTGTTACACCATGGTTAAAATGGCCCAGAGGCAAACCTATGGAATATGGAAGTAAATGGCCTGCAGTGACCCCGCTCAGCTGCTGGGGCTCTGAAAACAGTCCAGTCACTTGCTACTACATTTCCCAGTTTCCCCAAAGCCAAACAGCCATTGAATCCAAATGTCTGTGGTTTTTATTTCCATGATCCATATCGCGAATGGGTTGGTATGTCTGGTAGAAATCATGAACAGCCCTGCTCACAAATTCTCACTGAGTGGTGGGTAGGAGGGTGGCACACTTTTAAAAGATACTGATATTCCAACCCTAGATCCACACGGATCAGAAGACAGATGCAATGTGCAGCCAGACATACACTTTCTATGCAATGTGCACAGACATGAGGTCACTAGTCTGGGTCCCATTACAAAAAAAAAAAAAAAAAATCATAGAAAATAAACGCATTATTTTTTAAATGGCACCTGGATGAGTATTACAAATTCCACGCAAGCCCAGATAAAGAGGGAATCTGTTCAGTGGAGCTCTGCCACAGGCAGCCCCACAGCCCATTGGACGGGAGCTGGAAGAAAACCCCTGTGATGGTGTGAATAGTGTGATGGGGGGGGGGCACTGAAGCAGAGTGGGGGACGAGGACAAAGGTCGGAGCCAAGAACGGGGTCACAGAGACCTGAGACCCCATGGCTCAGCCTGGGCAAGCTGTGATGTGCTTCCCCATATACATTAGTTATTTTTAATGAAGTTAAGATTTTCTCAGTGATACCAAGTTCAACCCACAAATGCTACTGGAAAGATTATTTTAGCTCTACTTCACAAAGTTCAGTGAACTTTAGCCAACATTTACAGCCAGCCACAAACTACCTTGGACACCCCAGATCTACAACCTGTTTTTTTTTTTTTTTTTTTAAGTATCTGATGGACTGGTCAGTCCATTCAGTCCATGGAAGGCACAGCTCTCCAGGGCAGTCTCAAAAACAAAAAACAAAAACTGAAATCCTCATGAAATAAGGAAAAAGGGGGCCACATGCCACATGTCTCCCTAGGTTCATGGGATGGGCTGCCTGGGGCCCTGCTCATGGCTGCTGCCCACTGCCTCCACTACAGACAGTATAGACAGTGTTCGGAACAGGGCCACCAACAGACTTTATCTGAAACTCTTCCATGCACCAGGGTTTTCCTAAGGGAACAATGACAATGGGTATGGTGGTGCACACCTTAAATGCTAGCACTCAGGAGGCTGAGGCACACAGATCTCTATGAGTTCAAGGCCAGACTCCTCTACCAAATGAGTTCAGAACACCCAGGACTATGTAGAGAGATTCTGTCTCCAAAACTAGGCAGAACCATTGATGACATCCTGTGCCAACTCAGACATGCCACAGGCCAGGGTTTCTGTCCAACGATGTCTGGCTATTCCTCTGACAATGTCTCAGATGAGACTAACACACTGAGAACTTCTGCAACTTAGTATTCTGGCTCAGGAAGCTCCTAGAAGGTTCCCAGAGTGTGTTGGCCCAGGCAGAAATCCAGACATCCTCTTTGGGACTCAACCCACTGTGCTTTCCCTGAGGGACTAGGGAAAGGGCCTAACCTACTAGCGTGATATTTTGTCTTCTTAGGACCTATACCCTCAGGGAAAAGGGCGCATTTAAGCGCTGAAGTTCCCCAGGGACAGCGTGGTCTCAGCAGCCAGCTTTTTGGATATGCCATCTCTAGACCACCCATCAAGGTCCATGCTCAGCACACACACAGATGCACAGCCTCAGAGAGCCGAAGTCTCAAGGGTGACAAGTCCATGACACCTCACCAGGACCTGCACATGTCTGGTCTGATGCCCCACATGACCATGCACCCAGGAAGAGGCCTGACAAGAGACTTTTCAAATTCTGCCCCGTGGTGGTTTGAATGAGAATGGCCCTCACAGCCTCACATATCTGAACGCTGAGTCACCGGGAGGGGACACTGTTTGGAAAGATTAGAAGGATTAGGACTTGTGGCCTGGTTGGAGGAAGTGTGTATCACTGAGGTGTGAGCTCTCAGGTTTCAGAAGCCCATTCCAGACCCAGTGTCTGCTCCCTCTCCCTCTCCCTCTCCCTGTGGATCAGGATGTATATAAAGCTCTCAAGTTACTGCTCCAGCACCATGCATAACTGCATGCTGTCATGCTCCCTGCCATGACGATAATGGACCAAACCTCTGAGACTGTAAGCAAGTCTTAGTCTCCCCCCAATTAATTGCTTTCTTTTGTAGGAGTTGTCTCTTTGCAGCAACACAACAGTGACTAAGACAGACCTCCACTAACCACTTCCCCATTGTCAGTCCCTTCCTGACCTGCTGGCTGAGCCCGTGGAAATCCCCTGCGGCACACACACAGACTCCCCTCAGCCTTCAAAGTATGAGAGGCCACACAGACTGGCAACTTGTCCAACACTGGTTCTGCCTGCCAGAGTTCAATACGAGGGAGGGCCCACAATGGAGAGGTGGGGAATCGGCAGGCAGCCTCAAAGCTGGGAACATCCTTCATAACTGAAGGGTTTGGGGGGTGATGGAGACTGAAGGAATCTAAAAAAAAAAAAAAATCTCAGGTGTTTTGCTGGGTTTTTTTTTTTTTTGTTATTGTTATTGTTTTGTTTTGTTTTTAGACAGGGTTTCTCTTTGTAGCTTTGGAGCCTGTCCTGGAATTCACTCTGTATGTAGACCAGGCTGGCCTCGAACTCACAGAGATCTGCCTGCCTCTGCCTCCCAAGTGCTGGGATTAAAGGCATGTGCCACCACTGCCTGGCAGTTTTGCTGATTCTTAAGTGACTTCCTCTTCCCTTCCTACCTTAAACATATGTCCCATGAGAAAAGGAATTCTCTCCACGGTGGATCCAAAGACACTTCCCATGTCCATCCCTAGGACCCACACACAGGAAATGTTTCCTTCCCGGAAAATAAAGTTAGGGTCCAGAAAGTTTTCAGAATTATCCCAAGGACCCTAATTACAAGTGTCCACAGAGGAGATGCACAGAAAAGAAAGTTCTGTGACCCTGGAGTAACTCAGTCACTGGTCAAGAAGCCTCTCCATCAGCATGATGTGGGTCATGACCGCTCTGGGGTTAGAATGACCTGCATATCAGATATTTATAGTATGATTCATAACAGTAGCAAAATTTCAAAACAGTAGCAACAGAAATGGCTGGGAATCACACAACATGAGGAACTGTATTAAAGGGCTGAGGCGTTAGGAAGGTTGAGAACCACTGCCCTACACTTTACTCAGACCACCAGATCTCCACAGCTGAGAGGAAAAGAGAGCCTGCGGTTTGATTCCAGTTATCTGTTGACATCTGTCACAGTTATCTTCAGAGCCCTGCACCCTCCAAGCCACCTGAAGCAAGAATCCCAGCTTTCCATTTCCTGCTGTCATCTGGGTGGTGGCTATCACCTGGGGCTAAGTATCAGAACACTGAAGTGCCTGGCAGAAACAGCAGCCCTCGATTCCCTGTAGGAGCACATAAATCTGAATCCCTGGGGAACAGGCTGAGTCCTGTGGGTCACACGGGTGACCCTGTCTCAGTACTGCCTGCCCAGATAGCAAACCATCAAAACCAGCCCTTCAGGCCACCTCACCAGAACCTGATCAGCAGGTTTCCAGGCTGGAAGGCAGCCCTGGCTCACCCTGCCTCAGCTCAACACTGGCCCACCCCAGAGCGCCTTCCCTGGTAACCAGATGCATTGTCCTGATCGGACTCTGAGTCCCAAACCAAGACCAGGATGACCTTGGTGATGGTAACACAACTCCCACAGTCAACTCACTCTCAAATACCAATGTACTGGCCTCCCCAGTGAGCCCCCACTCCAAGGCCAATGGCAACATCTCTGGCCCTGCATCCAAAGTCCCCTCCATTGTCCCTTTCCAGCCTAGCTCCCACTTTCCCCAATTAACTCTTTACAGCTTAACCCTCCCCTCCCCCAGCAGGATCCCTCCAGCCAGCCATCTGTCCATAAAACTATGTCCAAAATGCTTGCAGACATCTCTCGGTCTGTCCCATCTCCAGGGTCCTCCACCCCTCAAGCCTGGATAATTACCACTTGCTTGTCCCGTCCCCACCCCACCGCCATGGTTGGTCATGGGACCAGGCATGCTACAAAAGGTTGTGTTGTTTGTTTTGGTTTTGGTTGTTTGGTTTTTCTAGACAGGGTTTCTGTGTGTAACAGTCCTCACTGTCCTAGAATTCACTCTATAGACCAGGCTGGCCTGGAGCTCACAGAGAGCCACCTGCTTCTACCTCCTTGGTGGTGGAATTAAAGGCATGGGACATCACACCCAGTTTACAAATAGGTTTTCCATGACTCCTCTTATTTTTAATTGCTGGATGATGACCGGTACTCTTCAAAATAAATAAATAAATGAGCCATTTGTTGGGAACCAGCAGTCTGGTGATGGGCAGGACGCTCATGGCCATGTCTTATCTGCGTCATGACTTACCTGGCTGCTCAAGCTTTACCTGGCTGCCAGGGGACTCAGTGACGCATGAGCAAGTTTCCCTTTTAAAGCAAGCGTGCCAAGTGCGCCTCCCTCTTGCTCCTTCTCGCTCCCTCTTGCTCTTTCTCTCTCTCTCTCCCCTGCTTTTGGTTGGCCACCAGCTACCCCCTTTCTCTCTCCTCTATCAATAAACTCCACTTGGGCGCTGAGTCTCGTGTTTGTGTTTCATAGGCAATAGTTGTATCAAAAGAAGAATACCATTCCCCTGTGAAACAGTTTCAGATAGCCACAGTTAGAAAGTTGAAAAGGGTTGGGCTGAGGATGGCTCAGCCAGGGAAGGGCTTACTGTTCAAACCCAAGCCCCACTTCAGATCCTCAGAACTCAAATATAAAAGCCAGAATGCCATGGGAAGGACAGGGACATTTCAGAGGTCACCGGCAGCCTAGCCGATTCAGCAAGTTCCATGTTAGTGAGAGTCAAATACCAGGTCAATCACATCCAGAGGAAGGTATAAGGTTGACCTCTGGCCTCCATGTACACATGCATGGGTATGCACATGCATGAATATACATGTATATACACACACTAAAAAAACTAAATAAAGGTAATGTTTATCTTAATATTGTATTTTATTTACCTAACATAGCTATATATTCACTTGAACATACAGTCCACAGAAAGCACAGTGTCCTTTATCTGGGCTACCATTTCTATATTGGGTGTGCATTTTGCACTATGCAATATTGCTGCTGCTCACTCAGTTCACACGTGACTGTTTAAGCAACACAGATGTAATCAGCTTCTCCGAGGTAGAGGCCACCTGGCCACCTGCACCCTGTCCACTCTCAGTAAACATTCCATCATCACAGTAAGGAGACTGTGAAACAGGAAAACAGCACCTACATGGTCAGTCTTACTGACCTTCACAGACCCCAGTCTGATGCCAATCAAGCCTGTATCTTTTCCCTCTTCTTGATCACAAGCCAAGCCACAGATATCAGCAATCCCAGTCTGGAACCTATCATCCCTGCCTGCCCCAGTGTCTCACACCCCAGCTCTTCCACTTAGCAAGGACTAAGGCTTCCTGGGTAATCAGGAAGCCCTGGGCACAGGCATTCTGGTGGGAAGCTGGAGGTCGTCAAGGGGGACTGGGGCCATCTGGTTATACATTGTTCTCAGCTCCAGATGGGAAGTGGCAATGAAGGAACTATGGCCCCTTAGAACCCTGACACAGAGTTCCGACTTTCACTTCCTTCTTGAAAGGTGAGCAGAACGCCAGGGGCAGAACACAGCTCATGCTCAAAAACAGGTAAATTTACTCCATAGTCACTAACATGGGTTCAGCTGTGCCCCAAAAAAGACAACCCAAGGCCTCATCCCCACCCTGCGTCTGTGACCTTATCTGGAAACAGAGGTGACTAGCTAAGATAAGGTCACACTGGGGGGGGGGGTACCCAGTGCTCAGCAGTATGTGAGCCATGGCCATGGGAGAGGGGAAGGCACAGAGTCAGACACTCAGAGGTACAGCCAAGTCTGGGGAACAGGACTGTGAGGACCACCCAGATGAAGGGGATAGCTGGTCTCTGCCCTGGAGTGAAGCCAGCCACCGGTACCTGAACTTCAGACAGAGAGAAAGTTTCTATTGTGGTAAGCCACAGCGTATTTAAGCCTCGACAAAGCAGCCCTGGGCGACTCAGGCCCAGACTGGAGGCCGCCACCCCAAACCCTCACCAGGAAATCAGAAACCCTGAACCAATCAAAAAATCAGTTCCTTTTTCTTGGTGTCCCCACAATGTACAAGGGTCAGAGGGTCAAGAGGCATTCTCCTCCCTTCCCAGCCTACCCATCCCCGTCCCACCTTCAAAATCAAGACAGGCCAATCACAAACTTTAGTGGACAAGGAGAAGTCCATAAGAGTGGATCAGATGACACTGGACTTGCGTCACAAAACCCCAATACCACCCCTGAACCGAGTCAGCAAAGCCACTCACTTCCTGAGCACGAGACTTACTCGAGGACAGAGATTCCAAGAGACACCAGCATCTGGCTTTGTTTCTCAACTTTAAACCCATTCCAAGGCCACCAGCACAGGAACAACCTTTGCCCTCCCTTCTGACTGTGTGAGAAATGAATAGCCAAGTCTTGTTCTTTATCACTCCTGACAAACACAGGAAGAAGAGGTGTAACCCCAAAAGGCTGCCCACGAAAGGCTTAAGTACCTACCTGCCAAAGCAGGCCTCCCTGACTGTGTGGGGGAGGGGCAGATGTCCTGCCCTGAACTATAGAACCATGGGCCTAAGAGCATGCGAAACAGAGCCAGGCCATAGTCACAAGAGCCACTGTCCACATAGGCAGCAGGGCAGGTGATGGTCAGAGTTCAGGTCTCTGCTTCTCCATGCACACTGTCAATCTCGGGCCCTACTCTAATATATGTTGGGGAAACAGATGTCAGGGAAAGGATGCCATGGCTTAGGGGATGACCCTGTCAGTAAATTGCTCAATGTACAAGCAACACCTAGGACCCAGCTAAAAAGCAAGGGATGGCATTGTGCTTCTGTAAGCCTGGCACAGAGAATGGAGAGAGGCAGATCCCTGGGGCTCAATGGCCAGTCCACCTAGCCAAACTGGTGAGCTTCAGGTTTAGGGAGAGACCCTGCCTCAAAAACTAAGGTAGATAACAGCTCCGGAGAACACAAACACCAACCTCACACAACCACACAACACACATAAAAATAAAAGCACGTTGGTATGTCATAGTCTAAAAGAAATAATGGACTGGGCAAACCTAAAAAGCCAGAAAAGCTTAAGGAATGACAAGCATGTCTCCTCCCGAACATGCCGCTTCCTTGCAGGCAAGGTACACACAAGTGAGGATGAGCCACTCTCAGGGACAAGGCACACACAAGTGCCAAACACACTGCAGGTGAAGCGAGAATTCCATTCACAGGATTGTGCTTCCTGCTCTGTAAAGAGCTAAGCTGGATGGATCAGAAACACCGGACCCCACTGCTACTTCTAACAGCTGTGATCACAGAAAGAAGGGTGACAGAGAGAACTCTGGGAGGCAGAGCCAAACGTCACCATCGTGTCTCTGTCCCACTCATTGGTGTCATCTGAATGGTGACATTGAGAAAGAAAGCACACAAGTTCACGCCATAGCTGGCATTGACGACGAGGTGCTGGGGAAACACTAAAGTCTGGCCTGAGAGTGACTAGAGCTGAAATCACAAGTCTTAGGAAGCAAGAATTACTGAGAGTAACCCAATAACCCCAAATAATGCAAAGAAAGGAGAACTTCCTCAACAACCGGGAAAATGCACTTACATAACAGACTAAGCTGTGAAAACAAAAGCACTCACAGAAGCCCCATACAGCCTCCCTCCGGGTCTCCTTTTCCTTCAATAGACACAGTGTGGCCTGCTGGCGACCAAGTCTCAAAGGAGATTAACAAATAAAAATCAGATCACTTATGAAGTCTGCTTATTAAAGCAGGAAGCTAAAGTCTACCTCAGACAATTTTAACTTGCTTCAGAGTCAAGACTGGACCACAAGAACCACATGAGAAGAAGCCTAAAAGGGCTTTCTTGAAATGCATTATTCAGAAGAGCGTTGGGGGGGGGGATGCACATCACTCTGCAGATGTCCCAGGATGCTAAGATCTTTGCTGGATGGAAGAGCAGTTTACAAAGCCCTCTGAGAAACCTATGGTGGGGAACAGGCAGCCCATTCAGCTCCTTCTCAGGAAACGGGACTTGACAGAGGTTCAGGAGTTCAGTCATCTGTCACTTAAGCAGCAGGAGGGGTGTGCTCTGGCAAGGCTCCAGCAAAGTGTAGTCACCATCCACAGACAGGGCAATTTGGAAATGCCTAGGCTGGGCATCTGATCCCAACAATCAGGCTGGGGGGATTCAGAATTCGAGGCCAGCCTGGGCTACACAGCAAGAAGAAGAGAAAGGACAAGGAGAGGAAGTCTTTCTGAAGGTGTTAGAGAACCAGCTGCACATACCTGGGAGAAAAATTATCATTTTAACACATAAGAGTCAGAGTTTTCTTCAGAAAAAAAATGTTCTTAAATCATTCATAATTGAGTATTTTTGAGTATTTCATAAGAGCTGATCATCATGTTAAAATGTAACAAATTATCTGGGTGGTGATGGTGCACGCTTTAATCCCAGCACTGGGGAGGCAGAGGCAGTCAGATCTCTGTGAGTTTGAGACCAGCCTGGTCTAGAAAAGCTAGTTCCAGGACAGCCTCCAAAAAGCCAGAGAAACAAACCCTGTTTCGAAAAACCAAAAAAAAAAAAGTAACAACATAACAATGAATGCAGAAGTAAAAATTTAAACAGATTCCTTGCAATAGAGAGTGGTTGCACTAGAGAGGCAGGAGAAAGGGGATGGGAGGTAGCAAGGAGAAGTACATTTTCAGAAGATTGAAAATTTCCAGGGGACAAGGAGTGTGGAGGATGGAGCTTGGTAGACAGTGCCTCCTCTTCAGTATAGGCTCCAGACCCCCAGATTCATCCTCCCGTGTCGGGGGGGGGGGGGGGGAATCTGGAGCCGATGATGATTGCAAAACAGCACAAATGTGTTTGTGCATTTTTAAACCAATTACGATGCTAAATTTGGGTATATGTATTATTATATCACAATTGTCAGACTCAAGGGAGGAAAGGGTTTATCTCAGCCTACAGCATATGGTCCATCATGAAGGCAGGGCAGGTGCTTAAGTCAGGATCTTGGAGGCAGGAACTGAGGCACAGACCATGGAGGAACACTACTCCTCACAGTCTCTCAGCTTGCTTTCTTATACGACTCAGGGCCACCTGTGTAAGCAGGTCCACCACCATTGGCCTGACCGCTTCCACATCAATCACTGATCAAGAAACTGCCCCTACAGACATGCCTACAGGCCAATCTGATGGCAATTTCTCAGTCAAGAGTCCCCCTCCCCAGATGACTCCAGCTTGTGTCAAGCTGACAAAACACTAGCCAGCTAGCTCACTCTGGTAAATTGAGATAACTCAGAAAAACCTACATGCACTGCAATCCCATTAGCAATCAAAAACTCAGCACTTCCCTGTGGATTAGACCAAGAGTGAGCCTAAGGTTGAATTTTCCACTTCTCACCCTGTATCATCAGTGTGTCCCTCACAAAGGACTTTGTTCCGTATTTACTGAACAGAAAACATTGCACCATGTTATTTTATATTGACCTAAAATTATATACAATACATGTAAGTATATACATATATGTAAGCAGTATATATATAATGTAAAAAAAGAAAGTTGAGTTGACTATGCTCTCCACAAGAATCACAGGCTAAACCAAGTGATGGTGGAACACGCCTTTAATCCCAGCACTTGAGAGGCAGAAGCTGTAGGATCTCTGGTGTTCAAGGCCAGCCTGGTCTACAGAGTGAGTTCCAGAACATCCAGGGCTACACAGAGAAATCCTGGGGAGGGGGGTGGGGAAGAGTCATAGGAGTCAGAGGCTAACAAAATAAACAGTAACATGAGAACCCTCCTTTCAAATGATTAACCAGTGTAGTCCAAGTACTAACTCCCCAAACAATACAAACTATTGTTGTATGTACCCCTTGGTTAGGTCCCTATTGCTGAAGATACCACACACTTAGGACATAGGACTTTTGGATAAGTCAAGCTGGATCTGACCTGAGAGCCTCTTTCCTGAAGTCTAGCTCCCTTGGCTCCAGAAAATATTATGCAAACTGCCAACAGAGAGAAGCAATAAAACAGTCCTGTCTAGCTGTTAACACCTATGAACCATGGCTATTACAGCATGGTAAGGTAAACCTAAAGGTACACAAGGTGGTCATAACCTTGGTCATAACCAACAGCTATCTCACTGAACTTATGGCCTACCTAGCAGGAGGGAAATCGTGTCTGGTACTAGACACCTAGACAACTTCCCAGGGCTAGTGAGGCCATGGACATTAGAAAAGAATCTACCACTACCACTTCAATACACCAGCCTAATCCCTTACTACATTCTAAAGTTTATCCTTATACCCACAGAAAAGTATTCCACAACCCCTCATTTAAAGAAGGCTCTCCTTATAGCAGATGGAGATGATCACAGAAAATCACAGCTGGACACAATGCAGAGATGGATGGACCATGGGAGCCCACTCTCATCAAATACATCTACACCACAATCCCACATCTATGCCTCAAGGAGCATCACAGAATAGAGGACAGAATGATTGTAAGAGCCAGAAAACCAGGAATTGTTCTGTAAAAGTCTCTCCCAGAACTGGCTGCATAAACAATATGAATGCTGACATGGAAGGAGGAAAATTTCTCAGAGAACTACAGGCAGTTATTGACTGCTGCGAGAAGAAGTAGCCTCTCCCAGGGATGAACCACCTTACTGGTTGTTCAATGCAGAGCGGCCAGCTCTGAAACCCTACACCCTCAAACAACAACACACTCAGTGGGTTGTATTTACTTATCTGTGCATACATACACATACATATATAGTAACAAATACAATCAAAGAAAAAGAAGCTAAACTTGAAAGGGGGAACATGGGAGGTGGGAGGGCATGAAGGGAAGGAGGGGGAAGTGATGTCATTCTATTTCAATTGAAAACACTTTAAAAAAAAAAAAAGCATTTCATGGGAAAGGAGTGAGGGTTATGTCACAGAAATCTTTAACAGTGTTTTACAAGGGATTATGTTATGGGCTCCACCTGACTCCAACTGATGCTTAGATAACCAACAGTACTGCAAAAGTATGGTTATCAAGTTGATCCATGTTGCCTTCAACATTTATGTTGTATATTTGTTATGGGAGGTTGCTTTAAAGTCTACTGGTTGTTTTCAACAATCACCACAGCGCATGTGGAGACACGGAGACACAGATACACAGATACACACACACACACACACACACACACACACACACACACACACACACACGCATTACTCTGGGTCAGGGGCATGGAAGAGTACATAACTTAAAATTAAAGCTATGCATTAGTTTAGGCTGTAAACATTAAAACTGCATGGGAAAAGCAAGACAGGTAAGGTTGGTTGTTACACTGTTCTCTTAAAGGCAGGTTAAGGTCATAGGCTAGGCAGGGGTTTGGTAATGCAAGCCTTTATTCCCAGCGTTCAAGAGGCAGGTGGATCTCTAGGAATTAGAGGCTAGCATGGTCTACACAGTGACATCCTATCTCAAACAGAATGGAAGGAAGGAGAAAGGGAAGGAAGGAGTGAGGGAGGGAGTGAGGGAGGCAGGGAGGGAGGGAGGGGAAGTACACAGGATATTAGGTCAAGTCTTAAGTGACCTTGAGGCATATTGTTAACCTGACTGTGCAGGCCAATGAAAGAAAGTTCCAGCCTCTGAATGTAAGAGGACTTTCATAAAAATGGTATCACCACAGCTAACCAGAGTTAATTAGATTTGAAATTAATGAAGTTTGGAATGTGTTGTGCACTCTCTGTAGAAAACGTGGCTGGCTAAGTAAGCAATAGGTCACCAGCTCTGATAGATGGAAGCATGTCCTCAAACAGTCTGGAACTATAGCCGATGTGGATACAGAACAAACGCAGCCGTGGTCTCCTGCCTGGCAAAGAACTTCCACAGGAAGGCGCCTCCTTGTGCTTTTTGGTTTGATGTGATCTCGTTTCCCTGCTTATTTATTTTATTTATGTGTGCAGTATTGTGCCTTTGGTGCACCCTTGCATGTGTGGCTGTCAGGGAAGGGTCTCAGACATCTTCCTCCATTCATCTCTACCTTCCTCCTTTGAAACACCAAACCCAGAGTTTGCTCTTTTTCAGTCAACTTGGCAGCCAACTAGCCCATCCTTATGTCTCCACCTCCACTTTCCCCCCAGCACTGGGGTGACAGGCAAGGACGCAGGATATGTGGGTACCGGGGATCCAAACTCAGGTCCTCATACTTGTAAAGCCAGTAAGTATCCCTACTCACAGAACCACCTGTGCAGACCCTGCCGGTTTTTGCTCGAGGGCCATAGAAAAGTAAAAACCACTCCCCCAGAACAGTACAGAGTAAGTAGCTTTCCCTTTTGTCTTCATCTCAGTTCCTAGTCCCATGTCTGTGGACTTTCGTGGAAGGAATGAGCAGTGTTCAATTTCCTGTTCCCGCACAGGGACACGGGGTTTCCCGGCATTATTAAAGAGGAGCCTGTCCTTTCCCTATTGTGTCCTGGCCCTTTGTTAAAAAATCAACTGACCACCAATGCGTGAGTTATTCTGGGCTCCTGCCAAGTCCTGTCAGCCAAGGCACCTATTTTTAAGCTTGTTCGTTCCTACTTGTGGCATATTTTCAGGTGAAGTAGCATGAAGTTCCCGGTGCTGTTCTTCTTGGTCTGATTGCTTTGGCTATTCTGGATCTTCAGAGTTCCACAGGAATTTGGAGGGAGGGGATTTTTGTTGTTGTTGTTGTTCTACTTTTGTGGAAAAAAAACAGCATTAGAGTTGAATCTATGGATCATTCTCGGAATAGACATTTAACAATAGTTTCTGTCATAAATATTTTAGATTTATGTCACAACTGTCTTAGTGTTTCTATTGCTGTGAAGAGACACCATGACCATGGCAACTCTTATAAAGAAACATTTAATTTGGGTGGCTCTCTGTTACAGTCCAGAGGTTCAGTCCGTTGTCATCATGGTGGGACATGGCAGTGTGCATGCAGACATGGTGTTGGAGAAGTAGCTGAGAGGCCTACATCTTGCAAACAACAGGAAGTCAACTGAGACACTGGGTGGTATCCTGAGCAGAGGAAACCTCAAAGCCGACCCACAGTGACACATTTCCTCCAACAAGGCCATATCCACTCCAACAAAGCCACACCTCCTAATAGTGCCCCTCCCTGTGAGACTATGGGGGCCAATCACATTCAAACTGCCACACAGCTCTTTTGCCTCTTTAATTAAGTCTATTTCCAACATCTGTTTATTTTTAATGCTATTCTAAAACAACTGCTTTCCTAACTTATTTTTCAGATAGTTGGCATACAAAAACACCACCCACTTTTGTAAATCGGTTTGTGTCAATTCAAAAAGAAATTAGGGAGAAACAGCTAACTGTGATGCCTAAAAGCTTACCAAAACAGATGCTGGCCCTCAGGTTCACTCAGTACCTGAGGCTCCTCCCCAACTCCTCCCAACTCTTCTTACCCCACCCTACCCTAAACCTCTCCAGCCTATGAGCTTCCCTTCTGCCAGGTTCTCATTCCTGTGTAATCCTGCCATTTCAGCCATTCTCATTCTCTCCCTCTCTCTCTCTGAACTCACTCCTCTCATAGCCCAGTTCACTCTGCTGCCCATATTCAGACCACTACTTTCTCCCCCTGCTCTGGACTCTTCCATACACCTCTGGCTGTAACTCTCTCATATTTACAATAAAAACCAGGCCTTGGAGAAGTCATGGGCTCATTTTATCAGCTTGGCATCCTGAAACTTCACTGTGATTGTCATCTTTAACAGGCTTTTGTAGCCATTACACTTCTCTCTGTACACAAAAGCCTGGTGTCTGCAGACTCTAGCCCTTTCCCCTTCCTTTCCTGTGTGAATGCTCCCCCGCCCCTTGCTTTGTTGCCCTGACTAGAGCACCTAGCATTAACTTGAGGAAAGAGTCCTTCTTAGAGAAAAGCATACAGCTTTTACAGTTAATTGTGTTCCCCCTGGGCAATTAGGCAAGACTGTGCGGTCTCCAAGCTCCTCCCTCAGAGTTTAGCCCTGAGTCTGCAATGCAGCTGGGAGTAACAGACAGCTGTATCTACTAAGTGAAACAGTCATTCCAGGAGAGGTGTGCGCCCTTGGGCCACCCAAGCAATTACAAAGTCCTATAGCTGTTCCTTCAGCTGCTGTTTTATTGAAGCACATCACTATCCACCCCTATACATTGTGACACTCCTGACTGCTCTTGGCCTTTGGGATAGGCATGGAGGTGTATGCTGTGACATGGATGGCACTTTATGTCTCTCCCCTGGCTCACCCTTGCCAAGCCAGGTGTTTACAAGCACCACGTCCCGAACTCTGTCTCCAGGACTCCATGCACCAGGAGTTGGCTGCAGGGCTGACCTTTGCAGCATAAGGAGGTACCCTGCCCCATGGCCATGCCCAGCATGGCACTGCAGACTTCATACACTCAGAAATTCTGGTCAACTGGGAAGAGCATGTGATGAGAGAGAAGAGTGCTGAGGAATATTTTAACACACTCCTCCAGTTAGCTGTGTGACAGGCAGCCTCAAGGTGGGATGGCTTTTAGTTTGTCACCTTAGTATACTGTCATGCCCTTCCAGATCATAGATGTGACATGCTCATCACACAATGTGCTGTGATGTGTACTAGCATATAGGGGTCATGGACACAAATACTGAGCAGCTCTCCCTTCCACTCTCTCCTGAGTATGATGCCACCCAGGGAAAGGCATAGCAGTTCACCAGGCTCTGGTGCCTGCTCAGCCACTTCCTCACCTTGTAAACTCCCCATGGATAAGAATCTTACTGCAGCTTGCCAGGGCCCTTGAAAGGCAGAGAGGGAAACTGATAAGGCACAGTCTAAGGGAAAGAGGCCTCCCCTGAGAAGCCTGTGACATTGTATCTGCTTTGGAAGACTTTAGTGGGGAAGGTAAATGATCCTACCGAGCTATAGTGCCCCCACACATTGTCACAAGCATCCATCCAGCTCATTCATTCAAAGATGATCATTAGCTCCCAATCTAGGCAAACTCCATTCAGGAGATACCAATGGAAGCTACTCAGAAAGGGATGATTCATGCCTATGGACATGGATGAGAAAATTAAAACTTAAAGCTAAATAAGGAAGGGGCTGGAAAGATGGCTCAAAGCTAAAAGCACTGGCTACTCTTCCAAGGAGCTTGAGTTCAATTCCTAGCACCCATGTCTGTAACTACAGTTCCAGAGGATCCAATACCTTCTTCTGACCTCTGTCGTCACCACATAGGTATGGTGCACAGAGTACACACAGACAAAATATCTATGCACATAAAATAATTTTAACTGAAGAAGAAAACTGAGCCACAACATACAAAAACAGTGCCTTAGCTAGACAAGTTCAGTGACAGCATTAACACACTGTGACACAATGTTTCTTCTAGACAATACAAGTAGAATCATAGGTTAAATAACACCATGTCCTGACCCAAAAACACCCTGAAGAACAGTATTTCCTGTCTGCTAATTTAATTCCATTTAGACCAGTAGCTTTTCAAGAAAATGCCCCACTTGGAAAGTTTCCAGGAGTTTCAATAAAATTCTAATAATTTGAGGTTAGCAAGATGATTCAGTGAGTATGCAAGGCTGAGTTCCATCCCCAGAGGCTGTGATGGAAGGAGAGAAACAACTTCGCAAAATTGTCCTCTGACGTGCATATGCACATTCAGACATGCATGTTCCTGTCTATACATGAACACACACGAGTAACAAGCAGATAAGTTTTTTTTTTAATTTTAGTAGTCTCTGAGCATTCTACAAAATGCATGTGATAAACCTCTAATTTTCAAAACTAAAAGAAAAAGCAAGCACATTGAGCTCCTTGCTTCCTGAAATCTGTGGATTCTGTTTCTGTACATACTTACTAGAGAGAGAGAACCTGTTAACAATGACAGCCACAAAGTCCTCTGAGTCTGTGAGTCAGAATGACCTGCTCAGCAGTTATGGAACTTTTAAATTACAAAAGCTTCAGGCTCTGAGGAAATCACATTGACTGAATCACAAAAGGTGCCACACTGCCTGATGTCTGGGAGATTCCAAAGTAGCTATGACAGCATTTGTCAGAAGTTACACTGTAACAAAGGGGAAAATACAATCAGAAGCCAGTGAAGGAGGTGTGATGCCACTGTGACATGTGAGGTGGCTCAGATGTGCCACTAGCAGAGGTCAGGGGCATGTGGGCAGTAAAGCAGAATGTGATTGGCCTGGTCTGCCTAGAATAGCTGTGGAAATAGGCTGTGGCAAGTCCACCAGTGGGGAAGCAGAGGGAAGCAAGCCTTATCTAACCTTAGCAGAAGCTATGTGATCAGAGGTCAGTAGAAAGAAAGACAATGAATGTCTCTGCTGGTGATAGTCTCTTGGAAGGTGTTAGAGGGACCTGGAGGAAAGGGACATGGTCTCAAGAAACTGATTTGTGTCTCTGTAGCTGTGTGGGGGCAAAGTCTTCCCAGTGATGAAGCTGAGGACCTTCCAAGCAAATGCTGGAGGTGTGACTGTGTCACCTGTATTCAAGTGTGGAAGAGGAATAGGAATGTGTTATCATCAGAAAGGAAAAGTGATAGTGTGAGGCCTTCTCAGTGGCCTAAACCACAGGGAGTACTGACACTCACTGTCAGGAAAGCCTGCTGTGCCCTTGGGTGTGAAGGACAACCTTCTGTTAGCATGTCAAAGGCCCAAAGACCAGAGTACCCAGTAACAGCAGACTGCAGATAGGCTCTCACTCCACTTCCCCACCCATCTGCATTCCATTTGCTCTATCCCAAGATCTTAGCAGCAGCAGCAGTACCACCACCAGGGCAAGGGGGATGATATTGACACTGAGCATGGATGGAGAAACAGGACCCAGTTCTGAACTAGGGCTCTGAGTTGGTTTCTCAAAATCATCTCCAAGGACCAGGCACTGAGCAGGGGTGGGGGTAAGGGGGTAGGTGTGACTTTGTGGCTGTGCCAGAAAAGAGCTATGGCAAACACACAAGGAGTGTCCACCCTATAGGGGTCTGTACTGGCACCCCAGCCACTTTTTCATATTATCATTTTGCCTTCAAAACAGATCTGAGATTGTTCGGAAACTCATTCCTTGATTTCCTCCTCTTCTGGAATCTGAAGCTTCAAGACCAGCCTATTGTTGCTAAAATTCCTTCTTCCCGTCAGGTCCCAAGGACAAACCAGGGCATGATTCCACAAAAGTTCATTCTAGGGTACCAATGAGGTTGCTTTCTTACAGAGCAAATGGGTATGGGTATTCTACCCCAAAAGGTTTGTACCGGAAAGTCTTTACTCAGCAGAGGACTTCCCCATAGTTTCACTGATGGGGCCCTCCTTCCCTAGCCTATAAACTCTAGCCCATCCAAAGGCAGACATTCATATACAGGTGTCAGGGAGTAGCTGGATGTGCAGGCTAGGGTACCATGACCCTCCCCCCAACCATGAGGTCATGTAAACAGTCAACAAGCCCACTGCTAGAGAATAATTAATCCATCTGTACATTGTGTAAATTACACTGTGATTGGTTTAATAAAGAAGCTGATTGGCCAATAGCTGGACAGGATAGGATTGGGTAGGAAAACCAGACTAAGAACTCTGGGAAGAAGAATGGAAGAGTCAGAAGAGTTGACAGTGAGACATGGAGAGGAAACAGGAGGTGCAAGATGAGAGGTAACACCATTTGGCAGAATGTAAATGAATAGAAATGGGTTAAGAGCTAGTTAGTAATAAGCATGAGCTATCGGCAGAGAATTTATGTTAAGTTTCTGTATTACTTGGGAACTGTTGGGCAGGAAAGAAAAGTCTGCCTACAGCCCATGAGATGATCTTCTATAGGCAGGCACAACTGAATGAGCCCAAGATGGTATCTATTTAGCCTCTGTGCATAGGTCTGGGCCAGAAACAGAATTTAGCACATGGATGATGCTTGGTGTCTATTTGCTAATGCCAGGTAACACCACCACCCTGTTGGGAGCCCTGCTCATTCCAGCTTTGTGTGCTGGCCAGATCATACCACAAAGGGTGAGTGCCCCTCTCTCTACCAGACCATTTGGTAAAGGTGTGTGAGGAATCAGAGCACAATGGGAGGACTCCTGGACCCAGACAGACAAGGTATGTACCCAATTTCCCTGCCATTTGGCTACCTCTGAAACTCTATACTAATGAGCCAGCAAACCCATTCTCAGCCACACCCAGCATTGGCACCTAGCAAGCTCCAGGTGCCAAACTCAGGCTTTGGCTTTGAGTGAAAAGTCAAGAATCAAACACAAAAACTCTGACCAGCTGCCATGGTTCTGATTACAGCATCTCCCAAAGTCCTCACAGGTGTATGCTGCCACCACCCGCCTACCTGTCACTAAAAGCAGCACTGAGCTAGAGAGCTGGTGAGCTAGTTTTGGTTACAGAAATTATACTGAAAATCAACTAGAGAGGGGCAGGGACTTTACGCTAGTCACCCAATACAGAATCCTGAACAGAACTACCCCCTCTTCTCTGCTCCTTCCAGGTGACTGGCAGTCCAGAAGTCACCAGAAAAGTAGGCACAAAGTTGGTGACATGAGCCACTGTTGACTCCGTACCTTGGTCCCCCAAGTGTGTGTGCACAGATGTCAGGAATGTGGAGAAGGGACCTGGCCAACCCCTGCATTGCTACAGTGCCATCTGACTTCACACTTGGGGTTCCAGGGAACACAAAAGCAGCCAGGGAGGCTGGGAAATGAATCGAGTTGCTACCACCCCCACGCAGGGAACCAGCCAGTCTCAGGATACCACATCAGCAGTGTTACAAAATCCTCTGGTGACCAAGATTCCGGATGCATCACATCCTTGGCCTTGATGGAGAAAGTAGCTCCGCCCACCAAAGTAAAACTGCTACTTCCCGCCCTAAAGGGACACAGGAACCCTATGCTGTGGCCAAACATCTATGTCTAATCTAGAAACATCAAGAGGTGTGGAAAGAAGCTGACCAATTTTGCTTCCTCCCTCTATAACCAAGGGCAGCAGGCAAGCTTGTTAAACCAAGCAACGAGGAGGAGCTCTGTCCAAAACAGGGAAAGGAGTCCAGGGATTGACTGGTCTTGATTCTCAGAGATAGCACTCACCGGTACTCAGTGGGAGGCAGATCCCCTGAGGAAAATCAGAGGCTTCGCCTGCAACCTGGAGGGAAGGCCAGAGTCAAAGGCAAAACACGGAAAGTAGGAACCAGTGTGCTCCCCCACGATAGCTACGGACGGAGCAGGGAAGAGCAGGAGGAATGACCAGGTGCCCGAGAACATCACTAATTCAGTTTTCATCAAAGAACGCATTAGGTGTACAACAGACTGATGTGCCCAAAAAGAGGAGGCAGGGGTTAGGAGCAACACTTCTGAGTACACCAGAACTTAGAGTTTCACTCCATGAAACTATGTCATTTCCCGGTTTGTTTGTTCCCTTAAAGCACCTTATTTATCATGGAAAAGAAAACACAAAACAAACCAGTACTAATCTGTAAAGCCCAAGGCGAAGATGAACGAACAGTACACGCACTAAAAATAATTCACTACCTATCTTAAAAACGCCTGCACAGGAAGCTATTCCACCCACATGACTTGCGCTAGCCAGGACCCAACAGGGGGTCAATAACCCTGAGTCGCAGAGGCCAGGCGATTCCAGCTCTACTTCCCAGTAGACGTACATCCAGTGGGCCTGTCCAACGCCCTCTGCCTCAGTTTCCTCGTTCATAAAGGGGCCACTAGCAGCGCCGCTCAACTCCCAAAGCTGCTTGGCACACACCAAAGGAGGGTACCCTGAGGGGGACACTAAAGCACCAAAAATGCGGAATCGTGCGGACCAGGGATCTCTTCCAGAATAACCTGGATCTTCGCGAAGACGCACAGAGTGGGCTGAACTGAAGATTTTCCCAATCAGCAAGCCAGGACAGGTAGGGACAGAGGTACAATGAACGCCACAGCCCGAGGTGAAGACCCCGCGTCTGCCCGGAGATCACTCCTCCGCCCGCGGAGCCCCGAAAGCAACCTGTCCCGGCGGCGCCGCCCTCACCTGCAGTGTCCCATAAGGAGATGTTGAAGGAGCGCCACTGCTTCAGGTAGAAGGCGCCACCCACGGTGCTGACCGTGTCCGGGAAGCGACGCTCCATGTAGCGATGAAGCAGAGACGTTTTACCCACGTTCATATCCCCCAGCAGCACGATCTTCCCGTCCGGCTTCCGCATGGTCACAGTTGAAGTGGCTCCTGTGCCCCTCGGTCCCAGAACACCAGGGGCAGCGGACCCCGAGCTCCCTCCCAGGGACCCCGCACTCTTGTGGCTCCGATCTGAGGTCGGGAGCGCTGAAATGTCAAAGAGGAAGCGCGGTAGGACTCTCCAGGCTAGAGTGAACTCAACCCTGCGCCCCACGTGGGATTCCCGGCCACCACGCCCACGCCCCCGGGCTCCGCCCCCAGCCTTCTTTTTCCAAGCCCCTTCCCCAGTTCCCCAACTAGCTCTGCCACGCCCCTGTCCCTCCCCATCCCACCTCTCCTAAACTCTCTGGGTCTGTCACCCTGCTAAACCTCAGCCCTACGCCCACCCCACCCCACTCTTCCCCATTCCTCCTCACTCAGGCTCCCTCCCGCGCCCCTGCAATCCCAAACCCCATTCCCCTTCATTTCCTTCCTCGTCACAGAGCCCTGGCCCCTTGCGTCCCCAGACCCCACTCCTTCCCACCCCTCCTCCTCCAAGCCCATCTCCAGTCCAGCCCCGCACACTCCCCTGTACTCCCTCCCCCCACCCCGACTACGCCACGCCCCTCACGTTCTCCCCGCACCCCCACCCCGCCCGCTCTATCAGGGAAACAGCACAGCTCAACCCCCACACTTAGAAGGCTAGTGTTCTGCCAAGTTTGGAGCCTAGGCCTAGGACCTGGGGCCCAAGGTGAAAGTTCCAGAGAACATTCCTGCCGACACTCGCCTTCCTCATCAGCCAGGGTTGGCGCAGAGCAGCAGCCAAGGAGCTGGTGCCCGTGGCTCAGCGGGCAAAGTGTGTCTGGTCCCAGGCACCCTCTCCTCTCTTTCGCTTCTCCCACCCCCCCCACCTCTGCCCAGCGCTCCTTGGTGCACCTTGGAAAGTTTACCCGGCTGGGAATGTGCTTGGATGAGGGAGGACAAGGAGCGGGGCGAGGACACCGGGAGACGCCTGCTAGGTGGGTTTGTTTTTTGCTTCTGAAAGAAACTTTCAGTGCAGCTATGGAGATCAGTTGCTGTTCAGAACCGAAAAACTTGACTTTGCATTTTCAGTGACTGCTAGCAAAGACTTTTCCCCCTCCTGTAGTGAGAAAAACCCTTGAAATGAGTTCAAAATCCTTCCTTCCGTGGCTCTAGCCTGCAGGGAGGCGGGAGGAGTTATACCTGGGACAGGTAAAACCCAGCGGTCCTGTTCTCTGAAAGGAGAGACGACGACACTGTTGGGAGTTTCTCCCTCTGCACGTGTGAGATTCCACTGAGAAGAGAAGGAAAAGCCTAGAGCACCCTGCCCGCTGCGCTGAGGACCAGCGCTTTTGGGAATGTGGTGGGGCATGGAAGGCTCACCAGCATGTGAAACCCGCTTCCTCTGAGCATCAGGCTGCGTCTAGCCGCCACACCTCTCCCCTGCCCTCCCTGTGGAATTTAAGTACTTATAATTTGTTGAGGGTTTATTGCCTGAAAGTTACAGGGCCAGACTGGGGCAATAACCTGATGGACGATGGACGCAAGCCCAGAGGCCAAGGGATAGAAATGGGCGGGTTCTGTGTAAATACCTAAACCAAGGCCAAAAGTATGGAGATTCCAGGGGTCCCCATCCCTACCTCCCTGCTCCACCACCCCTTCAGCAAGAGAGCATCCTGAGGATCATCTGGTGCCCAGGGTTCTTCTAACTTTATCAGTGGTGAAACATTCTGAATTCCACGGTGTATTTGTTGAGAAGGGTTACTTCCTAGTGGATATGTACTTACAACACAAAATAGCAACAAGAAACATTTTAAAAACAAAAACAAAATAAGCCAGGCATAGTGGCTCATTCTTTTAATTCTGGTACTCAGGAGGCAGAGGCAGGTGGCTCTCTGAGTTCAAGGACAGTCTGATTTACAGAGTGAGTTCCAGGACAGCTAGGGCTACACAGAGAAATCCTGTCTTGAAAATAAAAAAGACAAGGTACATGGAAAAAACAGTTACATGGAAAAAGAGCTGATCACTGTCCTTGTGGGTGTGTATTAAGAGTTGGCCAATCTGTGGTTTTGCTTTTATTTTCTACCAAGAATGTGTATCGCTTATGTTATTTCTATATGTGTAACACCAATAAATAAAAAACCCAGAGACTGATATTGGGGTTCAAGCTTCAAGCTGAAGATCAGAAAAGCAAAGCATCAGGCCTCTAGCTCTCACCTCTAGCTCAGGCAGAAAGGGCTGATACAGGAATGAGCTCTTCACCAATTCTCAAACTGCTGGCTCTCCTCAGTGTGGCTGGAGAATGAAAAACCTCTAAGACCTTGTTTCTGTCATATGTACTTCCCTAATGTTGGGATTAAAGGTGTGAGCTATAATCCTCCTTTAGACTGATTCACTCTGGGTGGCCTTGGACTCAGAAAGATCAGTTTATCTCTTAATCCTGAGTTCTAGGATTAAAGATGAACAATACCTCCTAGTTTCTGGCTACTGGGATTAAAGGTGTGTGCCTGGCTTCTATCCCATGGCTGACTTTGATTTCTGAATCCTCAGGCAAGCTTTAATAAACCATAAACACTATCTCACCACAATATGTGAAACATAGACCGAAGACAAATAATTGCTGTATTGGGGAGGGGAGGAAGGAAGCAAGAGAGACATTTTGTTCAAACCAGGCACAGTAGCACATACAATATCAGCACGTGGCAAACTAAATGAAGCAAGAAGATTATGAGTTCAAGGCCAGCCTCCGTTGTGTGGTAAGACTGTGCTATGGTTGGAATTTCTTTCCAGCCTGGTCCCACAGCCAATTAGCCCTAAATAAGCACACAGGGACATATTAATTATTAAACTGATGACCAATGGCTCAGGCTTCTTACTGGCTAACTCTCTCTTAATTATTAACCCACTTCTATTAATCTATGTATTTTCATGTGGTCTTGGCTTACTGGAGAATGCCCAGACCTGTTACTCCTTTGGCAGCTACATGGTGTCTCCACCTGGTGGCCTCTCTCTGCTTCCCCTCCCCAGAATTCTCATCTTATAGCCCCCCCTATACTTCCTGCCTGGCTAGTGGCCAGTCAGTGTTTCATTCATCATTCAATAAGAGAAGCATATACAGAAGGATATTTTCCATCACTATGCCTCAAAAACCTACAAGTTTAGAGGGACATTTAACATTTAAAAGAAAACCCAGGAACATCCTTCAGAACCTGAGTTTCCTTTAGGAAACTGGGCTGAAACTTATTAAAGTTTATACAAAAATTTCCCCACAAAATGCCAGTGTTGGATCTCAGTTCCCAGTTTGTAATGACTGAGGCAAGTAGACAGGGAGAATGGAGATGTAAGAACCCTCTGAAGCCATCTTCCCAGGAATACCAATGCAACAGCTTCCACTGAAGCAAATGGCATAACGGGTTCTCAGTCATACCCTGGGAAACAGAAAGTCACAGTTTTTTTTAAAGGATGTCAATTTCAAGTGCTGTGATGGCTGAGTCAAAAGGGGGGGGGAAGCCAGCACTGGCCTTTTAGTGAGGGGTCAAGAGCCATGAGCTGCATAAGGTTAAAGTTCAACTGATGAGGAGGACTCTCTGCTGTTTGCAAAGCTAAAGGGTCAAAGTCCCTGGAACTATAATTAGCTATCCCTTCCCTGCCTGAATCTAACTAAACTGGACCATAATCCCACAACAATACTCAGTGTTGGTTACTCCTGCTATCTTAAGCCACACACAGCTCTCCGTTCTGTGGTTAGAGCAGACCATGTTAAGGGACATTTGCTCCTTTGTTGTCTTGAGACCCAGGACCCACTACCATCTCATTTAACGTGTCTGTGACATACAAAAGTGTGCTTCATCCTTCACTTGTTGTCTGTCATAACTGCAGCTTTCTGTCTGTCCGCCCTTCCATCTCCCCACTCTGACACCTACCTGGCTGCTAATTCTCAGAACCATCCGTCTCTCCGAGTCTCTCTCTGACAGTTGTCCTTGAGTCCCTTTTTGTTTCTGTTTTTAGACTTCTTTTATCAGTGAGACCAAGAATGTGCAAAGGATTCTGTGCCCTGATAACACGTCTTTTGGAGGTGACCAGATCCTGGGTAAACTGGGAACTGGAGTTCCCAGCAGAAGAAAAAAAAAAGTGCCACTCCTGTCACAGATTCTACAAGGACAAATGACTGAGCTGCTTGCTCATGGAGAGTTAAAATGTTGCAGACCAGATACAGATTATCTTAGACTATTTCAGTCCCTTTGAAAGCTACTCCTGTGTCTTATCTAACAGCCTGTGACTTTCAAAACTTTTGAAATGTAGTCTCAGCATGCTACCAGCTTCCACCAACCCAAAAGCTAAGAATGTTATCAGATGGCATTTGAGCTGGATACAGGACTTTCCCTCTATTTATTGTGCCCACCATCACCCCGCTCCATGGTCCTCACCAATGTGTTTGGTAAATGCCTGGATTTATGACTTCCCCTTTAAGTAATAAAATCTCTTACAATCGTTTCCATAGTGAAACATGTCTTTCCAGCACCCCAAGTCTGTGTTCCTAGGACACCATCATTCATGTTCGGCATGAGTAGTCTGCATTAATCCCTTAGTGGTGAGAGTGTGTTTTTGCATTCACAGGGCTCCGAACTAATCAGTGGGTGAATCCCTTGATGGCCTCAACACCCTGACATTATAGGGAGGCAGGGCCTAGCTGAAGGAAGTAGATCTCCAGGTAACTAAAAGGATACACCTTGTCTGATCCCTTTCCCTCCCCATGAGGTGAGCAGCTCTGCCCTGCTTTGCTCCTCCACCTCAACGTGTCACCCTGCCCAGGCCACAGTAAAGGGCCAAGTGACCACGGACTGCCACCTCTGAGGCTGAGCTGGAATAATCTTCCTCAGTTTTCCTAGGTATTCTGTCACCATGATGAAAAGCTGGTAATGTCTCTCTCTGATGTGACATGACACTCATTCTCATTGTGTGCAGCTGATACAACATTACTAACTAAAGTCTGGCTTATGGGGGAGGGTTCATCTTCATTTGTACATTCTGTGGGTCTGGACAAATGTGTAATAAAAGGCCACCTGTGTTAACTGGTTTCTCATCACTGTGACAAAGCACCTGGCACAAACAACTAAAAGAAAGGAGGAGCTCTTTGGGCTTGTGTTTTGAGTTTGTGGTCTCATTGACTGTTTCTTTTAGTCCATGGCAAGGCAGAAGCATCACAGAGGAAGGGCACTGTAGAGCACAGCAGCTCACCCCATGAAGCTGCTGGAAGTAAAAGGAGGGAGCCATGGTTAAAAACCACCCGTCAGACGCAGCCCATTCATCCACAGGCCCCACCACCCAAAGCTCCATCACTTCCCAATAGCCTGATTGAATTTTGAATCCATGGGCAGATGGAAACATTGACTGTGTCAGAGCCCTGGCGACCTAGTTGGCTCTGGATCGTCCTTGCCTACAGGCTCAGACTCACCCACTCACAGGCTCTCCACGGGCTCACAGGCTACGGGGTGTGTTTTACCAATCGCCTGGGAATCTCTCCGACCAGTCAGGGTGACTGTAGAGTAACCATCAGAGTGCATCACAGACCCACAGGAAATTCTGTGGCTCTAACACTGCACATGAGCTGTACATTCAGCTTGCCCTCACCAGGATCCATAGCTCTGATTTTTCTAGAATGCTGCACTGGAGAAATCACAGCACACAGAGACTATACGCCGGCTTCCTTCACTTACAAGAGAACTTTTAAATCTTTTATTTTTTACTAATGCTATACAGCAGTTATTCAGTAAAATAGTTTCTTAACTCTATGTGGCATGTATTTGGATGTGCACTGAAAACTATGACCTCAACCAACCGTGAACCTCTGCCATTACAGAATAATTTGAATTTCCCAAATTTTTATGAACATGGGATGACGTGCTGACATGCTCAGACCTGAGTCTGGCTCCTTCAGCAGAGTAGGAGTTACTCATCAACATAGGTTACCTTGGAGTGGCTTTTCCCTTTCACTTCAGTGTAGACTCCCCTATCTTGATCCTGATGGACACTCAGGCTGTGGTCTGCTGGCTGTGGCAACACTTGTCCCACCTCCAGTAGCTCTGACTTCTGACTTCTCATCCTGCCAACGTTCGTTGGGCGTGCTGGTCTTTTTGTTCTGGTCACTCAGATGGTATGTCAGGGCTTTCCCATTGTCTCAGTGGCTCAGGCTAAGTACCCTTTTATATGCATTTGCTATTTGTGCATCTTCTCTGATGACCCGGCTTTTCAGGCCTTTCCACACACCTGGAAAAATGGTGGTATTTTTTAAAGGCCCACCCCACCAGGTGCAGATGTTACTAATGTGCGGAGTGTGTGAAAGACCCAGGTTAGCACAAATGAGTTGTAATCAGAAATAGGGTAATTTCCGGGCCGGCCTTTTATGCCCCCTACTGGTGGTAGTTAGTGCCTTCTGTAGACTGATGCAAAGACTCCAGCCCGGGTGTGAGTGTGGAGGTGACACCACCACCTCTGTCCTTCCTGCACAAGCCCTCCCACAGTAAGATGAGTAGTTTTTAGCTTTCTCTTCCCCAGGATCCAAAGAGATCCCAAAGGTCACACAGGTGACTCCATCAGATACCCCTAGGAGATGTTTTCTGGAGCTGCACACAGAACCATGTGGCTGAGTTACAGCCACCTGGGCTGGAACGCACTTGGAAGTTGGGCAGGTGATTGGGGAAAAAGAGGGTAGGAATGGCTTCCACCCCTGTGTCATGGAGGCAAGGAGCTAGACCTGTACAGATCTTGTCCGCTGGACCTGGATCTGGGGACCTGAAAGATCAGGCAACTCCAGTCTAATGCTGTAGACAGTCTTACTTCAGCTGAGTGTACTTTTATACATACATGCAACAAAGTACTGATCAAGGAAGGTTGTCTGAGTTTAGAAAATCATGTAAATAAACATCAGTAAGCACTTGCTAAATGATAACAGAGCAGCCCTTTCCCAGAACTTTCTCAGAACAGACCAATTTAAACACAATTGCCTGGCATGTAATATAGATTCTATCTGGGAAAGCACAAAAGCAAGGCAGGAGGCCATGTCTAGCTTCAGGGTACGCTGACTGGACTGGGTTCTGTAGCTGTGTTCTGACATCCAAGAACAAACATGTCTTCTAAATCAAATACAAATGTTTAACACAGGAGGCAGGAAATCACGACCAAGAATAATCTTGTGAACAACATGCACCTGAGTAAAAGGGCCTCTGCCTTTTACCCTGGAGCCTCTCTCACAGTTCAAGACATTGTTCACCATGAATCATTCTTTTGACCATGTTTCAACCTCGGTAAAAGAGGTATTTATCAAAAAGAAGCTGGAGAAATGGCTTAGACTGTAGGAGTGTACACTGTGCTTGCAGAGGACCTGAGTTTGACTTCAGCAGCCACATCCAGCAGCTCACACTGCCTGTAACTCCAGCTCTAGGGGATCTAATACCTCTGGCCTCATCCAGCAATGGCACTGACTTACACACATCCACATACAGTGAGAATTAAAACAAAAATAAACAAATAAACCTCATGCTTGCTGTTCAATTTTAAACTTTTATTTTGTCTTGCAGTTTTGAGATAGGGCCTCATGGAGCCCAGGCTAGCCTCATACTAACTCTGAACCCTCTTGCCTGTACCTCTCAAGTGCTGGATTACAGGCATGTGCCACCATGACCTGCTCATTTTAACTTTAAAGGCATTTTTTATTAACATCAGAAATAAGACAAAGCGACTTACAGTTCTTACTGCTTATCACTGAGCAGGGTGGCCTGGCCAGTAGAGAAAGGAGAGTCAAGATTAGCCCAGCCAAGAGCTGGGCTGGTCTCAATCATAGGGCCAGGGATAAGGTCATGAACATACCACCAGGGAAACACAATGCCACTGCAATGGTTGCTTTGGGGTTCAATCAGAAGCAATGGTGTTTTAAACTCTAGCGCAGAGTTCTGACAATTGGCCAGGTGTGATGGGGACAACAACCCGGTCCTCCTCCTCCTGATGGAAAACATCAGAACTGATAAGAAATGACAGAAGTTCTACTGCAGGGGTGACCTGTGAAGACCCGGCAGTCAGTGGGGCATAGGACCATTTGTCACCTGTGATTTAAAGCCTGCCCCCCCAACCCTGGCCTTGCTTGGCAGAGTGGTATCTCTCCTCAGCCTTCTCCAGAGGCCACACAGACCGGTTTCTCAATTACCCTTCTCAAGGCTTGTCTAAACAGGAAATAAGAATTTCTCAGACATTTGGTAAGTGGCATGGTAACCATGAACTTGCCCTTATGCAGCTGTTTACTTTTGCAAAGGAAACCAAATTGTTGGAACCGCAATGTCTGTCATCATCTCAGAAATCCTTGAGTGCCCACACTTAAAACACTTCATTGTACCTGTAAACAGAATTTAAGAGCCTCCATAATGAGTTCACTGCATTACATGGAAAATGCCAGAAGTGTGTGTATGCATGTTCTTGTTGTGTGTATGTGTGTGTGTGTTGTGTGAATGTGCATACACACTTGAGAGTGAGAGCCTGTATGTGTGTGTTCCTGTGTACATGTGTGAGTGTGCACGCATGTGCATGTGAGTGCATGAATGTTCGTGTGTGAATTTTGTGTGTGTGCATGTATGTGTGTATTTGTGTGCATATCTGTGTGTACACTTTTTATCATAAAACAAGGGTGCAGTAAGGGCATAAGGAAGGCCTTCATGCTTCACCTCCACTGGGTTTACAGTTTGCCTAAGGTCATGACTTATGAACCCTGCCATGGGATGTCACTCCTTCACGATGGGAAATTCAAGTTAGATTTTATAACTCTGGGGAAAAAAGATGAGAGGGAAATGAGAACTTTCTCAACAAATGTATGAATGGATTTTGAAGATCAACTGAAGATCTCATTTATAAAGCAACAAAATTTGGAAGCCTCGGAGAAGCACTTGTTTCCCATAAATTGTTCAGCCTGCTATCTTATACCATCTAGGATTACCTGCCCAGGGATGGCACCTCCCACAATGGGCTGGGCCCTCCCATATCATTCTTTAATCAATAAAATATACCCACAGGCTTGACTACAGTTCAATCCAATGGAGGCATCTACTCAGTTAAGATTCCTTCTTCCCAGAAATGTCTAGGTTTGTGTGAAGTTGACAGAATCCAGCCAGCACAAGTATCAATTCATAGATTTAAATTAAGTGTGAAATTAAGGGTGGTTCCATGGATAAAGCATTTACCAGGACTAGGAACTGGATTTTCCAAACCATTTAAGAGCCAGATGAGTGTGGGGGCCTGATGGGAGATGTCATTCTGTAAATATGTTTCTAATACCGGTTAATGAATAAAGCACTGTTGGCCAATAGGAAAGCAAGATAGGCAGGACTAGGAGACAAGGAGGTTTCGGGGAGAGGTAGGAGGAGACTCAACATGTAGAACTTGAGAGAACAGAGGTCCGGATCCTCTCTCCAGTATGCCACATGGGAATACTTAGATTGATAGAAATGGGTTAATATTTAAGACAGAACTAGCCAATAAGAAATGCTAGCTAGTAACAAGCTAACAGCTTTATATCTAATACAGCATCTCTGTGTTATTTGGGGCTGGTGTGGCTATGACCAGGCTGGTGGAAAACTACTCGTAACAGGAGCCTGCTTGTAAACACAGCATGAGGGAGGAGGACACAGGGACCACAGGAGCAAGTGGCTGACCAGCTGAAACTGTCAACTATTTCTGAGGTTGGCATCAACCTCAGACCTCTGCACACATGTGTATACATGCCTACATGTACACATGTGCCTCCACACATGCAGATGCAAACACACTACACACATGTGTAAAAGAAGAAACTACTTAGACTTGGCTACTATTAGGTAAGATTCCCAGTTCTTCTGGGAAGTTAGCCTTTGCTGAATAGGTCTGCTCATTTCTCTAAACCTTCATGACTTCTTGCCCACAACAGATGAACAAATTTCAGGATCCAGGAACCATAAGCTCCCTGGCAGTATCCCCATAGACCATGCCAATGCCACAACACTTCAAAGTCCATCATTTGTTTTGTGTCTTATTTCGTTCAGCCATCTACCTGTCTGCCCACTCATCCACATAACCATCCATGCATTCATTCATGCAGCCATCCACCCACCTATGCATATATTATCCATGTATTTGTGTATGTTTACCCTTACATTTATACATGCATCATGCATCTACTCTCAACCATCTGTCATTCATGTATGTATACATGTATGTATCCTTGCATATATGCATGCATGCATCCACCCACCACTTAACCATCTATCCATCCATCCCTCACCCATCTAGTCACACAACCATCTACGTATCCATCCATCCATGTATGTATGTATCTATCTATCCATGAATGCATTAATCTATTCGTGCATCTGTTTGCTCAAGCGCTCATCTATCATTGTGTGAGCTGTACTGGAGAAAGGCAATGATTTCATGTGCTTTGAGGAGAAATTTTGGAGCGCTGTGAATATGCAACCTTGGCACGTATCCCAGAGAACTGAAGACTCATGCACATGAATGGCTACACCTGCTTATGCAAACAAACTAAAAGTAACCCGGACATCCTTCAGGGAGTGGTTAAACATATTCTGATATGTCCATATACCAGAATTCTATCCAGCAATTAGAAAACCAAACTGTGGATGCAAGCAACAAGGATGACTATCTAGAGAATTACTGTGAGAGAATTACTGCGAGAGGTCCCTAAACCACCCAGGTTCTTCACGAAGCAGCCTACCTCAGTACTTATATGGGGCCAGGCCGGATTGGGTGTTTTGATTGTCAATCGTCTGAGCAGAGACCAGAAATTTAATTGGTGGCGGCTGACTCTGGGGGTGGGACCAGCCCTCTGCTTCCGGAGCTCAAGGACGCGGTGGAGTGCGGGGCAAGAGGGGTGGGATCGCCGGGACAAAGCCAATGGCAGTGGCTGGACGGACTCACAGACGCCAGGAGCCCCGAAGAAGGGCCAATAGCGGCGGCCCGGCGACCGCGCGGGGGCATCTGGGAACCCGGAAGTCCGCCGAGTCGCCATGGGCGTCCACAGTGTGGCAATCGGCGCCTGCGGCCGAGGTAAGATCGATAGCGGCGTACTGCGGATGGCCGTTCGCGCTTGTGGGGCTGCGGCGGCCGTGGTGGCGCTGCTCTCGGCCGCGATCGCGCTCCACTGGCCGCCGCTACACGCAGGTACCGGCTGGGACTACCCCTGTGGGCGGGTGGACCCGAGCCAGGCGCCGCGGTGAGCGGGTGGCCCTGCCTGCCGGGCGGACTCAGCCAGGCGCGTGCGCGTCCAGCGCTGGGAGCCGGTGCGGTGCGGCGGGCCTGACTGAGGAGGACTAGGCTAGACGTGCGGGAGACGCGACCCTTCCGTGAGCAGGGTTGTGGGCCGGCTTAATTTGCCGGTACCTGGTGCCCTAGCTCAAGGCTTGCAAGTTCTTGGAGGAGGTGGGTGGAGTCAAGATGTGGCTCGCCCTCTTTCCCGGGCCCTACGATTGGGGATTGTGTTCTGGGGGCTTGAGACACTTTGGCTGGTCTGGGACTCCCTTTGTAGAGCAGCCAGACACATCTACCACCCTGTCCCAACAATTGGAGTAGGACGGAGGTCCCTGTTGAGATAGGACAGACTATGGAGGAAGAACTCATGGATCACGCAAATAGGCAAATAGGTCATCTGACTCTCATATCTCCTTATGTGGCTTTTGTTCCTTGTTTGTGTATAGTTACTTTTCTAACATCCCCCGTACATCATCCCATTTCTTACAAGGGGTGGAGAGAGGGAGAGAGACAAAGAGAGACAGAAAGAGACAGAGACAGCTAGCTGTTGTCTACCTTTGTGTAGACAGTAAATAGAAGCTCTGAAGAAGTCACTTAGCCAGCATTCCCCAGGAGTAAGCACCTGAAGTGGTGTTTACTGCTTGTTGTAGGGTTCATGAGGAAGGTTTGACCATGAGATACAAACATGTTGATCACAGCCAAGAGTTAAATGTGGGAGACATTTTGGTCTTTGTTTTTCAATTTAAGTAGTTGGGAATGCGCTGGAGAGGTGGTACCTCCCAAGTGTGTAGTGGCAGTCAGATCCGTAAGAAGGCTTTCAAGCACTCCTTTATTTAGACACCTTTTTCCTTGGTTTTTCTTGCCTTACATTCAGACACTCTGGTTAGTATGCTTGTTTCTTTGTACTTATCCAAGGTTTCATTACTAGGTTGACTTGCTAAACTTCTACCAAAAACTAGGTAGAGCTCTGAGCTTTAGATCTTCAAAGCTTTCTGTGCTTAGGGTGAGTCTCATTTAATGTAACAATTGCTGGTTATATGCTCCAGTTTAGCGTTAAAGCACTTGAGGCACAAAAGTGGTGGTAGCTATCTTCAGTTGCAGTTTCTTTACCGCCAACAAAATGCAAACGGGCATTACCTGTTTTTCCAGACCCTGGATTGTCTTTTCAACTAAATCACTTATGTAAGTAGCTCTTACATTTTAAGTAGCTTTTTAATATTTCAGTGGATAGGTCCATTAGGAGAGGGTGTAAGCCAACTAAAACTTGATCCGGTAGTGTAAAGTGTTGGGAAATTTAGTGGCCCATCCTCCAGCCTTTTGCCAGCAGAGCTGTCTGTCTTTATGTAAAGTGACTGTCAATCAATACAAGTTAACCTAATGTGCCCTATTGTAGAACAGATTCATAGTCATGGAACAAAAGACAGAAAGCAACACATTCTTCAGTGATAGCAAAGCAGGAGAACTGTGTTGGTCTCAGATGTCTTCTTGTACTTTTGGCATCCTCTACGTTTTTGGTATAGACTTCTAGTTTGCTGTCTGTTCCTGTGATAAACACTACAACCAAAAGCAACGTGTGGAGGAAGGGGTTTATTTCAGCTTCTGCTTCCAGGTCACAGTTATCCCTAAGGAAAGTCAGGAAGGAAGTTGAGCAGGAGCTGAAGCAGAGACCATGGAGGAAGGTGGGTCACTGGCTGTGTTGAGTTTCTTACACCACCCAGTACCCCCTGGGAGGCGAGGGTCACTCTTTCCAGTGAGCTGTGCCCTCCTACATCAATCAGAACTCAAGACAGTGTCCCCACAGACTTGGCCACAGGCTAATCTGGTCTATGTTGTCCTGCAGTTGAGGCTTCCTCTTCCCATGTGACTCATGGTTGTGTTAAGTTGATCATAAACGCTAAGCATGGCAGTAGTTCTGTGGACTTAGTGATACCATGGGGGGAGTTTACTTAGCAAGAGCATTAGGCCACACAAAGTTAAAGTAAGTAAATATTAAAGTCCCTAAAATAGCCTGGATTAATTTGGTCCTTGTCTTACAGCTTTTTATCTCTCCACAATTGAGGTGTTCTAGTCAGCTCACCAGACAGTGTAGGAATAGAGTTTGGTGGATACAGCTGTTTTGGAGGACTTGTGGCAGAAGTCAGTGACCAGAGTCAGGCAAGTGGGACAGAGTGGTGGTTAGAGATCGACTCTATTTATTTGTTTGTTTGTTTGTTTGTTTATTTATTTATTTGCGTTGCACATGCATTGGTGTATCGCCTACATATTTATCTGTGTGAGGGTGTTAGATCCCCTAGAACTGGAGTTACAGATAGTTGTCAGCTTCTGGAAGTTCAGCCCAGGTCTGCTGAAAGAGCAGTAGGTGCTTCTAACCACTGAACCATCCCTCTAGCCCCGTGGTTTGGATTTTACTTGGCATTCATATAGTTCTCGTTAAAAACAGAACATGACAGATTTTACTTTTCCCTCCCAAATGATTTTAGAGAACAATTGAGAAAGATTTGATTCTTTTGGTTAATCAAGTGAATAAATAACTGCCTAAAGAACAAGTTACCTTGCCTTCAAGTGTCAGCATTTTGGTAAAGTGCAGTAATGGAACACATTGAGTTCACATGTTGGTGAACACTGACTCACAAAGCACAGCCAGGAGATGAAAGATTGAATAAAGCTCCATCCCTTCTAGCAGGTAAAGGGCTCATGGAATTATTCTCAGAGCAGCACCCTCCCTCAGTACAGAGAGGGAGATTCCACTTGGGGAGAATGCTCCTGTAACAAAGGGCTTTAGGGGCTGGTGCATCCTCGTTTACGGTGACTTTTCTGAGCATGCTCAGTTTTAGGTTATTGTTCAAGAAGGAAAGCTGCTAGACACATTTCTGGGCTGCTTTGTTTAAGGTAGGAGAGTCCATGTTCAGAGGGTGAAGATGAGAGATGCAAACTCTTCTTGCCATGCTCAGTTTAGGGTCATAAAGCTCATGGTCATAAATCTTTTAGAGTTCTGTGGAGTATACCCACATTTCCCTACAGCTGATCTGTTGTAGAAATTAAGACAAAACACACATCTACAGGAAGCTTCTCAAAAAATGGAGGTAATGAGACAAGGCAACAAGGAGCAGTTGCTCCACAGTGCCACCTTGAGCCTGATCTATGATGTGCTGTGTTTAGAGCTATCCTAGATAGTATCTGAGCATGGAGATGCAGTTGGGAATAATGGGACTGTCAGACGACTCCTGTGCAGAGTTGCAAATGGGAACTTGCCTTCCAGGTGTGAAGAGAAAGAGCCTTCACAAGTTTTAAAGGTTAGGGTTGAAATGAAAGAAGACATTGTGTTAAGTGGTGATGCATAGTTTTAGGCTGATAAAACTGGAAGATGAAGTGTCCCCACAGGGTCTGGTATGTCACAGAAAGCTTTCATGCAGTGTGCTGCTGTGCTGCCACCATTTATGACCATCATTCCCCAAAGCTGAGGGTGAAACCTCCATCTACAGGCGAGTTTATGTGGGCAGCCCTGGCAAGCATGTTGGATGGTGGTTTACTCTTAAGTCTCTAATGGCTTCCTTTTTCTCTTTTGCAGTTTTACAAAGAGCATTCTCCCTCCATACAGCACACTCGACAAAGGACATGGAGAATTTTTTTCAGTTGGTAAGAAACATTGTGCCTCCTCTAACCTCGAAGAAACACAAAGGGCAGGACGGAAGAATAGGCATCGTCGGGGGCTGTCAAGAGTGAGTGCTGGCTGTAAGACAGTCATGTTTAGAAAGGCTATCCCCTCCTTATTGTCTGTCTACATCTGCCATCCATCTGTTCACCTTCCTCTCCTCCATCAGTCTGTCCGTCCTTCTGTCCACATACCCATGTGCAGCAATCATTTGCAAATGCAGTCTGATATGATCCAAAGCCTGGTCTAGTCAGGCTAGTTCTAGGACAGCTAGGGCTGTTACACAGAGAAACCTTGTCTTGAAAAACAAAACAATTCCAGCAGAAATCTAGACAGAATTGTAGACAGTCTTTCTGTCTGGCTTTGGAGCCTGTCTTGGAACTTGCCCTGTAGACCAGACTGCCTTGAATTCACAGAGATCCACCTGCCTCAGCTTCCTGAGTGCTGAGATTAAAGGCGTGCACCACCACCATCCATCTCCAGCAGAGCTCCTAGCCGGTAATTTTGATGTGTATGTTGTGGGGTGTGTGCTTACTCTCCTACCCTCCCTATGGTTCATTAGTAGAAATGCTCTGGCAGCAGGTAAGCCATGCTGAAGGTACTGTGGCGACGACTGGCTAACAGTAGGCCTCTTAGCAGCAGTGACAGTGTGTGCTTGGTAATTTGCAGGAGATCCATGCCTTATGTGCACCCAGTCTGTTTGCATTGTAAGTACCTTACACCATGCTCACCAAACCGCCTGCTCCAGAAACTGCTGCTTCTCCAGGGTGGGTCTGGGAATGTGGATTTTGGTTTCGGGATATTCCCTTAATCTGACTTACAATTCCTCTCATCTGTTGACCTCTGTTACCATCTCAACTGTCCTCTCTCCCTGGTGGCTTCCAGGGTGCTGTGTGGAGGACTGGGAGTTTCTGTGGACCTGAGCAGCCCCTGTCCACTCTGCAGTGTCTTGTGAAGCACCTCTGTCTGTGGGAAAGTGAGAGCGTGTGGTGCCTGCTGGTCCTTTCTCTGGTGATTTGTTGACACTGTTGTGGAAGAGCAGGTCATATGTGGAGCAGGGGCCCAGGTTCTGTGTGCTCAGCAGTTGTCCCTGGTTTCACAGTGGGGTAGGGAGTTACTGGTGATGACATACACATCCCAGTGGCACGAGCACAGTCACTCTGTGTAAATGCTATTCCAAGCGTGTGTGCTGTGCCTAGAGGTTGTCACGGGCCATCAGAGCATAGGCAGGAAGTAGGGAACCACACAGCAGGGTGCAGTGGCTGGTGTGGCTCCAGTGACCCTGTATGGCTTCTGCTGCTGTCACTCCTAGAAGTCAGGGTCCTTCTCTGATGAACTGATCTCTCTGCTGACTGCCTTGAGTTGTGGTCACTTTCACCTTCTCCCTGACCAAAGCCTGCAGCTCTCTAGCTCTTCTTGTGCCTGGTACAGAGTCACACAAGCCAGTGTTGAGAAATGAGCATAGGAATCATGTGAGGCTTTTCTAGTTCTGACTCATGGGTGAACGTTTACTAAGCTTCTCCTAGGTGTTGAGTTTGTTTGGGTCCTAGAGTATCGCTGTGGATAGTTTATATCTATTCACATATTATTCTTATCTGTTTGTATTGGTGACCTATTATTGGCAAATGTGTTTATTTCATTGAAGTCTTGACTCCAGCATTTCTGTTTTAGGTACACAGGAGCACCGTATTTTGCAGGAATCTCAGCTCTGAAAGTGGTAGGTTTACCTCAGAGTCTTTTATTGGGGTTTCCCTGGTTAAAGGTTGAGTTATTTAGGGACCTGGCTCCATGCGCTGTAAGAACACTTGAAATGAAACCCATGGGAGCCTGAGTTCACATTTCAAGCACCCACAAAAAGACTGGCATGGCCATCCATGCCTATACACCCAGCATTGTTGAGGGCAGAGACTGGAGGTTTACTGACCACCGGCCTAGCTTCAGGTTCAATGAGTGACCTTATCTCGGGGAAATTCACCTTATAGAGTAGAACATGACAGCTTTGGGCACTCTATACCCACTCACAGCAGAATGTGACAGCTTCAGGCACTGTGTGCTCATTCACAGTAGAACATGACACCTGTGGCACTGCCCACAGCAGAATATGACAGCTTTGGGCACTGTACACCCACTCACAGCTGAGGTTTGACTTGTACCTTACTTCACTAAGAGGATCCTGGGAGGCCTGTGTTAGGATGTGTTGTACGCAGCTGATGTATCTAACCCAGCTAAGCGTAGTATAAAGTGGTAGGTTGGGTAGGTGAACTGGACCAGGCAAAGTTGGTGTCACAGCTCTGCCCCCAAGCCAGGAAGGAAGAGAAGTCTGGTTGTGTTTCCAAGCATTTTCTTATGCCACTTAGCTTTCCTCAAAGCCACTGGCTTCTACTGTCATATGTAGTTGGGCTTGGGGACCTAAACACTCAATAACAGAGGCGGTCAGACATATGTCATGAGACATATGTCATGAGAGAGCTGAAGTGCATAGCTGCTTGTGGTCCTGTTGAACATGGCCTTCTCTGAACCCACCTCTGATTTTATTTCTCAGGGTGCAGATTTGACCCATGTGTTCTGTGCCAGGGAGGCTGCACCAGTGATCAAATCCTACAGCCCAGAGCTGATTGTCCACCCAGTCCTGTAAGTTTGCACTGTGGGTATCTTTACCTGCAATATTGCTTTCAACATGCGTGTGTCTGCTGTGCCCTGAGTAAGACAAGTATAATGAAGCTGGGCTTGTGGTACACACTTTTCACCCCAGCTCAGGCTCAGGTCAGAGGCTTTGGAAGTGGGCTTGGACAACTAATAACTCTATGACACAGAACTTGAAAGGTTTTAAGATGTAGCTCGTGAAGTGGAAGTTTGGTCCCCAGCTCCATTAAAAAGAAATTCAGAGCAAGCCCATAAGGCATTCTGCATCAGCATAAGACAGAGAGGGCTAGAGGAGAACCTGGGGCATGCTGAGCAGCAGGTGTGTTGTGTAGTGTGTGGAGCAGTGTTGCCTAGGGCACATGGTCATGATGCTTGAGCTCTGTGTGATTCAGCAGAGCCTGTTCAGGGGCTCCTCAGAGCTGCAGTGATGACAGACAGGGCCCACATGTTGCCCTGGGCAGTGCCACCAAGCGCCAAACTCAGCTGAAGGGTCTCAAGACAAGATCCTTCTTTTTGCCCCACTTTTTCTGTAATAAAAAATAAGTGGGGCTGCAGAGGCGACTGCAGTTGACAGCACTCATTGCTCTTACAGGGGACCCAGGTTCTATTCCAAGCACCTATATGGCAGCTCACAACCATCCATAACATTGGTTTGAAGGGATCTGATGCCCTCTTCTGAACCCTGCAGTACTAGGTACACATGTGGTACACACACATACACGCAGGGGCAGAAGCAGTCTTTAAAAACTAAACCAAGCTGGGTGCGACGGCACATGCTTTAATCCCATCAATTAGGAGACAGGCAGGCATATGCCAGTCTACAAAGCGAGTTCCAGGATAGCCAGGACTACACAGAGATTGAAAAACCAAAACAAATAAGAAATAAATCAGTCCACGGAGAAGGCTGAGGAGATACAAAGGTCAGGTGCAGGGTGGGGTCCAGACTGCACCCTGAGACAGGGACAGGTTGGGACTTCGGCTCTGCACTTAATCACTGTTGCTGAGCCAGCACTAACTTACAATATTCTGGAATATGCATATGTAAGATGCTTGCAGTGGCTAGGGAAAGGGGTCTGTGGGAACTTCAGTACTATTTTACAAGTTTACCACAAACCTAAATTATTTTCAAAACCAAATGGTTTGGAGCTTGGTCATAGACTTGTGTAGGGCACTTCCCAGGCATGTTCAGTGTCCTGGGTTCTATCCCCACTGCCACACACACACACACATGGTTTAAAATAAGCAAATGAAAGCCTGAGAAAACTATTCTGTCTTTCTCCTTTTTTTAGTGACAGTCCTGATGCTATTGAGGAGGTGGAGAAATGGCTCCACAGGCTGCATGCCCTTGTCGTGGGACCTGGCCTAGGTAGGGATGACCTTATTCTCAACAATGTCAGGGTAAGTGCTGTCCCTGTTTTGCACTCTGCCTCTCAGATACAGTATTGGGGCACAAGCGTTTCTTCTGTTCTTCTGTCTCAGTTGCAGTGTTGTTGGTCCTTGGACCTCATCTTGGATGTGGGTGGAGTTGTGTTGTGAGGCAGGGAAGTAAGTAAGGCCACCATTATCGGTGAGGGGCTTCCAGAGCAGTGCAGGCTGGATGGGACAGGACGAGTCTCTTGCTCAGCTCCAGAGCAGCTGCAGAGAGCAGAGGCTGGTGTGGGGTTTCTGTCTCTGCTGCTCTCGGTTACAGAATTTTCCTGAGAGGAGTTGAGTCGTGTGCTGTTGTGTGACTGGGCAGTATGTTGTTACATCTGTAGTTCCTTCTGCAGTGTGTCAGGCTCTTCCTCCTGAATTGCAGTGTTCTGGAATTTGGTGCACTAGGGGTGGTCCATCTGGGCCTCTGAGCTGTAGTCTGAACTGTAGATGGGGCCTCAGGACTACTGCATTTACCAGAATAAAGGCATGTGCTGCCACGCTTGTGAGTGATAATTTTAAATGTTCACACACCTTCATGGGGCTCGCTTCTGGGTACTGGAACTCATCCTTCTGAGAGGTACACGGCTTGCGCTGTGACAAACTTTCCAGTGTTTAAACCATAGCTTTGGGCTGCTACTAGAAAACTAGAAGAGACCGTGTTGTCTGTCACACTGTCAAATAGCATGAAATCAGAAATGAACCTAAGATCTGAGTGGCAGAACCCTGTGGGTTAACAGTCAAGCTGGAGTCTCAGCCAGTAGGCCTGAGTGTTGTCAGGAGAGGAAATGGGCTTCTCTGAGGCCCGTGTGCCCTGCTCTTGCTTAGGGGGCTTTTGTGTGCTCACACTGGTGGGCTAGAGCTATACAAAATGTGCCTTTCCTACCCTGGCAGACTCCTCTGTGTGCTGACAGTTCTTTCAGCTTGATACAAGCTAAAGTCATCAGGGAGGAGGGAGTCTGAATTGAGAAATTGCCTCCATAAGACCAGGCTGTGCACAAGCCTGAAGGGCATTTCCTTAATTAGTGACTGATGGGGGAGGGCCAAGTCCCTGGGCTGGTGGGGCTATCCTTGAACTGTTGGTTCAGGTTCTATATGAAGGTAGACTGAGCAAGCCAGTAAACAGAACTCTTCCATGGCCTCTACATCAGCTCCTGCCTCCAGATTCCTCCAGTTTGAGTTCCCGCTATGGTTCCCTTCAGTGGTAGATTATAACATGGAAGTGTAGGCCAAAAAAACCATTTCCTCCCCTAGTTGCTTTTGTTCACTGTGTTCCCTATGGCAACAGTTGCCTGATTGGGACACTCAGGAGACAAGGACTGGGAGTCAGGCTCCAGTTACATTTATTTACTTAGTCTCCTTGTTTTCTACTTGCTTCTCCATCACTTTTTTTCTTTTAATCTTAAAAATATATTTGTGTGCACATGCTGCGAGTGTGGATGTGCACATGTCACAGCATGTGGGTGGAGGTCAGAGGTCACCTTCCAGGAGTCAGCTCTCTTACCACCCTGTAGGGTAGGCTTGGCACCTCTACTATGAGCTGTTTCACTGGTCCATTCAATTGCCATATGTAGTTTTCTCATAATGTGTTAGTTGATCATTTTTTAATGTGCATTGGTGTTTTGCCTGCATGAGGGTGTTGGTCCCTGGAACTAGAGTTGCAGACAGCTATAAGCTGCCGTGTGGGTACTGAGAATTTAACTTGGGTCTTCTGGAAGAACAGCTACTGCTATTGACTGCAGAACCATCTGTCCAGCCCTGTATCTGTACTTTTTAAGTGGGAAACCTTGAAGCTTTCAGTATAGGATTGAGAATTAGTCCTGTCAGGGAAAATGGTTCACTATTACTATGATCACTTGCTATTTAAAGGCATGGATAACCGTTGCTTTGGAGAATCCCCCAAAAACTCAGACTTCAAGTATGGAAGTGTAACATGAGCTAGATATTTGGCAGTGGTAGATGTGTCCTCATGGGCTAGCCTAGGAGCCACATGCTGTGTCTGCCCTGCTGCTGTATAGCTGGGTGTACTGTGTGCTTGCTTGTTACTAGAAGCACTGCCAGCTCCTTCCTCCTCAAGAGGTGATGCACTTGTCTGTGGGAGAGTCCCCGCAGGCAGGCTTTATAGCATCCGGGAACCAGAATGAGGGAAGAAGGAAACTGGGAGCAGCCTAATTGTGGGAAGTGGTGCCAAGACTCTTGGGGAAAGCATTCAGATAACAATTACCTCACTCCCAAGTGCATAACAATTGAAGGCATGTTTACACTGAGATTCTTTACAAAGTCCTTCTGGCTATTTTCACAAAAGTGGGTGCTGTTGACTCGGAGATAGTGCCCAAGATTTAGGGTCTAGGGAACTTGACTGAGGTAAACATGCCTGTAGGTGTCAGGATTGGCCTGGCCCTAAGATAGTATAGAAGTCACTCAGGCTGTTGGAAAGTATAAGTGACTTCACTCATGAGGATGGGTTTTATGGCCTGGAAGCAATGCTCAAGATTTAGGGGAAAAGGTCTAGGATAAAATTCTGGGAGACATGGGCAGAACCTATCTCAGACAGCAAAGATCACCAGGTTGTAAAACTACACCCATCCCTGCCATCCTGGGGGAACAACTAAAACTAAGCACCTCACCGCATTGAGGAGGTGAGCTGTGTGTTTAAGTTCCCTGGCTTCTCCAGTGCTTATCTGTGTGCACAAGGCCTTTTTACAAAATTCTCTAAATTGTTCACCTTCTCTGCTTTTCTGGCAGGGTATTTTGGAAGCAACCAAGGCCAGGGACATCCCTGTTGTCATTGACGCGGTGAGTGTGGCCTCTCACCTCCCCACACAGTCAGCACAGGGTCTCTGAGGCCCACCGGTGAAGGTGCATCCTTGTTCTGCACAGGATGGCCTGTGGCTGATAGCTCAGCAGCCGGCCCTCATCCATGGTTACCAGAAGGCCATTCTCACCCCCAACCGTGTGGAGTTCAGCAGGCTCTGGGAGGCTGTGGTGAGTTCATGGACTTTGGCAAAGAAGGGACCTGACCTGGGGTGAAGTGGGCTCCAGGGCTGTGCTTATCTCAAGGCATGAGCCTGTCTCTGCAGGGAGACTGACGTGCAGACGTTTGCCCTGGGCTCTACCACACTTGCTTTTCATGCCTTCTGTGGTTCTATAAATTTTATTGAATGAATGATGATGTGATAGGCTTGAGTGACTGCCCGCTCTACTCACAGGCCAAGGCACTTCCTGTCCTGAAGTTCTAGTTTGTAAACCTACAGCCTCTGTTCCACTGGATGTGGGGACAGAATGAAATAAAATGAAGCCATGAGTCCTGATGGCATGTGTCTCAAAGGCCTGTGCTCTGTGGAGTAGGGGCATGCACATCATCATCATCATCCAGGTTTGTGTTATTTCTGCAAACCTGGTCTAGCCAGCAAAAGGAAGACTAGCTCTAGAGTAAGTATTGGTATGAGCATCCCTTGGAGGGCTTGGTACCAGTGATGTCCTGGCCACTTCTTACTCCTCAGCCCTTAACCAGTGCCCTTGATTTTTGTGGACTGTGAGCATCTGAGACTTGATGGGCAGGATGGGTACTCACCTTGCCACCAGTGAACCCTGTGTGTCGGGTTGATTATCTGTGTTTGTTGTCCTGTGTTGTAGCTCAGGAGTCCTATGGACACCCAGAATCACAGTGGAGCTGTACTGAAGCTCAGTCAGGCCCTGGGAAACATCACAGTGGTCCAGAAGGGAGAACATGACCTGATCTCCAATGGTCAGCAGGGTGAGTGCCACTCAGAGGCCATGCTGGCATGAGCCTGGAAGCCTCATGATGATTCACACCTGCTGATACACATTTAACTTGCCAGCCACAGCCTCATTAGAGTCCTTCTGTTTGCTCCTAAAGGTTTACACGAGGCTGTGGTGACACAAGGCATGTTTAGGTCTTCACTGCAGGCATAGCAAGTGTCATAGACCTTGTACTTTGGCTGACTTGGAAGCATTTCCAGCCAGGTGTGGAGTACACTTGAGCACACACACCCAAAAAAAAAAAAGTGTGTGTGTGTGTGTGTATATGCATAGTCCTAGGCCACCATCCTAGGCCTGTTACCTCCTTGTCACCAAGGCACCCACACATACTAACAGTCATTTGAATCTTTTGTTGGGTTTTGTCTTATTATAACTGGAAAGTGAAGGAAACCTCAGCATGACATTAGCTGGAAATGTCAGTTGCCTTCCTGCATGAGCTTAAGGGCTGCTCAGTCAAGAGCAGCATGGAGGCGGGGAGAAGTGTGTGGGTGTTCCTAGTAAGTCTGCCACTCTGCACTTTCAGAGATGGCCAGGCCAACACAGTGTTGTTCAGTAGAAGTAGCTGTTAATGAGATGTAGAGTCATTGACAGGAGCCTGAATTTAAAGTCCTTAGAATAGCAAGGGGCACATGGTCATGCATGGGAACCCACGCATACCAACCCACAGCCAAGACAGGAAATGCATGGAATGGTCTCAGGCCAGCCAGACTGTAGTGACGACACTCTCCTGATGCAGCACACTCAAATGCAGCGGGTTCTCAAAACTTGCTAAGGAAACAGTTCCCTGTTTGTGCACAGGCATGTAATGGTTAAGGGGAGTAGCCATGTGGGGTGCCCAGGAATGCTACTGGTGGGTCTTTGGAGGCCTACGTTGAGATGGCATTTGGGCTGGGCTCAGTGTGTACCCCGAGTCACCCTGCTTTTCTCAGGGACTCGTCCTCTGTAGTTTGGACAGGCGGGAGGGGCAGCTCATGGTGTTGGTACTGATTCCTGCTCATATCTGTTCTGTGCAGTGCTTGTGTGCAGCCAGGAAGGCAGCGGTCGCAGGTGTGGGGGGCAAGGGGACCTCCTGTCGGGCTCCCTGGGTGTCATGGTGCACTGGGCCCTCCTTGCTGGACCAGAGAAAACACATGGGTATGTCACACCTCGTTTGTCCTGCTGATTGTCAGTCTTGTCAGCTCTCCGGCAGCTCATGTGTCAATTCCTTTAGTATCACAGGTGAACTGTTAGTGGTCCGTGACAGACACATGGGACAAGACTTACCTGTCCACAAGAGCTTCTACACACATACTAGATCCCAACTTTACAGTTGAGGATGGGGCCCTGGCACTGCGGAGGGGTTGATTAAGCACAGCATTGTGGGGAGTTCGCCAATGGCTTCTAGTAACTGATAGTAGAGAGCAGACAGGCTGGAGGAATGGCTCTCCTGGACACTGGTCTTCAAAGATGTGTGATTTCTGAAGCAGCAGGATGCTAGCTAAGCTCATAGATTCTCTACATGTGACCTGTTCTATGGACCATCATGGCCACCCATGCTAAGCACAGGATGCCCAGCCTCAGGAGCCCCACTTGACACTCAGGAGCCCCACTTGACACTAATGCAGCAAACAGGGGGTTTCAGGTGGACTTAACTTGGCTCAGCTCTGCAGGGCAATTGTACAGAGAGCGGTTCTACTCTGACCCGTAGCCCAAGATGGGGTGTGCATTGGAGTAGCAGGTCTGCGTGCCAACTTCAGACATTCTGCCTCATTCTAAGAAAACCAGTGAGCACTGTTAAAGCCCACACCGCCAGCAAGCGCCTCTCACACCAGGAAAAACTACTTCCCTCTGCTGGGTTCTTGCCCATCTTGAGGGATGGGACCTGTGCTTCCTAGGCCTGTGCTCTGCCACTGAGTCATATGCCAGTTACAAATGAGGGTGTTTGGGGTGCACCAGGGCTCAGCTGCAGTAAAGCTGACTTCTCAGGGCTCAGCTGGCTAAACCTTGCTATTTGGGAGTTGAAGGTAGAAATGGGGTGAAAAGTTAGAGCCCGGCGCTCTTCACAGTGGCCTACAGTGAGGCCTTTGATTCTCCTTGTCTCACAGCTCCAGCCCACTACTGGTGGCTGCCTGGGGTGCTTGCACACTCACAAGGGAGTGTAATCATCAGGCCTTCCAGAAGTACGGGCGTTCCACGACTACTACTGACATGATCGCCGAGGTAGGACCTGCCTTCAGCAAGCTCTTCCTGACCTGAGCCATGCAGACTGAGGATACCCCACACTGTGTCCTCCATGTACCAAGCCATGGGCCCAGCTGAACCAGGTCCGTGCTGGCTGGACCTTAGCCTAAACTAGCTGACAGAATTTAGGACATAGCCGTCCATCCTGACTAAAATAGAGTTGAGATGTTATGACATTAATCTGGTCTTGTGTTGTTTTCTTGGCTTCTCAGCAGTAACTGAGGAGAAAATGAGAGTAAAGATTTTCCCAGCAGCTCAACTGGATCTGGGCTCGCTCTGAGACAGCATGTTTGGAGTCTGTTCTCTGGCTTCTCGTACCCTTCCCTTACTAGACACCCGCTCACAGGGCTCCAGTTTTCAGGTGACTGGTGGCTGCCAGGTTTGGTTTTTAACTAAGGTTCACAGACCCTGCGGGCACTCCTCAGCCCTGTAGTTATCTGTTCCACAACTGGGTCTTAACTTAATGAAGAAGTTCAGAGTAACCAGTGACCATGCACCTAGAGGTCTCTTAGAGGCCTGTGGGAAGGACAGGAGACTTGGGTGCCATTGGCACTTGGGCATGGTGGGGCGTGCCAAAATGTCACTAGTTTGTCACCTGTGTCTGTTTACCAGCTGTCCACTGTGGCCTCCTCTCTACCTGCTGAGCCTCCTTCAATAGAATGCTCTGGCAACTCAACAACTTGCCTAGTTAATGGGGGTCAGCTCTTTGGCTCCCCTTGTATCATCTAATCCTTGGTCATGAGGGCTGACTAGCCATGATCAAGAATGTCTCCTGATAGCTGCTGTGAACTTAACTGAAGAGATGTTGAGAATGTGGCCATCATGGTACTGCCTGAGTAACTGTCCAGGCAGATCTGAACACAGGCCAGTGGACAACACAGGCTCACTTTACTGATGGCTAAACAGCCACAATTGGCAACTTTAATATAAAGTTTTCAGCACAAAAGAGCAGGTGCCATGACGTGGTGGCATGTGGTCTGCCACTGTCTCATCCTCAACTTCCGGGGTTCTGGTGTTTTGTTCTTGGATCCAGCAGTTCCCATGTGGAGGTTGTGTTGCCTCTGTCCTGTAGGAGAAGGTGACAAGGTGACAAGTCAGAAAGTGAAGTCAGAGACGGCAGTGGGATGCCAGGAGTGGGATAACCCACACCCTGACAGGGCCAGCTTCTTGCTACATGGGTGGAGTTGGGCAGTTCTTCCAGTCTACACATCCTCTCACATCCCTCTACATCTGCCATCTCTCAGACACCAGATGACTGCCCACTATCTGCCTTACTGTCTCTTGTGACAATGGTGTCCCCTGTCTTTGCAGTATTGCTAACCTTAACATTGATGCCATGGGTGGCGAGGTCCTGGCGCAATGCATCACATGCCTGTAGCAAGGGCTGCCTCTCCTGGAGCTGCTGTCTCCGGGCCTCCCCGGTAGCCCCAGGTGTAGCCAATGCATACTGGCGGACTTTCAGCCTGAAGCGCACGAGTTCATCTACCACGCAGTGCAGTGTTGCCGTGCTGCTGTCTCCTGAAACACACTGAGCCTCATTTAAGTGAGATGCTGTTAAATGAGTGCCGGGCAAGGCAGGGTCTCCGTCCATGGCCTGGGAGACCACACTCATCGAGATTCTGAGCTTGGTCCATGTCCTAATGCTGGAACTTTCTATGGAATCTTGGAGGTGGATGAAGCTAGTCAGCACCAGGGCTGGCCCTGAAAAACACTTCATGCTTTTACTGGCTCAGGCTAAGATGGTAACACCCATCTAGGCCTCTAATAACAATTTTAGGATATGGCAAGTATCAGCAGAATCCTATCACCTTAGGAAAGTCTAGCAGCCTTCAGCATGAATGAAGACAGACCTTTTTTTGCCATAGTCAGGCATTTGAGCCCCCATAAATGTCAAGTGGCCCACCCTATGTGCATGTGTGCACATACTGAGCTCCCGTGATCTGTCCAGCTGTGCAGACACTGGCTAAGGGATCTAAAGGCTGGTCCCGTTAGAGCAAAAAGCACCTGTCTGGAAGCCAGCAAGAGACCCTAGGAGTGGCTACAGAAGCCTGGGCAGGACTGCCACTATTGGAGAGTGACCTTGACAGAAGTGTGGCTTGACTACAGCCAGGCACATGGAGATGCTTTGGGGAGGGGGGTGATTCTGAGCCCTTGCCTTGTCCTTCCAGAACAGCCTTGAAGCTGGCATAAGCAGAGTGAAGTGAGTGAGGAGAGAGGGACCTGAATGGGGACTTAAGCACCCACGGTGATGCCCGTGCATGGGGCCACCTACAGAGAAGAGCTGCCCTGAACAGCTCCTTGGGACTTCTACCTGTGCACACAGGTGGGAACAGGGTACATGGGCTGAGTGGATAGTGACCCTTGGCTTCAGGATCCACAGAGAGGTGTAGTGGTAGCCAAGTTAGATGTAATCATGTGTATGTAATTGGGTGCACACACACCTCACCTCCATGCACTGACAGACCTGCATGGAAATTGTACAGTGACATCCAGAGGATGATGGGATACATCTAGGGAACATGCCTCATAAGCCATGTACTTAGATGAACTGGAACTGAGTAGATAGGAGACTTGTGTGTTCCTTGTGAACCAGGCTGGATTCATAGGACCAAGACCTCTCCCCACTTAGAAGGGAGGAGAGGGCTGTGGGAAGACCTGGTAGCCTTGTCCTGTCTATTTGGTACAGCTGAACATCACAGGAAGGGATAACCTAGCATTCCTTTGAGGGACACTACAGTCAGAGGGGACCTCCCACACAGCTGGCTTACATCACATCGAGGAAGGTCTGGGAAGGCAGAATCATCCCAGCAACTGAACCTGTCCAGTGAAGGGACCCGCTGGGCAGGTGGGGAAGCCAGAGGGCCTCCTGCAGCCAGAGAGATGCCAAGTGTAGGGAACGAGGGACCCACTCATGCCCACTGCCATCTCATATGGCTCAGGGGAAAATGTTCTCCCCTGCACCTTCCTGTACTCTGGGGCATCAGAACAACTGGTAGACAGAGGCTGACCGCTACTCTGCTGCAAGCTGGTCAATGGACTGTCAGCTAACTGTGCCCCCAGTGTGCAAGTCAGGGACTAGCCACCCTTCAGTGAACACTTTCCAAAGGAGTGTGTAATATGTAGGTAGTTTCAGAGCAAAGCATTTGAAAGAGATGGATGTACCTGTCGATGTGCCAGAGAAATCCCAACAGTCTCGAAAAACTGCTCAACGTAGGAGATTATGGCACCAATCACAGTGGGACTTCTTGGGCCACCAGCTTCCTACAAGAGGATGGGTGTGAGGTCAGAGTGTTTCTGCTTTGGTTTCTGTGGGCTCTTTCACACCATGGCAGTACCTTGTACATCTAAGTCCTGTGGGTTAAGCATGGCCATGCATACAGTACCTGGGGCATGATAGAGGGAACTGTGGGCCTCAGATTTGGAGCAGAAAACAAGAGAATCCCGGAGAATCTGGTGTTTGTCAACTAACTCAGAGACCCATATGGGCCAAGTGCCATTCTTGGAATGGCAGGTGCTAACCTGTCCCCTTATCAGCCTGTATTTTCCTTCTCCCTAGAGCAATCCCCAGAGGTGGCTGGGTAGTGTGGGACTCACAGGAAGTGATCCCTGGAAGTGAAGGCTGAGGCAGGCTTCTAGAACTCTGGGAGCACCCGCAGCCGGCTTTCCTGAGTATGGCTGGCGTGGCCCACTGGTTGCCTTCAGTGTGTGTAATGTCACCCTGAACACCTTGGGGCTGACCATGCAGGGGACTAAGAAGAAAGGTGCTGGGACTGTGTGGTGCCTGTGTAGACACTGAGCCTCTAGTCACTTGTCGAGACACACTCTGGTGCTGATAGTGACACTCAAGAATCCAAAACTACATGGCCACCTGGTACCATCCCCATAATGCTGGATGCCCTGCACCAGCTTCAGCAGGTAGCCTGAGCCCAGCTGGTTGGCATCTGAGCCCAGGTCCCAACATAGCTTCCCACTGTTTGGGGGTTTTCCTTATGGAGAGGGGAGGCGATGGGTCCTGGGGATTGAACTCAGGACCTTGTGTACGCAAGGCACACACTTCACCATTGAGCTACATATCCAGTCAGACTTTCTGTTTCAACAAACTCTGATCCCTCCAGGTGCCTGTAAGCCACCAGGAAGCCATGTGACACAACCATCTTTTTTTATCAGGGGTAGAGAGATGATCCACCTGCTGCCCATGGTCTGTTTACTACTGAGTGAAGAGACATGAATGTGTGGCAGGCTGAGCCTGTGAAGTCTCTCAGGAGGGAGGGTTTACTGGGAGCTGCCCTGACACTGCCAGCTTCGGGAGCCAGTCTAGATGGTTGGTGGAGTTGGTGCCCATTTCTTCCCTAGGACTAGCTCCCCACCTCACCCCACATCTGTAGGATTCTTCAAGTCACCTTGGAAACTGCCCTAAGTTCTCTGTTCGCATGGTGCACAAGATCCAGGATGGTATTCACTGCCCTCGGTGTGTCAAAGTCATTGGCTAGCGCAGCCTTCACGGCCTTCTTGGTGCTGGCCAGCCTGGAGTGAAATACAGACATCAACTATGATGAAGAGGCAGGTAAGGGGCTCTCCAGAAGCCCTCTGGTGCCCTAGGCTGGCCTGCCACCAACCCTGAATACACAAACATCTTCCCCTAAGAAATAAAAATGTTTTAACTCTGGTACCCTTCCCAGCCATGTTTACTGTTTTACAACAGAGTCTGCACCACCACCTTAGCTAAATAAAAAAGTTGTGGAGTGAAGAGAACCTACCCACTTGTTGAGAGCACAGGATCCACTTGAGTGACTGTGTAATAAATAGTCAATTATAGATGCGACAGCCCCTCCCTAACAAGTGTAGCTATTGTGAGCCACTGGAACACAGTGGAAACATGTCCAGCTCTAGATGAACATGGCCTGTGCGGGGCTCAGGAGAAGAGAGAAATGGGGATGACTAGATACCAGCTCCTGAGGGGCTGACAGCCGGCAGGAGGGAGGTGGCCTTCCGCAGGTACTCCTGGTGGGCTCTGTGACAATGCCGAGTAGGTATGAACTGCTCACCTCTCCCACAGCACACCTTCCCCAACAGGGCCACAGGTCAGCTGCCCTTTTACATAGGCTCGAGCATCCTCCACAAACGAGGTCAGCCCCAGCAGCAGGTGCTTGGCTTCCAACAGGGTACTGTCACTGTATTCAATGGCTGCAAAGGAAGAGATGGTCAATGAAGAAATGCCCAGTGTGCCCTGAAGCACATGGTACCTGAGAGACCAGAAGACATTGCGGTGGTCAAAGGACTCCCTGGGCATATGGGACCTGGCCCTGAACAGGTTCCAGTGAAAACTGTTCTGGAGCTTGCTGGACAACAGGGCTTACTTCAGTGACATGTGCATACATGGGCAGACAGGCCGTGGGCTCTGGAAAGACAAGCCTTGCCTTGGGCACTGAGCTTGTGTTTCCCAGTGGAGTTCCCTCCAGGCTCACTTCTCTAGTAATCCTGTGGCAAGCCAGCAACCACATGCTTGGATGGATTTGACACAAGCGAGTTCTGCTTCCCCAGACATGTGAGAGCCAGCTCACCTGACCTATAGCTGGTGCGCATGCAGAAAAGCCGGAATACATCAGGTGAGAAAGTCTGCAGGAAGTCCTAGAAACAGAAGAAGGCAGCTGTCACTTAGGATTGTAGCACTGGGTGTGGCGATGCAGGGGAAGTACAGACAGCATGAAATGCAGGGTGTTCACCCAAGCCTTCTTGTGCTCAACCCTCACCGCTACTGGTCCCCTGTAATGTGAGCTTTCTGGCCCGCCAGGTCCCACCGTCCTTCTCAGCCCCAGAGAAACACATGGGCACTACCTTAATTATAAAGCTAATGGTCGTTGGCTGAGGTTTCTAATTGGCTAGCTCTGTCTTAATTATTAACCCATTTCTATGAATCTATGTATTGCCATGAGGCTGTGGCTTACCTGGTTATGCCCAGCATGGTGACTCACTGTGTCTACCTTTTCCAGAATCATCCTCATCTCCTAGACCCCCACCTATTGTGCTGCCCTATTGGCCACAGTGTTTTATTCATCAACCACTAAGGTAAACATATACAGAAGACCATTCCCCATCAATCCCTGACAGCTCTGTCATTCATCACATCCCATGGTCACTTTCATACCTGTGGGAGAGCTGACGGGAATACCCAACCTTCCTGTGAACAGGGTTCTGGGAAACAAGCTCTGCCATTGGAGCCCCATACCTAACATTGGCTGTTAGCAGAGGCCTAATGACTGACCGGGACAGTGTGCACAGCAAGAAGAGAGGGCACATTTCACCTGGCCTCACTGGAGAAGAGACAATGACAGCTCAGTCGAGGTCAAAACAAGCTGACATCCAAACTCAGGGTTCGACTGAGATGAGGGTTGAGGGCCCCCACCCAGCCCATGTGATGGCACTGTTCCCTGCCCACTGACGATGCTGGTCCTCCCTGAAGACCAGCTTTCATACTGGTCTATGCAAACTTCCAAAGCAGGGGAGCAACCAATGGTGCTAGCCAGCTGTGATGCCTGTGAGCTGTTAAACTCTATGGGTGCAATAATGATACCCATACCTTGGAGGTAACCAACAACTCTAATGAACTGAACTTAGGCCCATTGGTCCTGGAAACCTAGCCAACTGCCTAGGGCTAGTGAAGTCATGGATCTTACAGGGGAACCCTATAACCACCTCTTACTAAATCAGCACAATCCCTAACTACACTCTAAATATTTGTTCTTATGCCACAGATAAGTGTAATTCTACCACTCATCGAGGAAACTTCTCTTTCAGTAGACAGAGACCATAAGAGAAGCAGCCCAGTTCCAACTCATCCATCTACAACATAACTCCTGCACCCAAGGCTCAGGGATCAATACGGATCCAGTGGCCTCTTCTGGCCTCCACAGGCAGCAAGCATGCACACACAGGCAAACATACAGGAAAAACACTCGCATACACAAAATAAAAATATCAAATCTCTTAAAAATTTACAAAAAGAAGAACACTCGCATACACAAAATAAAAATATCAAATCTCTTAAAAATTTACAAAAAGAAGAAAGAGATGCAATTCTGGGAAGGTGGGAAGAAAGGCAGGTCCACAGTGGAAGCAGTGGAGAGAACAGCTGGCCTGAGGAGGGGCCGAGGGCCTTGAGACAAGAAAGAGTGGCTCCCGGAGGGGGCCACACGCCACTTCAGCAGCCATCAGCCACTGCACACAGAGGAGAGCACGCAGCCGAACATTACCTTAATGGTGATGTAGTTTTTTAGGGATTTGGACATTTTTTCTTCTTTGCCTTTCACATGCAAATGCCCTGAAATAAAAATAAAAGCATTCACTCTGAGTTGAGTGAGGAGACCACGCCTCAGGTCACCCTGAATTGGGTGAGGAGATCCCCTACAGTTACAGCCTCTTCTAGGCCCGCCGTGAGTCCCACCATAGCAGGGCCTGGTCACCCTGAGTTGGGCAGACCCCTATACAGTTAACAGGACACCAGAGTGGATCAGCTTCTCTATCCATAGCCCTGATCCAGCACATAGCTGGGCCCATGGAGCCACGAGGCTTGTGTCCCCCGGACAGAGGGCAGTAACTCACACCTATAGGAACCTGCACCTGCAGTGTGTGATGTGTGCAGCCCTTCAGGACAAGACTGCACCACAGTGGTACACAATAACAGGCCCACTCAGCCCCCCCCCCCCAGCCAACAGAGTAGGATGGGCAGCCCTGCTTCCTCACCCATGCATTCCTGTCCTATTCAGAAACACTGATGAACTGGCTGGTCATCTGTCATTGGTCACCCAGGTTTGGGATATGGCTGTCTGTTTTTCTTTTATAGCTATCTTCCCACAGGTACATGAAATACAGGCGGAAAACCAGACCCACTCAGGGAGCTTCTAACTGGGGTGTGTCTCAACAATGCTCATCTCCAGAGGAGGGTCTTGCTGTTCCAGACAGATTTTCCTTCTTTTTCAAATGCACCTTCACATAGAGGGTGCTGCAAGATTGATTTTCCTGGGAATTTATTAAAAATGTGCCCTCTCCGATGAAACATAGCGGTGAGCCGCTAGTTTTATATATACATCATATACATTGATATTAGCTGCATATACATTGAATTAGCTGTATTGATAGTAGCTGCAAAAAAAAAAAAAATGCATTGGATGTCAACAACACAGGGTATGGGCATGTACCAGGCCAGCAGCCCAGCCTCTCTTGGTGATGTAAGCAGCATCACTAATGTCACCCTACAGGGCACCACAACATCCAGATTCTAGAACTCAATGGAACTGCATTTGCACATGTCCATGTTGTAGATGCTTGTGTGTAGTATCCCATGATCCCACTGCTGCCAAACCTGCATCCTTCCTCTGCCTCATCTGCCTAGCAGTCATTTGAAAGGGCACTGCTGACCTTGGGACCTTCAGCACACTCAACACATGCATTTTCCTGCTTACCACCCATTACCATGATGCCACCAAGTTCAGAGTCAGGCTCAGTTCCACCTCTGACCTGCTTCTGGGAGCCACGGCCACTGCCAAACACTGGATTCTGTGGGTTTCATTGCTGTTGTTGGAGGGAGCTGAATTTTTGAGACAAGTCTCTCTATGTACTCCTGGCTGCTCTTGAACTCACTATGTAGACTAAGTTGCTCTCACACTCACAGAGAATTCACCCGCCGCCTCTGCCCCTCTGGAAGTGCTGACCCTGAGAACTCCCCCCAAACAGGTGCTGTGCTGACCTCTGAGGAAGAAGAATCATTAGCAGCATCCCCCAGCAGTGACCTCCAAATGCTACAATATCAACCTGGGAGCCAAGGTGCTGTGCTGTCCTCTGAGGAAGAAGAATCATTAATGGCATCCCCCAGCAGTGACCTCCAAATGCTACAATATCAACCTGGGAGGCAAGCTGTGCCCGTAACTTGTGGCAATATTTTAGGGAAATACTTTGTATATTCAAAGACAATGGAACTTTTTACTGGGCATCACAGCCAAGTTATTAATTTACCCTGAGGTCACTGAAGACAGCCTGAAATTCTACTGTGTATTCAGCCTGTTTGTTTAACCTGCTTCTAAGAGAACAATGTAACAACCAACCAAATTAACCCAAGAGGAAGTACTGAGTTTTCTTCCCTTTGTTGTAACATGGATGCATTTTGGTGCCTCTGAGATTCTCTTCAATGTACTTAAGCAATGTAGTAACTGAGCACTTTCTGACTTGGCATGAGACCTGCTCCACAGGTGCTGTAAACCTGGCCAAAAGCCAATGACTCAGGAGTCACAGGCCTCAGCAGGGAGCCTACTATTATTGTTTGGCTAAGCAACACTACATCAAAAGGCCTTCTAAATACTTATGTTTACTGCAGTGGACAGCTGTCAGGGCAGCCAAAGTGCTAAAGGTACGTGGCTGTTGAATACCCAGCCCTAACAGGAGATCTAGACCCTCCAGGCTCAAGGGACATCTCAGATTTAAAAAAAAAAAAAAAAACCTAGAAAGAATCCAAGAGGCAGAAGACAGAGACGGCTGCTGTGAAATGTCTTCTAGATAAAATGTGGCTGTTGTACTCAGGAGCTTGCTTGCTGCAGCCATGGTTACCAATACAAGACTGACACAAGATGAAGCCAACAAGATCAGTCAACACTAACTGAACTCAAAGAATTACCAAAAAAAAAAAAAAAAAAAAAAAAAAAGCAGTGGTAGGCTGGACTGGAGTGTGGACATGATCAGTGTAGAGATACACTGTATATATACATGAAAAAAAGATTCTACAGAAACCCAAACAATGATTTCATCAAGCCCATCTACAGAGCTGACAGAACAAGCCAGGCTTACCAGAGTGCAGGAAGTAATTTCCCCATTGCTGACTCTGGTGGAAGACTTCACTCTGCGCTATTTCGTTTTCATGATGTGGGAAGGCCAAGTCTACACCGCCTGTGTGGATGTCCAGTTGGCTTCCAAACACCTCGCTGCAGGGCAGGGTGCAAGCATCTATGAGTAGCCTCAGCATCAGGTTCACACCTCACACTCATTCCCTGAAGCACTGCTCACACCATGAAAACATGGTTCTGCCCAGCTGCACTTGGATCTACCAGGCTTACAGGGAGGGAGGGGACCAACTGTGGGAGCTGTCATCAGAAGCCCAGGGAAACACAGGGTTGCCTGAGGATAGGAAGGGTAGTAGAACTCTCCCAGCTGGTGGAGGGGCTATTCCTGAGACAGAGGTAGATTCTGCACTCTGGAGAGGTGGGCTGGCCAGGGCACATACATGTCCTCAAAATGCCTTTTCAGAGGTGCCATGCCTAGCTAAGGTCCTTCCTGATGTGGCCCTTGCATTACATGCTCTGAGATCTGAGGTATACCTGCTGCTGTGTGACAGGAGCCTGTTCTGCTAACAGGAAACTACACAAAAAGGCTGGGCACGCCCTGGGCTGGGCTGGGCACTCCTCTTCATGCATCCCCGGCCCCGGTAGCTGCCCTCTAGTCTCCACTGTTCTCGCCTTCTGCCAGGCCACCCTGTCACACTGGGCTTCAACACTCGAAGCTTAGGAATTGCTGGAGTCTTACCTGGCCATGGTGGAGCACTCAATATGCCAACCAGGCCGTCCGTCTCCCCATGGCGAGGTCCAGAATACCTCCTGAGGTTTGGCTGCCTTCCACAGGGCAAAGTCGCCGGCGTGCCGTTTATCAGAGTCAACTGCTGGTGACAGAGCATTGAAGAGTGAGAAACCTCAGTGCATCACTTGCCACCTGTGTGCCAGCCAGATGATGGTGTGTCCCCTCTATGCAAACCTCATGCCTCTTCCCAATGTGCTCTACTCTTCCCCAGTGGGGTGAATGACTCCAAGTCAATAAGCAGAGCAGCGGCACAGTATCCAAGATGTCAGGTCACAGAGGGCACAGCCGGGCCTGCAAACACCAGGGCACTTGCTGCCAAGGGACCTGAACCCAGCGTATAGCCAGTTCTGCTCCGCTACCTTTGAGTGACTAGGTTCCTACGTGACATTTTCCACAATGACAGCAATCCTACTGAGGGCAAAGGTGGCATTTAGAGGGACATCAGGATAGAGGACAAGGTAAGTCAGGAGAGGAAGAGCGAGCTGAGCTGTTTAAGTCCCCTCTTAAATGCCAATCATATTCAATTTACCCATTCGTGGCTGTCACTGGATTTACTGTCCCTACTTACATGGACAGAAATGAGGTCACAGATCAGTCTGGACCTCTGCCCCACAATGCCACATGTGTACTGAGCACAGCACACAGTGGGACCCACTGAGAATCGCAGGCTAGTAAATAGGACTGACATGGGCAGGGAAGGCCGGGTATCACAGGGGTTTGCCACACACTGATGTGGAGCAAAGCTGGCAGGAACAGACAGTTCAGCAGGACAGCAGAGACAAACCTGCTTAGCAAATGGGGATGGGGTGGGAGGTGGTTCTTCAGAATAATGGCAGGGAAGAATGCAGAACTCGTATAGAAGACTCGGGATACCTAGAGATAACCACAGTATCCAGGACCCACATGTGGGCCGTGCAGAAACTTGGGATGGTGAGGAGAGGAGGCGAGCACTGCCTTAAGGGAGTGGTTGCTCCCAAATAGCCAGAGCTTGACTTGGGCCAGGGCCACCTCTCTTCACTGGGGTGACCACAGGACTTCAACCCAGAAGTCACCAAGCATGGCCCAGTTCGGTCTGTTCCAATCCTGTTATTGCTACAATTCAAAATTTGCATACCATGAAAACCCTTGCTCTGAAATCTCTCTCTCTCTCTCTCTCTCTCTCACACACACACACACCACACACACACACACACACACACACAGAGGAGTGGTTGGTGCCTGTCATGGCACCACAAGGGCTCAGTACCTTTGTTTTGCTGCACTAGTCCCCAGTTTCAAACCTTTATTTACACTGTGATTGTGAATAAGGCAGGGACTTCCAACAATGCTGCCCTGAGAGTACAGAGGGGCTGGGGAGAGTTATCCCTTCCTTGCTGGGGATGCTGGCAACTTCTCACAAAACCAAATAGGTTTTCCATGTGACACAGCCATTATACTCCTTGGTGCTTACCAGAGATACTGAAAACATTCAGGTGAAATCCTGTAGGTGGAAACTCACAGCAGTCTTCTTATCCCTAAACTGCTCAAACATGAATGCAGTCAAGATGGACTTTAATAAGTGGATGGACTAAGAAACTCTAGCAAGCAGACACTAGACACACAGACAATGGAACATCCATTATTCAGTATCAGTGAGAGCAGAGCTACCAAAGACCTACAGAGCTTCAACTATGTTACTAGCTGGGCATGGTAAGCATTCTTCTAACCCTGGTACCCTGGAGGCTAAGGCAGGAGGAGATTATACAGATCAAGGCCACCTTGGGCTACATTGTATCAAGAAAGACAGTCTCCAAAAAGCAAAACACAAATGTCTATTGCTGAGAAAAACCGACCTGGAAAGGCTTGGGCTGAATGTGTACAACTTTGCAACATTCAGGAGAAACAAAGCTATGCACAGTGAAAAGCTCCAGGGTTGAGGTAACAAGATACAGGAGAAGCACGGAGCACATATGGTCTCAGGGATGGTGTGGGAACTGTCATGTGGGAACATGGCATGTGGCATTTGTTCAAACATTTGTCCACACCAAGGGGTGTGCTAACGACCTGCAGACTAAGGTGATGGAGGCACTGATGCCTCAGACTGCTCTGGGGGAAGGGGCATAGGGGCTGTGCAGGGGAAGAGGTCCAATGAGAATTCTGTACCTTCACTCTGTTGAACTGTGGACCTCAAGTGGCCCTGAAAAACACAAAGCCAGCGGAAATAAAATCAAAAGCTGGGCCACACTTGAGAGTAAGAGCAGGGCCTGAGTTCCAGGGCACCTTCTGCTGAGCAACAAGTTCCAGGTTAGCCTAGGCTACACGAGACCTTGTCCCTCAAGCCAAATACAAGCCAATAAAACTAGCTTGCTTCTGCAGGAACTTGCAACTCTCCCAAAGTCCTCTTCCTGGAAGGCACAACCCAAGCCTGCCTCAAACCATCCCCATCGGTATGGGAATCCCAGAATGCTCCACTGTGAATGGCCACAACAGGAGGCTATGGACTGGGGAAAAGTAACAAACCATTTCTGAGAGTCAAGTAAACAAGACTATTAAAAATTAGATTTAAAGCCAGGCATTGGTGGTGCATGCCTTTAATCCCAGCACTTGGAAGACAGTGGCAGGCAGGTCTCTGTGAGGTCGAGGCCAGCATGGTCTACAGAGCTAATTCCAGGACAGGCTCCAAAGCAATACAGAGAAACCCTGTCTCAAAAAAAAAAAAAAAAAAAAAAAAAAAAAACAAATTAGACTTAAGATATGGATGGTGACACACACCTTTAATCCCAGTACTTGACCTCACTCTGAAGCCAGATCTACATAACAAGTCCCAGGATAGCCAGAGCTACAGAAAAACTCTGTCTCAAAAATAAATAATAAAAATTTTAAATTAGGTTGGTATCAAATGTGTTATCCACAAATCTCTATCCACAGACACTCAGAGTTTGACTACGCCTGTACATTAATTACCAATCTGTAAGAAGCCATGTAACACAACTAGCAAATCCCACTGAGCAAACAGGGACAGTTCTTTGGAAAAGTGGCAGAAGATGTGGGGGAGGAATACAGGAGAAATTCTATAGAAGCCCCGAGAACACAAAGCAGCCAGAGACCTGCATAGGTCACACTATGCATGCTGTCCCATGCAGAGAAAATTCTAGCAGGAGAGGGAGCAGATAGCGCAGCTGGGTACAGAGCAGGACAGAGGCACAGGATGCTGAACTTGCATTCAAACCATCTTCTGCTAGTCTCGTCTATTCATAGAAGTGGATTAACTCCACGGTAGGGCTAATGACCCTCAAGTCAGCCCATGTCTCCCCTGCTCCAGATCCAACCTCAGAACCCCACATTCAGAGGCTGAGGCCCTCAGCACACCCATCATCACCCACCTGGCTCTGCAGGTGCACTGGGAACCACACTGATGAGCTTGCCGTACTTGTCCCCTCGAGCTTGCAGATCAAAGTAGACACTGCCTGTTTAACATAGACAGTTATGAGTTCAGCACTTCCCCATGTGAGGGAAGCAGACACATCTGTGAAAGCCTAACAACTAACAAGCAGCTACAGTATCAGCACAGAAGACTGTACACACATGCATATGTAAACCACATCACAACACACACACTCCAAACTGAAAAATACAGTGAGCATCTGTACAGGTCGGGACTAGCTTCCTGTGTTCTATGGTTGTAAAAAAAAAAGCTGAAGCAAGAACCTGAGGAGCTTGGAGAGGAGCTTGGTAGTTAGACTACTCCTGTAGGACCCAGAGCTCTTATAGAGCACCAGCACTCACACTAGGCAGCTCACAACATGGCTATAACTCCAGCTCCAAGGGATCCGATGCTCCTCTCTGGCCTGTGTACTGCACTCATGTCTCAACCCCCCTGACACACACACGATACACAATTAAAAATGATAAAATAAAATCTGAAAAGAGAATGGATGGGTAGTTAGGAGTGCTTGCTGCTCTTGTAGAGGACCCACAGTGCCTAACACCCACACTGGGCAGCTCACAATTGCCTGTAACTCCAGCTCCTAGGGACCTCACTCCCTTTTCTGGCCTCTATGTGCAACAATACACCATGTGCATGCACACAAGTAAATACAAATCAAAAAAAATTTAAAAATGAACTGGACAGATTTGCTCCGCACCACAGCCAGCAAAGGGTCAGCACACATCAGCCCCAGCATGATCTGCATCTCAGAACTCCACCAGGGTCCCCCAACCATTAGTTTTAACTTTCGTGCTACCTGTGGCTGTGGAGTAAGCATGGCCATGAGCAATGATGCCTTCAATAAAAGCAATGATCTTCGGGATGTTCTCAGTGACTCTTAAGTACACTGTTGGCGGCAGAACCTAGAAAGAGGCAGCGGCAGTCACCATGGATGATTTCCAAGCTCAGGGGGCCATGTGCAGGCTCAGCACAACACAGTGGCAGCCATACTGAGTCATGACGCCCCAGTGATCCAACTGGATTTTCCTGTGTGGTTTCCCTTCTACTCTCAACAGAAGACTACTGGAGGGGAAGAAGAAGACGGGCAGCCAGACCCAGGTGCCAGAAATGTGCCTGATTCTGTTGGGAATATAAGATAAAGCAGGGATGTTCTGGCAACATCCTAACTCATACACATGGGCTCCTTCGGACCCATAGGAGAAGGATCCAGCTCATCCTGATGCCCCAGGGATCAGCTCCCCAAACTAAGCCCATCATAGGGTGTACTTGGGCGGTCTAGATTTGAGTCCTTTCCTTCAGTCTTGACACCACAAGGCCTGTCTTCAGGCACTAGCACTGGATTGTTCAGGATTATGTGGGGCAGCTACCACTGCCCTTTACAGCAGGGCAAACCACAGCTTACCTTCAGGGCTGCCATGTCTTGTTTAAATTCTTCTTCAAAAAGACTGGCAAGAGAGGCAGGCGACACATTCATCTGCACAAGGTCAGACAATCATGTCAGCAGCTGAGCATGCAGACCCATCACAGCAGACCAGGCCACCCCTGAAGACAGGTCCATGACTACATACCCCACTGGGGCTCAGCCCCAAGAAGGGAACATTGATTTTAAATGTTAAATCTACCCTAAAGCTCAGTAGTTAAACGACTTATGGGCCCTGACCGCTGGGGATGAAGAGAATCTGGGTACCATTTCTACCAAATGATAAGAAACTAACTCTCCTCCCCTCTGCAAATGAGTGCAACAGTCATCATCTCACCCATCACCTCACCTACAGCAGGAAGAAATGGTAAGAAATGCCTGCCTTAGAGAAGTGTCTGAAGTAACATGACACAGTACTCAGGGAACTGGTACCAATGTCCTTAGGCTGGGGCTGTGCTGAGCTCCTGAGTGTTCAGGAGGGTGCCACACAGAACATCTGGGCACATACACCCTGACTGCTGGATTCTCAGAGGTGGCTGGGACCCGGCAGAGACACTGATGTTCTAGCCCAGAAGCACAGTTCTTGTCAATAATCACAGTACAGATGGGGTAGGAGCAAATGAGGCTCCACCCAGTGAAGAGCTCCTGGCAACTGATGGCTGCTGGAAAAGGGAAAGTTACTTTTCCACATGGCTGGGGCATGCTCATATTTATGGGTTATAAAAATAAATGAGGGAACATCAAATGGGAAGAAACATGCACACACAAATGCATATATGAAACTGTCAAAAAAATACATTTTTAAAAAATTTAAAATTTAAAAGAAGTAGGTGTTGGATAGTGCACTGGGTAGGCTGAGGCAGGTAGAGCTCTTTTGGGACTAGCCTAGTCTACATAGTGAGTTCCACCTCAACCAGGACTATATAGTGACACCCTTTCAAACAAAACAAAACAAGCAGGTGATGGGAGATGTCATTCTGTATATGATTCTCGTACTCGTTACAAGCAGGCTTCATGCACACCATGCACAAGAACCCACAACCTACTTGACCTGCCCAAAGCACACCACCCCACCTCAGGAAACAAGTCTCCTTTCTCATGAGAAGACATTTCTGCTCTAAGACATCAAGAATTTCTGAGGTTTCTCAGTGGTGCGTGTGGAACTGGTAGCTAATGTCCTGCTCAGGGCTTTAAAGCAGGAGTCACCCCGGAAAAACAACAATGGAGGACTACCTCAGGGAGACAGAGGGTGGTCCAGGAGTCTACTGCCCTCTTCTTCACTAAGCAGAATGCTCACCTCCTTAGACCACTGGGATGATGCAGTGTGTAGAGATACACAAACACGGTGATGTCACTGCTGAAGACATGGGGTCCACACGCCCAGCAGTCACATTCCCTCTCCAGGAACAGTTTTAAGGCACTGAACACACTTTCAGACCTTGTCAACACACTACCTAAATGCCTTCAGCTGTATGTTTTTATTTGGTTGGTTTTATGGCTTTGTTTTTAGAGACAGGGTTTTTTCTCTGTATAGTCCTGGCTGTCCTGGAACTCACAGAGAACTGCCTGCTTCTGCCTCCCAGGTACTAGGGTTAAAGTCATGTGCCACCACATCCAGCTCAATTTTTACCTTTTTAAATTCTTACTAAATTGGAGTACATCCCCCACATGTCTAGATGCCCAAAACCTATTTTTTATTGACTTTTCTCCTGCTCATTTTTAGCAACTGTTTTTACATATTGTGGTACTCTTTTTGCATGTATCTATTTCTGTTGAGATTCATTTTTATTTTGATCCTGATAGCTTTCATCTTTCATTAGCTCTCTTTATGGGTATGGATGTTTGCCTTCATACATGTCAGTGTACCACATGTATGCAATACCAAGGTGGCCAGAAGAGGTTGTCAAGTACCTGGAACTGAATTATAGACAGTTTTAAGCTGCCATGTGGGTGCTGGGAACTGAACCATGGTCCTCCAGAGGGGTAGCCACCGTGCTTAACTTCTGAGTCATCTCTTCAGCTTCTCCTCTTCAGGTTTCACACAGTATGGCCACTCCCAGAACACTGAAAACTCCGTTTATATTTTCCATCTTTTCTACTTCTGAGTCTTTCTACATAAATGGATTTGCCCTAGGAAACATACTGAGAGACCCTTCCCTAAGGAGGTCACAGAAACCTCCTGGGATTTTTGCCAGGAATCTGTGGCTCCATTCATCTTATATTTCATCTCTGATCTGCTTTAAGTTGGCCATGAGACATGACTTGAACTTGAACTCTAGATGGCTACCCAACTGTCAACTCTATTGACTGAATAACCCAACTCCCCCAACCCTACTGATTTAGAAATGCCATCTTTTTATCATAAAACAAATTCCCATTAATTATTATATGTATTTCAAGACTCTGTAGTAGGTTCCATCATCTATTTATTCATGTTCAGTACAACAGTGTCTAACTGCTACAGTCTTTCTTGGAAAGAGGGTAGAGCAGAGACGGTCAGAGAGTGGGAGGCAGGGACAGGAAGAAAGGGGAAGGAAGAAGGGACAAAGGAAGAAGAGCACAGACACCTTAATTCTCACCAAATTGCCTGCCCTAGGATAATACACACAGGCTACCATAGATCGCACGCTTGCACGCTCACACACACACACAGTGCCATGTGACTTTTATAGGGGAGATGGAAGGAAACACAGAGCAGGTATGAACCAAAGGAAGGATTCCATCCAAGTCCATGGTAAGCCAGTGAGTTTATGGGGTTCCCAAAAGAAGCATGGGTGACCAAAAGGCAACTAAGCAACAGTGAAGCCCGGCCCCATCAACGATGAATCCCACTCAGTCTCTGAGCTATGAGGGCCTCCTCCTCCCCTGGGAGGGAAATGTAGTAGAAATGATCTCTGAGGGTCCCATGACAGGGTGACCACAGTTGCTCTGATTCCCAATAGTAATGCTTGTTCAGCCCAGAGAAAGTAAACACACAACACATATATGCACATACATATAGAAAAGTATTGTCTATAGCTTTTCCAATATGTGTAAACATCTAGTTGGGCTACTCCCTCCTTGATACTCTATTCGAGAAAACCTTACTCTCAAAGTCAGGTGGTTACATTTCATTCCCTAGCTGGCTGGTCATATGACACAGTGGGACACTCACCATAACAGAAACTACACAGGGCAAGTGACAAAAACCTTAGTGTTGCTATTCCAGATCATATCTCAACTTATCATGTGAATCATTGCAAGTTAGCTATCCCCTCCTTCACAGGGAGCCACTGAGCCAGGCCTTCAGCACATTCCACCATCTTCCCAGAAAGCCAGTCATGCAAGCTGGTGCCCTGAATCAGAAGAGTGACTCTGGCTTGATCACTGAGACACCAAGTATGATTTTCATAATATAGCACTGCATGCACCAGGTGGTGTTGGCACACACCTTGCTGGGATCTGACACCCTTGCACCAATGCAAATAAAAAATAAACAAACTGAAAAAAAAAAAAAAAAGGAATACTCAAAAATACAATCAGCAAAGGCCTGCCACTCAGCCACCAGGTTGCCAAACACCATAAAGCTGCCACGCTCACCTCATTAGCTCTTCTGATTATTTTATCATCCACATCTGTAATGCTCATCGCCATGACCACATTGCATCCAAACACATTGGTCAGGATCCTTCGGATAATATCAAATCTAACGTATGAGCTGAAAGAAAATTGTTGGATTGTCTTTGACACAGAATCAACATTGTTATTCTATTTTTAACTTAAAACTATTTCATTTTTGATTAACTTGCTTTAGCTCATGTACATGTATTTTGCCTGCATGTATGTATGTTCACCATATGTTTACTTGGTGCCTAAGGAGGTCAAAAGAGGGTGTCAGAGCCCCTGAAATTAGAGATACAAATGGTTGTGAGTCACCATGTGGGTGCTGGAAACTGAACCTAGTTCCTTTACAAACTACAAGTACTCTTAAGCACTAAGTCACCTCTCCAGTCCCCAATTTTATTTATTATTATTGGTGTGTATGTGATGTGTTTGTGTGTGTGCATACAGAGTGGTTGTGCATACTACAGCAGCACGAATGTGGACAGAGGTCAGTGGACAGTTTGTGGGACTCAGTGCTCCCCTTTCACCATGTGAGTCTTGGGGATCATACTCAGGTCATCATGCTTGTACAGGGGGTGCTTTTATCCAGTGAGCCATTTTTGCCCCATCCTCATTATTCTTGAAAAGGAACATGTTATAATTTAACACACCACTATGTAACTTCCAGACTGTGTACTTCTTTACAAACTGGGTCCTACCTGGAGGCCCACAAGGGTCCTTCAAGAAGCAACCAAAGCAATCACATTAGCCTGGGATAAGGTATTGTTGTCTGACGTTTAGAGCTGTTGTTGAGTGAGTTTGCATCTATCTAAAAGTGTAAAAACTCCTATAATACAACATCAACAAAAAGTCAAATGACAAGGGTTTACCAGTTTTATGTTCTAGAACTAGGATTCTCCATATTATCCCAGTGCAAGGGAGGCAGACAGGTGGATCCTTGAGACTCACTGGACAGCCAGCTTGGCCTTGGCCTACTTGTGGTATTCTAAGCCACTGTTTCTCAAAAGAGGAAAAAGCACTTGATGACGTCTGATGATGTTCTCTGCCCTGCACACTTGTGTTTTAGTTCTAAAAATACCCAAGTAAAAATGTCCAAGACAACAAACAAGATATTAGGAAATGGGGAATGTCAACAATCGCAGAAGGAACTTCATCCAGTGTGGTGCAACAGTTACCACTGTCTATCCCAGGACATACAACAAGTCACATTGGGTGCTGTGTTAAGCGGCACTTCATATAATTTCATATATATCATGAAGATTCCAAACACTGAGCTGTTGTCATTTCGGTGTCTACTCAAAATAAGAACCAGGACTCTAGCAAGAAAGTGACCCATTCAAGGCCAGGCAAAAACACCTCAGGGTTGGATTCAGGTCCCTGGACCAACCTTAGAAATATCTAATTCGCAAATGGGTCACTTTGCATTCCTCCACACCAATCTCTGAATGTCCAGACCTGAGCAATGAGTATACAACTCAAAAAGCTACTAACGAGACTAGACATTCTCAGGTCTCACAATTCCCAGAATGCTGTCATTACTCAGTTCACTTAGCAGATTAAAAAACAAGCTAACAACTTACCCTTTCCATAATAAATGACCCTCTGATTTTGTCACAAAATTCAAATCCAGGAAACTCACCAAGCATGGCCAAGGTGTGCATGGTCGTACACAGTCGGTCCACAGCTATACCTGAGAACATATTAAGACTTACCACGTGAGATATCTGGGGAAGAGTCCTAAGCTCTCGATAACAAACACGCATGGTGTTTAGGTGACTGCTCTAGGATCACACTGGCGGGTTGCAGGGTTGATTTGCCTCTGCAGACTCTCACACCACGCCACGCCCCACCCCGCCGGCGCACGCACCAGGAGACAGCGTCCGTGCGGGCCACGATCAAAGGCTCCTTCCTGCCTGTGAGGCTGTTGTGCACCTGCACGCCGGTGTCCTGGCCTTGTGGTCTCTGCCATGCTCGCCCGCGTCGCCCGAGACCCACCGCGTCCCGGAGCAGCCGAATGCCCGGCCCAGACCTAGGAGCCCGCAGCATGTCCGGGACAGACCCTGAGAACAGGCAGAAGGCAAAAGCCGCAGGCCAGGCCCCGCCCACCCGCGAAGGCCAGGTCCCGCCCAGTGATCCAGAAGCCGCGCCTGTGTCTCTTCAGGGCTCCGCCTACTCCCGGAAGAGAACACCCTGGCTGGAGTAAGATGGTGAACCCAGCAATGTGTTGCAATAGAGTGGCGTGATGGCTGTAGAAACAGAACCCCTGGGTCCTTCCCCTTTTTAGCGCGGGTCTCTCAGCTCGTCCTTGTGAGTAGATTGATCCCGGTGTGCATCGTTGTGTCTGCTGCTGAGACCTAGCGTGCACCGCAAGTGAGTGCGCACACAAGTGAGCACAAGACCTGTATCTCAACCCACACTCCAACACACACACTTCCTACTCCAGGAACACTATGCACCCCAGCGTGCACTCATCGTGTCGATCACCAATGTGTGCCTCAACACACACTGCACCTCAACATACACACAGCATGTCTGCAAATTTGCACCTCGCCACACTCGGCACATGTAGACCAACACTACATCCACAAACAGACATGTCTGCACACCAGTAGACACAGTATGTGTGTACTTTACATTGTTCTGTGTGCTTAGGATGAGAGAACAGCGCCAGGAAATGACTCAGCAGGCAATGCACACACATAGTCCACAAAAGACATGCAGACAAAGTACCCATACACATAAGGATAAATCGTTTAAAAGCTTTTTAGAGCCAGACTGGTGACGTCCATCTGTAACCAAAGCTTTCATGGGGGGCGGGGGGGGGGGAAGGACAGGAACATCGAGGAGTTCAAGACCAGTCTCATCAGTATGAGACCCTGCCTTAAAAACAAATCAAAGCTGACGAGAAAGTTCTATGGACCATCTCCTGAGAACTGTGCTGAGTTACATCACCTTTGCTTGCTCAGTCCCTTACAGTACTAAGCAGCCTCAACTCTTTCGGCCTTGTGGGTTTCACTCTTTTCTTTTTTGCTGCTCTCTTGAAAGGCACATGATTCAGCAGTTGTTCCGGAGTACTTGTGTTCCCTGAAGATTCTGGACGCTCACTGCCTGCTTGGAGTTAAATAAACTGGCACTGTAATGTAGACAGTGTTCTATATACATCATGGTAGTCAGTCATGGTCCCCAAATGTCCCGAGTCCTCCTAGAATAGCATTCTTCCTTGCAGCACCCTGCTTTACGTCATTATGTCATTGCATGTGTGTGCATTTCTCGTTTCTATAGCAATGTGCAATTCTCTTTACCCACCCATCTACCCCAATTGTTGATATGGTTTCACACAGTAGCCCAGGCTGTCACTATGTAAATCTCACTAGCCTACTTGGCTTCAAATGCCTCCCGCTTCAGCCTCCCTGAGTTTGGTGATTACAAATGTGGGACCCCCCCCCCCCGAGTACTAACTGTAAACTCTTTTTGACCTCCTTGACATATACTGCAAATTCACCAAAGAGCATGACCTAAGAAAGTCCCTCAAAAACTCTTCCTGTGCAGGGAGTAAAACACCTGCTAAAGAAAGCCTTTACTCTGATATGAGATGTGTCTGTCAAAAACAGAAACCAAAGGCTGGAATGCAGAACTCAAAGAGCTACAGCAGACATTTAAAAAACACATCTAGGAATATTGAGAGCCAAACCTTCCCATGATTTGGACAGCTGGCATGTTTGGATTGGCCACAGGAAATCATGGTTTCAAACCCAATAATGGTATTTTCTGTCTGCTAGAAGGCAGTCACTCATGTGTTTCACCTCAGCTGGCAGCAACTCTGCTGTTTGTTAAGCCTTTAGAGAGTCATTCAAAAGTTTGTGGGATGTGCCTGGCAGCTCACATCTGTGATCCTAGCACTTAGGAGGCTGAAGCTGAGGAGTTTGGGACCAGTCTGCTCCATCCTGAAGTATGTTAGCCTGTCTCAAAAAAGAAAATGACAATTACCCACTCTCTACTGACAGTTAAATGCACAGTCCCCATGTGTAATGAACTTCTACGAGCACACAGAGTTAAGGTGAAATAAAAACAACCAGGACGATTTATCAGAATATACCTCAGAGAATCCTGTTCCTTTTGTCACCTCCCTTAAAAAAGTCACATTTATGTGTATATGTGTGTGTGTGACACAGCAAAAGCGAGGAGGTCTGAGGACAGCTTGAGGGCGTTTCCTTCTACCATGAGGGGTCACAGGGAGTGAACTCAGTTGTCAGGCTTGATGGCAATCACCTTTTAGGGTTGAGCCATCTCACCGCCCTAGGCTTGTTCCTTATAAAATCAAACAGTTGCATATGTCCACAGACTTGGGCTGGGAATGGGAGCCAAGTTTGGGCTAGGTGAAGTGAGAAAGGGAAACTGACATTTAGCAGGAGGGTGCCCTTTATCCCAGGAGTCTCACTCAGGGAACACCTCCAACCAGACTCCAGGAGGCTCTTGCCAGACTCTCCCTCTGGGCTCATGTTCATTGCTTCCCTGGCTTCTGTTTTACAGGAAGAGGTATCCTTAAAATTTGCATTTACTAATTTAGTGTGTATGTGACAGAGGGAACAAGGGATAAGAAAACTCACTTGGAGGTCTGAGGACCAACTCTTCAGAGTGGGAGCAATCTCTCCACCATGTGGATTCAGGGTTTGAACTCAGGTTAACTCAGCCATCTCCCCAGCCTTTGTTTTTCCACACTGTATACTTTAAATGCTTGATTACAGTTAACTACATTTTATCTATTGGTCTTCTGAGCTTGCTCAGAAAGCCACTTAATGAAACCAATTAACATAGTCAGTACTTTCAAAACACAAAACATTGTAAGTAGCACAGGGTAGGTAGGTACTTGTGGAAATCATCCTGGTGGAGCAAGATGCCTTTGGGTTTGTGTGTCTATGAACTCAATGAGCAGCAGAATGGAGTAAAAGTATTGTGACTTTCAAAGACAACCAGGTCAAACTCCAGCTGGGTTATCTTTGGAAAGGGTCAGTTATACCTAATCTTTATTAAACCTAGATACATACGAATATACATATTCGTAGCCCAACGAACGCTGAGATAAAAATCCCTGTCTCTTAATTGCCATTATTCCTTTACCCTGCACCTATGACCTCTGAGGAAAAGGCTCGCTTTTCATTCTCAATTCTGTAACCCTCTCCACACGTTATTCCTCGTGTTTCCAAGCCATATTGTTAGCCTTTTGTGCACACTAGTGGGCCATTATTTTCTTCTACCAATTAAGTGAAACTCCGTTCTTCTGTTTTTGGCTAGGACTGAAAACAGTTGGATCTGTTAGTAAAACCACCACAGGACATCCAAGCGAGCGAACGTTCGCCCGCTGAAATGCACGCCCTGTGATTCAAGATGCAGCCCGGCAGCTACGTCCCAATGTGAACGATCTAACTAGGAAAAACAGCTGAATTGAATGTCTCTCGCTGCAGTGATATTCCTACGACCGATCGCTGCGATGAGCACACCCCTCCCCGGTCAATACTGTTACAGATACACCACGTTGAAATGTAGATGTCAAGGGGTTGCAAAGTGTACTTCCACACATGTCCAGTGGGGTTAGGATTGTCACGGTGTTTCAAGAGGCATTCCAAATCCTTTCAAACTACATCTTGTAGGTCTGAAGAGGTGAGTCCTGTTCTGCCTGAGGATGAATCCCGGTGTCTGAAACACAAGACCAAGCAAACCCGGCATGGTTGAAGACAGTGAGGTGACCTGGCTCCGCGGCGACTCTTCAACAGGCGAGGCGCAGAGTAGTCATCAGCGCTCCGCTCACGAAGCCACAGCGGCGCCCAGGGGGCGACAGAACCTAGGACTCTCAGAGGAGAACGCAGCCATGCAAAGGCGCGAATTTTGCGACCACAGGCCAGGCTCCGCCCCAGGGCGGTGCCTAGGCCGGAAGGGGGCGGGACCGCCGGGCCCGTCGCCTAGGCAACCACTTGTTCTGCCCGGGCTTTTCAGAAAGCCCTAAATCCGGGGTTGTGGGGGAAGGGCGGGATGGGGACGTGAAGGCTGCGCGACCCTGAGGGCTTGCACCAGGGTGTCCGCAGCGTCCTCAGTAAGGTGCGGAGACGGGCAGCCTGCGGCGCGGCTGGGGAAGGGCTGAGATCAGGGCGCTGCTCCCGCCAGCCCGTCCCCCGCAGACCTCCGAGCTCGACACAGCACCCCTCGGGGGCCCCTTTGTCTCCAGGCCATTCCAAACTCAGCTCCGAGAGGCGACACAAAGGGACGGCGGGGGCGCAGGGCGCAGGCGCGGGCAGCCGCCGAGAATGCTGGGAGTGGTGGTCCCTCCGCGCATCGGGAGGGCGCGGGTCCGCATCGGCCGCCAGGGCCGTGCGCATGCGCGCCCACTTCCGCCTCCCTCGGACCCGCCCGCTCGGTGCTCCTGGCGGAGGCCAGCGCTCTAGTACTAGGCGTGCGGGAGGCGTTGCCGGCCCCACCACACCTCCTGCCCGTCCAGATTGGCCGCAGAGGTAAGAACCGCAAGGGGATTGGCTGCTGCCGTTGCCAGTTCCGTCCGGGGCCTTATTTATGCCGTGCGGGGAGGCGGGGGAATGCAGTGAGACTGGAGGACGGTGGCCACCTTCTGTGTATCCCGGGCTTGAGAGCCACGGTCTGGAGGCTCGTCCGGCCCCGGAGTGTCATTAGTGGAGCAGGCCACCACCGCGCCGTTCCTGGCCGGCGTGCGGCTCCGCCCAGTAGGTCCGCCACCGAGTGCCAAACTCCTAGTAAAGTTTCGCGTGTCGGCCGTCCCCGCCCCGCCGGCCCTGCCGCCGTCCCCTCCGCGACCCCGGCCCCCAGCGATGGGATGGTGACAGGCCACGCCCTCGCGCGGGCTGGCCTCGCGGCCCGCCGCCCCCCGGCCCGGGACGGTGAGGGGCGTGAATGCGGTGGGGGCGGGGCCGCCTCCGGGAAGGGGGGTGGCGGAGCGCATGCGCGCTGCGCGCGGGGCTGAATGTTTCCCAAGTGTTTGAAACTGGTATTTGGGTTTTCCACGTTGGACAAGTGCGGCGAGGCGGGCAGCGGAGCGCGCCCTTCCCGCTGCCGGCCCCGCTCTCTCCGCTCTCCACGCTGGTGGCGGGTGGGCGGCGGTGGCCGGCCCCCTTTGGGTGTGTGCGCGCTCGTACGCACGGCCCCCCGCGCCGCCCGCCGCCCGGGAGGGGGCCTGCACGGCCGGCGGGGCGTGCGCCAGAGCCGCGGCCCGCGCCTGCAGGCGCCGGGGTCCCCGCGGCCCCGGAGGCGGCGCGGAGGGCGCCAGATGTAGCCGCCGGCCGGCCCGGCCGAAGTGGCGGGGGGGCGCGGGAGGGCGAGAGCTTTGCATTTTGCAGTGCTGTTTGAGGGGGGCGGGGGGTGGAGGAAGCGGAAAGCCGCCGAGTCGCCGGGGACCTCCGGGGTGAACCATGTTGAGTCCTGCCAACGGGGAGCAGATCCACCTGGTGAACTATGTGGAGGATTACCTGGACTCCATCGAGTCACTGCCTTTCGACCTGCAGAGAAACGTCTCGCTGATGCGGGAGATCGACGCCAAATACCAAGGTACGGCGGGTGATGGATGGGCGGGGGCGGCCGCGTCCATCCCTGGGTCCCGGAGACGAGGCTGGCGGGTCCTGCTGGAGCCGGAGCCCACGGTAGGGTCCTCTCAAGGCTAGGAACAAAAGGTCTGGAGCGCCTTTGATACGCTGAGGTCCTTGTATGCCAAGCTCCGGGACATGGAGGAGGAAGGAGCGCGAACGGCTGGCTGCAAGGCTGCGCGACCAAAGCGCTCTTTGTAGTGAAGTGATGAGGCGGTGCTGCGGGGGAGGGGGCGCGGGGCTCGGCCGCGTCCTCGGGGAGGGGGCGCGGGCGGGCGGTCGGCCGCGCGGGGTGGAGTGCTATACGGACGCCGCGGCCGCAGGGCGCGGGCGCCGGGCTGGAGAAGCAGACGGCTGCGGGCCGGGCTCCTGCGGACCGGAGTGCCGGTCCGGAGAGTCGCCGCCCCCCGCCCGGTCCTGAATCCAAGTGTTACATAAAGTACCGGGCAGTCCCGACTCGGGGTCGCGCGATCGCCAGGGCCCTGCCCGCCTGGGCCCTCCCTTGGCTCTGGACACGGTTGCGGGCCGACCGTGAGGGGCGCCGGCGTGGTGTGTCTTGGGGGGAGGAAGAGGGTGGAAGGGAGGATCGCAGCCGACCAGGTGCACGACTGTGCTGGGTTCTGTGGGTACGAGCTGGGCTGCGGCCCGAGAGCAGCGGGGCAGGTGAGGGACCTGCAGTCCTGGAGACCCGGGCTGCACTGAGTGGCAAGGAGGTGGAGCCTGCGTGCCCGCCGGGTACCGTCGGTTGTTGGGGAAACTTTGCTGCAAGGTCAGGGGGCTTTGTTTTGAAAGTGCATGGCCGCTCGGAGTTTACTCTTGTTTACAGAACTGCGCAGCAGGGAAACGGAAGAGTTGGGGGAGGTGGAGAGCCGCCGCTCAGGCCCACACACCGGGATCTGCCGGGGAAAGCGCCCCTGCGCGCTCTGTCTGAAATACAGCTTCGCAGCTCGGTTTATAGGGGAGTCATTAACATACTGCGGAACGTCCCGCCTCTGCGGCGCTGTGATTGGTCTTCCGGTCCCCCGTGGAATGTCCTTATCAGTGTGCTGCTGTGTCATTGGGGGGCGGGCAGCCTGGGGGGCGGGCCTTGCTCGGGGACGCGCTCCGATCTCTGTTTCCGCTGCTTGCTATTCTCTCTGTGGAAGAGGGCCGGGCGGAGGGAGGGGGTGAGTTGATTTGAATGTCTTCAGGTCGCCAGTCCTCTGGCCCTGGATTGGCCGTTTCCGCTGCCGGGGGGCGGGCCATCCTCGCGGTTCCCGCGGTTTGATTGGGTTGCCTCCCAGGTCTCCGCCCCCGTCGTTGTCGATTCACAGAGGCCCCGGGGCGGGGCGGAGCGTGCTCCGTGAGCTTCATAGGCTGGCGGGATCGCGGCCACTTTACGGCCGCGGGGCCATGGCGGCGCTGGCCCCCGGGAGGCCTAGGCGATGGCCTTCCCTGCGCTGGCGGCGTGCGGGCAGCTCTGGCCATTTCTGGCATTTCCGGGAGGCGTGAGTGAACGGGGAGAGCCTCCGTCGGGACTGCGGGTTGCTGTCTGGGCGCTGTCTACCTGGAGCCCTGCCGATCCGGGGCTGGTGTGTCGGACCGGCTGTAGAATAAGCCCTTGCTGAGAAACTGCCTTTGCAGATCGATCTTTTTGACGGGTCGTCAGAAAGAAGGGATTATGGATTGATGGGTAGTTGTAAATGGAATTTGTTGCCCGAGTTATTTTCAGATGTTATAAAAAATATAGCAGTCAGTTATATTGGAAGCAGTCAGTGCCTTATTAAAAAAACTCAAGTATCACCTTATTAGATTTTTAGTTACTGGACAGGCTAGATGGTACTGCAGTCTCATTTATTCACCACCTTTGTCCTTGCTGGTACCTTATGGTGATCCAGCCTCAGTTGGAACCTGAGCTGCGGTGTTGTCCTTGTTTGTTGTTTTCGGTGGTTTTATTGATTGAATACTCTGCTTAGGGTAACTAAGAATCTGCTATTGTGTGGGTACTACAGTAATGTCATGCTAAGTTTGTAATGGGGTTTTTCTCCACAAGCTTCACCTACAGCTGACAGAAGCTGTCATTTAAATTTAATTTAGCAATGGATAGAATTGATCTACAAAATACCAGTAATATCTTTGAGAATTGTCTGGCTGTCGTCGTGTAGCATATTACCCCATGCTGGGTTGAGATTGCCTCAAAACAAAACCCCTGATTAAATAACACAAACATTTGGTGACCTGGAACTCAGTACATTTGCTTGTCTTTACCTCTAGAATTAAAGATATGTGCCCCAAAATGCATCTTTTGTTTATCTTTGATAAGTCAGATCAGTTGACTTACCTGTTTAGAATCTCATCCTACTGTGGGGGCGGTCTCTTGTGTGGTTCTTCCTGGAATACCTCCAGACCCTGAGCATAGCCTTTACCTGTCAAGAAACAATTCAGTGTCAGCTCTATGTTGTGGTCTTGTAGGGTTTTTGTTTTTGTTTTGAGACAGGGTCTGCATATGTAGTCCTGGCTGTCCTGTTAAAACCACACTGGCCTGGCACCTCTGGCTGAGTTCCTAGATTTACTGTCAGGAGAGAAGATAGTAAGGTGGGGGGTGGTAATTTTCTAGATATTCCTCTGGCTTCCAGCATGTCCACCCAAGTGTCCTAGTTAAAGCGTTTCCAGTGGTTGCCTTAGAGATGGCAAAAGGGTCTCAAGAAAAATCTGATCCCACTTATGTTTGAGGGAAATACCTCTAGGAATTCTCTGTGTATGTAATTAGACTATTCTAATCACTTTATTTTTAAAATGTCCAACGATTTTATTTGTTCATTTCTGCGAAGCTAGCTACTTTATAGCCCCCCCCCCACACACACACAGCTCTTACAGATGCCCACCATCTCTGACTTTTTTTTTTTTTTTTTTTTTTTGAGACAGGGTTTCTCTGTATTTTGGAGGCTGTCCTAGAACTAGCTCTGTAGACCAGGCTGGCCTCAACTCACAGAGATCCATCTCCCTCTGCCTCCAGAGTGCTGGGGTTAAAGCATGCGCTACCAACGCCCTACTTGACTTTCTTGTTATTAACCTTAATCAGGCTGGTTTGATGTTCATGGAGAAGGGTCTCTACCAATGTGACACAGTGTCACCACACTTGGGTATAAGCACACATACACAGATGAGATGGGCTTGGCATTTGTGTAAGGCTTTGGCAGCTTTGTAGGTTCCATGTGTGCAACTAGTGGATGAGGGCAGTCTTCAAACTTCATTTAAAGCCCATTACACCTCAAGCAGAAATCCCTCCTGGCCGGTGGCAGTGGGTTACCACAAAGTCAAATCATGAAAATACCCAAGTCTCCAGAGACTCTTGTCTGCTGAGGGAAAGCTGTTTTTGAGACAGGGTCCAGATGAAAGCCCAAGGCCTCACACTTGTGTTTCTGCTGCAGTGTCCTGGGATTATGGACTATACTGAGCAGGGTTCCCTGATTTCTATTAGATAACTTGACAGTTTTTATTTCTTGGGAAATCGTCTAACTGAATTTGCCAGATAACATTTTATAAGCATGTAGACTTATTTTTAGCCTTCCTAAGAAGGCTTAATTTAATATTAGGTATTATTGAATATTTGGAGACAGAGGCAGGCAGATCTTTAGGTTCCAGGACAGCCAGAAGTACTAGAGAGACTGTTGTCTTTAAATTATTGTAAGCAGTAGATTGGAGTATTGTGAGTTGCAAAGTAAAATCTGTCCCTTTTGTTTTAAAGCAAGGCTGTCTTGTGACCAAAGCTCTCTTGTTTTCAGTACTACAGAGCATCATGCTGGAGCGGCCATAGAGGACAGATTATAATACAGTCTTTACACTGTAGGGCTCACCATCTACGTCTATAGGCCTTTTCTGTGGAACATCCAGACACTGATCTCAGATGCCCAGAGTTGAGGTAGAAAGTGCCTTTGATACCAGCTGGGGAGGTGGAGACAGGAGGATCGCTGGGTTCATTCCCTGCTCCACATTCAGTGAGACTTTCTCAGATAAGGTGGAGAGCAATACAAAGATATTTGAAATTGTGAGATTATACTTGATCAGGGAAGAAGTTCAGGCTGAAGCACTTGATGTAAACTTGAACTTTATTCATCACCTCTCAACTTTGTTAAGTGGGAACCATAGCTTAACATAGCAAGAATTTTACACAGGGAAACTTGGCCATTGCTGTCCTGCCACTTGTGGCTTTTTTTTTTTTTTTTTTTTTTTTTTTAAATTGTGAGCAAGAAATTGATAGCTTATTAGTTGGTGTTGGGTTTCTTTGCCAGTGTTCCTAGTGGTGTGTAATGCAGAATGTTTTTGTTTGTAGAGATCCTGAAAGAATTGGATGACTACTATGAGAAGTTCAAGCGTGAGACGGATGGCACCCAGAAGAGGCGGGTGCTGCATGGCATCCAGAGGGCCCTGATCCGAAGCCAGGAACTGGGCGATGAGAAGATCCAGATAGTAAGTCAGATGGTGGAGCTGGTGGAGAACCGCACCAGGCAGGTGGACAGTCATGTGGAGCTCTTCGATGCACACCAGGACATCAGTGACAGCACTGGTGGTGGCAAGGCCGGCCAGGACAAGTCCAAGAGTGAGACAATCACTCAGGCAGACAAGCCGAATAACAAGCGGTCCCGGAGGCAGCGAAACAATGAAAATCGAGAGAACGCATCTAATAATCACGACCATGATGACATCACCTCAGGAACGCCCAAGGAGAAGAAAGCAAAAACCTCAAAGAAGAAGAAACGCTCCAAGGCCAAAGCAGAGAGGGAAGCCTCTCCCGCAGACCTCCCCATCGACCCCAACGAACCCACATACTGTCTGTGCAATCAGGTCTCCTATGGAGAGATGATCGGCTGTGACAACGACGAGTGCCCCATCGAGTGGTTCCACTTTTCTTGTGTGGGACTCAACCATAAACCAAAGGGCAAGTGGTACTGCCCCAAATGTCGGGGGGAGAACGAGAAAACAATGGACAAAGCCCTGGAAAAGTCGAAGAAAGAAAGGGCTTACAACAGGTAGTTTGTGGACATTTATGAGTCAGAACAAAACCCGCCGGTATATTTATGATGTTGCTGCCTTTTCTGAAGTCTGAGGATGGTCAGATAGATGCGTATTTTTAGGGGATGTTAGGAATGGATCCCCTCCTTGGGATGGCGGAAACAGCCTGTGTCGTCATGGTGTACCTGTAACCAGACTGAGTCTACAGATCAGCATTTTAGAAACTACAAATATAGGTTTGGATTAAACATGTCAGCAAGTGTCAGACTGGTTTTTGGGGTTGGGGAGTGACTTGGAAGTAACCTAACAGATGTATAAAGAAGAGATTTAATTTGGCTGTTTTAACAAAAATGATATGGTTTACAAAAAAAAAAACAAAAAAACAAAAAAATTAGCCAGGTTGCTGAACTACAGCGAGTGTGCTTCTTGCTACCATAATGTAAATCCACTGACAAGTTGGTCAAAGGTTTAAAGTCTAAATATTATTTTTTAAAAAGGTAAATGGGTAAATTTTACATGACATATTTTATACATGGCCTATTCCCCAACTGGCCATTTTTAATGACTGGGTACATTTTTAATAGGTCAGACATAAGTGGTCCAGGCAGTGGGTCCAAGTCTTGCCTTTGCTACCCTAGGTCATAGTGTAGCCACCTTTAACTTATATGAAGTGTATAAATGTACATTTCCTAGCCACCTTGCCCCTGCTGTATTATAACCGGAAGTGCAGCCTGGTGCTGTTGTGAAGCCAAGGTATGCATCCTGCTGCGTGTGTGAGCTGTATAGATGTTGTGTCAAGAAATAAATGGAACTTGGCCAGTTTGTTTCTTTAGCATTTAATTTTAACATATAAGTCATTTTAAATTTTTTTGTCTTAAAAATTTATACACCAGCAGTTTAGACAAAGCCTTAAGCAAATTGTATATTATTGATCTCACGTAATAAGGAAATAGACATTATGTCCATGCCAGCAAATAAATGTCAAAAAGTATTTAGAGCAGAGGTTAGAGAGTGACTGTGTACTCGATCCAGCCCCACTGTCTGTTTTGTATGGCCTGTGAGCTAAGAATGGTCTCTGTGTTTCTCAGTGGTTTTAAAAATCACATTTCATGATACGTGAAAGTCCTATGAAATTCAGATTTGAGTGTCTGTAATAAAAACTCATTGGAACACAGCCATGCTTATTTCCTTATGTGCTGTCTGGCTGCTTGCGTAGGACCAAGACTGACTTCTTTGCAGAGATTGCCTGCTGACAGCCGACATCAACCACCCATCAGAGGCACGTGTCCTTAACTACCCACTTACTAGAGTCCAGACCTCCATCCCTACGTGCTGTGTGCTTTGCTTGAGCTCTGGGCCCAGCGGTCACTGTAGAGTCGATGTGCCTCCTGTTGTCGGTAGTGTCCATCAGGTTGCTGTGTGCTGACCACTGATGTGAGAATTTTTCTTACACTTTCCTGTCTTTCCATTGTAGAGGTACTGGTGAACACTGAGTCAAAGCCCATAATGCCTTAAACTTTGGCTCTTTGTACATTGGGGTTTGAGTATTTACTTTCTAGCAGAGTATTAGAACCTTTAAGAATAAATCTATCAGCTGGGCAGTGCTGGTGCACACCTTTAATCCCAGCACTCAGGTGACAGAGGCAGATGTGGATCTCCATGAGTTGGAGGCCAGCCTGGTCTACAGAGAGAGTTCCAGGACAACCAGAGCGAAAAACAAGAAATAATAAATCTGAACCAGAGTTTAATAAATGATGATGAGAATTAAAAATAGAAGGCACTTGCTCTTATAGAAAACTGGGTTCTAATTCTCAGTACCCACATGGCTTAGGGGAACCAATTCCTTCTGACTTCCACAGGACCAAACACATAGGTGGTAGCCTATGCCTCTGCAGGCAAACATAGAACACTTTAAAAAAAAAAAAAAAAAAAAATATTCGGGGCTGGAGAGATGGCTCAGAGGTTAAGAGCATTGACTGCTATTCCAGAGGTCCTGAGTTCAATTCCCAGCAACCACATGGTGGCTCACAACCATCTATAATAAGATCTGCTCCCGTCTTCTGACCTGTAGATTCAGATAGAGTACTGTATACATAATAAATAAATATTTAAAAAAAAACAGTAATGTTTGGATGTTCTGTCTAGAGTAAAAATACTTTAAAAAAAATATTCGATGGAGCAGCAGGCAGACATCTCTGAGTTTGAGGCTAGCCTGGTCTATATAACAAATTCTAGTCCAGCCAGGGCTACACAGTGAGACCTTGACTTGGGGGGTTGGGGTGGTGGTGGTAAAAATTCACAATTGTTTGGGGTTTCTCTTTTTTTAAATAAGCCAGTAATGAAAAGTTAAGATTGAAAGGGGCATGTTTTCTTTATGCTGTGTTGCAGTCAGGTAGGTGAGAGATAGCAGAGCACCTGGATGTGTGGCCCTCATCTGTCCTTCTGGGGTTCGCTCCTAACCCTGCTTAACCTCCTGCTCCACGTTCTTCACTTTCACAACACCTGCTTCATGTTGATGTGGTTTTGAGAAATAAGGGAGACTGCTCCAGTAAGAGTGTGCTAATGTAGTGAGGCATGCTGAGTGGCCCATGGTACCACTTCAGACAACTTGTACTGTGTTTGACTGGCTTGAATCACTGCTTAGTCCCAGTGGGCAGTAAGAAAGTCACAGGCGAGCACCTTGATGTGTCAGCATCTAGGGTTGCCAGCATAAGATGGAGGAATATGTTCTGCTACCCAGGCAGGACACATCTCTTGGGACGGCTACTTCTAGGTATTCTGTACTCACTGTGGACACAGTTCAGATAGGTCCAAGATAGTCTCCATACGATGCAGTGCCTTTGTTGGTATTGTGGTTATGTTGTTTTTCCATGTGTATGGATATTTTTCGTGCGTGGCTGTCTGCACCACTTTGTGCCTGGTGCCAGCAGAGGCCAAAGGACTGCTAGGAAGGGATGGTGCCTAGTTACAGGGCCCTCCCCACAGGGACGTTGGCTCCTTCCCAGTGTGAGTAGAACTGTGCCTGTTCTGATGCTGAGACTGGTCGCTGGCATGCAGTTTGTATGTTGAAGAAAGTAGATGCTGAGTTGAAGTCGAGTTTCATAGCTGATAATCCTGAAGTGTTGGGTAGTTTGTGGCCATCCCCAGCCTTCTATTAGGCAGAGTGATGTTGAGTCTCCAATTTGAAGTTCTTTGATGTAGTCAGCCCAATGGATGAGCTCACTGAGTTTGTATTCCTGTCTTAACTTACTGTCCATTCATCTTTAGTCTTAGGATCCCCATGGCCAAGTAGCTTGAGAGTTGATGAGGTCTGGGTTTTTCCATCTGGAAACCTGATCTGGGCCTGATTTCCTGAGGCACGGGGCATGCTCAATCTAAACCTCTTGAATTTGTTGAAGGGACTCAGGAAGGCGACAGATAGCTACACAGTGGGAGGAGTAAAGAAGTAGTCTGTTGTGCCTGGAAAAATAGCCTCTAGGGGTTTGTAGAATATATTCAGTTTTTAACTCATTAACAATAGGGTGCTAAACCCACATCCTGCTGGGATTACAGGATGTATGGCAGTGAGTCCAGTTTTTCCTTTTTAATGCCTCATGTTTGGTATTACATGATTTTGTTCAGAAAAATAGGGATAGCATCTTACCCCACTTAAAATATTGGGTAAAAGAAGTTACCATAAGAAGTAACAGGTGAGTAGCATTTTATTAAAATCCTTGTGGTCAGATGTGCTACACACTTTTAATCTCAGCACTCAGTAGGCAGAGGCAGGCAGATCTCTGAGGTCTAGGCTAGTTTGGTCTACTCAGTGAGTTAGTTATAGGCCAGACAGGGCTACAGAGAGACCCTGACACAGGTAGGGGTAGGGAGGAATCCTGTGGGCTAATGGCTCAGAAGATTTAGGCACTTGCCTCCAAGCCCAGCAACCTGGCTCGCTCGCTCACTCCTGAAGATCTACGTGGTGGAAGGAGAGATTGGTGGGCTTTTGAGTTTGTTTTTGTTTTTTTGTTTTGTTTTGTTTTGTTTTTGAGGCAGGGTTTCTTTCCATAGCCCTGGCTTGTTCTGGATCGAAACAGAGATCCACCTGCATCTGCTGGAATCAAAGGCATGCACCACCACTGTCCTGCTGGGGTTCAACTTTTGTGTTTTTGTTTGTTTTTGGTTTTGGTTTTTTGAGGCAGGGTTTTTCTGTGTAGCTTTGGAGCCTGTCCTGGAACTCCCTCTGTAGACCAGGCTGGCTGTGAACTCAATTTTTGAGATGGACCTGGAACTCTCTGTAGCTGGGGCTGGCCTCAAAAGCCTGATCAGTTTTTCTACACTTCTCTAGTGCTGTGATTACAGGGTGCGATACCACACCAGCTTCTAGTGAGAGTGGGTTTCAGTCTTGAGTGAGAGACTGATTCATGCAAGGCCACACCTGACTGGTTGGGGGTCTGGGTTTATTCTGTAGCATCTACTGCCTTGCTCCAGGTGGTATGGAGGTCAGCTTTGGTGCTGCTTTTGGGTTAATTGCTCTGGCTAGGAGTTGTGACCAGTCCTATAAAGTAGTTGCTGTTAGGCGTTCTCACTAAACTGAGGAAATGGAAGAAACTTGGGGACACATAGAACTTAAGGTTTTCTTGAGTGCTTTGTAGTGTGGCTCTGGAAGCAGTTACCTGGCAGGTGTTTGTCCCTCACTCATTCCATCCCAACAACCACACACAGAAAGGAAAGGGATGTATACTCACACAGCACCTCTGATAGATGTTGGCTGAGATTCCTTAGGGCAGATACCTGGAGTGGTCTAGCTGGGTTGGAAAATGGCTCTATTTCTAGTGTGTTGAGAAACTGACTTTCATAATGGCCACACTGAACTATTCTCCCACCAACAGAGTATAAGGGCTCTTCACCCAGCCCCTCCACTCATCAGCATCTGGGGAGTTTATTTCTTGATAGCTGAATTGGCTGGGGTGAGTTGGAATATAAAGTCATGAACCACTTCTGCTTGTGCCGTAACTGGGTTCAGCTCCCTTCTCCATTTATCGATTGGATTGTTGGGGGCTTCACTTGTGCTTAATTTATTAAATTCTTTAATATATATATTGGATATTAATGCTTTGTAAAATGAATACCTGTCTTAGGATTTCGATTGCTGTGGAAAGAGCTTATTGGAGCTTACAGTTTAAAATGCGAGCCCCTGGCCATCACGGTGGGAAGTGTGGCAGCAGACGAGCAAACGGCACAGTTTTGGAGTGATAGCTGGGGACTTACAACTTGATCCACAAAGACCAGGCAGAAAGAAAGACACTGAGATTGGGGATGGTTTTTTGTTTGTTTGTTTGCTTGCTTGCTTGCTTTTGTTTTGTTTTTTCAGACAATTTGTTTGTGTAACTGTGGTCCTGGAACTCACTCTGTAGACCAAGCTGGGGGCCAGTTTTTAAAAAACAAACACCTTAAAGCCCACTCCCAGGGATGCTGCTCCTCCAATTAAGGCCACACCTAATCCTTCACAAACAGTTCCACCAACTGAGGACCTAGCATCAAGATATATGAGCCAATGGGAGTTATTCTCATTCAAACATAATAGTCAGCCCAGACTACCAGACTATAGGGTGAGAGAGTTTCTGAAACACAAGCATTTTTGTGTATTCAGGTGGATCTGAACGATTTCCAGGGTGTCCAGCCTGCTGTATTTCAGGGAAATCTTATCAGCACCTCCCACCATTAGACCCTGTCTTCCAGGGATTATGGCTGACTTATTTATTTTATTTCCTAGGACCTGTGTGTACAGGAAATACAATTTGAATGAATGCCAAAAACAGTCATTTAAGTTCAAGTCATTATTTTGAAATTCTAAAAGCCATCAAGGCAATTTCCTTTTTCGAACTCTGATTCTGTAACTCAACACCTCCCTGTGGCTTGTGGAACTCTCGGGAAGTTGGTTATTCACATGAGCTATCTGTTAATGGAATTAACTGGGAAGTAGCCCAGTTGTACCTTAATTTAAACCACATGAAGCCACTACACTAGGAGAACAGAAACATTTATGGCATGGGTAAATTGTCCAATTATACAAGTCAGATTGGAAAGTTTTAGAAAAATGATGGCAACATGAACTTTGCCTCTTGTCAAAGATGTTCCCACATTGTCCTCGGCTGACACTGGCCGAGACCTCAGATTGGCTCATGGGCCCCTCATAATTCGGCTTCATTCTTTATGACCAGCATAATGGAGAGTGCCACACACACACCCACCACCTCCAAGCTCTCGGGACTCTGATGCTGTCTTAAAACTCAGGAAAAGACTAAGCAGCCGCGGAAATTCATTGTTTTGAGTGCAGCAGGGGCACAGGAGCTGCCTAGCCCAGGTGTGCTCAGTGTTCAAACCTCTCCTTTGACCATTTTCCAGCCTTGCAGGAGACCAATGGGATAGGACAGTTAATTACACTGTGTGCCTGGCTCAGAGTCTCACCCTGTGCAAAGGGTGCCAGTAGGACAACCTGTGCTGCTGGGTAGAGGCTGGGTCTAAGGGCAGCTCCACGTGCGCCATGGGCACTGGGAGAGTGGCTTCAAGTCTCCAACTTACTCTCAGATGACTCAAGAAGTGTTGATAGATAAATAAATACAAAGAGCAGATGCTGACAAGCATAGTATGCAACAGCTCAGGACCAAGAAAAAGATGTCCCTGTTTTGTTGTTGCAGCCTGGTTGTTGTGTTTTGGTTTTGAGGTAGTGTTTCATATAGCCCGTGGTGCTAGCCAAGGATGACCTTGAGCTCTGGATCCTTCTGCCTCCACCTCCAAATGCCAGGATTACAAACATGCAGCCACTCCACCTGCCAGAGCAAATCTGGCAGATTATGTCTTGTTTTGTTTTCTGGAGACAGGGTCTTTCATTGTAGCTCTGGCTAGTCTGGAATTTACTGTGTAGCCCAGGCTGGCCTCTATGTTGTCTATGCCTCCTGGTTGCTGGGATTCTAGTCATGAGCCACCACATTTGGCTATAATAGGACTCATTTATTTATTTATTTATTTATTTATTTATTTATTTATTTATTTTACATGTCGATCCCAGTTCCCTCTCCCTCCCTTCTTCCCTCTCTCTTACTCTCTCTGCCCCCTCACATGCACCCTGATCACCCTCCCCTCCCATCCCCCACCCCAATTCCACAAGTAGGGCAATGCTATCCAGGTGGGGTGATGTAAATCTATCAAGTCATTTGAAGTAGGGACTAGGACTTCTCTCCTGTCTCTAGGTTAAGGCAGTTATCCCTCCATGGGGGATGTGTTAGCAAGGTCTTTTTGTGCACCAGGAATCCATCCTAGTTCCAATGTCTGAGGTCCCTTACACTGCTCAGTCCTGGCTGAGACCCATGTTCAGGGGGACCTGAGTCAGTTCCATGCTGGATTCTCAGTATCAGTCTGGGGGCCCATTAGCTCCTCCTTGTTCAGGTCAGCTGTCTCTATGTGTTTCTGCAACCTGGTCTTGTCCTCTCCCTTTGCATCTGGATTCTAGTTCAACTCAGTGTTTATGTATAGGTGTTTGCTCCTGTTTCCAAAAGGCATTAGATGAGGGCTCCATGGATAAGTTAGTTGTTGATCTCACTATCCGGGAAGGGCATTTATGGTAGCCTTTCCATGGAAGCTCTAATTGTTAGTTGACGACAGTCTTGTAGTTCCCTTGACCTTTCATTGTGTTCAATTTTATCTTCAAACCAATATTGGCTCCCTCTTTTATGTGTTCTCTCTCTCTCTCTCTCTCTCCTGTCTTCTATTCCTAACTGGGCTCAATCTTCCTGGTCGCACGTGTTTTCCTTTCCTCCCCCTCGTTTTCTCCTACTTCTCTCTCTGTTCGCTGCCCCCCCCACTTCCCCTGTGCTCTGGGGGACTTGTCCCTTCCTGGTTCTGTGAGGGACTTTATATGAATCTCTTAGAATACACCTTGTATCCTAGTTCCTCTAGTGGTATGAAATATTGGCTGGTGATCCTTTGATCTAGGTCTAAAATCCATATATGAGTGAGTACATACTATGTTCCTCTTTTTGTGACTGGGTTACCTCATTTAGGATGGTTTTTTCAAGTGCCATCCACTTGCCTATGAATTTCAAGATTCCATTATTTTTTTCTGCAGAGTAGTATTCCCTTGTGTCACATCTTCTTTATCTATTCTTCAGTTGAGGGGCATCTAGGTTGCTTCCAGGTTCTTGCTATTACAAATAATGCTGCTATGAACATAGTTGAACAGATGTCTTTGTTGCATGGATGTGGATCATTTGGATATATGCCTAAGAGGGGATTGCCGGGTCCTGTGGTAAACTAATTCCCATTTTCCTGAGGAACCGCCATACTGATCTCCAAAATGGCTGTATGAGTTTGCACTCCCACCAGCAGTGGAGGAGTGTTCCCATTTCTCCACATCCTCTCCAGCATAAGTTGTCATTGGTGTTTCTGATTTTAGCCATTCTGGCAGGGGTAAGATGGTATCTCAAAGTTGTTTTGATTTGCATTTCCCTGATAGCTAAGGATGTTGAGCACTTTTTTAAGTGTCTTTCATCCTTTTTGATTTCCTCTATTGAGAATTCTTTCTTTAGTTCTGTACCCCATTTTTTTAATAGGGTTATTTGGTGTTTTGTTGACTAGTTTCTTGAGTTCTTTATATATTTTGGAGATCAGCCCTTTGTCAGATGTAGGATTGGTGAAAATCTTTTCCCAGTCTGTGGGCTGCCGTTTGGTCTTGTCCACTGTGTCCTTTGCCTTACAGAAGCTTCTAAGTTTGAAGAGGTCCCATTTATTAATTGTTGATCTCTGTCTGTGTTCCTGGAGTTATGTTCAGGAAGCGGTCTCCTATACCAAATTGTTCAAGGGTACCTCCTACTTTCTCTTCTAAGAGATTCAGTGTGGCTGGACTGATGTTGAGGTCTTTGATCCATTTGGACGTGAGTTTTGTGCATGGCGACAGACATGGGTCTATCTGCAGTCTTCTACACACCCTCATCCATTTGTGCCAGCACCATTTGTTGAAGATGCTTTCCTCGCCCCATTGTATTCTTTTAGCTGTTTTGTTGAAAATCAGGTGTTCATAGGTGTGTGGGTTTATATCAGGATTTTCAATTTGATTTCATTAGTCTACCTGTCTGTTTTTGTGCCAATACCAGGCTGTTTTCGGAACTATAGCTCTGTGGTAGAGCTTAACGTCAGGGATGGTGATGCCTCCTGAAATTCTTTTATTGTACAGGGTTGTTTTGGCTATCCTGGGTCTTTTGTTTTTCCATATAAAGTTGATTATTATTCTTTCAAAGTCAGTAAAGAATTGTGGTGGGTTTTTAAATGGGGATTGCATTGAATCTGTAGATTGCTTTTGGCAAGATTGCCATTTTTACTATATTTATCTTACCTATCCAAGAGCATGGGAGATCTTTCCATTTTCTGGTATCTTCTTTAATTTCTTTCTTTAGAGTCACAAAGTTCTTATTATATAGGTCTTTTACTTGTTTGGTAAGTGTTACTCCAAGATACTTTATGTTGTTTGTAGCTATTGTAAAGGGTGATGTTTCTCTGATTTCTTTCTCAGCCTCTTTGTTGTCTGAATAAAGTAGGGCTACTGATTTTTTTGAGTTTATCTTGTATCCTGCTAGTTTGCTGAAGGTGTTTATCAACTGTAGGAATTCCCTGGTAGAGTTTATTGGGTCGCTTATGTAAACTATCATATCATCTGCAAATAGAGACAGTTTGACTTCTTCCTTTCCAATGTGGATCCTCTTGGTCTCCTTTTGTTGTCTTATAGTTTTAGCTAGAACTTCAAGTACAATATTGAAGAGATATGGGGAGGGAGGGCAGCCTTGTCTTAAGCTTCTCTCCATTCAGTTTGATGTTGGCTGTTGGTTTGCTGTATATTGCTCTTATTATGTTTAGGTATGTTCCTGTTATCCCTGATATCTCCAACACCTGTATCATGAAAGGGTATTGAATTTTGTCAAAGGCTTTTTCAGCATCTAGGGAGATGATCATTTGGTTTTTCTTTTTCAGTTTGTTTATATGGTGGATCACGTTGATAGATTTTTGTATGTTAGACCATCCCTGTAATCCAGGGATGAAGCCTACTAGGTCATGGTGGATGATTTCTCTGATGTATTCTTGGATTCAGTTTGCCAGTATTTTATTGAGTATTTTTGCATCGATGTTCATCAGGGATATTGGTCTGTAGTTTTCTTTCTTAGTTGTGTCTTTGTGAGGCTTGAGTACCAAGGTTATTGTGGCCTTGTAGAAAGAAAACTCTTTCTTTCTACAAGAAAGCAATGCCTTTCTACAGAAGGCAATGAACCTTCTGTTTCTATTGTGTGGAACAATTTGAGGAGTATTGGTATTAGTTTTTCCTTGAATTTCTGGTAGAATTCTGCACTGAAGCCATCTGGCCCTGGGCTTTTTTTGGTTGGAAGGCTTTCGATGACTGCTTCTTTTTCATTGCGGGTTATAGGTCTATTTAAGTTGTTTGTCTGTTCTTGACTTAATTTTGCTAAGTGATAGTTATCCAGAAATTTGTCCATCTCCTTTGAATTTTCAATTTTTGTGGAATACAGGTTTTCAAAGTATGACCTAAAAATTGTCTGGATTTCCTCTGTGTCCGTTGTTCCCCTTTTCGTTTCTGATTTTGTTAATTTGTATGTTCTCTCCCTGCTTTTTCATTAATTTGGATAAAGGTTTGTCTATCTTGTTGATTTCTCAAAAAAACAAACTCTTTGTTGCATTGATTTTTTTTTTTTTTTTTTTTTTTTTGTATTGTTTTCCTGGTTTCTATTTTGTTGATTTCAGCCCTCAAATTGATTATTTCCTGGCATGTGCCCCTCCGGGGTGAGTTTGCTTCTTTTTGTTCTAAGGCTTTCAGTTGTGCTGTTAATTCTCTAATGTGACTATCCTCTGTTTTCTTCATATGGGCACTTAGTGCAACAAACTTCCCTCGTAGCACTGCTTTCAAGGTGTCCCATAAGTTCAGGCATGTTTTGTCCTCATTCTTGTTAAATTTTAGAAAGTCCTTAATTTCTTTCTTTATTTCTTCTTTGACCTAGGTGTGGTGCAATTGCACATTGTTCAGTTTCCATTAGTTTGTAGGGTCTCTGTGATTTGTCTTGTTGTTGATTTCCAATTTTAAAGCATGGTGGTCTGTTAAGATACAGGGGACTATTCCAATTCTCTTGTATCTGTTGAGGTTTGTTATGCCACCTAGTATGTGGTCGATTTTAGAGAAGGTTCCATGTGGAGCAGAGAAGAAGGTATATTCTTTTGTCTTTGGATGGAATGTTCTATAGATGTCTGTTAACCCCAGTTGAGACATAACTTCTGTTAGTTCTTTTCTTTTTTGAGTTTCTGATTGGTGGTCCTGTCTAGTGTTGAGAGTGGTGTGTTGAAATCTCCCACTATAAGTGTGTGAGGTTTGAGTTTTAATGGCGTTTCTTTTATGAATGTGGGGCATAGATTCAGAATTGAGACTTTGTGTTGATAGATTTCTCCTGCGATGAATACGAAATGACCATCTTCATCTCTTTTGATTAATTTTGGTTTGAAGTCTAACTTGTTAGATATTAGGATAGCCACACCTGCTTGCTTCTTGGGTCCATTTGATTGGAAGGTCTTTTCCCAACCCTTTACCCTGAGGTAATGTCTATCTTTAAAGCTTACATGTGTTTCTTGTATGCAGCAGAAGGATGGATTCTGTCTTTGTATCCATTCTGTTAGCCTCTGTCTTTTCATAGGTGAGTTAAGACCATTAATGTTGAGGGTGAGTAAGGACCATTGATTGTTGGTGCTTGTTTGTTTTAGATTTGTTGTTGGCAGTGGTATTGTGAATATATTTGTCCTGCTTTACCCTTGGTTTCTGGTGTAGTGAGATTATCTGTTGCTTACATCTTTGTGGGCGTAGTTACCTTCCTTGGGTTGGAGTTTTCCTTCCAAAACTTTCTGTAGGGCTGGATTTGCAGATATGTATTGGGAAAATCTAGCTTTGTCATTAAATATCTTGTTTTCTCCATCTATAGTGATTGAGAGTTTTGCTGGGTGTAGTAGCCTGGGCTGGCATCCATGGACTTTTAGTACTTGTAGAACATCTATCTAGGACCTTCTGGCCTTGAGGGTTTCCATGGAGAAGTCAGGTGTAATTTTGATAGGTCTGCCTTTATATGTTACCTGTCCTTTTTCTTTCACTGCTCTTAATATATTCTTTCTTTGTTCTGTATGCTAGGTGTTTTGATTATTATATGTTGAGGGGTCTTTTTTCTTTAGTCCAGCCTATTTGGGGTTCGGTATGCTTCTTGTACTCTCATGGGCATGTCCTTCTTCAGATTAGGAAAGTTTTCCTAGATGATTTTGTTGAATATGTTTTCTGCACCTTTGAGCTGGGCTTCCTCACCTTCCTCTATGCCTATTATTCTTAGGTTTGGCCTTTTCACAGTGTCCCACATTTCTTGGATGTTTTGTGTTAAGGATTTGTTGGATTTACAATTTTCTTTGGTCGATGAATCTATTTCCTCTGTTTATCTTCTGCACCTGAGATTCTCTCTTCCATCTCTTGAATTCTGTTGGTTATGCTTTGTCTGTAGTTCCTGATTTTTTGCCCAGTTTTTCTATTTCCAGCATTCCTTCTGTTTTTGTTGTCTTTATTTTCTCTATTTCAGCTTTCAAGTCTTGAACCGTTTCCCTCACCTGCTTAATTGTTTTTTCTTGGCTTTCTGTACTTTCTTTACTTTCCTTAAGAAATTTGTTCATTTCTTCCACCTTTTCATTTGTTTTTTCTTCCATTTCTTTAAGGGATTTTCTTACATCTTCTTTGAGGGCCTTTATCATTTTTATGATGGTAATTTTTAAGTCGTTCCCTTCTGCTTCCTCTGCTATGTTGTTGTGTTCCCTTCTAGTTGGTGTAGAGTGCCTAGATTCTGGTGGTGTCATGCTTGTCTTTCTGTTGTTTGGTGTTTTCTTGTATTGCCGTCTTCCCATAGCTTCTTCCAGTAGGTGTTGGTGGGGTCTCTCCCTCTCTCTATGGTACTTCCCCTGTGGGCTTAGATGGGTCAGAAGTTCAATGTTTGTAGCTCTGGGTGGTCCAAGCTCTCTAGGAGGTCTCTCCACAGGCAGGGGCCTGGCGATGGGTGTCAAAGATCTCCAAGGCTGGGACTCAGGATGTTCCTTGTGCCTGGCACTCTCCAGCTGAGGCCTCTTTAGCAGAGTCCCTGTGATGGGGTCAAGGATCCTGCTGGCAAGAACTCAGAGTGATCCTGCAGAGATAGGCGGATCTCTGGGAGGGGCCTGGTGGTGGGGGTCAGAGATCAGGCAGGTGGAAATTACAGGTGGTCCTGTATGGAAAGTCAAGCCCTCGGTGGGTGTGGGTGGGGGTGTATCAGAGCTCTAAGAGCACTCTCGATGGGGACAGGACACAGGGGCAGGGGGATCAGGGGCCAACCCAGGGAATTCCCCAGGAAGGGTGTAGGGGAGAGTCCACCGTAATTGGTCCCAGACTCACCTCTAGCCAAGGCCTGGTGATAGAGGACAAAGGCTCTATAATAGGACTCTTAAGCCTACTTTCTCCATATATGAGAACTTATGGGAAAAAAGGAGAATGTGTCTTAATAGTGAAACTAAGAGAGTGAATGTTGTACACACACCATAGCCACAAGCAAAAGACACCTTTTCTGGTGTCTGCTAAAGTGCCAGGATTTTTTGTTTTGTTTTGTTTTTTGTCATTGTTTTTTGTTTTTCAAGACAGGGTTTCTCTGTATATCCCTGGCTGTCCTGGAAATCACTCTATAAACCAGGCTGGCCTTGAACCCAGAGATCTGACTGCCTCTGCCTCCCAAGTGCTGGGGTTAAAGGTGTGTACCACCACCACCCAGTTCTCTACCAGTTTTGAAGGTGACCTACATGAAAAGTTGAGAGGCAGAGCCCAAGAAGCCTTCCAGTGTCAGACAAAGGTCCTACCTGTCCCAGGCCTGATGCATTGTGGACTCCTGGGCCTTACTTGGCACTTGCCTCTCTGGAAGTGCCCATCTCCAAGATGGAGCCAAGAGCATAACAGAAGGCCTCACAAAAAGCACCATGGACAAGGCTGTTATTTCTCCAACTTCAAAATGGGTTAAGAATCCACTCAGAGTACTCATGCATCAAAGAGCTAGGAAACCAAGGAAAGACGGGAGCCTGGAGCAACTGAAGGACTGAAAGGGGATTTCCCTAACATCCAGGCATTGACCCCTGCCTGACACCTTAACCCGCGCCCAGCAAAGCCCTCAGATTTCTTCCTTCTGAAGTGAAAGACAGTAAACTTTGTTTTCAGCACTAAGACAGAAGTGTAGGGGAGGAGTGGGAGAGCCACACCAGGGCTGGCTACAACTGAACAGTGATGAAGGGCATCTGCCCCTGTCCGCCGGTTCAACATCTGTGTTTCTTTCCAGAAGTTGAGGCCTTTGTCTCAAGGCTAATCTGGGGACTTCAGTGAAATATTCAGTGCAGCAGATCTGACCTCCTGGGACACAAGTCTGAGCATGCTCCGTCGGATGCAAAAGTACTTGAGATTGGCTCAGATGGTGGAGGGGTGGTATAGAGCTAGGAACATCCTGAGAGCCACTGCGGCCATAAGCATGCTACAATCCTGAATTCTGCTGGCTGCGGTTTTCCAGTGCTGAGTGAGGGCTTATTCTACTGTTGTGGGGACACAGGTGAGAGCAACAATGTCCTTGTAAGAGGAAGTACTTGGTGGCACGTGTACAAGAGTGTCAGCAGCTGTCACAGTGGTGGTGCTCCTGCTGGAGTCCCTGGCCCTTCCTACACTGGACTGCGCTTGTGTAAAGATGAGAGAGGAGCCTGATGAAGTCCCTGCACCTTTGACAGGGTCATTTTAGTGGAAGGGGCCCAGCTGGTGACATTTTCTGGTCCACCAGTGTCTATGGGGAGATCTGGAAGGCTTTTGCTTCATCTTGCTAACTCAGAGAGGCCAAGGGCAATTCAAGCAAAAAACTTTTGAGGGGCTAGCCATCCAGGGGTTAATTATCGGGTCTGTGGACTGATCACCCGAAGCACCCTGCCCCCTCTTCCCCAAGCAGCTCTGATTTTGGAAAACCCGCATAACAAGAGTATGGTCTCAGGATGGAGCTACTTGGGTCTGTCTGTCTCTCTGTCCATCATTTGCACTTACTTGTCAGTGTTCTTGAGACCCATGGTACCAGTAGGTGCTTGAGCTGAGGGCAGCCACTGCTTGGAGGGTGGGAAGACCTCTTAGAAGTTAGCAACTTAGCTTACATTTTGTAGATTATTTTAAATGTGAAGAAATATATCTAACATAGAAGCTGTTTTGTTTTGCCACATGGTGGTGGTGGACACCTTTAGTCCCAGCACATGGGAGGCACAGGCAGACAGATCTCTGAGATCAAGGCCACCCTGGTCTACAGAGTGAGTTTCAGGACAGCCAGGGCTACACAGAGAAACCCTGTTTTGAAAATAAATAAATAAGCTGCTTTTCCCATCATTTCCCCACAACAAGGCCTTTTATTTAAGTGTAAATTTTATATCTGCAGAAAAAGCAGGAATTTCCCTCCTGTGTGTCTTTGTCTTGCTTCTTCTTGGTCCATGATGCCAGCTAAAGCTGTCAGCACAATGAGACCAAACTGGCAGGAGGAAGAGCTGGTTATTCTTCATTAGGTCTTTGAGTTTTACCTCAAACCTAATCACTGCACACTTGCTCAATCTAACTGCAGTGTCAGGCACAACCACAAACCAGTTCTGACCATCAGGAGTCACAGTGACCACATACACAGGGTTTTATTGTTACCTCACCTAACACCTTGCTTACAGCATCGTCATCCTCCAGGCTGAGGCTTGGTCCCCATCTCCAGCCTCTTCCCAATGTTTATGAAAGTGACTTCCCTAGGGATTTCACATGAATGCAGCCCTTTCCCCTTGGACTTCATTCAAGCTGTAGCATGTATCGGAACTGCCTCCCTCTTTGAGAGCCAAATAATATGCCATTGTGTGTATACACCGAGTTCTATTCCATTGTGTGTATACACCATGTTTTGTTCCTTTGTACAAACACTATGTGTTTGCTTACTGCCTGTTGTTGGGCTGTCCTCAACAACTCTGCTCAAGAGTCAGACCCCAGAGTGTGGAGAGTATTTCCTGTTCAAAATGCCCCAAGCCAGCAAGGAGCCTGAGCTATGCAGGGTCCATAGGGAGGGGTCACCCTCAGAGGGAAGAAGTTGAAAGATGTGGAGTATGGGGAGTGGGGCAGGAGTCTGAAGGCAGTGGCTTTTCCAGAGTCTTTCTGGTTCGGTCTGTGAAGCATGGGACAAGGCCTGAGCTCAGGACTTAGATACAGTGATCTGATGTTCCCTTCACACAGCTTCGGCACAGGATTGGGCCTGGCCAAGCTGGAGCGCCTGGTAGACCCTAGCAGAGCATGGCTGAAGCTTGTGTCTTCCGTGGAGAAGAGGAAGAGTGAGCAGCTTGTATGTGTCACCATGAGGAAGGAAGAAACATTGCATGTTCAAAACACACTGAAGGAAATTCCTGATGAAGGAATTTAGTGACCTTTCCCATGGTTAGTAATAGAGAACCAGTGGGTCATGTTCTGGTAGGAGTGGGTCTTAGATTCTTCCTGCATCATCTCTTGGCAGTGATGATGTTAATCCATTTAGTGAGGAACTTCCCCTCTGAGGAAGGTTATGTTCTAGGTTACACACATCCAGGGCGCATAACTGCATTTCATTTTTAGAACATGTTTCTTGTTCCTTGTGAGAGCTTGCAATAAACACTAAGTGTCAGCTGCAGGCTGTCAACACCTGGAGATCCAAGTCAGGTGTACTGGTGGTAACTCGATGGCAGGAGGCTTGAGTGAGTACAAGGCCTTAGGCTCCATCCCTGGCAGCTGGCATAAAAATCAGGAGAACAGTATATGGGGTTTTAGCTTAAGTTCCTGAGTTCTGCACTTGAGAGATGAGAAGCAGCTTAGCAAACCCAAGCCACACTAGCCCCAGGGAATCACAAACTTTCCATGAAGGTAGAACATGTGAGTTGGGGATGAAGAAGGCTGTGTGGAGTTCAGGACTTGAGCCTACAACTGGAAGGGCAGCCCCAGGGCTAGAAGGTAATGGTATTATCCTGCTCAGCTGCCATTCTGTTCCTCAGGCTGGGAATGTTCGGAACCCCTTAGCGTTAGACTCTGGAAGATGGTAGGGACACAGGAATGGTGTCCAGGGTTCAGAGCCACTTGATGAGGTGGTCTTGAGTTTCAGGTGGGCAGAGGAGAGCCCACCACCACTCATTAGGCTGTGCTGGACACTGGAGGGCATGAGAGGAGAGGCTTCTGGGGTGGGAGAGCTCTTCCATGCTCTTCTCTGGGGTTCTTATGAGGTCTTGGGGACTCTTACTTCCAGAGACATTCTGGCTTGTTGCATCGTGTGTTGTGTGAACTTTGTTGTGTACAATAGCCTACAACAGTTGTACTGAGTAATCTGAAGGAGATTATTAAGTATATAGCAAGCTAAAGGGAAAAGAAGAAATAGCAAGTAGCAGCTGGAGAAGCAAGAGATAGACAGCAACACAGCAAATTGGGTCCTCATAGCACCTAGCACTTGAGAGTAAACAAAAGGTCACACCATCAAATCAGGGCTTCCAGATGCCCAGCAGAATGGCCTGGAGGAGCATGCTGAGGCAGACAGCTGGAGTGGAGTGCCTGACCAGGAGAGTGTAGAGTGAGCATGGCCCCTCAGGAAGGCTTCCAAGTAAAGGAGCAAGGAGCAATGGCAGCCACAGATGACATCATCAAGTTGAGGCTCATCAAGGGCAGAAACTGACTGTAGGAGGCAGAAACAGGACAGACAGACAGCTGGTGTCCTTAACTGAGCTCTCTGTGGATGAGATTCCCATGGCTGAACGTCTGGCTTCTTGTTATTTTTAATATTATATTTAATATTTTTTTCATACAATATATTTTGATCATATTCTTATCCCTCCAAACCCTCCCAGATCCTTCCCATCTAACTCATATTCTTCCCCCTCCCTCAAAAAACAAAGTAAACAAACAAACAAACCCAAGAAAACAAAGCAAAAAACAAAAAGACAGAGAATGCCAAATGGTAACAATAACAAAGCACACACAAAAGTATGGGGTCTATTTTGCACTGACTGACTACTCTAGGGTGTGGGGCCTGCTCTAGAGCGTGTTGATACACAAAGTGTGTCCCTCCATTAAAGGGAACTGACTTTCCCTCTCAGCAGGAATCAATTGCAAATAGCCTCCTGGTAGAGATGGGCTTTGTGTCTACCTGGCTTTCTCAGAGCTGAGATTTTGCCTGATGTGAACCTGTTCAGGCATCACCTGTGGCTCTTACAATCTTTCCTCCTCCTCTTTCTCAAAAACCCCATCTTGAGGGAAGGAGTTTAATGAAGACAACCCATTCAGGGCTCTCTCACTCTCTGCACATTGACCAGTTTGTGGGTATCTGGGTGTGCTGGCAAGTTTTATGTCAACTTGACGCCAGCTAGAATCATCGGCGAGGAGGGAACCTCAATTGAGAAAATGCCTCCTTAAAGACTGAGCTATAGGTAAGCCTGTAGGGTAATTTCCTAATTAGTGATTGATGTGGACAGGCCCAGCCCCTGGTAGGTGGTCCTATCCCTGGACTGGTGGCCCTGGGTTATTTCTTGGGAATCAAGATTCACTAGACTCAGTACAGGTTAAGTGAACTTTATTTGGGGAGAGGCCACTTACACAAGAAGCAGGTGACTGCTACAAGTTCCCTCTTCAAGGATCCACCCAGGTTCTCTGTGACCAGATGGAAGCAAGAGAGAGCCACCTGTCCCAGCCCCAGACCTAAAACCCACTCTGCCCTCATGTCCCACCTTGGCCACGCCCAAATGGGCATGGTCAGCGCTACAGGTGCAGGTAGGGCAGATATCTCACTATAATTCCCTTTTTAGTCTAAAGAAAAAGATTTAGGTTTGATACTAGACTATATACAAACATAGCAAATATCAACTATGCTCTAGGAGAAGGAAATGTAAGAAGAAGCACACTTAAGACCTACCACCAGTGAAGCAGCTAGAGCAAATGGCAAGAACTACACTGGGTTCTATAACAAAGCAGGCTGAGCAAACCACGAGGAGCAAGCCAGTAAGCAGCACCATTTGTGGCCTCTGCATCAGCTCCTGCCTCCAGGGTCCTGCTCTGCTTGAGTTCCTGCCCTCATTGCTTTTGATGATGGCTGGCTGTTATAGAGAATTGTGAGTGAAATAAAACCCTTTCCTCCCTGTGGTAATAACTTGTTTGTACAAATAAAGCTTGCCTGCCAATCAGAGGGTAGAACTAGCCAATAGCTTGCCATACAGGTCTGTACAGACTAGACAGGAAGTGAGATGGTGGTAGGAGACAGGATCTCAGTCTCTTTTTGGCTGGGAGGTTGAGTAGGTGAGGTGGCTGTGGTTTTGCTTCTTCATCTCTCTGATCCCTCAGCATTTCCCTCTGTATCTGACTCTGGGCTTTTGTTGTTAAGACCTACTAGAACTCTTGTTACACCTCTCCAAATTGCTTTTGGTATTAGTGTTTCGCCATAGCAATAGTCATCCTAAGACGATTGCCATCTCCCTCAAGAAAAAGTTCCTCTGAGGCACTGGCCAATGGGTATAAAAATATGTCATCAATAGTTATCTTATTGCTGTGTTCCTTTAGTAGAATAATAGCAGTGGGTTTCTCCCCAAGGCCCATGGGCCCATCTATTCTCAGTTTTTGGGCCACTTGAACAGTGTCAGGTATGGGTTCCATGTCATGGAGTGGGCTCAAATGCAATCAGAAAGTGGTTGGTTACTCCCATAGCATCAATGCCACTACTATTCCAGAATATCTTGCAGTGTGGTCACTGGTGTAGATTGCAGGGTACATAGCCAGGTGTAATTGATAGTTTTTCTCTGATAGTATCTATGAGTGCTAAGCAGTAGGAGCAAAGCTGCTAGTTGGGAACTCATTCAACTTCCCTATGTTTGATGACACATGTGTGTGTTGTCTTCAGCAGTAGGGCCTTACTATCATGTTGTGAAGAGTAACCAATAGCCTTGGCAATAATCTGTGATTGGAGGGAGGGCCTATGGGACTCCTTTATCCAATGACTCAACAAATATAACCCATTCCTGGTACTGGGTGTTTTGGTTGGTAGTTTATGATGTCTAGCTGGGGCATTGTCTCCCTCATTATATAGTAACTACAGTTAAATACCTTTTATATATTTAGGGAAGCATCTACAGCATTGTTTCTACATGACTTTTCAAAAGGCCTTCAGTATTAGTTGTCCCTCCCTGTATTCCACCCTTTATTTTCCTCTCCCACCCTCTTCCCACTCACCCCTCCCATTCTAGTTCCCCTTTATTCTTTTAAAACCCCATAGTCTCATTCCCCTTTCTTGGAAGATCCTCCCTCTCCCTGGTTCCTGATCTCTGGTTATCCCAACTGAAACACACATATCTAAAGATTAAAAAGCTAACTCCAAATGTAAGAGAAAGCATGCAATATTTGTCTGTCTGGGTCTAGATGATTGTAGCTCTGTACATTTAATTTTAAAATTAATAATCCATTTTACTTAACAGCTAAATGATGTTCTATTATGTAAACATCCTACATTTTTATTACCTATCCATCATTTGATGGACATATAGGCTGTTTCCAATCTCTGGATGTTATGAATAGAGCAGCAGTGACCATGGATAAGCAAATATTTCTACAGTAGATCGCAGAGTCCTTTGGGAATATGCCCAAGTGTGGTATAGCTGTATCTTGACGTAGATCCATTCTCAACTTCTGGCAGAACTGCCACACTGAGTTCCATAGTAGTTGTAGGTTTTATATCATAGGATAAACAATTGTATCCTCTATTGGAAAAAAATCACCTTCCAGCTGTTCTCAAAGGCATTTGCTTTACTCTTAAGCTGTTTTGCTATCCCTCCCCACCAACTGTTGGAGTTGGGGAATCCATCTTCAGACATGGGGCCTTGGAGGACACTTGACATAAACATGTTTGAGTTTGAGTTTGAAGTGTGGGGACCAACCCTGCTTCCAGGGCCAGCTTCCCAGTGAGTCCCAACAGTATACAACAGCTCAGAAGTTAATGTACACCCAACTTTGTTATGAGTATGTGTGAACAGTGTAATAAAAAGATAAATTGAGCCAGGTGGTGGTGGTGCACACCATGAATCCCACCCAGCACTCGGGAGGCAGAGACAGGTGGATCTCTTTGAATTCAAGGACATCCTGGTCTACAGAGTGAGTTACAGGACAGCCAGGGATGTTACACAGAAAAATCTTGTCTCGAAAAACAAGCAAAAAGATAAATTGTTGAGAGAAGAAAGTTTGATGACACTGATTAAGTTGACTAAATAAAAGCTCAGAAACATCTCCATGGAAAAGTACCACTAACTGTTGGTAAAAATGTAATTAAAGGGGATGGAAAGATGGTTCAGTGGTTAAGAGCACCTGTTGCTCTTCCAGAGGACCCAAGTTCAGTTCCAAGCATTCTCCTTTGGGTGTGGTAGTACACCTATAATTCTAGTACTCTGGAGGTGACATGTCATGATTGCTGTGAATGTGAGGCCAGCTTAGGATACACAGCAAAAACCTTGTCACAGAAACGAAGGAAGGAAGGAAGGAAGGAAGGAAGGAAGGAAGGAAGGAAGGAAGGAAAAGAAAGAATGGGAGCGGGTGTGTAGGTTTGAGTGAGAATGTTGCCTTCCCTATAGGTTCATGTGTTTGTATATTTGGTCCCTCGTAGGTGGAACTGTTTGCAAAGAATTAAGAGGTGTGGCCTTGTTGGATTTGAGCCATTCTGCTCTCTCTGCCTCCCACTTACAGATGAAGATGTGAGCTCCCAGCTGTTCCTGCTGCCACATCGTTCCTCCAGGCCATCATGAACTCTATCCCTCTGAAACCAACCACAAGCCCAAATTAAACACGTTCCTCTCTAAGTTGCCTTGGCCATGGTGTTGTATAACAGCAATAGAAAAGTAACTTAAAAGAGGGGAGGGGAGTTGTGTGGAGCAGGTCTTGGTTCCCTTTTTGTCCCTGTCGGGTGCACAGGACTCTTCCTCCACTTGGGTATTTATCCAAGCAAGGGAAATGCAGGGTCTTAGAGCTCTATTCCTGGAGCATGGAAACCACGTCCAGGCCTCAGGGAACTAGAGTAGCATGCATGGAGGCAGACACACAGGCTTTCCATTGTCCAATATGTCCTCAGAAGGAATAAGTTACAAAAAGCATTGCCTTCAAATTTACAAGGCGCCATTCTGGTTTGCCAGTAAAAGAAAACTCAGTGCTGAAACAGACTTGGAAAAAACAGGACTTGGTTTCTGAGTAAAAACAGATGTGGCGACCTGTGGCTGAAGTGAGCTATAGATCTCCCAACATGCTCTGGCAGCTCATGTGCCTCCTTCTCCAGGGTCAGCTTTGCAAGCCATGGTCATGCGCTGCTCTGTGCCTAGAGGAACCCACCGGGCAAGATGGTTTCACTCCTGTAATGCAGTAGTTTACGATTGTTTTCTCTTCTCACTGGCACTGGAATTTCAGGTCCAGGCCTTCCAACAACACTGCTCTATGCAGGGCAACCAGAGACTTCCCCAGGGTACCTGCCAGCTGGGGGTCAGGCAGCCAGCTCATGGGTGGACTGGTACCATTTTCCCAGCTTTGGAAGGTGACATTTGATTCATCAGAAACCATAGCTGATGCCAGTAGCACAGATGAGCCCAAGCCCAGCTCAGTGCTCTCAGCCACCCAGGAATCTGACCAGGGGCTCCTCTGGCCCATCACCTCTGGCTCCTCTAGAATAGCAGCCCCTCTTCCCTCCCACCTCTTCTTCTTTCCATCCTTCCTGAGTGGTTTCCATGCAGGGCTGTATTTCCTTGACATCTTAATAAGCCACCCCATGATAAAACACAGGACACATGCTGGCTCTTTCTTGCAGGCAGGGGCTGATTGGTGGCACTTTAGACCCAAGGTGACGTGGGTTTTTTCACATGTGAAGCACAAGTTGTCCTGAGCTGGCTCCAAAACTTGACTGTCTTCTGTGACGCCTATACTCGGCAAAGCCGATGCAGGCGGGCTTCATGGGTAACCCCCACTCCTTCAGCATCTGGGAAAGGCCCGGGTCAAGAGGAAAACCTTCCAAGTGATGGCAGCGAAACCCTTGCACTCTCTGTATCTGTGCCGGGGAGCATGGTGCTTGAGGCGAGTTGGCTGTGGTGGTCACCTAGCAGAGTTACCTTCCCACAGGGCTATGGTAGAACTGTCAGTGCCTCCTCTGGGACTGAGCCAGTACTAGCTTGAAGAAAAATGGCTTGGACCAGTGCAAAAGCACTTGGAGTTTGCTAGGTCCAAAGTGCTCCCCTAAAATCGTAATGCTGGTGACAATATCCTAAACACTGGGACTTTGGCCTAGTGGTAGGTTTGTGTGTGTCAGGTACCTCCCTCAATCTTCCTGGCTCCTCCCTCAATCTGCTTCCCAGCATCAATTACGTAGGACAAAGGAGTCTGATTAGTCTGAACACCTCGCCACCCTGCCAACTGTCATACTGACTGCTCGATTTCACACGCTCCCCCCCCCCCCCGGCCTCCAAGCAGGAGATAGCTGTGATGCTTGCATCCCCAGTGACCTTCCTTTCTGCCCTTAGCAAGGTCCAGTTTGATGGTGTCACTCCACTCACGCCTGTAAAGTTGGCTTTCATTTGTTTTCAGTTAACTTACATTTACACAGCTACTCTGTTAAGTCATGGTAAGTGGGTAAGTAGGCAGAGCAGCTTCAGGGAAAGGGTGGGGGGGGGATTGATTCTGGACTTTCTGTGGATATGCTCACCTAAACTCCAATGATGTAGACAATCCAGGGGACAGTGGGACTCTCGTGGAGTTTGATTCTCAGATGACAGTAACGTCTGACCTCCCCAGGTATATCTGGTTTACCAGACTTCTGATTCATCTGGTTTTAAGGAAAACAAATCCTTGAAAAATAGAGTATTGGCATAATAAAAAAAAAAACAAACAAAAAACCAAACCAAACGAAAAAACCTTTTGCATAGTGCAAACTTTAGGTGGTGATTCTCAATGGAGGCAGAGGAAATAAGAGCGTCTTCTTAGGGTTGCCTGTTTGAAAGAGAGGCTCACTAGCCCCAGCTGGCCTAGAACTTGCAATGTAGGGCTGGCCTTAAACCCACAGGGTTCTGCCTGCCTCTGACTCCTGGACTGAAGGAAACGCTGTCACAGCTGACTCCTCTGCCCCCATCCCCTCTCTTCCTGTCTATGAGGTTCTGCCCCTGTCTGCCACACACTCCTGCTGCTGAGATGCCCTGTCTCCCCACAGCGCAGGGGCAGCAGAGTGAGCCCCCCATGACGGATGGAGCCTCTAAAACCACCAGCAGCCAAAGTGAATCTTTGCTGCCAAAGACAGTTGTTAAAAAAGGAAAGGAAGAAGAAAGAAGAATCCTGCCTCAGTGTCAGATTGAAATGAGTCCAAGGATGGCAAGGAAGGATTTCTATGTCACTATGGCTGCAGTGCAGGTTAAAACCCAGGCACTGGGCCATGGTGACGCACAACTTTAATCCCAGCACTCAGGAGGAGGGGCAGGAAGAGCTCTGTGAGTTTGAGGCCAGCGTGGTGTACAGAGCAAGTTCCAGGCTTCAAAGCTACACTGAGAAACCCTGTCTCAAACAAAACAAAAACAAACAACAACAACCAAAAAACCAAAACAAACTAACTCCAAAAAAAAAAAAAAAAAAAAAAAAAAAAAAGCAAGAAACAAAAACCTCGAAGTTGCTAGTCAAGGCTGATAGGAAGACTGCAAAGAACAAAGCGATGGGACCAGTCTGACTATCAGTGTCACCCACAGCCTAAGGCATAGCTGGGCTTGGAATGTGAGCTGATGGTGGAGAACCAGTTGAACAATAGAGAATGAAAGCACATTTTACTATGTAGGATGCTAAGCCACAGTACAGCAGAAAACTCAGTATGTGCTAAGTTTCGTGTCCTAACTCAGTAGAAGCTTCAGTCAGCTGTGTCTTAGGCAGCTGGGATAAAGACAGAATAATAGGTGAAAAGAGAAAATCCACTCCTGGCTGCAAAACAGCCACAGCCCTTGTGGGAAACTTCGGACAGAGGAACTGAGCTCCAGGCTCAGTATGGGAGAGTACTGGGTCAAAGGACAGAGGCTCTGTCATCATAAACATCTTCTTCCAAATAATTCGAGATTTACAGACAAACAAGAGAGCTGCACACATCCTTATCTCATCCCTAAGGTTAACCGCAGCACAAACCTTGGAGTCAGGGAGCTCCTGAGCCACAGCCCTCTCAACTGATTTTTAGTTGTGTCTTAGTTTTTTATTGCTGTGGCAAAATGCCATAACCAAACACAACTTGGGAGGCAAGGCTTTATTTCATGTTACAGCTTCAAGTCCATCCATCATCCAGGTAAGTCAGGGCAGGAACTCCAGGCAGAGCTATTGATACAGAGGCCATGGAGGGACAGTGTTCACTGGCTTGCACTCTATGGCTTGCTCAGTCTGCTTTGTTATAGCACCCAGGACCACCTGCTCAGGGTGGCACCTCCCACATCAGCACAGTGAGCTGGCCCTCTGACATCAATTACTAGTTAAGACAGACTCACCTATTATCCAGTCTTATGGAGGCATTTTCTCAGTTGAGTTTTCTTCTTCTCAATGACTCAGCCTGTGTCAAATTGACATAAAACTAGCCAGTGCAGGCAAAATGTTCCCATGACGAATTTCTACCTGGATCTTATTTCTTTATGAACTGCTTTGTTTCTTTGTTGTTGCTGCTTTTGGTTTTTTGAGACAGGGTTTTTCTCTTTAGCTTTGGAGGCTGTCCTGAAACTTGATCAAGCTGGCCTCAAACTCACAGAGATCCACCTGTCTCTGCCTCCGAATGCTAGGATTAAAGGTGTGTACCACCACTGCCCGGCTGTGAACTACTTTTAAGTTTGATAATTTGCTTTGGTTTTAAAATTAATTAATTTGCTTATTTATTGAGGGGGTATGGAGTGTATATGGGGGCCAGAGGATATCTACCCAGAGTCAGCTCTCTTCTGCCACTGCGTGCGTTCTAGGGATTGAACTCAGGTCATCAAGCTTGGCAGCGGCCACTTTTACTCATTGAGCCATCTCACTGGCCCACACTGGCCCAGGCAGTCTTACTTTTAGGCTTTAAGTTTGCTTTCTCTTTCTGGAACACATTTGACCTACCTTTACCAAAGCATCTCCTTAGGCTCCTCCCATCAGGAACAATACCTCCATCTTGTCCATCACTGCCTTGATGGTTACCACCAATCACTGCTTGGGAAGGGTTCTGAGCCATGGTTTTTAGGGAGCCTCTCACTTGGGGGTTGTGTTATGGTGGAAGTTCCACCCAAGCCCCTCTCCCCTATCTCCCTCCCTCAGAAAGCCCGACAAATGATGACCCCTTCACCAGAGATGCTCAAGACCACTCCCACAGGGTGTTTAAACTGTCCCACAGAAAATAGACCAGTGGTCTCCCTTTCCCATATCCTCTCTGGGGGGGTGGCCTAGAAGGCCAACGGAAACACTGTATCCATTGAACATGGGCTTTTTCTAATTCGGTTTGATTTGGTCTGATTTGGATTGCTGCATTGGCGGACTTATTGGGGTGCAGAAACTTTTCAGGTGGCATGGATTTTTTTTTGCAGCTCTGGCAGGCATCCCGTGGAGGATGTGTCTCCTTCCCTGCTCCTCACACCAGGGCGAGTGAAGTCAGTGCATCTTGGGTCTGATGGCATCTTTGACCTACTGCATAAGGGGCTTTCTCCTATAAAATGACTCTGTTTCCTGATGTAGCTCTGATTATCTTGTGGGCCTTTAAATGTATCCTTTCTAATCAAGGTATACACAATATGGGCAATGTGTTTTGGTAATGCATTTACCAAATGTCTTATATTTGTTATTACTATGGATGATGATGACAGTTGAAACAAGTAGTCCATTTGTAGCCTAGGCTGGTCTGTCCCAGATTACCCTGCCTGTGTCTTCCAAGTGCTGATTGCAGGCATGCACTACCACTCTCAGACTTCCAAACGCTCTGTGTATCTGAGGAAAGCTATACCTACCAGCAGGCATATCTGTTGGACAGTAAATGGCTTATTTCTTAAAATGTGACTCTATCTGATGGGAAACATGTGACAGCCCCACAGACTGAAGGGAAGGGTTTAGAGTAAGGGTCACAGTGATGGCTCACAGTGATGCAGCACAGGGCCACGCAGATTCCATCATCAAGTTAGACAACGGAGCCACAGCCAGTGCCTTCCAGGGTGACTATGGTGACCTGGAGACAGACGCACAGATCTCCAGGTAGAGAAGGCTACTGTAGCCTTCAGAATGGGCAGGACAGAAAACCTTTTTAATCCACGAGTTTATCCTGGTTATGTTACCACAAGGTGGTTAAAAGAGCCTTGTGCTCCAAGGTGAATTAAACAGTTTTCTTTTTTAAAGAAAAAAAAGTGTAGTTGTTCAAGTTGTTCAAGTCATTTACCATTTGGAAAGCAAACAGCCGTCAGATGCACGTTTCTTGGCAGACAGTGAAAAGTAACAAAACACTGCTAATTTGTGCTTTCAAGAGAAAGGTGATGTGGTGCTTTTTTAAAGTAACAAGGAAAACCAATGTCTTTAAGAATTTGAGGGAACCTTCTGGAGACAGATGGGCTAAAATTTTATTGTGGTTCAGAATAGCTTAAGTTATTATCAAAATGTTCCTGGTTGCATGTTTAAAAAAAAAAATGGCACTAAAAGTGGGAGAGATGGCTCAGCAGGAAACAGAGCTTGCTGCCAGATCTGAAGTACAAAGACTCCACAAACTAGCTAGGCCATGCTCTTAAGGAAGGAGAGAGGGGAGGCAGTATAGGGAAAGAGCAGAATGGGGCTAACCTGGCCTCTACAGAGTCTGGACAGATGTAGACAGAACAGACTCACTTCATCTGGGTGGGCTCCTGGAATGCTTTGGTTTCTGAGATAGGGTGTCAAGTAGTTCAGGCTGGTCTTGAACTCACTATGCAACTGAGGATGACCCTGAGCCCCCGTCCCTCCTGTCTGTTCCTCCTGAGTATCTGGTTAGTAGACCAGCACTGTACAAACAGAGCCACATCCCCAACTGCCTAGGTGCCTTTTAAATGTGTGCATTGTCAGGAGGGCTGACAGCTGTTCTTCCTGGGTATGTGTGATCAGAACCAAGTGCTATCTGTCTGTCTAGGGAGGAGGGTGGACTCTGCTTTTTGTCATTTCACAACAATGGAGGCAGGTCGCATCTGTACAGCAATAGTTAGGCCTAGTATTTTGTTCAGCAAGCCTGAGAACGTGAAAAGTTATGAAAACACTATTGGTTTGAAAACAAAGGATTTCCCAGGCTGCAAATCAGATCCTGCCTCTCTCTCCTGTTATTGTGACTCAGAATCCTCAAGGCTGCAGGGGCTGCCGTGAAGTGCACTTCCCCCTTTTACAGGTGGTACAGTAAAGTTCTCTGAACCCTTCCAGGAACGTTTTCAGTGTCGACACATGCTCCATGCCCACTGCGCACAGACGGAAGGGATTTTTATAATCAGAACTGGCGGGAATGCCCCACACAAGCCGCGAGCGTGCTGCACTGGCAGCATAGCCCAAGATGGAAACCATTCCTACCTGCTTTGCATTGGCTCTTTCCTCACAAGGGGTTGCACTGTCAATATTAGGGACACGGACTGGGGAACTCAGCGCTAGTGTGCTGTGAGTTCCATTGCAGTGCCCTATGAATCAGGTATGGTGGGGGCACCCCTGTGACGCCAGCATGCGGGATCAAAAGTTATAAAGGGTCATCTTCAACTATATGCTACATTTGAGGCCAGCTGAGTGACATGAGATCTATCCCACACCCCAAAAAGAATTTTACAGTATGGTCCCAGAGAACATGTGAAAGTGTGGGAATGGACTTACTCAGCACCTGGAGGGGCCCCAGGAGAAGCTGGGTACACAAACAGCTGCATACAAATGGCTGAGTGGGCAGGTTGCGAACCCTCAAGCTTTACGTAGCCAAGAGCTTTTTGGCTCCATCCATAAACCTATGAACAGCTCTGTGGACTCGACAGTCTCCCTCTTACTCTAGAGTCTGCTAGAGTCTCCTCTGAAGGAGCAGATCCTGGGGGAGCGGGATGGTGGGGTGGGAGAGAAGGCTTGCTTGGGTCAGATGTGCGAGTAGCTTTGACTGTTTATTACTAAGAAACTTCCTTCATACAAGCGTTTAAAGCTCAAATAGAACCACCTGCTCTGGGGCTGGAGAGGTGACTCCGTGGTTAAGTGTTCTTGCTGTGCAACTGTGAGTACCCAAGCAACAAGTGGGGTGTGGCTTCACCAATGGCTGCAACCAATGCTGTGGGGGACAGAGACAGGAGGGCCATTGCTGGCTGCCAGCGAGGAACGAATGCAAGCCCCACTTTAGGAAGAGACCTTGCCTCAAAGGAGTAAGGTTAAGGATGAGAGAAGGGGCTCAAAAGCTACACAGAGAAACCCTGTCTTGAATCCCCCCTAAAAATGAGAGAATACTTCCCTCTCCTAACCCCCCAACTCTTGCACCCTCATACACACCACACACACACACACACACACACACACACACACACACACACACACTCACAAGAATTAGAAAAACAAAGTATAATCACTTTGGGGGATTTCCAGTCTGTTCCATATTAAACCGTGACCAAGGGAAGTCTTGCCAAGGGCAAGCCACATGCTTGGGTTTCATCACACAAAAATTACTTTCAGGCCAAAGTTGTTGTTCTTTCCAAGACACAACTGTGTGGTACTGTCCAAGCCTCGGGGTCTTTGTTGGAGACCAGGACAGTGGTGGCGCCTGGTGCATTGGGATGTGATCCGAGGGAGACGAGATGGCATGCAGTAAATAAGTCATGTACCGGTCGGTGCTGTCCAGGAAAGCACCTGAGCTTTCTTGTTGGCAGTCACCCAAAAGCAGGGCTTCAAGTCTGTTCAAGACCTTTCCAGGGAATGAACTTGCTCCCATGCCTGAAGGTTTGCCATGGACACTTCAGTGGAGGGGCTAAGGGTTGAGGGTAGGACCACACCCCTGAGCTGAAGTTCTTGTTCTTGAGCTTACACAAAGGCAAACAGGAAACTCTGGGGCAGAGGGGATATAGGAGAGAGCTGTACTATAGCCAGGCACATCAGGCTACCCGTCATGGTTTGAAGTGATGTAATCGTATGTCAAGTTGACCACGACTTGCTATGGTTAATCTCATTGTCAGCTTGAATGGCTTCAGAATTACATAGAAGGCCAGCCTCTGACCTGGTGTGAGGGTGTTTAAAGAGAAGTTTCACCTTGAATATGGACAGCATCATTCCATGGGCTGGGACCCAAGACTGAATGAGAAGCCACAACAGCATAGGTGGTTGTTCAGTTGGTGGCAGGCCTGCATATATCAAAGGCTGACCTCCCTCTCGTGCAAACAGGTGACATGAACTGTAGCATCTGGTCTTCGTGGGTCTCCAGCCTGTTCCCCCACCCCATGCCCTATTAGCTCTGGTTCAGGTATTTCTTCTTGCAGAGCCTGACAAGCAGTGGTGTCCCTGCCTCAGGTCCCTGGCAGTTGATGCCACAGCAGGAGGGAGCTGTTATTGGTTCTTCTCCAGTCAGGTTTTTTCTCTGTTCAACACCCACATGGCTTCCCTACTGCGTTCTAACTGAGAAGAGGAGGCTTACAGAGACCCCCCAGGAGCTGCTTCATGCATCCAAGGGGCACTTTGGGTGATAAGGTCCCCCTGCTCACTCATCAGTAACCAGCCTTCTTTCTCCCTCTCCTCATCAAGCTCCACCCATCTTTTCAGGAGTACCTGGGCACCTTCAGTTCCCCTGGTCCAGGGCAGGAAACCAGAGCCTCAGGGCACAAGGTGGGAAATGTGTGAACCATGGAACAGAGCTCAGAGGTTCCATCACAGTCTCACAGTTTGAATATTCAGCACCCCATCTACTCATAGAAGTATGAGTTTTTTTGTTGTTGCTGTTTCTTTTTATTATTATTATTATTATTTAGCTAGCATCCTAAGGCTTTCATCATCGCATTTTCATACATAAGTGAAAGAGTCCTGGCTGTCCTTTAACTCTCTGTATACCAGGCTGTCCTCAAACTCACAGAGATCTGCCTGCCTCTGCCTCCCAAGTGCTGGGATTTAAGGCATGTGCCACCATGGCCTGGCACACATAAATGTCTTTATATCTTGTTCTTTGCTCCCCATGGAGCATGACCTGTGTGAGATCAAACAGTTCCCACATGTGGCATCCGTGTGGTGACAGTCATCACACACAGAGGTGGGCCTTGTCCCCATAGGCTCAGGATTTTAGCAGTCAACACAGGTCAGCTGACAATCCAGCACCTGTGTGCTGACATTAAACAAACTTAAAAGACCCAGAGAGGAATGTGTTACTACTCAGCAGGAACTTAGAGTAGACAAGGTTGCCACTCTTTCTAGAGGCCAGGTTGCATGCGGGCCTGTGTCAACCAGGAGTGGCTGGGGCTTCTAGAGGCTGTGCTAGGTGAAAGCTGGAGGGGATTTCTGTCATAGTCAAGATGACAGCAGAACACCCCTGTTGCCATGGGAAGAGGCACCTGAATATTTCAGTTGGGGATTCACAAAAGTCCCTGCCAGGGGCCTGAAGCTGCCTCTACAGGCCCCTAGTTGATCCTGCTGGCTTCTACTCATTGGTGTAACACCCCAGAGACCAGGGACAAGTACAGACCATACGTTTGTGGAACACACACACACACACACACACACACACCTACATTTTCACTTAACTACAGAGCCAGAGCAGTGGGCTAGAGGCTGTCTTCACATTGTGTAACCTCTGGAGTTAGGGTGTTTGCTTGGCTGTGCCCCTGGTGGTCATAAGTCCACCCTTGCTGCATAGAAACTTCCAGGGCGAATGCCACTGCAGGGACAGTCCCAAGGCCACACGAACTCGACTGTGGGTATGTCAGCTCACAGCAGAGACTTGGGTGACAGGCTCCACTCCCAAAGAAACAACAACAACAACAAAAAGTCAGAACTAATTGTTTCTGTCTTGTTTTCCTAGTTAAGTATGCAAAGGAGAAATGCTGATGGAAGGCTATAAATAATAATAAGTTGAAAATAGCTCTTTTGACAAGTATAAACTGAGCGTACTAGGTGTTGGGAACACAGTGTTTTCTTGTTTAATTGGGAACCATCCTTTTCTCTCCCAGCTGAATGTGAAATGAAGGGAGCCTCCAATACCAAAGCCCACATGGACTGTCTGAGGATGCTTTGGCCTGTCAGTCCAATGCAACTCTGTCTGTACAGATGCCAGAGGAAGTGATCACCTGAGTCACCTGCTTCAGAGAACAAGCATAGGACCTCACAACCTATCACATCCCCAGCATTTGGGGACTTGCCGTGATGGTGTTGGAGTTTGGCATAGAGCAGTCACTGGTTGCCCTTAACTTCCATTCCTGGATTGAGGTTAGACACAGGCTTAAGTGCCATGTGTATTATTCTGCTGAAAATACATCCTAGCATTGTTCTGACCCTGGTGGCTTTGTTAATGTGAGGATGGTGCTGCTGCCCTCTACTGGCAGAGGAAGATACAGGCTTCCAGCTGACCTACAGCGGGCTGGATAAAGAGGCTGTCACTAACATGAGCCCCTAGGAAGACTGGTGATACTAAAAGTGAAAGTGTTATTAATGCTTCAAGTTAGTTCTAGACAGGATTTTCATTTCCTTCACCCTTGACATTTTAAATCTTTTATTATTATTATTTGGTATATGTGTAAGGGAGCATACCACAGTGAGCATGTAGGTTGGAGGATAGCTTGTGGGAGTTAATTCTCTGTCCCCTATGTGTATCCTAGGTGTGAAGCTCAGGTTGTCAGTGAGCACCTTCACCTGCAGCGCCATTTTGCTGGCCCATGTGGGATTTTAACCTTCTTAGATGTATTAATTTGCTCTATTGTGTGTTCAACATTATCGGGGCTGTTTGTGTTTCTGTGTACTGTGGACACCTTTGTAAAAACCCATTCCATTTTATTTACTTCATATGCTGTTAACACTTTTAGGAATATATTTGCTGTGCCAATTTAAATTATGTTTTTCTGGTTTCTTTTATAGTATGGGTTACTTTTTATTTGACCACCTCTGTACATCCCTTATTAGCCTTCTATTATCAGTTCATATTAATTACACATGCCATGGATTTTATGAGACTTTTTACATTTGTGTATAAGCTCGGATTATATTTTTTCATTACTTATGCTTTCCCCTCACACTGGCTCCCTTCCTAGTTCCTATCACCCCCTTTACTTCAGGGAGAGAGTGTCCATGCTTAACTCCTTCAAGCCTGGCTCTCTCTGAGTAATTTCCATTCAGAGGGGAAGCACTCAGGAGCCAGCAATGTTTCTGTTAGTCTCAGAAAATATAGTCTCAGAAAATAGCATTTATAAATGTAGATTTCTGTTTAGTTGTTTAGTTTAGAATATTACCACACATCTAAAAATTGCCTTGGCCATCCCAGTCATCAATGGCAATTGACATTATGCGCCTATTGTGAAAGCGCCTGGGAGTTGCCTTCAGGGTATCAGCGTTTTGCAGGCTGCTCAAAAGCCAGCTTTGGCAGGATGGTAGGCAACTGCAAGCCCTATGTGCCTGCATCTGGGTGCTAAGATACTGGTGGGCGTCTGTGCTGTTGTTGGGGCTCTGGGAAGTCCATGGCTGCCTCCACCATTGTCACAGGAAATAGTCACACAGGTGGCTCGGTGGGTAAAGATGCCTGTCACTGGGCTTGAAAACCCAAGTTCCATCCCTAAGAAGGCAGGAGAGCAATTCCCTTAAGTTGTCCTCTGACCTCTACACATGTACTGGAAGAAGAGACAGGGGGAGGGTGTAAAAGAAGAGGGAGAGGGTGTAAAGAGGGAGGGGGAGAAGCATGCTTTGTACCAGAAACTAGAACTTGAAGGACTTTCTCCTCAGGTGGTTTTGTGGCCAATGGTCATGTGACACACAGCAAGCTATATAACCAAGTCCCATGAGAATAAGCATCCTAGTAGCAAGAGTGGCACCGTATTGTTCTACACACCCGGACTTGTCTCCTGTGTCTCACAGGCTCCTGACCCACAACCAGTGTGAGCCAGCCCTTCATATACCTGGGAGAGGGGCCCAAGCCACCCTCTGGTGGGGACAGGTCAAGTGTCCCAGGCTTCTCTTTTCAGATCTCCTGGGTCTAGAGCAGGCCACACCCTGAGCTAGCTGGCATCCAGTACATGAGGATATCCAATGGCCTAATGAGCTTGGGGTAGAGTGTGTCAGCTGGTCCATGCTGTTTACTCAGGTCAGGCTGCCTTCTCTCCTCACATGGAAGCCTGTCTCCCCCTCAGAGGGGACTTGGCTGACGCCATAGGAGATGCTTGAGAACTGTGCTCAAGTCATTCTCCACAAGGGACTGTGGGTCACCTCCATCCACAGGGTTAGCACGGGCATGGGTGCAAAGCACCCTCCCTACCCCTTGATCTGTCTCACACTGTGTAAACCTTGGTTTTGGTGACTGTGGGAGGGTGCGGGGATGGAAGTCTGGGTCGTATGGATCCTAAGCCAGCTTTGTATGAGTCACGTGCAACCCTCAGCCTGGTTTTTGATGTTCCATTCCAGGCTTCAGCTCACTGATGGCAAATCTGACTAATTCATTAAAGGGGAGAGGGGTTCCCATGGGTTAGCAACTCCAGCAGCCTGTATCTGGTTCCCGGTTGAATGCTCAGCTGTCTTTGCACAGGGGCACTGTTTGCTGTCAGTCCTAGCAGACTGTCTCATGGTACAGAGGCCCTTGCACAAAGGCATCATGGAGAGGGACAGCACCCAACTGCAGTCCTGTTTGTCCACCCAGCCCGTTCTGGCCAGCTTGTCTTTATCTGGTGGACAGATGCCCATTATGTACTCAGATGGAGAGCTGACTTCCAGCTCCTGCAAGCAGCATTCTGACTCCAGGCAGTTGTTTTCCTAAAAGGCTTTTTTTTTTTTTTTCCACTTGCAGTTGCTTCCCGCTAGTCTGCCAGAACCAGCCAAGGTGGCAGCTCATGTTTGTGTCCAGCTGTTGGCTGTTAGACTGGCTACTTATACAAACTTTAAACTAACCTTTAATGGTTTCATAGCCCAGGCTGGCTTTGAACTTGCAGTAATTCAATTGCTTCAGCCTCCTGAATTCTAGATTTTGAGCTTGTGCTACGACAACAGGCTTGTGTAAATGCCTTGCTACAGGGCTGAGGGTCTGATTTGCTGGCAGTTAGACGTGTCGTGGAGTCATTAACCCACTTAAAGGGAAGTAACTCTGGGGCAACAGTTCCTGCTCTCTGACCTTGGGAGGGACCAGAAAGCACTTGAAATGTGTTAACACACTGAAAGATAAGAACACTGATTTGTTCCTGGTAAGTTGACCACATTCCCTTGGGTGGCTCCAAACCCAGGAGTATAGGAGTGGCACAAACTTGAGTTACCTGGTGTGGGAGTGGATCTGGGTGGAGTTAGGGGACAGACTCAGGGGATACCCTGAGTCAAATTCTCAACAAAATATTTTTTAAAAATGGGCATGCTTCTAAGTCACTAATTGTGACATGGAGGATTCAGAGTAGACATTAATTAGGAAATGGGACACCACACACACACACACACACACACACACAAAATCAGCATCCCAGTGTTCTATCAGAGGACCAGGTTGAAAGAGAGGAGGCTCAAATTCAATAGCTTATCACTGAAGGCAGAGAAGTATTTGCATTTCAAACCAATTCTTGATCAAATGTCTCAGCCACCCTCATTAAATTCTAAAGCCAGGGGCCTGAGAGATGGCTCAGTGGTTAAGAGTGCTTACTATCCGGCAGAGGCCCTGAGTGCTATTCCTAGCACTGGCGTTGGGTGACTCATAATTACCTGTTAATTCCAGCTCCTGGGGATGTGACATCTCTAGTCTCCACAGGAATCTGCACTCACACGTATCCACACACAGACATATAACAAACATAAACACGGTGCCTGAACAAAAAACTTGTTACTATGGCAGCTCATGCTGCCATTTGTCACTGCAGTCCTCATCAGGGTGTGGGGAATATGGTCAGTTTAGTGAGGCATCTCTGGCCAGGCAGGGGCTACAACCCCCTCTTCAGATGCTCCTGGAACAACTCCCACTGAGGCCCACGGTTGCTCTGTTGCTCAGACACCATGGACTCTAACCCTCTGGTACCCCTGTGCCACGCGTGGGTCTCCTGAGTGGGTGTACACCATGCCCAGTGAAGGAAGTCAGGGCTATGCAGTTTGGAGGCTCTGGAGATGGAGACTTGCCCCAAATCTGATGCTAGCAGGGTGTCTGTGCAAAGGTTGGTTAAGAGCTCTTAGAACTAAGTGCCACTGTCCACTGAGCCCCTGGTTTCTTGCTTCCTTACCTGCTGCCATTTGAATTTCTGACCTCTCTTGCATCTTGAGTGGTTACTGGAGGATCTCCCGCTGGCCTCCTAAGTGATGCAGGAGCAATGACCAGGGACACTTTGTTAAGTAGCTCCATGTGGCTGGAGTGACAGTCACTGAGCTCTTGAGGGCGCCTTTCACTTTTCTTCTGGAGACAAACTCAAAACCCTACAATAAGGAATGTCTATCACTGTCATGCGCATGCTGTCGACGTAACGGGCTATTTGATGCCATTATTCATAAACCATGCTTGCAAAGCTAGCCCTCAGTTACCCTGCACTGGCAGAAGAACCAAGTGAGACCAATGGTCATGGAAACATCTTCAGCAGAGAGAAGACAGGTGCACCCCAGCTACGATTTCAGTAGTGCTTCCGAGAACATGACAACCACACTAACTGGGGTCCTTGGAGGCGATTCTGGACTACAGGGGTCCTCCAGGGACAGGGAAGTGGTGGTAGGATGCCAGGAAACCCAGCAGGGCTGATCTGATGTGGCCTTATGCTAATTTTACAATGTTAATCTGGCTTCTTTCCCTTCTGAAAAAAATGAAAACCCTGGTACCTTTTCCTTCCTTGACACAGTGTGGGCTTCATCTAATCTCATTCTTGGAGGGTGTGGAAATAACAATTTCTGAAAGCACCCTTTTCCACTAACCACCAGTAAGCATCCACGTGCCCCGCCCCACTACAGATTCTACACAGCACCTCCACTTAACTGTTGTTTTCTGACAACTTAAGTAAATGTATGAGTGCTTTGTCCATATGTATGCATGCACACCAGAAGAGGGAGGGCATCAGACCCTGTTTTAGATGGTTATGAGCCACTATGTGGGTGCTGAGAATTGAACTCAGGACCTCCGGGAGAGCAGCAGAGCAGTCAGTGCTCCTCACCTCTGAGCCATCTCTCCAGCCCCCTTTATAGACTATTTCGAGAGAGTCACCAGGAGCTTGTTGATAGGCTGATTCTGTGTCAAGCCTTTGCTACATCAGGCTATTGCTGGCTAAGCCCTATCAGGGAGTCAACAATGCAGGCAGTTTCTCAGATCCTGGAGAGTGATTTTTCAGGGCTCAGTCAAGGGTTCTGACCTTGACTGTAGGATCGGGACATTTTCAAAACGTAACATTCCTCATGTGAGTATAAAAACTATACAAGAATACACATAAAAGGCTGTTTGAAGTGGACTACTGCAGCATGCCAGATGGCTATTTTACTATAATTTTCTAACTGCAATTCACATCTGTAAAAGGCTGAAGTTTACAACACTGTGATCACTACAACCTATAAAAACGAGTAGCTAAGGGCAACAGTGCTGCAAACATTCAAATTCTAGAGGCTCAGAAAGACAGGGCCACAAGATCAAGAGTGTGTTAGCAAACCTACCAGATGGGGCATGAAGACACACCTCACAAGCAAAATACAACCCACACCAAACTGTTTCCTACCTTCTTATACCCCTTGACCCAACCCCACCTAGAAAGTACACTCCACAAACAGATCAGCAGTGAATATTTTTTAATTCAATTTGTAAAGAACAATTGAAAAAACAAAATGCTAGTACACTCTTAAAACATTGCTTTCTTCATCTCATTGTTTATCTGCACAAAAATCATTGCGGTATTTGCAGTGTAATCATTAGTTGCCTAAACAAAAGCTACTTTCTATAAAACCATAAATTTAATGCAATTTTAATAAAGAGAAATCCAAAATTCTCTAGTTAACTTGATATATAGTGGTATATATATATATATATATATTTAAGCAGAAAACCTCAAAAAACAGTAACAAAAAAATAGGTCGCCATAGTAAAATATTCTGACCTGACTGTTCCTACAAACATGACTTCCACTAAATATAAAGACAACCATTATCCGTGATAAAAAAAAAAAAAATCTAGAGACCAAGTAGAAATGTGGAATAAAAATGCAACAATCCGTAATCCATCCTAGGCAGAGCCTGTTTCTAAGGAAACACAGGCAGTGGTCTACATAGGAAACCAGGAAACTATTATGCCCCGACAGAGACAGCCCTCTTCCTATGTGGCTGCAAGACACTGCTGTAAGGCTGCACCTTGCAGAGGAACCAGCTGTGTTGTCATGAATGCTACAGCAAAAGGTCAATGATTTCAAACGAGGCCCACGTGTCACCAGGCACCTCATTTACTAACACAAATCATCCTGATCAAATAGAATTAAAAAAAGAGAGAGAGGCTGGTGTGAAAACCAAATGCTCCTTGTAGGAGGCCCACCACTCCATGAACAATGTCCATATGCCCTGGGAAGCCCTCTGAATCCAGCAGCACTCACGGGGAACTAACTGTGAATGGGTCCAAGTCCTTTCTCAGAAAGCCCAGGCCCAGCAGCACAGGCCCTGCAGCTCCGTGGAGCTGCGGGAGACTCCGCCTTCAGGAGCCATGGTGCAGCTGCATGCTGCCCAGGATGGCACTGTCGTAGCGCTGTTCTACCCGCACGCAGCTTGAGTGCTCAACCACACTGCTAAGCTCGGGGATGCTCTCAGCAGTGTCCCCAAACCCATGGTAGTGTCCATAGTGCAAGTTCTCTCCCCCGTCCCCCACCCAGGACGGCCTGCTGGCCACACAGCTACTTGGGCTCCCATTCAGATGCAGAGACCCACACATCTCAGGGTTAACACCCATGGTCTTTTCTGGCTCCTCAGTCCCATTAGCACACACAGAACCCTGGCCACTGGAAAATGGCTGTTCATTGCTAATTCCATTAGATCCTGATAAGCACGGGTTACTCCTGCTCTCCATCCCATTGAGCTGGGTCACGCAGGGGAAGTCCAAATGTCCATTGATGACACTTCCATTTGTCAATGTATTCAACACGGAGCTACTGTTTTTCATATCTGCATTAAGAAATATACCTGTCACTAAAACGCAGACCAATGGGGAAGGAGAAACTAGCATATGATCAACTCTTGGCACAATTATAAAAGACGCTGGTTTATGTTCTGCTACAATTTTTCTCCCTTCCTTTTTCAAGGTTATACAGACAGATTTAGAACTAAAACACAACTATAGTATTTTGCCTACTAAGATAAGAAAAGTGCATATATTTCAGTAGCCATGGACAGTGATCTGAAATGTAAAGTTATCACCAAAAGTAAACACAGAACAGTAGATACTTATCTACCAAAGTAACCCTTGAAGGACAGTTTAAATATCCCCGAAAGAGTCCAGCAGAACCCAGCAGAACATTCTCTACTGAAGACACACAACTTTTTAGTCAAGTTGGGAAAGGCAAATGAAGCAGATACGCTAAGGAAGCTCGAACTAGTGCACCACCAGGGGACACCTCCCAGTCAGGGCAGCATAGCCATGATTACCAAAGGAAACAACCCTGGAGAATGCCCCTCAGTGCACTGGTGCAGCAACTACAGCAAAGACTGCCCACACCAGTGGTCTTACAGTTTTGAGGGCTTCTCCAGAGTCCAGCAACAAAGATGACATGAGAGCCAAGGTCTCCTCTCTGGTTATTTTCAGAAACCATTTATGCTGAAAGGTGTGGACAGTTCAGTCCACTGATCTAAATGTCTGTCTACCAATAAGATGCTGATGCACAGGGAAGAGTACAGACAATTACAATTGGTGTTCACAGGAGTCCACACAGGAAAAGAACAAGCTCTTACTTGGTAACACTGAATTTTATCTCAGTTCTCTGGGCTGTTGAGATAGACAGACACTAAGTCTACATAAGCCTAGTTCTAGTGGCTTGTGGAGAAACAAGTTGACTTTTTCCTGTACTTCAGTTTGCATGTGTCCTTGCAAGGACTGTAGTTACTAAGCAAACAAAACACCAAAATCACCACCAACATTTTTTGTGTGGTTGATTAGTAATAATAACAACTTAGTAACTTTAAGATATTCAGGGTATAATTTTCCCCCCTAAAATTGTAGCTTATCCCTATAAACAACTCAATATTAGAGAATGGACATTTCAAAGACTAGGAACAAAACTTAAAAAAAAAAAAAAAAAGAAGCAAGTTTTTCTCAAGGGGAAAATTATTTTTTTTCCCAAAAATAAAGTCTAAGTTACCTTTCTTCTATGTTAATTCATAAATAGGATGGTGAATTTCAAAGTTGCCAATGCCCTATAAACCTGGCAGCCTAGCCTCATCTGGGGCAGTGATGGACAGGGGCCCATCCCACCTCCCCCCCTCACCACTTGCTCTGTTGTGGACCAGCTGCTCAATCCAAAGCACTGTGTACAGGGAACCAGTCTGAGCTGGGGAGGAAGTCTCTGATACACTCACTGGAGAAGTCCCCCGATCCTCCGCCCCCAGTCTCCAGTGAGGGGCATTAAAAGTGTGAAGGCATCACTAAAACAGCTTTTCTAAAGTGTAGAGACGCACTTCAGGAGACGCAACTCACAGGCTTTCTGTGGACACAGGTGCTATTTCACATACATAAGGAGCTGGCAAGGCTCTCTAGGGATTCCTAACACGTCTCTGTCTCTTCGTCAGACAGTACTGGAAAGCACCACAAGGCCCACATGGCCTTCTGACATCCAGGATGAACGGGCTTGAAGGGAAGCCTGCCTGCCCACAAGCTTAGCGTGGGGCTGGCTGTTAACACAAGGGAGGATAGACAGTGGTTACTCCTGTCTGACCAGGAAGGGAACAGTGCAGTCTTCATAAAGGATAGGTTCTGGCTTGTCACTTTTCCTCTGTTACCTAAAACAGAGAGCCTGATTTCAAATGTACTCTCTGAGCACCCACTTTATTTAACTATTTGGCTGGAGGTAATACCACTCAAGACTGTGCAGAGCAAGTTACAGGCATAGAAACATTTTCTGTGGGTTTGGAAACACACAGGTAACCTTTTATTCCCAGTAAAGAAATGAACAGAAAGACATTATAGAGAACAACTATGATGTTCTGTCATCATCTAAAGAATAGGAGAAAAAGGCACATGACAAATAAATACATCTCAGAAACCCTAAATCCTAGAAAAACTGAGCCTTTGACTCCAAAACTGTAAAATAAAAGCTAATTATTCTAATGTGCTCAACATGTTAACATGTAAAGCACCATTGAGAATGATCAGCATTTTAACAGTCTTCAAGGGTTTTCCAGACACCAAAACAACCAAGAGCGTGGGGCAAATATCCCAAACTTGTCACAAGTGGGTCACAAGCCACAGCCACCACCCTCACAGTTCCCAGTGTTCAGTGAGCTGTCCACCTGCTGTACTGCCTTCAAAACATAACCCAAAGGCTATGTCAGGAAACCAACTGCAGACCTCATAAGAAAACAGCAAGGCATATCACATAAAGGCTCCAACCCAAACCCGGGAGACTGCACTAGTGCTCATAGTAATAGGATTCACTGAAATGCTTAATTCTTGCATCCATACAATACAAGTGCCAAAAAATTTGTAAATTATAATAGAACATTAAAAAAAAAAGTGGACAAGAAAGTGCAAAGTTTAAGAACTCAGAAATAGTAAGCATACTGATTCCTGCAACGACAAGGGGTTTGCATTGCTGAAACAGTATATATTTCTATTTCTTTGGGTCCAACAGAGCCACTCTCCTGTTGTTTGGTGTCTTCGACCACTGGGGTGTTGTTGCAGCTAACAGGAAACTGTCCACTCCCACCTGATACAGCAGCAAACTCTCTGTCAACATGCATTCTGTCAGCGTCGTCTTCAGGCTCGCCATTCGCTAGTGGCATGGCGTGATCCAGGCTGGGAACTGCACAGGAAAACAGGCAATTTTAGATTTCTGTGTCTGAAAAGAAATCAAAGCTGTGCTTTCCATCCCTTTATCTACACTGAAAGCTTAAACAACTGTCAAACAATTTAAAGAAGCAAAGCTCCCCAGTGAAGTTTTATACTATTGGGAAAGTACTTTTTACAACAAACGTGTTTAAGTGTGCAATTTCAGCTCAAAGTCACAATTTCCAGATTTCTGCTCATTTTCTTCATGGCAAAAGCTGTAATTCCCAGGCCGCAATACAGTTAATTCTAACGGAGATAATTCTAAGCTTATCCCATCCTGTCCCTACCACAAGTGTGTCTAAAGAAATACTGAAGATAATTCTCAATATGAAGCATTCAAAACAATCTTGACTTTAACAAAAAAAAAAAAAAAAATCCCGTAATTTAACTAAAAAAGATTATGGACAAGGTGACGTGTTTAAGCACAGACCATCCACAGGGACCCACTCCCAGCAATGTCTGGTCTGAGTCCCCAGAACAGAAAAACAAGGCACATACTAGAAAGTCTGAGATGGGACACAGGACAATTGGACAATTGGACAGTACACAGACACCATTACTTCCTTCCAGTATACACTCTGTAGACACCTCGGTCCCACACCTGACAATCGTCACCACTAGGAAACTGCCCCTCTCTTTGACAAGTAAATGGCTTCTAATTTTAATAATAGACTTCTTTTTTCTTTTAAAGTAATGATAAACAGATGGTTTTAAGAATTGCTCCTGCATGTTGCTTCACTGACACACCAGTCTGTAAAGTCAAGTATAGAATGCAATCATAGTTCTGGTGTGGTTTCAACACTCGATAAACAGAAGCAGGTGAGTTTGAGGACAGCCACAGCAAGTTCCAGTCTAGCCAGGGCTAAACAGTAGCCTGTTTCAAAGGGGCAGTGGGGGAAGAGAGCACGTTATCTGCAGGAAATTTTATAAACTGGGTATCATACTTTTCTTTTACATGTAAAACCTAGACTTACACACACAAACACATGCATACAATGTAAAAAAAAAAGGGCTCTTTGGGGAGGAGGAGACTAATAGGAAGGCAGAAGAAGAAAGTAGGGGTGTCAAACAGAAGCAAGGTGTGATACACGTATGAAAAATAACATGTTGAAGCGTATTATTTTGTATGCTAACCACTTCAAAAGAATCTTGTATTCACCATATGGCTACAGACTCCTCAGGCAAACACGTTTTTCTTCACAGAAGGCTGCCTCCCTTCTGTGCTCTCACAAACTACGTTTACAGCCCTCAGATGTACATCTTTGTTTGACATTTCTTCAATAAATACCTACAACTGTTTTGGGGTCAAAGGATACAAATACAAGGTAGTTTTCAAAATAGAAGAAATGAACTTCAAAGCCTAGTCCTCATTTTAGAGGCACCAGGGTCTTTGTCAAGTATTTTTACCAACATCTTATTCCTCCCCAAAGATGCTAACGTGCAGGTTGAAACCAGAAATGCCAGAGATGCAAAGAGAACCCAAACGAGAGAGCGATCAGTGTGGGACGGACCTAAACCACAATCTGACTAGTGAGAGACCAAAAGCATTTTAAACAGGACTTCTGGAACTACAAGCCATGAAGCTGTCTTTCTCAAACAAAGCTGTTTCAAATTCTGAAAGCTCCAAGTTAGTAGGTCAGTACCAAAGTGGCCGCAATGCACCAAGTCAGTGTCAACAGCAGCAGCCACAGAAGCTGGGACCTGGAGGGGTTAATTATCCAGCTGAGCAGGTAACCATGCTTCTACACGAGGATAGGGGGTCAGTGCTGGTCCACTTTCTGCTATGTCAGCTCAACCAAACCCAAGTACTCTTTAAACAGCTGTGCCAGATGTTAGACACTCCGTGTCCCTACAGGCCTCATGTAAAGGGGCAACTACGGGTTCTTGCAAGTAGGCATCATAACTATCTTTATCTACTTTAAAATGTATGTCATAGATTATGGAATTAATCACCACGGTATCCCAAAGAATACTGTGTTTGGATTCCATATGCTCCATGTTACACCTTGATGCAGGGTGCAGTTTCTGCCCCCAATCTGTCACTACTAAAGCCAATTAAGCCACATCTGAGGTTTGTGAAGATGTCTGAGTGACCTATGTTTATTCTGCTTGGGTTTGGAAGGGAAGCAGAAAGAACATCTTTTGTGTTTTGTCCTTTTTCGGGGGGGGGGGAGTTTAAGATGGGATTTCTGTACAGTCCTGGCTGTCCTGGAACTAGCTCTATAGACCAGGCTGGCCTCAACTCAGAGATCCACCTGCTTCTGCCTCCAGGGTCCTGAGATTAAAAGTATGCACCAGCACTGCCCAACAACAATCTAGTCTTAAAGCCATATAGCCAAGGTTCCTGTGCTCTAGTGACCCCAACAGAAATGTTCCCAAGACCTGCACTGCTAAGTTACATACAAAGCAGATGCCAATGCACAGGGGCCCAAACTAACAAGGATTTTCAGACAAAGGCTTGGGACATAGCCAGGCTTGTAACACTTCCAGCATCTTAGAAAAGGGCCTTTGGTATTGGCCCACTCAACTCGGAGAGGCGGGCAAAAGTTATGTGCTGCCTATCCCTTCATGTGCTGCAGCCTTTATAGTCTCATGTACACTCATTGTCAGGGAATGCTAAGCAGAAGAAGGCCTCAACCCCAACAAAAGGAGCAGGTGTGGAAAGATTTGCATCTTGGCTTCTAGCAGCCAACCATGAAGTACAGGAGCTGTTTGCTTGGATGTTTTATCACCTGTCTACCTCTACCTCATCTGTCTCTCAACTATCTCTTGCTATATATAGTTAAAGTTCTAAACAGAGGCTCTCCTATAAGGCAGACAGCCTGTGGGAACCAGGACACCTCACAGCAGATCTGTGGAGAGACTGAGGATGTATTTAAAGAGCATAAAGGGTTGTGTGTGAAACAGGCTGCTCACGGCTGCAGAGAAAACTGACTACAGCAGTGACAGGAAAACCACAGGTACCATGTGTTCCCTTGGCACAACACTAAGGGATCAGGATGACCATCTGCTTAGAAAAGTTGAAGTAAGATTTGCCACCCTAAAAATTAAAAACAAATATAAACAGAAATTGCTGCAAATCTGAGAGGACATTACAAATTAAAGGAACTAAATAAATATTATTCCTGGGAGGAGTTTTTATGAGTTTCATGTCTAAGGCAACTAACAAATGATCTATTATCAACCTTGCTAGGCATGTTGTTTTTCTTCAGGACCCCTGTCAAGGATGACTGACACAAACAGAAATCACAGGCTAAACTTACTACAGAAACCAAGTATGTCCAGTAGTCTCAGTGCTAACTACGGTCAAGGAATGCTGCAGCTTCTACCAACAGTGCTTTATGGATGCAACAGCAGGGTCACACTCAAACCCCAGAGGCAAACAACCTCTTTCTCCGGGCAGCTGCTTTCTCAACCCTTGTCCAGTCAGTCTGGATTTCCAAAGAGAGCAACCACTAATGATGGGCAGGGCACCAAGTTTTTCTGAAGACAAACTGAGGGCAGTAACAAACCCCAACTGGTTTAGACACAGCAAGTGTGCCATCAACACCAAATGCTCAGGAAACCTCAGCTCTCAAGCCCTGCCCCCAGTCCCATGTCCACACTAACACATCTATAATCTGTCTGACTGAACTGACTTGAGCAACTTTATAAAACATACTTCCAAGTATGTACATTTGATTTTTTCCAAGTATGCATTTTGTAGCATGACTTGCTTCCCGAGGTCAGTTTTATGTATAGGGGAAGGGCTACCCACTGTCACTCAAGGCATTTTTCGTCACCACTGTGCCTATTCACCAACTGTTCGAAGTGGGACCCTGAAGCCAGACAACACTTCCTGCACAGTTACTTTCATCATTACTCCATTTTATAAGGAACCTTGAGGAGCTTTGGTTTTATGAGTAGAATTCCATCCTGAGACTATCGTATCGAATTTTAGAATTCTAAGCCAGAATGGAACAAGTTTAATATGAAAGTCTGACCTATTTATTTATATATACCCAAATATTCTATGTGGGAAAGGTGGCTTCCATCTTTAAAATTATTTTCATGGCTAAGTTTAACAAAGGTTTTATTATTTTTATGTGTGTTTGTGTCTGTGTGTGAGTATGTGCATTTAAGGCCACATGAAGGTGTCAGATCCTGAGTGGATGCCATTGGGAATCACTCAGCTCCTCAGCCAAACCAGCAAGCACTCCTAACAGTTGGGACAGCTCTTCAGCCCAGAACTGTTTTTGAAATAATAATAATCTCATATGCCTGTGTTACATTAGAAAGTACTTCTATTTACTCTAGCTTGAGACACATTAACAAAATAAGAAATTCAGACCGAACAAACTTCTACAAATTTAAACAGCCAACAAATATGTCAGAAATCACAAACTATTCTAGACTGCAAGCTAAAAACAAAGCCTGCAAAACTGGAGATAATTACACTGTGACTGAAGAAAGGCTCCCTTAGAACACTCGTACAACATTCTACATCTGGGAAAGCCAGCACAGGGGTCAAGTACTCACCATGTCCACATTACACAGTAACTGACAGCAAAAGGAGAAAGGAAAAAACTGAGCAGCAGGGGAGGGAAGCCCACACCTATCTGTGACCAACTCTAAACTATGAAGAGACTTTTGGTTGCTCAAGTCACAGCAAGAGTACAAATAAACAAGGGCTCTGTCACATGCAACATGGCCCAAAGTGCTTTGGCTTTCATGCATCATTAGCCACAAAAGCCCAGAAGCTCCTGTCATGTTTTACTCTGCACTAGCAGTTGCAGGATGCAGGCTAAGAATGTGCAGCTGCCTGTGAAAGCAAGAGGTTCTAATGTACAAACTAAACCTCTAGCCAACGCTAACCAAAAGGGATCCTGTTGTGAGGAAACCAAACTCCATGGAAAACCAACACAACTAGCTGGATCTGCAGCAACAAGGATAAGGGAAATAAGGTATCCTTGGAAAGGACCCAGAAGGCTCAAGCAAAGAGACACTGGCCAAACTGACAAAAACCCTGTGAGCTAGTATTGGCAGTGTATATCTTGAGACTGAAGCAGGAGGATCACTTTAAGCTGAGGGCCAGTCTGGGCCATGAACCTGACCCTGTCTCAAAAGTAACCCGAGCCTAGCTTTTACGACCCTCCAGACCTAAGTGTGCTCAAGGGGCTCATGATCATCTAAAACAGGAAGCAGACTGTGGCTAACAATACTTGTTCTTGCAGAGGGCCAGGGCTTGATTCCAGAACCCACATCGTGGTTCCCCATTGTCTTTAACCCCAGTTCCAGGGGATCCAATGCCTGTCCTCTTCTGACTTTTGAGGACAATAGGCATACACGAAGGCAAAACATTTGCATGTAAAATAAAATTTTAAAAATGAAGCAGAATTTAAAATATAACAGCAACAAGGAAAAGCAAATAACTATCTTTCAAGGACCTATCAATTCTAATAGACATGTACAATTTGTGTATACATTTGATATATGAACACTACAATTTCAACCAGGTATTGCATCAAACAGCAAAGGTCTTAAAAAGAAAGACATACTGACAAACTCGGACACTGAATAAGTAAAACATAATGTTATCAATCAACACCTTGCCAGTTTAAAATCCCAGCCTATGTGCCACACTCAGGTTCTATAGCACCTCTCTGAAGTTGTAAGGCCCAAAAATCCCAATTTGGATAAACCATTATGTGTAAATTTATACATTTTATGGCAACAAAATTTACATTAGCACAGAAATCTGTAATGAAGAAATGTTAATGGCTATGATAGAGTAACAGAGACCCTCCTGGACATAGTGTTAAGCACTGGAAAGACATTACTGCCCACACCAAGTCCTGATACCATTAAGCAGCTAATGAATGTCTATCTGGTGTCTTGCTATACAGGACAAGATCATCCTCAGTAAGTCTCACCCCACTCCTGACATGTCAGTGCTGGTTTATATTCTTCTCCTGGTCTACTGTCCCTTTACGCAAGGATAAGGGATTTTATGTGAAAGGGAGATTTTTTCCAACTTAAAGGCTGATGTTATGCTATGTAAACTCTGTGCCCAGCAGCGGTGGTGCACGTCTTTAATTCCAGTACCAGGGAGGCAGAGGCAGGTGGATCTCTGATGCCAGCCTAGTCTACAGTGTTTCAGAACAGCAAAGGCTACATAGGAGGGGCTCAGTCTCAAAAACAAAACAAAACAACCCCCCCCAAAAAGCACTGAAAGAACATTAAAAAACAAAACAAAACCAAACCAACCAACCAAACAAACAAACAAACAAAAAAAAAAACAAAAAAAAAAACAAAACAAAAACAAACAAACAAAAAAAAACCACAAGGGAGAAATACTCCAGCAGCTTAACTCTTCTTCACGTCAGATGAACTCTCAACACACTCCTCTCTAATAGTGACAATATGAGCACAGCTTCCTTCCCAAGAAGGAAGACATGGCAACACCATTTTTAAGTTAATTTTTTGGAATCAGGGTCTCACTATTTAGCCCTGGATGTCCTGGAACTCTGTAGACCAGCCTCAAACTCATGGAGATCCACATGTGCCTGCACCACCACAGCCAGCCACTGAACATCCTTTTTTCTTTCTTTTTTTCAAGACAGGGTTTCTGTGTCCTGGAACTCACTTTGTAGACCAGGGTGGCCTCAAACTCACTGAGATCCAGACAGCCACTACCTCCCAAGTGCTGGGATTAAAGGCGTAAACTGCCACTACCCAGCTCCATTGACAATTCTTAAAAAAAAGCTCAAAAACAATGCAGATATTAACAACAAAATCAGCCTCAGTGGCAGGTTTAATGGTGACACTGCAAACAAATGAAAAAACGTCTCTTTAGGTCACAGAGGAAGTCAATCATGGACACTCAGAAGCCACCAGTCCATATCCATTCACATCTGGGCCACCCATATGCCACTTCTACACTACCCTTCTGATAAGCAGTCCATCCTCACAGGGAAGCTCTCTACTGTCCCACACAGAGCTCCCTTGGTACTTACTGTTTGGCAGATGGTGTCTCTAAAAGTTGCTTTTAGCCATGAGAAAGATACCTGTCAGGGCAGGGCCCTCGCTCTTTCCCACTCCCACATGGTCTCACCTCCGGTTCTAGGTTTCTTTACTCCCAGAGATTCTGAGTCTTCCAAGCATCTCTTTCGATTTGTTCCCAGGCTAATGTGATTGGGAAGCGTGTTCTCGTGGCTTCCACTCAAGGTACCATTATGACAGAAACGGCTCATTTGATGGTTCTGGAGGCTCAAGAGAAACTGGGTGCACTCTTGGAAACCCTGGGTTTGTGCAATGTCTGCTGCTGTCAGGCCACTGGCATTTCTCAGGCTGTACAACACAAAAACAATGAATTACATTCCACAGCACTTGACCCTGGTGTCTGCTCCTGCCAAACTGACTAAACTATCTGAAGGTGACAAGAGATCTATAGCAAAGCTTCATTAAGGGAGCAGTTAATCATCCTGGTCTGTAACTAACTTTTCCTACACATATTTGATTTGGGAGACAGTAAAAATAAAACAAAACAAAAAATCAATATACTAAACTTAAAGGTATCTTCCTATATGACTTCTCAAAGCTGTGTTTCATGTTAGTCTGAAGAATCTAAATTTATCTAACTTCAGACTTCACCTGAAACAGATTCTGTATACCTGCACCTAATTTTAAAAGCCCATCCTTTAGCTTGAGTAAAATTATAACAAGCATGTACTGACAACATTGTCCATGGCATTCATATTGAGTGGCTCCCTGAACGCAAAAAGTCAGTGTATCAACAAGCCAGATTTTTGGCTGATATGTGACACTTTAAGTGGAAGTTCAGAAGGTATCCTGACAAAGTGATCTGCCATTGGCCCCAACATCTGTGACAAGGTGAATTACTACATCTTGACAGATTTGCCCTTGGTAGGAAAATTCGCAGAAGTGTTATCATGTTGGAAATCTACAGCATTTGGGTGAACATTCTCCTAAACAACCTTGCAGTTAAGTACCACCACAGGACCTCATTCCCTAGGCTCAGTCCTGCCTGCTCTCCAAAAGGAAATACTGTGTCACCTGGTGGTAACACTAAAACACAAGTCACAGATGAAAGAAAGAAACAATGGCAGAATTTAAGCCAAAGGAGCTGAATAGGAAAGAAACAGCTTAATGTGCAAACATGAGACCAGTGAAACTGAGGGGACAGCAGCTACAGTGTTAAAGCCCCTCACAAGGCGTGGATGTGTATGCACTGCTCTCAGAGTCAAACTGCCGTGAAGCTACTGTTAGTTCTGGCCCATCAACTGGTACTGGGGACAACAATGGTGAGGAGAGCGTCCATACCTATTCAGCCAGCTATTCTTCACGCCCAACCAAGACGTGATGAAATGAAGGCCTCGCTTTGTATCAGAGAGATGACCAATCCAAACCCTGACGCTTGCGCTTGTTAGGGTGACTGTTAAGGAAGGCAACAAACAGACAGACAAACTTAAAAACTGGAGCACAAAAACTATAGGCTCAGGGGTAAATATTGGTTCTTAGTTTAAAAGGGTAATCATAGCTTTGTACTTTATATCCAAGGGTCACATGCAGAAGGCTTCAACTGCAGAAAATGTATCTACTTAAAAGGGAAGAGGTGTGTGTGTAATACCTATCTGGAAGACAGACTCCAGTCCAGTTTGTGTGTGTGATAAAATGCAGTATGCCATATGTGTGGTGCGCATGGAATTAGTGTTGGTGTGTTTGTAGAGGCTGATGAACTACTTCTTTTGTTCTCCATCTTGTCTCCCACTGAACCTGGAGTTCACTGATGTGTCTAGATTGGCTGGCCAGGGGACCCTAGGGATCTGTCTTCCTTATACCTGGGGATCCAAACTCAGGTCCTGATGCTTGCATAAAAAGCACTTTACTGACTGAGTTATCTTACCAGCCCTCAAGTCCAGTTTAATGAGATACAAAGAGATTAGACTTGAGAATTCCAGAAATCAGTAGCCTCTCTTAAAAATAAAAAGCAAATATATATAGGACCAGTGAGAACTAAAAGTTGATATTGTTAAGACTGCAGTACAGTGAATTCTGATGCACTCATCCCAGCTTCTTTACTGATACATGAATTAAAAGAAAAGAAAGCCCACCTGTCATTAGAACATGACTCACACAGATATTATGTGCCCCACACAGCCACATGTTTAATAAATGTGTGGAACTTATCACACAGCAGAGTAATGATGGTCTAGACATGTCCACTTGTCAAGAAACAAACTATGTAACAAATTTAAGCTTCTTCAGAATCTGAAAAGACAAGAGCAACACTAGACAAAATTAACGATCACTTTTATTGCTACATTTATGTGTGTGTACACATGCACTATGGCCTATGTGTGGAGATCAGAAGACAACTTTGTTAAAGACCGTCTTCTTCCACCAAATGGATTTTGGGGACCAAACTCACTGTCTCACTAGCCCCCAAATGACCATTTTTTATGGATAAGTATGGTCTTGTTCACCAAAATTAAAGAATACAGAAACAAGAAGCCAGTATTTAACAGGATGGTAGGTAAACACACTAGGAAATTTGCAACATGAACCACAGTGGGCTAACAGCTTGGCCCCTGATCCTCCAGGGACAGGTCAACACTGGTGATTTCCTCTACTTACACCAGAGCCAACCAATTTATATTTGCAGGACCCAACTTTCAAATTCAAGAGAAAAGACAAAAAGATGAGAGCCTACTCATCCTGTGCAGCAGTGAGTAGAGCCAAAGGTCAAGCTGAGTGTCTCATATAAAACATGAATGGGAAACAAAAGACTAAAAATGTGAACTGGAAACATTAGAACCTGTGCTACACAATGCCTGCAGTGACACTATCAGAAAACAGGAATACAAAGCACCCCTGACTCTATATGGTGTCTTGTGTTGCTCAGGACTGACTGCACAACAGTTAGCATTTGCCTTCTCAAGCTTAGGATCTGTTCAGTGATGCTGGTACATCAAATACCAGCCTCCACCGTCCACTGGTCGTCTCTCCTGACCTTTTCCTCTCTTGCTTACCTCCACTCACCACTTGTACTGTCTATTCCTGTGTGAGAGCCCCTCAGTCTTGTTCATTCAACCAAAGTCCTCCACAGGGCAGCTGGCCTGACTGATTGGCAGGGAACATTTAACCCAGGACATACTACTTTTTCTTTGAAGGGCCAAGTATGTGGAGCATACAATCTCATTCCCAACTACTCAGTTCGTGTAGCCTGAAAGCAGCCGCACCAAGTCAGTGTGTCTGTCATCTCTTATGAACAATTAAATCTGAGTCACATGGATCTTTACATATAATGCCCATTATTTCTCATTTTGATTCCTGTTAAGTTGGCATCTAGAAATTAAAAGCCATCTTTAGCTCATGGGCCGTCCAACAGCAGACCAGGGTAAGAGCTGCTGACAAGCATGAGGCTGTTCCCCTCACATCAACCAGCACCCTCAAAGACTTCCTCACTGTCTTCTACACTTTTGGATTCACTAGTGCCAAGCAAAAAGATAACTTTCCACAATTACCAAATCTATCACAAAATACTAGATACCCAGAAAACTACCAGACAAGCGACCGTGTCTTACTACCTGCTATACCTCCCGAGAGAGCCTCACAGTGGAATCTGAAGGTGGCAGTGTGCAGAGTAAGACCCGCTTTGAGGTCTCAACTACTTTTACTAATTTAATTTCAATTCATTAGAGGCTGAAAATTATGTGGACTTCTGTATCAAAATGAGAATAAGCACTAAATTCTATCTTCTCAAAAAATGGGGTTTTATTTTTGTAGTGTTGGGGATCAAATCCTGGGGCACACACATCAAAATACTAAATTTTTAGGCATCAAAATACCAAAGGCGCTTGGGTCTTTAAATTCTGTTTTCACATATGCTTCTTTTATTAGCTCATATTTCAACTTCAGTGTTTAAACAGGTGAGACAGTGATCTTGGTTACCCTATATCAAGTAAACTGTACTTCTGACATCTATGTAGCATCCCACTTTAAGGAGGCAATCTCAGCTTTCCCTTCTTAGTTTTCTAAAGCCCCATGGGAGGTGGGCACATGAATGAATTACATAATTCATTTATGATTTCTATATCCTTTACTTTGGGTCAAGAGCTTGTTAACAATCCATTCCCCTTCAGCTTGTGACTCACCAACATTAACCACATAGGACTAACAGGGTCCTGCAGACAAGACATAGTCTATCTAATAAAGTATCAATAAAGATAGAGACCTGGGAGAAATGGCTAAAGTTGTTATTAGGAATGATCTCAACCCTTATCCCCTTTCTTTGGTCCTAACATCCAGACAAAGGAAGTATTAAAACGGGAGTCTGTTAATAATTCTAGTCTTGTTGAAGCTCTATGAGGCTGAGCTTCATCTGCTCCTCCCCCAAGAGGGAGGAAAACAGTTCCCATGCAGATAACCCTCAGCAGCGCCTAGCGTCAAACCTAGGGCCTTATACGTGCTAGGCAAGCTTTCAAACACTGAGTCACACACTCAGCCCTCTTGCTATTCGTTCAGAATCAGAAAACTAGCACAGGAGAAGAGAGTAACCCCAGTTATAAATTAAATATTTTGCCAAAGTGGCAAAAATGAATCAAACTGTCACCAAACACAATTTCCTGTAAGAATATTTTGAATTGAGCATTGAATTTAATTTGCTCAAGAATTCCTCCCAAGGAACTTTAGAACTGACTGCCACACAGGCCAGCTAACCCTTTGATTTTCCACTTACAGTGTCACAGTACCAGCATAGAGAAGCCATTCCAATGAGTGTTTTTTTTTTTTTTTTTTTTTTTTTTTTTTTGGATTAATGTAATAATCACGGATCAGGAAATACCTGATGTCGTTTTTAGAACTCAAGGTGTCACATCACCTTTGTGACACTTTCTTTATGCTAATGCCATGTGACAAAAAAACAGAACCACAATTTTTATATAAATAATACTTCCATTAAAATTCTGATCTGAATTTAGCTATTGTTAGTTTACAAATAAGAAGGTAGATATCATAAATTAGGGTAAGCAAAGCATGCAAATCTAAAGAATCTATATCTGAGTTCCTAGATTAGCATTAAAACCAATCACCGCAACAAATACCTCCACAGTATGCTTGTGTGCAGAAGGGAAGCCATACTGAACATTCAATGCCACAACCGTAAGGTTTCGGAGAAGCACCTGTGGCAGTTTCAGCCGTTTCTATGTGAGTGCTCCCCTTTCTAGGGTTACTTGAAAAAACCAAGTCAATTCGAATTACGCAGCTGTAAAACATTGACACGTGTAGTTTTTACAGATTCGGAATCTTGTGCGTGACTTAAAGCGGGCACGGTTCATACACAGGAAACGTCAATCATAGGGATCACATTGGCAGGCAACACTGGATTAAGAATACATACACACATGAGGTGCAGGGCAGTAGTCATAGAGCTAAGCCCTGGCCTGTGGCCACCCTCCGCGCTCCAGTGCTGTCACTAAGAATCACCTTCAGTAACGCCAGCAATGAAGCCACTTATGTCAATATTGCAACAAAAGTTTAACAGTACGGACTAAACACCATCAACTCACGATTCTCGTTACTTTAAAATTTGGTATGCTGTATCGCAAATACATTAGTAACTATTCCTAGATGGAAATAAGCAAATAAATGGAATCATTAAAAAAAGATAAAAATAAAAACATTTACTAAATGTCTACTTATACAGACAAAACATTAGCAAACATCTGTTATTGCAGTAAAAGACAGGTGTATTTTAACCCTTTGGTATCCAAACACACAATCATGAAGACTTTAATAAATGCACTCTTCACTTAACAATAGGAAAAAACTATTTGTTAAAAAGCTTCTACCTGAACAACTTTGGTGCCAAGTTTTCATTTCAAGTTCAACATTATTGAGGACAATTAGCATTGCAAGTGAACCACAACTACTGTTTGCATACATTAAAATATTTAGCATGTTCCACTATGATTTAACAGAGAAAAATTGGTTTTTATAAATTGTTGGTTTTTAAAATACCAATTTAATGTACAAGCAATAGTTAAAGATGATATCTCTATCATTTAAGTTATTAATAAAATAATTCTAAGGTAGTCTGTCAACTCTGGAACCCAGTCATACACTGACTACTCCTGCCTGTGGGCAGACCTGCACAGCAGCCTCCATCTTGGAGGTTGAGTGGAGGAAAAGGCAAGGCAAGACCAGAGAATCGGTAGTAGGGACAATCAGAAAAGGGGCAAGCATATGAGGATGGAAAGAACTCAAAGCACTAAAGCATCAGACTAATTCAGTCATGATGAGTCTGAGACATCTCTTAGCAGGACCCATGTTCTGAAGGAGAAGTATGTTGGGATGAATTAACCATCAACTACAGAAGTGAATGGCTAACACAGTAGGTCCTGGTTACACTTACAAGAAAACTTCTGACATAATACTCTTAAAGTATGTTCCTAATATGTGTTTGTCCTGGTGATAACCCTGCCTTTAGGCAGGGTCCAGGTGAAGAACATATACCCACTTCAGTGACTACGAGAGCCTGCAACTGTGGCTGGCCTACTGTCGTCACTTTAGACAACTGAGCCCATCACTACACCAGGTGAAGAAGCCTGTTTTTAGTTAACTATTTCAAAGGCACCCTGATAGATGTGGTTACCATAAAATACACAACTTCTAATGAAACCACCTTCTACAGAGCCCTGCCTTCTATATCAGGTGAGACTGAAGTTCAGCAAAGTTCAACATGCTTAGCTATAGCTGGAGGGCCTTTAAGGTATACAAACATTTAGTGTGCTCACAGAACTGGGATTTGAGCCCGTGTAGTTGGACTTTTAGGCGTGAACAATGGCAATTACTGGTGACTACCACATAAGCCAGAAACAGAGCTTATGTGGAAAAGATAACTTGGCACCAAAACTCAAGATTTAAATTAAGAGAAGAAAACAAAAGTCCATCAACATACTCACGTGTGGTGCTAGAAAATTTAATACGATGCACAGCTGCTGAACTGTGTTATCTTACAGTTGCAACCTACATTAACAAGTTCAGTCACATAACAAACCACTCTAGCAACAGACACTTAGCAGCTACCCTCACCATCTACCTGATGATCAAAAAAAGCAGAACTTTAGTCTTTGGCCACTTTAATGTAGTAGATATGTAAAAAGTAGGGCAGGAATTAAAAGCAAAATCATTAATTTAAAAATAGCAGTATGAGGCAGCTTTTAACCTATTCAGAGAAGGAAAGTTTTTTTTTTTTAAATCTCCTAAATATTACAGATTATAAAATGAATTAACAATCTGACCCATTCTGAAATGAGAAAATATATAAAGTAATTTTAAATAAGGAAACTAATGCTAAACCTTTGGTCTTAGGGGGAAAAAGACCTAGTCTGCACTGGGAATACATCTGACCATTTAAGCAGCATTACAGGGAGAACAGACCTAGGTACTTACTGCTATTTGGGGGAGTCAACTAAACAGGATAAATTACAAAAATGTGCAGAATATACATCAAGAAGCAGTTTTCAATTCAGCTTACTGTCAAACCAACATTTTCATTAGATGATAAACTGAATAACCACATACACAATAGTAATAAATAATGACTACTTGTATTCTAACTCCAGGCCAAAGACTTCTGATTTTACAAGTTGCTTTTGCCTAGGTAGTTCAAGCTAAATGTTCCTTCCAAAAAAATGTGAAAGCTCAGTCCAGGGCAGTCACCATACTGCAGGGTCTCGAGGGGTGGCTCCTGTACTGAGATGGGGGACAGACTGGCACTCGAGGCCATGCTCAGCCACACCTGGTAGAAAAGAGACACTTGAGGGTCCTGTAACCAAGGACAGAGTTGTAAATAAAAGATACTCATATTTTAAGATACCTACTTAAAAGAAAGAAAGAGAGAAAAAGGATACACTGACAGATATTTACTGGCTCAAAGGGTTAAATCTACCCATTAAAATGAAAACTAACATTTTTGTAATCAAATGTTCAGGACCAATTAAAGTATAATTTAGAAAAAAGTAAGCTATTTAAAAGACCCAACTTTAATTGCCCACTATTTCCAAAAATAATTTAATAAACTGTTATATATGACTATATTTATATTCAAAGTTTGTTATTAATGGTCTAAATTTTTAATATAAAGTGAGTAAAACTGATTCTATAACTTTAAAGCAATTAAGAATCATCTTAAATGGTTTAAGATTACATAATACATATTCACATTATCAAGTTGTTTTTACTTTGCCTTACATCACAACTAAATATAGTTACAAGGGTCCTTAAAATGTAGCAGTTAACACATACCTTATTTTTTTTTTTTTTTTGAGACAGGGTCTCACAATGTAACTCAGGTGGGCCTAAAGGTCCACTCTTTCTGCCTTAGCCTCCTGGGTACTTGGATTACTGCCATGTGCTGCTGTGTGAGCTAGGGCAACACAGACCCTACTTATGACATTAAACCTCCAAGCCCAAGCTAATGGTAAGACTTGCCAATAAAAGTGGAAACGGAAGCTAAGCTCTGGACACAGATATACCTACATGAACTAACATACATGGTTTTGCTACTCAGGACCTATGTTCAGAAATCACTGTACTACAGAATCAGAACAATAAAGTGGAAACCAAAGGGTTAAACTAAGTTTTGTGGGTCTCACTGCATCCAAGAGTCTCAATTTTCACATTTCCTGCTAAAATAAAGTGGTTTCTAATTAACTTTTAATGAGTTACTAAGTTACAGTAAAAATTTAAAAGCTGGCATTGTCGGTTATTTTGATTATTACAGCTCTCTACAGCTTACACTCAATGTTTTAAGGGTGAAAACCACATCCATTTGTTAATGCTGTGAACTGCAGAAGAAAAATTTTATTACACTGTAAAAAAAATTAAACAAATGAATATAATACCTAAATAATGTATAATGCTGTGGCTAGCTAAGGGTTTGCATACAAGATCACATTTCTGAACTAACACACTCATACATCAGCACTGTTCTAGCAGGTGATAGATCACAGCTCATGTAAATGGCACTAAAACGAGAACATTCTACACTACTCAGCAAAGACTCCAAGCAAGCTAAGTCTCTAGGTATGCAGCTCCAGGTAACTGGAAACTGTCAATTATTAGGTCTACAGAGGCTTTATATGAGGCCTCACATTGCTAAGGAAATCCAGACTTAGAAACAGTCTTCAAGACTGTGAGCCAGAGGGACCTGCAAAAACATTGGACTCTAATCAAAGCCCCTCCCCAACATCTATTTGAAATTAGAACCTGTCTAACACAGTGTGAGAAGACCTGCCACAGTGACATGGCTACTTAGTGGCAAAGTCAATGGCCCCAGGTTCCAATATTGAATGGACTGACTGTTCTCTTCCTTCCACTCTGAGCTATGGGGAAATGAAGCCTACATCTGTTAGTGGTCAACCTAACATAGTCTTCCTCACTAACACCTGATCAAAAAGGCACAACTACAAGGACATTTAAGGTTTTTGCTACTCTAAATGCTACTTCTGGATGAACACCTTGAGCACATCACTAAGCGAGAGGAATAATTGAAGGCACTTACTCAGTACGAGCCCCGTTCCCTACCAGGGCACTGATGCACTCCAGGCTCCCAGAGCGGGCCGCCTTATGAATGGGCGTTTCCCCCTCACAGTCCTGAAACACAGAATGCACAGGCTCAGATTCATCCAAGCTGTTGGCAGCGAGAAGCAGGTAATCAATACAGAGCCTCCCTTATCTCTGAAATAAAGTAATGTGAGCAAAATCCAAAGTGGAGCAGCAGAAGGCAGTGCCACCTGTGAAAGGACATCGACAGCCAGGCTGCAGACTACGTGTAAGATATTGACGAAGATCTTGGAGGGGTCCCATATTGATGGTGTGAAGCCAGTAATGCTGATTTACCAATCATTTTATTCCAGAGCTTGGCACAAATGTGTTGTATAGAAACTCAAAATAAGTATCTTATAACAATAAAGACAAATTCACATTACAACAGCTACTCAGAGCTGGGCAGTTGTGGCACCCGCCTTTAATCCCAGCATTTGGGAGGCAGAGACAGGCAGATCTCCGTGAGTTCAAAACCAGTCTGGTCTATAAGATCGAGTTCCAGGACAGCATCCGAAGCTACACAGGGAAACCCTGTCTTGAAAAACCAACCAACCAACCAACCAACCAACCAACCAACCAACCAACCACAAAACAAACAAAGGATACAGCTATCCAGACCAAGAAAAAGCACACAAGGCAACTTCAAGTCCAACCTCTGGTGTAGCCAGCCCTCCACAGCTTCTGTGGTGCTAACAGCAATAATACATAAGAGCTTGTCTTGAACTCTATCCTGAACTGGAACTGTATTTTAGAAAAGACGACCTCAAGTCAGAGGATTAGGGTAAAGACATGGAAAACCTATGCCAGGTAGGGGAAGTTGTGTAGTGCTAACAGACCTTCAGCTTGGCAAAGACACTGCAGGTACAAAAGGGCAACAGATGGAGTGAGCATTTCTGTCAGACACTCAGAGTGCTGTCTAGGAAACCCCGAGGGAGGGCTTTGCCAGTACTAGAATGGATCTCACTTCAAGGTTCCCAGGAACAGCAGTTGGGAGTACCTGTATCACGTAATTAAGGGATAAAGAAAAAAGGCAGGGGGGCAATTGTACAGTGTGTGGCCTTGGGAAAGAGTCATTCATAAAGCAAAGCCTGAGCAGCAAAGGCCTGAGCTCCTTCCCAGTGCACTGCACAGGGAAAAGTGTTGTTACTGCTTCACAGCAAACAGATCAAGACCAGACTGCTGACAGCTAAGGACAGGGAAGTGTCCACTTATTAAACAAGGGTTCTCAATGGTTTAAAGTGATACAAGGGTCTAGTCAGGATAAAGTTGGGTTTTTTTAAATAAAGAAACAGCAAGCCATGTTACTGTCCAAGAACTATATGTGAACTCAGATGTTTAAAAAGCAAGCCACTTTCATTGTTTTTTTTTTTTTTTTTTTTTTTTTTTTTTCTTTTCTTCTTTTTTTGGAGACAGGATCTCTTAACTGTGTAGCTCTGGCTGCACAGACCCTTGAACTCACATATATCCATCTCCCTCTGCTTCCCTAACACTGGGAGCAAAGGTGTTTGCTACCACATCTACCCAAACTACCTTTTTAAACAAAGTCAAAAGAGACAAAAATTAGAGACTGGCCCCCATATGTACACGAATCATCACACACACACCAGCATCTACAACCACACACAGAGACATACATACTCTGCAGGAAAGCTAACAGATTTAGATGAGGTTTGGAAAATTATGTTTACAACAAAAAAGATAATCTTACAGTTAATTTTGGAACAAGAGAAAAAAAATCTTCCCCAAAGATGAAGGGATATTAACAGTGGTCAGAGAACAGGAAGGAGATGTCTATGCTACAGCAATATGTAACCAGGAAAACCCAAACTTCTCAATGGTGCCCTCCAATCTGTTTATGTTTCAAAAGTAACCAGCGGGGTAAGCTGAAAGCAAGGCTAGGAAGACTTGCCCTGAAAGCTGATTGTGTGGTGCTATCTGAAGGGACTCCGCAGAGCAGTGGGAAGGCAGAGGCACACCTGTGAGCCTGCACTCAGTATCTACTGAAAATAACCAGCTAAAAGGAAAGGAGCATCTGGCATTTAAAAAGCCCAGGGGAAAAAACAAAGTGTACCAATTTCTTTATACCTCTCTAAATTACACTGTTAACATATGGAAATTTTAAACTTAAATTCCATATAACAGCAAATATGAACTATTTTCATTATGTATTATCCATATTTTATTGGTAGAGCTGGAACCAAAGTTTAATAAGTGACTTGTCCAAAGCCAGCCTGCCTAACAGAACTCAGATTCAAACCCACAGTGCCCATTCTGCTGAGACCAGGAGGCATCAGGCAGATGGACAGATGCTTCTGCCCTGCAAGGTGAGGGTGCAAAAGAGGAAATTCATATGAAAGAAGGAAAGGAAGTCTGTAAAGATCTAACGCTGCCCCTATTCAAGTCTCAGCAACAAAAGCAGGCTGGCCTTTCCTTATACTGCCCTTTTCACTGTCAGTCTCAAGAAGAAAAAAAACTGCATGCTATGCCTTGCACCCCCCTCCCTCCTGTCCTTGTTCCAACCCATGGCCAAAAAACACTTGCCATTTTATGTGGGTAGCTAACGTCCTCAGGAAAGAACCACAACTGCTTTACAACTGTTATAACCAAGGAACAAATCAATCCCAAGAAAGATAAGCAGGAGGGAGGAACTGAGATCCTCTGCACATAAGATGCTGATGAGGATAAGAAAATATGAAAGAAATTGGAATGATGGCCCATCTGTTAGAAGCATGTACTGCTCACTCAGTAGACTGGAGCTCCATTCCCAGCACCGGAATCAAGACAACCCAACACTGGTCTCAGCAAACAGTATCTACCACATACAATATTTTTTCCTTAAAAGAAAAGTACATAGAAAATGAAAGGAAAAGGGGGGGGCATATATCATTGCCATGAGAGCTGCCAGCATGTAATCCACCCTTTAAGCTGGGCAGTAAGCTCTGTCTGCTCTATTTCAGACCATCTACTGGATGCTTCTCTACTATAGGCTAATAATATAAACCCATAAAAATACATCATAAAAAAAAATCTGGCTCACATATCTAGTAAGTACACTTGAATACAAATTTCACAAGTCATTTATTCTTATCACTAAGTAAATGACACTTAAAATGAAGTTTCCACACCTAGTCATTACTTGTGTTTGAAGGGTAAACCCACCCTGAAGCCGATAAAAGCCATCCTTTTGCTAGCGTGGATGTGTTTCTACAGTATCTATGAAGTTAAGACAGCAGCCAGGAGCAGGAGCCAGGAAATCTGGGCTGTGGGCCAGCAGCCTTCAATTATCAGCTGTGACCTTGGGCAAATCATCAACTCAGATCTGGGTGAGTCCCATAACAGGTAAAATCGCTCTACAAACTGAATGCATGCCTTGGGAGGAAAGGGCTTATTAGCCACAAGTAACAGAAGGAGCAAATTCCAGTTTGCCTCAGGTAAAGATATCAAACTCTAATTAAGGCCTCAATTTAAAACATCTTGTGAATAGCTGTAACTGGAAAAACAAAGGCAATGTCAATCAGGCCTCCTTACCGGTTTGTTAATGTTGGCCCCAGCCTGAATCAGCCAGACCAGACACTGAGGATGTCCTCCAAAAGCAGCAATGTGGGCTGGGGTCTGGGCATAGCGGGTGGTGGAGACATTCAGTGAGGCTCCTGCTCTTATCAACTGGATTAAGCACTCCAACTTCAAACAGGTGGGAAGACAAAAATAGGACACATCAGTATACCAATTAATAGTACAAAAATCTAAATTCCACAACAGTCACCAGTAGTGTTTTAGTTCCCATTCTTTTTCCTTCTGATAATAAGTAAATCTCTTCCCAACACTATGCCAAGATCTTAAGACATTTATGCCACGAGTGCATTATTTAAAACTTCTATCAAGACTTTCACACACATGATAAAAATGTTAGTGACTGGCAGGCTACAAAAAGATGTCTAAGTACAGACAACGCTATACAGTCAAAGACTTTCCCAGCAGTGTGCCCAACTCTTCTACAGGTTCACTCCATAGCTGAGCTCACCCAGCAGGTGACTAACGGTAAGACTGGCCAGTGGAGACAAGACAGAGCCAGGTCCTGTTGTGCTGGCTGCTGGTTATGAGTCCACCACAGGCCAACACATGCAGCAAGTGCCTACCATGTGGCCAGGCAACTTTTGGGATTTACTTGTTCTCCAATTTTGGACTGCTTGTTCTCAACCGACCACAAGGCAGTGAAAAAGCTGTGTGTCCTGGTTGCAAGCAACTCTGAGGGAAAAAAACAAAACAAAAAACAGCACCCCAAGTGTTCTTATCTGTCACTCTTCAGCGATTTAAGCTTGTCCTTATAAAGGACAGATCACTTCAATAAACACTTCGATTTTTATTGTTTGGCAGGCTACAAAACTTACACAGTAGGCAGTGAACACATTTAAACACAACAGTGTTAGACAGAGGTCGAAAGTAATGACTGGTGAAGAGTTCCTTTAATTTCCCAGGGGAAAAATGAAAGTACAAATCAATGGTAAGATGAATAGGTGTCAAGTGAAAAGTGGTTAATTAACGTTTAACACGGGGAGTCCCTAGGACCTCAACCTGTTAGCTAGGCCATGTTCAACAGAGGAAACTGGATTTGGAATTCTGCAGGGTACTTTTGAATGGGGCATTTTGTAAAAGCAAAGTATAATTAGCCTTAATAATGGCCGGTCTAAACGTCAGCATCACTGGTACATCCTAAGGAAAATATACTGGAAAGCTACAAAGATAGAGATAGAGAGAGAGAGCACAACAGATGGCCAGGTTGCGGAAAGAGGCTCAGCCTCTGCGAGCGATCTAAGAGCTTTCCCTGCTAGTTAGAATGGGTTTCCAAGATGGTTCCACATCTTAAGACTATACAGGTTCATAAGACAGATCAAAACAAAACAAAAACAACAAGAAAGCAAAACCAGAGTCCTCGCCTCAGCTACAAAATTGGCCTCCAAAACCAAGTCTTCATTCGTCCTCCATAGAGGTGGGAAAAAATCCTTTAATTTTATCTTACATTATGCATTGTGAAGTTGGCCAGCCGCTTTAGGGCGCGGAGGCTCGTCTGTCCCCTGGTAACTATGGAGACTGTGGATCCCCGGCGACCTCCGGGCCTCGCCTACGGTCACATCAGGTGCAGATTCAACACCCCGGACCACGAGGGCAGCGCCCATCCTTCCCCGTCTTAGAGGCGATCTGCAGCCGGTTGCCATTACACCGGCGCGAGCGGCTCCGCGCGAGCCGCTCCAACCGCGGCCTACATCACCCCCTCTCTCAGAACGGACCGACGAGCTGCACATGCGCCCTGGCTCCTTCAGGGCGCGTGCGAGGCCGACCCCGCTTCCGCCTTGCCCTCCCATCACTCCCCGCGCCCCCCGAGGTCCTGGGTCGCGCGCGGCGCCGCACATGCGCCGTGCACCCCTCGAGGCGCCGGTCGGGCCGGCACATCTCCCGCGCCCCCACCCCCTGGGTCGCAGACCGCGTTCAGCCGCACATGCGCCCTGGGAACCTCGGGGTTGCGGATGGGGCGAGCGATGGGTGCCGCCTCCCGGGCTTTTGCCGCGCTCTGCAGGCACGGTGGGGTGCACTCTGACCCTCGCGGGAAACCCCGCGGAAAATGGCGCCTTAAAGTGCCCGCGCCCACCTTTCCGAAGTGCGCGGCCCAGTGCACGGGCGTCCAGCCGTAGAAGGAGTCTTCCGCGGCCAGGTGAGCGCGCGGTGTGTGCGGCAGAAGTGAGCAGAGCGCCACCAGGTCCCCGTCGCGGCAGGCGCGGTGCAGCGGGAAGCGGAGCGACAGCAGCTCCTCGCTGGAGAAGCCTGCCTCCGCACCCGCTCCCGCCGACATGATGGGTCGCTGGGAAGCGCGCGACTCGGACCGGCTAAAGGGACGTGCCGGCGAAGGCCTGCGAGTCCGCCGCCACTCAAACACAAAGGACAAGCGAGCCGCTGCCGCGTCCCACCCGCTGCCGAGCGCGGCGAGCACTGAGGGCGGGACCTGGGCGGCGGGGCGGAGCCTGCGCCTGGACAAGGTGGGGCCGGGCTGAGATCGCTGCCTCCGGCGGCTGGTGCTGAGGCTGGCGCCTGCGATGGGGCGGGGCCTGGGCTCCGGGGCGGGGCCTGCGCCGGGACAGGGCAGGCCTGACTGGCCGCTGCCTCCGGAGTGGGAGGAGCCTGGGCTCCGGGGCGGGGCCTGCGTCGGGACGGGGCGGGAACGCCGCCTTAGGCCTCTGGTGCTGAGGTTACTACCTGATCCCGCCAGGAAGGGGGCGGGGCCGGGAGGTGATCGCGGCTTTGGGCCGCTGCTGATGCCGACGCGGGGGTGTAGCTGAGGGAGGGCCTGCACATTGGCGTGAGCAGCTTGGCTGTGATTGACTCCCGGGACGTCCGCGCCTGAGACCCCGCTTCACTGAAGACTGGTTGACACGGACACCACCGGAGGGAAACCGCAACTGAAAACCTTGCCTGCTACAGCCAAGGACCGGCCTACCTGTGATTGACAGCTGCCTGGAACTAAGGGATGGGAACTGGTGGCGGCTGGGCGTGGCTTCGCGTAGGTAGGTGTGGCCTGGAGCTAATGGAGCTGGGCCGGTTCCTGTTAAAGCTGCTACTCGCCAAACGCCCTCAGGAGAGGTATCCCAGGACCTTGGGCGCTGTGTTGGCTGGCAGCCGGCCCTGGGGCTGCTTCTGCGGTTGCCTGAGTTCCTCCACTTAGTGTTTATTGGATGCCTGCGGAGCACAGCTCCTCATTAAAAACCTGAAAACAAGGGTGCAGCTAGTCACACCGCTTCCTTTAATTGGGATGGCTGCCCAGAGACCGATCAGGGGAGGATCGAGGGGCCCTGGCATCTGTAACTACCAAACATGAGTCACGCGAGCAGTCTGGACACACGGTGAAAAATATTTTATTATCGAGGAAAATGACGCTTCGGAAGTCTCTTTCAAATGGTACAGTACTGTGGTTAAAAATAGGGTTTTTCACATTTGAAAAAGCATACTGAGCCATTAAAAAGTACACACTGTTCATGGATACTTACTGAAGTATTTTTTCTACCCGTACATATTTGTTCCATGTGTTTTTTGTTAAGGAGGCCACATATCAGAGATTCAAATTACTGTGTAGCCCAGACTGGCCTGGAACTCATCATCCTCCTGTCTCTGCCTCCCAGCTGCTGAGATTATAAACATGCCGTCCAGTCACATACCTACCGTTGCAACATTTAGTAAAAAGTAAGTAATTAGAAAACAGACAATTGACAAAGGGAAATTGTTAACCTGTGTGAACACACCACATAGTCATCTATTCAAACAATAAACACTCCTTCTGAAGGTAATGATGTTGAGAAATGTTCCAGGTTAGATAGACAAGTGCTATGTTTTATTTCACTGAGCACTGACTAATGAATGGGAAATATGAGACAGAATATGTCTCAAGTTCATTGCTGGTGAGGCTAGCAAACATTTTAATAGTTGCCTTATTACTGTATTGCTTAGACCAAATGGTAGCCTGTTCTGTTTCAAGCTTTATTCACTGAGAAGTGGATTTTGTTTTACATGCCATTGATCGAAATCTGAGTGCATCCCTTTAAGATATAGCTTGGGAAAGAGAGTCTCATTTTGCAAAATGGGAAGTGTACTTTGTCAACTTTTGCAAAAAATGAGAGAAGTATTGCACTTTCCCTTGTTTTATGGGAGCTGTGAGGGTGTGGCAGATTTTCTTTTTAAATTTTATATGTCTGTGTGAGGGTGTCAGATCTTGGAGGTACAGACAGCTGTGAGCTGCCATGTGGGTGCTGGGAATTGAACCAGGGTCCTCTGGAAAAGCAGTCAGTGCTCTTAACTGCTGAGCCCTCTCATATGCCATATAATGCATATTTCTATAGCTGTGCATAAATAGACTGATAATGAATGGGTCCTGAGGCTAGTGGCCTGCTGCTTTGCTTTTCTGAATCCTGAAGCAAGCTTTAATAAATCATAAATAATATATCACCATACCCTAGTGTCTGCTCATGGGATTTGTGTCACGTGTCAGTGTTCCGATTGGTTGATAACTCACATTTTGTTCAGTTTTTTGTTTGTTTGTTTTCTTGAGTCTATGTAGTCCAGGCTGGTCTGTAATTCTCCATCCTTCTACCTAAGCTCCCAAACTGCTGGGATTGTAAGTATGTACCGCCATGCCAACTTTGTTCAGCTATTAGACAAGAAGATACAAACAAAAACACCCTGCTTTTAAAATTAGAATTGTATTTTTCCATCCAAAGATGATGTCATGAAAGGAGTCACTTAGTGGGGCAAGGCTCAGGCAGTGTGGACCATCAGGTGACAGGTGATGCTAAGTCACCTTTGAGTGGCTGCTATCCAGAAGAACCTGTCTTGAGGGAGGAAGAGACAGAAGCCAGATTGTATTCCAGACTAAGTGGGCTGAGGCAAAACTTATAAGAGGTTTTATTGTGTTGGCTAAGAGCGATAAGAGAGAATGTGGGGGGTATCCTATGGGGCCTAGGGTTTGGCTTTGGGGTAGGGAGCATGAGAGATGGTGGGCCAGCCACAGAAGACAATGGAGGGGTGTGGAATCATCCTTGCTATCTCAGTAGTTACCTGCCTGTCCCCACCTTTGTCTTAGCATCCAGAACTGCAAAATAGAGCTCAGTGTCCTAGATGTCCCACCCATCACACTCAGGTCATCCATTCCCTGTCCTTGGAGCTTGTTGCTTATCACAGTGAGCTTCCTTTGCTCTAGGCAGGCATATATGTATAAGTTTTGTTTCCTGATACTCCCAAATGAAATAAATATGCAAACTAGATTAGTTAATGTTACTGATTTTTGAAAGATTTTACCCTCGTGTTTGTGTGTTTGTGTGTGTTGATATTGAGTGAGTGCAGGAGCCCCTGGTGAACAGAAGATGTCAGATCCCTTGGAACTGAAATGGAGGTGGTTATAAGCCTCTAAGTGTAGACACTGAACCAGACTCAGGGTTATTTTAAGAGCAGCATGTGCTTTTAATCACTAAGCCATTCTCCAGCCCCTAATGTTACTCATTTTAAACCTGGAAGAAATCTGTTTTTGTTTTCAGATTGGTTGTCTAGCTCAAAATAGAGTGTTCACCTAGCTGGCTTGAGGCTGTGGCTTTGTTACCCAGAACTACCAAACTACAGCTAAGATCTTGCTCATGAGTGTGCTTGAGACTGCCTCTGCCTTTGCAGTCTACATTTTCCTTTTGTGAGACAGTGTTTCATGTAATTGAGGCTGACCTTTGCTATGCTGCTGAGGATGGCCTTGAACTCCTGACCCTCATCCAACCTCCCAAATGCTGGGATGATGGTTTTATGTGCTACTGTGGCTGGAACTCAAGGGTTCGTGTATACTAGAAAAATATTTCACCAGCTGAGCCCCCTTCCCCAGCCCTGTCTTCACAGATTCTTGCTTATTAGAAAACTTCCAGATGCCACCCTTCTCTGTTTCGGAGCAGGAACTCTATGGTAACCCTTTGAATCCCCTCCCCCATTACTCAGTCCCCAGATCCCAGGACAGAACCCAGCCCATGCTTAGTTCTCTTTCAGCATTTGCCAAGTGACACAAAGCTGAAGACTGAGACTCAGTCAGTTAATAGTTTATTTTCAGAAAGAGGGTGGCCAGACATCTTGATTAAAGAGAACATAAAGATTCTAGAACTTATGGGATGTAGTGATTCATGCCTTTAATTACTTGGAAGGCAGAGGCAGAAGGATTTCTGAGAGTTTGAGGACAGCATGGTCTAGTGAGTTCTAGAAATAAATGGAGAGATCTTGTCTCATAAAAATGAATAAGACACACCCCAAACAAACAAAACACAACACAAAACCCCCTAGAATTTACCTACGTGTGTTGTTTAAAAAAAGAAAAGGTGCTGAGCACAAATTTTTTAAAAGGTGGAGATGCTCTACTCAGATGCAAACTCAGACTCCATTTGTTGTCAAACTGATGGGAACAGAGTGTGGGTGGGGGAGAAGGTGGAGGGTGCCATGTTAAGTCAGTTTTGTGGTAGTACATTGAAATAATTGAGGCATGAACAACAGGACAAGCGTTATTCTGGTGTATGGTTCTGGAGATCCCAGTTTCAGATCAGGTGGCCCTGTCACTTTGGCTCTTGGGCTAGGGAGCAATTCATGGCAGGCTTGTGTGGTAGAACATGCCATTCTGCGAGGCTGAAACTGAGAGGCAGACCTCACGTCATTTTTCCCTTTGCAGGAGAATCTCCCCCACCCATTACCTGGGGTTCTTTCCACTAGTTCCCCTGCCCCTGTGGCAGGTTCCACTTGGATACCAAGCCTTTACCTCAGAGACACTTAAAACCGTAGCAGCACTGGGTGGAGGGGGCTGTGAAATAGCTGTGGGCACAGCAGGTACTGTTATCTAGGAAAAGAGTGCCTCATCCCAGACACCAGCTTCTGGGTGGATTTCAGTTTCATAGCCACAAAGCCAATTAAATGTTTTCAACTGATTTGCTCATGTCATCAGCACAGAGAAAAGTTCACAGGCAGTTATTGCTGTCATACAAGGTTTTCAGCACCTGGGGAGGGTACTGGACTTCTGTGCCACCGGAGGCTGGCTAGGAAGTCTCTTCATTACCCAGGGCATGTCAGCCTAGGCAGAGGCTATTGTCTGGCTTCTAGCTGACCAGCCCCTTGTATCTGATGCCACTGAAGTGATTCGTCACTTTCTCATCTTAACTGAAACCATCACATTAACTCCAAAAGAACATCCAAGGGAAGCTAGTGTAATTCCAGTACTTGGGACAGGATTTCAAGGCCATTCTCTGGTTAGTAGTTCAGGGCTAGCCTGGGCTACACGAGACCCTGTGTTTAAAAGAAAAAAGATGCACAGACAGCATTTGATTTGCTAGGACTCATCATTACAGAGAAGACCGTCTTAGCTACCTTGACAAGAACTGAGTCAGTATGACTCTTACATGCACAGGTGTAAACACCAAGCCAGTGAACACTTATGCTACAATATGGTCTCTACATATTGTAGAGACATGGACAGCATAGAGTTATTTTAAACGTGAAAGCAGTCTCTGAGCAATCATCGGGCATCTA